>NC_139725.1:17172783-17793616 GCF_964211835.1 Anser anser | reverse complement strand
GAGCTTATTGAAACATTGGGCTTGGTAAAGTTTTGGTTTTACCTTAGACTCTTTTTTGTTAAAGAATTCTGTTCTGCTAGAGAATGGTTTGTACAAAAGAAAATACATATACTAGTCCTCTTATTAAAAAAAATAAAAATCTTTCCTTATTTAAATAGAAGTTCTATATTTTCATGCAAACATGCTTAGTCATATCGTGCCTGTCCCCTTGTTATGGGAGTATCCATAACTCAGGTTAAAAAATATAGTAACTAGATTTATTCCTTGCACTGTCTTAGTAGGTAATGCTCAACTTTTTGAGAAGTCTTTGTAATTTGGGGATACTTTGTGATTAAGTCTTTCTGAAAGCCTCTGCTGTGAGACCTACTACGTGCACATGCCCATTAACTGTTGTTCTTGGATTACATTTGGGTCTTGTTCGGTATCCCTTCTTTTGGGAACGGAGCTCTTTGGGACTAGGACCATTTCTTAATTTTTTTTTTTGTTCCATTCTTATTGAAAACATGTCAAAAACAATGATAAATAATAATTTCCAGATTACCTCAAGTCCAAAAATTCTATTACTTTCCCTGGTATTTTCATCATGGTTTTTGACCTCAGCCGGAGGCGAAGGAGTAGAAGAATGAGGGGGGAGAACATCCCCCTCTGTGCGATGCAAAGGAGCCTCCACCTACATCTTCAGTGCCTCTTCCTTCTCTGTAGAATGCATGAAAATGGATAAAGATAATAGCAGGTATACACGTTTTACCTTATACTGAATTCTTATCCTCCTTGTTTGGTTCACTCCTGGTGTCCTCAAATGCTTAATTAGTGCACGGAGTCACTAGGTAAGGGCTGTCCTCCTGCTCTGTGGCTGCAGCCAGTGCAGCAGGACCTTGGCCCTCGCTGCAGCCCTCAGCTCCGCGCTGTGCCGGTGGGTGAGACTGAGGCTGAGTGAAAGAACCCACGGGAGAGGGGAGAAGCAGGTAATCATGGGGATGGGAGAAGTGGGAAGGGACAGTGAGGAGAAGAGAGGCAATAAAGGAAATGATGTAGGGAAAAGAAAGCTTCCAGGTTCAACTGGACTTTTCAATACTGCACCTTCCTCCCGAAACATGGGAAGAGGAGGCAGCATGTTTGCTTGGGGTAAATGGTAAGGAGGGAGAGACAAACAGAGCAGAGAAAACTGTGTTGGAAGTAGGGCAGACAAACTGGGTAAGTGTCACAAGATACCCCAGCATTTTATCTTTGCTGTAACTTGCAAGTGACCATCTGAAATAATCAGAAGGTATCAATTAGATTAGCAACAAGAATTCAGTGGGTGGGAAAGTGGGACAATCTGCTTATATTATGCATGTCAGCACATATGACCTCTGTGCTAATTCGAGGTGTCTGTTTTTGCCAGTCCTGGGTGTTCCTTCGAGCTGACAGAAAAATGCTCTGGGTGGAAACAGATGTACTTAATTAGGAGCAACACCAATCTGTACCTTACTTCTTACAGATCTCAATTAGAAGAGGGTTCAAAATGTGCCAGATCCTGCACTACGAAGTCCCTACGAACAAGGAATCCTGCCTGCAGCACCTCCCCTCCAGGAGGATGAAGTGAGGAGTGAAATACAGGCAGATGTCCCTGTCTGTTTGGTGCTCAGTGTCACCAGTAAGACTGTTGATTATCAGTTAGTCTTATGCATTCAGTACACTTTTGTGCACGGGTTTTTATATACAGTTTCTGATATTTTTATATACAGTTTCTGATAAATGGACTGAGTTTATGTAGTACTGGAGGAGGGGAAAGCAAGCCTCTGAATTAGGGTGAGTAGGTCTCTTCAGGAGATGCTTAGAAGAGTGTCAAATTGTCTTAGTGCCCTTCTGTCTGTGCTCCTGGACCTTCCCTCAGCAATCGCTCTGCCTGACTCCCCCCTGGGGAGCAGTGCTCCCTAAGGTTGTGCATCCCCATCTGCAGAGGGCTGTTTTGGTGTGTTTGTGGTTTTTCCACAAAGACTTATTACAGGTTGCACAGGTGCACTACACCCAAGTGTGTGCTTGAGGTGGGGTGGGCTCAGGGCTTGATAACAGAATTGGGGAATGCCTCACTCTCATGTCCCTTTTGCTTCCAGGAAGGTCAGGGGGTATTCTTTAATGAATGAATAATTTAAATTTGGAATTGTTGGGGAGGTGTTATTTATGTAACTTATCCCAGTACAAAACTTTACAATGGAGCTGGAAAATTTTCTTTCTGGGCGCTTCATCTGTTGGTTGGTGGTTTGTTTTTTTTTTTTTTTCCAGTTTACTTGGTATTGATTAGTATTTATTGTTTTGCTTGTTTGCTCTGGTTTCCTATTTTTAGTGTGAAGTAGTAATCTATGAAAATGTCTTCAAAGTGTTTCAGTTTGTGTACTCCAGTCACAGGGCTTCAAAGATCCCTGGTTTTCCTTTTATTTTTTTATTCCTGAATGTCATTTGGTAGAGCAAACTCAGCTCTTCAATTTACTTAAAGGTTACCCTATGCTGCCTCAGTTAAATTTTAACCAAAAATGCTGTTCACTGCAGTTCAGTGATCAACTGAGAGCCAATTTACTGTCTCTCCACAGACCTCGGTTAGGAGTTGTTCTAAAATGCCCAGCAAAAATACTGTAAACTCCCCCGATCCTGTCAAACAAACCTTTAAACCCTGCTGTTCTTGCTGTCAGGCTTGTCAGAAGTTCTGTCCATGAGTTACCAGCACAGAATCAGGCCAACTTCTTCTAATAAGAGGCTTTTATTTTACTTGTTCCTTCCTTTTGCTCTTTGAAAGTCAGGGAAGTAAATTTCTTTATGTTATAGCTAGTATTTAATTACAGATAGTTCACAACTGCATCTTTTCCTATCTTCTCTATATTATGAGTATTTTGACTTGCTTACTCTTTTCTTCTGCTTCCTACACAAGGCAGCTTTGTGTTGCCTTGTTTTAAAGTGTTAACCTCTAACACTGTATTTGGATCTGCAATTACTCTTATTGGTTAAAGTTCCTTTGATTGTTTTAGCTGGCTGCTGCACTCAGCCAAGGCACAGTAATAAAATAATACTCAAAATTTTGAGAGCTAGGAAGAATCCATCTGTCCATGGTATTTATATAATGCTTTACATTGTCAGGATATATCTCATGTACCAACTAGTCTCTGAAACAGTACAAAACACTTCTGAATTTTTTTTAAAAAAAAAAAAAAGCTGTCGTCTTTCCTACTGTTCTTGCACTGACTGTAATGACGGAGAAATACGGAATGATCTGATGGTGCCTGTGCTGCAGAGTTTATATATTGTAAGCGTGAGATAAGAAATGTCAGCTGTTCACAGATGAGGAAAATAACAAACTGTCAGCAACGTAAACGTTATTTTCTTCAATAGGCGTTGCAGCTAAGGGAGATAAATGACGTTTGTGTGATTGAATGATTTTTTTCATGCTATATCTGAGGGGAAAAAAAAAACAACAAACTAACAGTAGCTAAGAGGAGCTAATCCACCACCACCGCCGCCTTTCCAAGGGAATCAGGAACGGATGGCTCCTACGTCTAAAGCAGTCGTCCTTCACACATTGTCTATTTGGTAGGAATAGGTCTGTGCAGGTAGGAGTGGGAGCAGAATTTGGCTGCAAAGCCTTGATGACTGGTGAGGGTACGCAGAAGGGCAGGACCTGCACTGTATTTGCATAACTGACTGTTTGGGGTGGGGGGCACAACAAAAACCAACACTTTCAATTATAAACCAAAAAGATAGTGCACAAGAAGTGCTGAGATAGAGATGCCTTTAATCCTACACTTTCAGTCACATGACGGGACAGGACCACACTTCGAGGCAATCTGATTTTCTTCCCATAGATTTAGGATTCTGCTGCGATTCCCTAATTGCTGTGGAATGCTGGTAATAACAAGCAGGGCATTATCGCTCTATCTGGATTGTACAACACTAGAATAGTTTGCATTTCTTTAGTCTCATTTACCATGGGGAATTTAGATATAACCTGACTGGTGAACCTACATGACTAATACTCCCTTTTTAGGAGTGCAGAAATTGAGACAAACGGTGATGTTGTTTTCTTCATGCTGAACACACTAGGAAAACCTGAGATTGGAATGGGGTCTTCATATCCTTAAAGGGTTAATTGCTTTAACCTTAAACTATGTGTGCAGCTTGCACAAATATCTTCATTCCCACTTTATTTTGGACATACTGAAGAAAATTATAGCAGAAATATAAATATTTATATTTAGCCAAATTTTTAATGGTATAAAATCCACACATTATTTCTAAATACCACTTTTTTATGAGAAATATAAATTAGGATCTTTACAACAAAGTGCAAGATTCCAGTTTCTCAGAGGAAGACATTGGCTTCTCCATTCGGACAGGTGGGATGTACTACAGTTTCGATGAAAGTGTCATGCTGACTACTCCTAAATGCTAGCTTTCTTTTTTTTTCCCCACTCACAATGGAGTAGTAAAAGTAATATAATGCAGTAGTCTAGATGGTGATTACCAGACGGTGGCAGAGAAAGAATTGAACAGTTTGAAGATGAGGACCGTGTGCGGCTTGAATTCTCTTCGTGAAAGGCTCTTCACATGTGGGAAGCTGCAAGGCATGACAGGCAAAAATCAGAGTCTCTCCCTTGCATGTAAGTTCACAAACAACTGCATACCCCTTTATTTTAAGGAGAGGAAAACTTCATAATTGCATGGCTATCATGTTTATCACTAGCAGAGCTACTAGTATTTCCAACAGTGTACTAGTATATGTTATGAGCCTAAAGGTGTAAACTGAGACTTACAGGGAGGCGGAAGTTCTGCTCTGAATTAGAAAGCTGGTGGGAGCTTAGGGTCCCAGAGGTACCTAAATCTGTGTCCCCACTCCCTCCCACCTCGCTGTTCTGAAGGATCTGTACTGAAATGACCAGCTCATTTCCCACAGCTTATCAGCCATCTGATGAACGCTTCTGACCTTGACTGGACTGGAATGATTATTTAGCTGTTGAGCTGTGGGAGATAACGTTGGTCCAAGTTCCTGGCCATACTTCATCAGTTTTCAGAGAAGTGCAAGTATGCATGATGAACCTATCACAGCTGTGGTTTAATGGGTATAAACAATTAAGCAATTATAAATCAATGAGCTCTGTAACTCTGGTATTATAATAATTACATTTTAAAAGGCACTACTTAGTTACAACTCGGGGATTATTTACAGGCAATAATTAAGGTCAGGCTCACTTCCTCCTGTTACACAGAGTATTTGTATGAGCAGCATGTCAAACAATAATTAATTTAAGGCAAACCTAATTGCGTATTGTACTGAAGTGTGTCATTATCCTAGAGAATATGATCTTGTATCTACCACTGGTTAGGTTTTAAGGGAAAAATACATCTTTTTTTAAGTGAAAAGGCAAATTGTCTTAATGTTATGTTTCAGTTAGAAAGGTGTTATTTGCCCCAGTTTTTATTATTATTATTCAGCCCACAGGAAAGGGAATAAAGTAACAGGAAAAGGAGTATGGCACGCTGTGTGTATGAAGCAATCCTATGAAGAAAGAATAGATGGGAAAAATTAGTGCAATCTTTTTACAGGATTATTCCCCACAGTATATTTCCCAGTGCTTTGTCTGGTCTAGTTTGCAAAGATGCAAATGATGTCGTCTTTATTGCTTCCCTAAGGGGAGATTATTCCAGTCTAATAACATTCACAGTTAGGAAATTTTACTGATGTTCAAACTGTTTTTCTTTACCTGACTTTACCCCATTGCTCCCAGTTGTAAACTCCCGCGGGCGATTCTGAATAGTTCCTCTCCTTCCTGGGTGTTCTGAGCCAAGCAACACACAAGTATTTCTTTTAATCTTCCATCGAAGTCCATCTAAACGATGGGTATTTGGGCCTTGGAGAGCCTCCAAGCTTGAACATAGCATCCAGCTGTTGCCCTGTGCGCAGGCGTATGTCCCTGCATGGACACACTGACCTGCAGACATGTGCGTGCCCACGAAACGCATGCCCCTGGTGATGTATGCTCCACGAAACGCATGCTCCTGGTACCCACTGGCTCATGAAGTGTTCTCTGGGTAATGCATTCCTCTTCTGGTTAGAGGAGAAGTCACCTGCGAGGCTAGCTGCCTTGAAGGGTGAATTCCCAGGATCGGCACAGTCACAGAGGTGGGAAGGGACCTGAGGAGCTCTCTGACCTGACCTCCATTGCAGAGCCGCATAAACCCTGAATGCAGACCACATTGCTCACGTCTTGGTCCTGTCCCTTCAGCACCCTCAAGGACACATGTTCCACAGCTTTTCTTGGTGACCTAGTCCACTACTACATTTCCACGTTTTTTTTTCCCCCTTTATATCCAGTCAGGTCCTGATCTTAGACTTGGTAGTCTGCTGGGATGCATTTTACACCTGAAGTATGTTTTTAAGCAGACACAGCAGTAGCAAAAGGGGGCAGCACGAAGTCTCAGCAGGATGTCTCGTGAGCTTCGAAAGGCAGCACAGGTTTTTCCAGCGTTGGTCAGAAGAACATCGTCAAGTTCTCTCCCCTCTCTGGGTTTTGCTTTCCTGTCCAGAGTTATTTTGTTTCTGTAGTATTAAATGATGAACCTGAAAGAACATTTTTGAGTGACATTTTAAGAAGATGTTTAAAATATGCTCATGTTAAAACACTTTAGAATTCAATCATATTATGAAAGGCATCTCACCAAATATTGAAAAGTTTATTTGATGAAATATCTAACATTGTGACCATTAGGAGTCACATTGTGCAGTCTGTGTTATCCATATGAAAAGCAGGATCTTCTACAGGACATGGTGTCTCTTCTTTCTGGTCATGATACATGAATTGGATAATATCAGTGACACCTCTGTAGGAGACTGACTTTCAGATGCAGGTAACTTGGTTGTTGTGCCCCCATACCTCATTCCTCCTCGGTGCTCCTCTGTTTTTTCTATTCTCCTATTGCTGAATGGGCACCAAGGTTTCTCCAGTTCACTAGCACAGACTTTCTTGCTCATCTCAGTTGGCACTGGATATTTCAGGCACGTACTGGTGCCCCTCCCTGTGACAGATCAATACATCTCACAGTTCTGGCAGGTTTGGTTGTTACCTTGGGATTGCAGTCATCCCAGCTGCAGGTGTCACCGATAGAGATAATACCTTGCCTTCTTGCAACAGCAAGTGTAGCAAACAGGCTCCTTTTTGTTAGGCTAAAAAGTTCTAGCTCCTTCAGTCTTTTAAAGACCCCTGCCCTTTTTTCTTGATCTCTGTTGCTTCTGGATATCATACTTGTAAAGTGGGGTTCCTGGTCCTGTGCTTAGCATTCCAGGTAAAACCTTGCTGATGCTGAAAACAAATACTTCATGCATTTGTCAGGCTGTGCTCTGCTTTACACATCCAAGGGTGATGCCAGCCTCTTTCTCTTTGTTGTGGCCGCATGATGTTGTTTACTCAAGTGCAGCTTATGCTCAGATATATCCCTCAGTGTATCCAAAACTGTTTTCTGGGCAGTCATTCCTCATTCTACTTTTATACAGTTGATCATGTCTGTACAAGTGTAAGATCTTCCACTTGACCCTGTTATTAAATTGCACTCTGTTTTTCTTCCAGATGGTTTCTTGAATTTTCTTATTGATAACTACACTAGCACCATTTTCTGGGGCCGTTCTCCAGTGTTTTATTCAGAAGTAAGGATTTAGTAAAATGTAGTTGTAGTACTGCAAACAAAAACCCTACAGAACAATACATTAGAACATAATGTCAGGTGTAATTCTGTTTTGTGAAAGTCACAGTATTTATGAGGAGGAGAATAGGCATTAGGTTAGTGAAAAATATTTGTATGAAAAAGTAAGAAAAGATAGTGCCTACTTTATAGATAGATGTAATGGAAAAATGACTTGACAAGTCCTTATGATATAATGCTTCCAAATAACAAGGATGAAGTATTTCATAGAAAGGCTGCCTATGAAGCCATTTCAACAAATAACCAAATGAAAGACTTATGTTCCAAAGTGACTGAATTTGCTTTTCATTTAACAAAAAGTTGGTTTTACACTATGGTTATTTTGTGGAGATGTACAGATACATGTGGAACCCAAAATAATAACTGAGGTATACTGTAATATCCTTTAGCAGAAATATTTCAAAGGGGACAGGCTTTTCAAAAAGCTTGGCTTCTGTTTAAGAACCAAAACAACAAGCAACATTCTTAGAGACTTTTAGCATGCATGGCTTTGAGCGCTTCTGAAAATTTGCCTATAGAGGTGGATGCCGAGCATTTGAAAAAAATTATCCTTGAGCTCTTTGGAAAATCTGGCTACATTTTAGACAAATGCTTCTTCTATGATCTCTTGCCCTTTGATATACCAAAGCTTCTCATGCTATGTGATGAACTGCTTGTTGTCAGATGTTTATCGGTTTTAAGCTGGTTTAAAAAAAAAAAATGTGGAGGAGGGTCTTTTTGTGGAGATGTAGCTGAACTTTGTGTTTAGAGGGGAAGTCAAGCAGTCAGTCAAGTGATTAATCAAAGCTTTCAGTCCTTTGACAGGACTGGGAGCATACAGACCAGGTGTGGGCCTGGAGAACCTTTCTTACGCTCCAATCCATTATTGTATCAAGGCATCGTAGGTTTACCAGCATGACCAAGAAATGTTTGCATGTGTTTTTCCACTATCAAATGGGGTCAAAATGTTGCAGCCTCTTATCTGATGCAGGGAATGATTAGCCAGTTTGCAAAGTACATTGCAGATAAGTACTAACTAATCTCAGTGCAGAATATATTACTAATAAAAGAAATAAGGGTATGTATAATTGGATGAACCCAACATTTCATAAAGCCTGTCTTTTAAATATCGCAATCATTATATTTAACATCTAATTTAAGTTTACAGTAGCACCTGCTTATTAAAGTTTCTGGGTTGCGTTTGTGTGTCATGACAAAACTTATATCTGAAAAACACAATTCCTATTTTCAGTCCTGCTCTACTGGTAAAGTTAATATGGAAGCTGTCCTCCAGGCTCACACCTTCTGCAGAGCATCCAAAGTGAACATACAGATTACATGCTCATGGAAAACTCCTGGTCTATTTAACTGACAACAAAAATCTTGTTGTGGCCCTTCCAAATTTCTGAATTTATAACAGCCAGAATGCAATCTGATGCAAATCCAGATTGGATCAACAGGAATATCCTGGCTGGCCTGAAGGTGTCCTTGGTGAAACTGCAAGACTACCCACTGAAATATTCCCACAACTACCACGTGGGCAGCAGCCAGTGCCTGACAGGCTGCCTGCAAGGACATGGTTATATCCTTTTTCAGCCATGTACACACACACACACACATATATATGCCTAATAATTTGAAGATATGCTTCTCTTGCTATACTCAAGGATCTTAAATGTAAGACCAGTAATTATTTACAGCACTAGGTGGTTAACCTGTTCTTGTATCAACTACCAATCTTATCCTGATTAATCAGTATTTAATTCTACATTCCCCATCTCTATTGACCTTTAAAAATATTCTTTGCTACCTATCAGAAAATTTTATATGGTAGGAATTATTTTAGATCTTATTTGGATGATTAATTGCTTTGTTTTTCAGCTCAGTGGGAGGGGTAGGCTTTTGTTCAATGCACTTCTTAAAATTACATGAAAGTAGTTTCTGAGCAATAGAAATGGCCGAACTGTGCCATGGGTGCAGTAATCTGGGCTTCATGATAGAAGACTACATTAATAATTCTTTTTAGAAGTTATTTGTTTACTTATTCCCCATAGCTTCTTTCCAAAGATTGTACAAGAGATGCTTAGCTATAACAGCAAGGTAAAGATACGATTGCGTAATAGATAGGGTTTGGGATGAGTTTTAATCTTTACTGAATCTTTTCAGTAACTAGTGAATGATATGTAGCTGATGGAAGAGATACAGGAAAGAAAGAGCAGCTGGTGTTTTGACTGATTCTGTAATATTGTAATTATGTTTCTAAACCTGTGCCAGGTGCTTTAACAACTCTAGCTAGGTTTTATTTTATGTGGATGTAAATAAATAAAGATTGTGGTTAATTTTCCTGTTTCCTGAAATAAGCTTTTATAGGTGTCAGTGAAAGCAATGTAATTGAGGCCTAGAAAAAATATGAGACTTAATTATTGGAACTGTGCAACCAAAATAATGGGGTGCTTGAGAGGGCGACTGAGCTGCTAGGGAGGAGGTGAATTGGCAGGCTATTTATAGTCCATCAAAGGTCTGCATTTGTGCCTTTTAATAAGGACATGAAGCAAGGAAATGGCCAAATATAACCTTCAAATACTTATGACATGAACACGGTGCGGACAATGACTGGAGCTAGCATGGGTGCATACTGTATAGATTAGTCATTAATCAATTGAAAAATATGTTGCACATTGGCATCAGAAGCTAAGCATTAGGAGGTGCATGGCAAAGTGTAAAAGAAAGAGGTTAGATACAAATAAAGGGGTGGGGGAGTGCCTATGAACTTTTTGGTTCAGCTACCGGAAAGCTCGACTTGCAGCACGCTTTATCACTTAGTATGCTACATCAGGAAAGGCAACCTGAGCAACAAATCTGGTCTTGATTCAAACACACAGTTAAAGGCGACTAGGTGAGTGAAAGTGCCTGACTGATGGGAAAGGGAGGCTCCTGCCAGGGCTGCAGGGCTAAGGGATGAGCACTCAAGCCCGAAATAGCATTCAGGGACCCTAGACAGCCAGTGGTCCCTGGGAGTAGGGTGGTGTGGGGGGAGAACTTGCAGCTGACAATGGCATACCTGTCAGCTTCAGGAGGGCTTAATTTTATTCTTAGGAGATTTAAACCTAGGTGTTTATTTCAGCCCAACATAAATAAAACTCAATACAATTAATGCAGTATTATCTGCTTCCAAATAACTGTTGTTAATACAGATGTCATTTGTCTCTCCCAAAAGTATAAAATTAAGAGGGAAAGTAACAATCTTGTGGAACCCACGATGGAACAGATTAGATTTTTTTTTTTGTGTGTGTGAAATGCTGTCATACTTTATTTCACTTTTATTTTTGTATTTGCTGGTTTAAAATATCCTGTAAAGCCATATGAGATTATAACAAATCTCACAATTTTCCCTTTAAGTCTCTGTGATGATGGCTATTGTGCAATTTTCATTTCAACATACAGCTGAAGTCCAGAGAGCGTAACCATACTGGAGCATGATCAACTTCAGGATAAACAACAAAGAGAGGATATAATTATATGTACTCACAGGAGATGAAAATTTGAAACTGTTTTCCAGTTCACAGATGTTAAATGGGCTCAAGTCAATTAGCAAAACTATCTTTCACCATATGTTATAGCAATTAATGTATTAAAGTGAGGGGTGGTCACCTAGTGAAACTTCTTAAGCAGCTGTGCTTCTTTCAGTGAGACACAGAAGTCTTAAATCTTTTCTCTGCCGCAGTACCTAGCAGCGGAAACCAGTCCTTGCCAAAAGCCATAAAGCTGATGCCTTATCCCTCTCTAAATCCCTCCTCAAACCTTTTTCTTCTGTGATGCTGTGAACCACTCCCATCGTTAGGCAAGTAGTGAGCTGTAGTGAAGTCTGTTTGTTTTACAGTTATTCAGTCTTTCCAATCCACTCCTACCTCTGGTTTATCTGTTCCATCCACAGCTTTTATCCTCACCGATAAGACCACTGTTAGATCTCAGATGCAGGAACTCGTATTATTGTTTGCAAAACACCAAATTAAATTAGATCCTTTCATTTGGGGTTTCTAGGTGCAACTGTAGTATAAATAGTAAATAATAACTTTGTAGGATTGGCATCATCTGTAACCCAAAAATCTGAAATTAAGACTTCAGGAGTAGGTGATTTTCGGCACACTAGAAAAACTAAGCAGTGGACAAGCCACTGGGCTGCTGCAGCACAACTTCATCACTAGATGAATCCCAATCTAATACAGAGCAGTGCCAATAGATTTGCGGAACTGTGCATGTGTAAGCCTACACCACTTGCTCCCAAAACACCATCCAGACTAGAAAGAACAAAAAATATTTCCATTGTAAGATGCTTCTTGGTATATCAGCAGATTCACTTTCCCAGATTTAGGTCTGATTTCTTGTTTGTTATTAACCTGTGGATGGCCATCCGTGCCAAAAAGCTTCCCATTAATATGTAGCTTAGGAATATGTAACCTGGAGTTCATGTTTGAACCACAGTAACCTATTTTGTCCTGCAGTGACAGAGTGTCATAACAGAAGTGAAGAGATCATTAGTTAAACCTGATAGGAGAGGTCACAGGAGAAAGTTCTGGGTCATAATCTCAATGTGACAATGCTCTTAGCATGTCATCTTGGCTGTGATATCAATAACTGGGTCAAAACCAGCAATAAAAATGAATACACTGTGCATCACTAAGCTAGGAGGAGAACACTGTGTCTTTTGAGACCTCTGTGTGACTGGTCATACCTGTTCTAAAATGAGTACATTCTTCGGGAAGCATTAAAAGAAACAGACCTTACCTTAGTGTCTAATCATAATAAATGACAGGCTGGTTTAATTATTACTTGGTAATTCTTTATTTAAACTTTGTACTAAGATTCATTTGCAGTATATTCTTTCATGCAGAACATAAAAGATATAATTGTGTGCGGAGTAGGCGTGGTGTTTCCCTAGGTCAAGTAAGGAATAATTTGTTTATGTATTTGCTCTGTATGAAAAACCTGTGCATGCTGTACATGTATGTCCCACTTCATATGACTTTCTACTGGTTGTTTGCACAAATTGAGGACAGTTCATTAATGTTTGACAGTCACTTTTCTTCCCTGAAGGGGGAGGGAACTTCACTGTAAGTCTGATATGAAGGAGGAAGATATAAATGTGTTGGCACAGAGCTGCAGTGACTTAAGAAAACCTTCCAGACCCCCCTCTAGATCCTCATCCTTCCCCACTCCATAGATGAGTACTTCTGAAGTAGTTGGTCTGACTGCTCTATCTTCTTGTAGGACCTTTTAAAATAAAGTCAGGGGCCACTCTTTGCTTCCAGGATGCTGAGCCATCCTCCTGAAACAAAATTATCTGTTCTCAACCTTTTTTTACTTGGCTTACTGAAGCTGGCTTTGTGCCTTCAAGAAAGCTGTTACAGTCAGTATTTCACTGGATCACTGTTTTTTAGCCACCCCATACATGTTGCTTTTGTACGTGCTTCATGTGTATAGTTGCTGCACCAAGGAATTTGTGTGAATTAAGAGGCACTGGACTTGTAGAATGAGACGCGGGCAAATAAAACTAGAAGTCACTTTGGAAAGCTTTGATTTATTTTATTTTTTACAAAACAATGCAGTATTCTGAGAAAGTTGGAGCGATAGCTAATTCTCAAGGGCTTTGTTTATTCTTCTGCAAAATTGTTCTCTTTATTGGAGGGAAAAAAATCAAAAATTTCTGGACCTGACTTGCTAGTATCGCCACCAAATTCCTATTAAACACTGCATTATCCAGTTGAGACTGAGAGAACTCAGTGTCAAAATTGTAGCTAATTCCCAGCCAGATTTCTTCCAGCACTTCTTTCCAGCAGGCTACTCCTCCCAGCTGCTGCCCTCTCTCCCTGAGCTCGCTCTTCTCTTCCTTCTCTTCTCTAGCGCTCAGATTTTGAGCTAGAAATCCCTGCCATTCCCTACCTCAAGAACTGTTGACTAACCGTCTGGTACTATCTCCCTGTGCTTATTCTGGCTTTTTTTTTTGCCTTTTTTTTTTTTTTTAGAATAGCATGAAGCTCCCAATTCAAGCCACTCACTTCAATTGCTGCTGGCTGATGTCTACTCACAGAATCTGGGCCAATACAGGTGAAAGAGAGAAGACCAACAAAAACCTAAACTCCATTACACTGGAAAGTTTGGTAGTTTTCATAGAGAGGGAGAAGGAAGAAAAGGAATTACCTTCACCCCAGGGGATGAGGAATGACCTGCTAGCTGCACAACATATACAGAAACTAACCGTCAAAGTCTTCTGTGTTCCTGTCCTGTAGAAAAGGGGAACCACATTTTTCAAAGCTGCTAATCAGCCACTTTAATTAGTGCTAAACTTACTAGCCCTCAAGGCAACTTTCTTTATTAGTAGCACTTCTGTGCAAGTATTTTGGGCTCACAGACACCTACTCTGTTCTTTGGGGCTCTGCCCTGTAGAGCTCTCATCAACTCCAGAGGGCCCAGGACATTTGACAGTACCACAAGAGCAATGCAAGCAGTTAGAGAGGGAAGAAACTTGTTCTTCCAGCATGGAGAAATGGATAGTACAGTGCTGGCCTGCCACAGGGCACTCATTGTTTTATGACACAGCCACTGTTTTTTCTGTTATCAGCCATATTTAGAAAGTAAATGTTTTTCTAATCTCAGCTGTTTTTCTGCCCTTTTGATACTTTTGTTCGAAGTTTTTTGTCCCATATTTCTTTTTAATGTTTTATTTTCTATGGATACCTTTGTGTCCTCTTAATATCTTTGAGTCTTTGTCATGTTTGTTGTCTTCAATAGGTTTGCCTCTTCCTTTTTCATTCTTTTCCTTTCATTCTCTCCTGTATAGTTTTCCTCCTTTTCTCTAGTATTATATTTATTTATTAACTGTACTTAAGCTGCCTCGATTGAACATGAGGTCCTACTATGTTAGTCACAATCTACAGAGCACGGCAGAAAGGAATTTTATCCTCCTTCCACAGATAAGGAAAACAGGGCTCTGACCAGTCGGTGTCTTGACCTAATTCACATAAGCAAGCTAGATGCTTCCAGGCTTAAGACCATTTCTCACGAGTCCCACTGATGTAAGGCTGTTGGTCATCTTTTTTCCTTTTTTTTTTCTTTCACACATTATCTCTCTGTGTGCTCTCTTTCTCTTTTCTTTTGTACTGTTCCAGAGAGAACAGTTTATTCCCTAGGGTTGCTACCCATTGGCCACTTTGCAGAATGGATATCTTTCCACCCAAATAGGTGGCAATGATCTCGGGTTACAGGATGTTTCATCAACTTCAGAATACCTGTATTGCATAACTCAGGTAAGTTGAACAGTACACCCATCTTGAAATAACACTGGGCATACAAGTTAATTGCATAGTTACTGTAGAAAAATAAAAGAAAATTATTTGCTGGTAACTACTCCATGGACTCTATCAGCAGTGGCAGTAACTTGCTTGTTTAACTTGAGATAACACTTTCAGTGCTTGCTATTTTCCAGTAATCATGTAATTGACTGGTGTGCAAACAAAACGACACTTTGGAAAAATGCTTGCACATAAAATCCCAAGCTAACATGGCAAGAAAAGGTTACTCCTACTACCTCCATAAACATTACTGACAACGGTTATCATAGTTTCTTCAAAAATAAGTGGTGGTGGGGAATAGAATAAGTGCCTTCATTGAATTCCACCCACGTTCTGCTGCAGGGCAATGGGGAAAGATGCACAACTGGGGGAGGAGAAGGAAGAAAAGAGGTACTTGATTGACATGTATAAATGAAGATCAAATAATCTTTGTTTTTGTTCTCCTTCTCTGTGGTAAATTATTTGGATGAGGGAAGGTTATTTGAATTACATGGTGAAACATAAGCTTAGATCTGTCTCATTCACAAAGCAAAAGGACCACTGTCCTGTCACTTTGACTTATTACAACCTCTAAATCTCCAAACTTAAACTTATATTTCTTTGAGCAGGGTAGAATCAGCTTGTGTTAATAGTAGTGGAAATTAATAATGCATCTAAAAATTAGACTCTAAGGTTTTAACATAGGAATGAGTTGAGAAAAGTGAAAAATAAACTCTAGCCTTCTTAAAACTAAAGCAAGAACTGGTTTTGGTCCCTTTCTTTTTTTTTTTCCAACTAGTTTTGAATCAATAAAATCAAATTCTTCTCCCAGCAGATTTTAGCATCCATGTTCAAATGTGGACAGAAAGAACTAGGTCCTGGCTTAAGTCTCTGTCATCTAGAAGGTGGATGTGACACCTCATCTATATCAGGATCAACATCAAAATAAAGTAGGGCATGGATAAGAGATTGTTATTCTCATCCTGAAGTGGATAATCCTATTCCAAGATAAAAACTCATCAATGCTAAGTCACTTCTTTGGACCAGAGGCTCCACCTGTTACTGTGGCACTATTGCATGGATACAACTGACTCCCTTGCTCCGACATGATACTCTCATATGAGCTTTTTGCTTTTTTTTTTTTCCCTGGTTCAGCTTAACCCCTTTCTACTCAGAATAATGTAGAGTTTAAGGCAGTAACACTACCCTATTCACAGTCACAACATATCTGTGTTGCTCTATTGTCTCAAGATCACACTTAGTCATTTCTACGCATGTCAGCATTTGAATTGCGCCTGTTATCATTTTTCCTGGGTGAATACCAGGATACTGTGTCTGGAAGTCTGCGATGCAGCGTCTTGAGTGCTAACGTAATAGAGATCTTGCCGAAATATTACCTACTAGAAGTTCGCAGTAGCTGTTGTTCTGTCTGTATTTCGTTGAGGTGCTTCGTTATTAATGGAAATTCTAAGGGAGTTGTTATCCCATATTAAAGCATAACAAGAGATTTCAATCTATTATTGAGTCATAATAGCTACTGGCGTGGTGCTTTTTTCAATAGTAAGTGGTTGGAGAGCAACCTTTGGACATGTTCCTGCAGCAACACCCACTCTTCTAGGGAAAAGGATTATCAATGCAAATTACAGGGGTGTGTTTATTAAAGGTTACTAATTTGAAAAATGAAAAATTTGCCAAGGCGAATGATTGGTAAAAGCATCTGTCATCTATTTCAGGACCAAAAGAAGACTGTAAGAATCACGGAAAGCAAAAAAGGCTTTTTTTTTTTGGAAAAGGGAAGCCTGGAAGCTATAATTACTCATTTCCTTAGATTTGTTCTAAAGTGCTTATCCAAACCTCTAGGGGCTATTTTCAAGCATCTTAAGTATTTCTATTAGAACCATTTAATCCCAAGGTAATATTTTTTTTCCCATTGTTATCTAATAAAGTTCTCCTAGAATAATGTTTAATATAAAGCTGTGGGCAACCAAGCACCTACATCCAATCTGATCCCTTACAGAAATCAGAGTCTTGATGTATCTTTGTAGGGTATGAGCACACCTGGATCAGGCTCTGAATAAAATTTCTCACAAGGTAGTGACATAGAAAAGTAACATTTTATATCTCACTTTTACATAAATAACATGAATTCAAAATATCTTATACTTCACTTCTATTCTTTCTTCTGCTGAGGAGTGCAGATTAGAATCGAAGATTCCCCTTCTTCACATAAGTAATCTCTCAGCTGCCTGAGAATTAACCAGTGCCTGTTGCTGTCTCTTGCTGAGCCAGTTAGTAGTTCAGAGCACCTTCAATAGGAAGAAATGAGAATACTCCTTACAAATTTAGAATAACTCAAATTCTAGCTCTCTTCATGGAGATGGGAGAAACTTAGCTGGACCTCTTCATTCCAAAAAGCTGCTGGGTTTCATTGTCCTCAGTGAGACTGTTTACTGTCTGGGTACGATATGAAAGAACTGGGGCTCCTTCCTTATGCTCAGAAATAAAATGTAGCCAGAGATGGTTAGTTTTCAAAGGCAAGGCTTAGCATTCTATCTTCAGAAATGGATTCTAGGCTGAGATTTCTCAACTAAGAGGCCATTCTCTGCTGTGTTTTGTCACCTAACACTCAGACATGGATCAAGATTAAAGACCTGCTCTTATTCTTGTTTGCTATTACCTGTTTATTCTACTTCACACACAGAGCTTGTATTTTAAAAAAAAAACTTTAATCTTATTATACCTTTGAATGTAGAAGTCTTTACAAGGAAGTCCATTACAAGCATCAAAAAACTACCTATTATTATATTGGAGGGGGTATATGTGCTTGAAAGATGTATAAGGAAGTAAAGCCTACACAGAGCTTAAGTTTATCAGAGATGAGTCAAAGACCTGATACTACTTCTCTGGGCAGGAAATGACTTTACCCAACAGAGGGAAATTGCATCGTTATCCTCTAAGAATTTAAGCATGGAAATCGCAGTTTCGGGAAGATAGTGTGATTTTTTTTTTTATATGGCTGTTGTACTCTCCTGAAATTGAAATGACCAAAGCGGATATTTTAGATACCCCCAAGAGACTGTTGAAGTTATGGAAGCTAAGTCACAAGGACATCTACAGATTCTGAGGGACGCTCCAAAATGACTTTCTCTTGCTCAGCCCCTAACAGCAATGTTAAAGTTTTCATATTTTGTAAAGTAAATGCAAAAGTTTTATAAAAAAAAAAAAAAAAAATCAGCTACTTTCATTATACACTGTCCCTGGGAAACTATTTCTGGCATAATCTTAGCCTTATGGCATTTTAGTCATCGTACTCTATATTAAAAGTATAGAAGACAGTGTGAGTTTCCTCCATAGAGATTAGTAGTTTTGAAAAGTACTTTAAATTTGGAATTCAAAATTTCAGTGCACAGCTGACAAAGTGTGAAAATACGACTCGTGAAGTTATCCTGACTCTAACCTCTCCGGGCTAACAACATTTCAAAAACCCCTGCTATACTTCAGCTGCCTTTCTTTTGTTATTTCTGTGAAAATAAGTTTCTTCTCATGTTTTCAGAATCTGAGCTCTGTCATTTCCACTAGACTGATACTTCTGGGAGGATGAAAAATTCTCTTTAAAAAAAAAAAAAAAAATCTCCATGTGACATTTATAAGGAAGAAAAATAAATCTATTTCAGTCAACTGTAATTCAAAATAGTAACTTAAGGGTTTTAACAAAATGTGCAAAGGGAAAAACATCTTGATTTTTTTTTTTTAAATGAGAGGGTAATTACAAGTGTAGCAAAGCTAATGTTTGTGGCATGAACCATAAAGGTCTTGATCTCTCTATTGGCTTCCAAACACATAAAATATGCATTTGTGTCTTACAGCTCATTGTGTGATAAACTTAATCCTGTAATGGGAAATCTTCTTTTGACCTAGCTGACATCCATGGTGCAAGGCTAAGTCTGGCTATTTAGCTGTTTAGATCTGTCAGCTTCATGAAACTTCTCCTGAGTGCTTTATGGCCAATTTTCTCTAACATGTTTTTTCCTTTTTTTTTTCATGTGTAAGATTACTTCAACGCGTGCTAGATTAAAGTTGGACTAGATGATTGTAGAGGTCTTTTCCAATCTGAATGATACTATGATTTTGTTACAGTCCCTGGCTTATTACCTTCAATTCCTAGAATACTAACACCAATCCCCTGTTTTAGTTTTCTCCTTCCTGTTCATCTTCTGCGTATTGCTCTGTTCAGGAATCTTGTGCTCATTCCTCATGCTCTTGGTGAAATCCCGTTACTGCACGTGAATATTTTGAATTCCTTCTTTCATCCTAACACAGTTCTCATTCATGGACACCTCTTCCTTCGAGAAATCTTTGCAAAACTATTCCCTGTGGTGTTAGGATCAGTTCTGAGTATTACACGAAGAAAAAAACAGAATTGTAAAGATAGGTAACGCAGATAAGAACAGAGATTTACAGAGCTCTGGAGGATTTCTGGAAGTGAAACTGGGAATGGCCTATCGCTAATAATAAAGTAAGCAAGCAAGGTAGTTTGGGGACTTCCCCCCCCTCTTAACACCCCTGCCCCCCTCCCCTGAGATTAAGTGTTCTGATAAATTTCTACGTATAGATTTTTGCATAGATTTCTACGCACACAAAAACATGAGTAAGGAAAACTCAAGACTTGCGTAATGCTGTGTTGAATGACATAATGCCCCAATTTTGATCTGTGTGTCGCAGCCTGGGAAACTTTGTCAAGTTAGAGTTAAACACAAACCGTATGTTACGGAGAAACATCAAACTTAAATACAGATGAAATGACTCTTTTCTATCCGTTGTCTCCCTATGGGAACAGGTTGTAATGCATTGTCATTTCTTTTTATTTGGAAACTCATTTTGTGCAATGTGAGTTTCAGGTATCACACAGTTATCTGTTATGATTACTTGATTGACTATTGTTTTGGTCTGGTCTAATTAGGCTTAGTTTATTATCTTCAGTACGTGATAGTTTTGGTTTTAGCACTTCCAAAATCTGTGAGGAAAATGTGTTTATTAACAACTTGAAATGTCCAGGTTTTCTTTAATATATAGCAGTCCTCCTTACTGAGCACAAGAAACTTCAAATACATCTTAACGTGCAAGGTATGACTCTTTCGTTAATAATAATGGACTACATCCAGGCTACAGGGATCCGGCTATTTTAATCATAGTTAAAAGCGTAGTAAAACAAGGTACTACCTCCTACTACAAAGAAAGCATTGCATTACTGCTTCAGTTGCAATAGACAGCGGTGATCCTCCTGTTTAATGGTGCTTGTCTGCTAATGTTGCTGCCATTGCTACTAGATGCTTTCTTAGTTAGGTGTTTAAGGTCTTAATTATCTTCTCTTCTTGCCTTTATTACAATTAACTAAATCATTTGTTATCATAATGTTTGTCTTCCCCTCACTTTGTTTGAAAGATTATTCCCCTCTTATGCTGTGGCTCGAGGCTTGATACACTAGGCTGCCACCGAAATTCTGTGGAAGTATTTCTCCTCCCTCTGATGCTTTTCAGAGAGAGCAGCTGCCCTCTTCCTGCTCCTGCACATTTCTTTGTATCCCCTTTAATTTTAACCATAGGAGACAAACATGACAGTAGCCTTTCTTTTCTTCCACACCACTCCCCCCCCCCCCCCCCCAACTTTTTTTCTGGCATCTGGACTTTAGGATTCAGATAACTTCCCCATCTGACTTCGGTTAAAAAATAAATAAAATCTTTCAGGCCTTTCTACAGCACCCCAGCCACAAGCCTCTAAGCCTGATTACATGAAGGAAGTATCAGCTGGCAAGCGTGACAAATTCCTTACTTGGGATTCTTCAAATAAAAAATTAAAGCGTGGAACTGTATTCAAAATGTGAGTCAGAGACAACCAGCACTAAGTATTAATCTGTTCAGAAACATTTAAGTGCCTTGTTTTTTAATTGCTGATTTCTCTTGAGGGCCTTCTGTTAAACTCCTACGTGGACACTCCTTTATTTATATACAAGTTGAAAAAAAATACCTGCGTTATGAAATCTCATTGTTTTTGGCTATGTTTTTTGTAGATGTATTCTGAGACCTTTATTTTTGTGGTGCATGCGATATTTCAGAAGTTATCATAACCTGAAGGCCAGGGCATTACATAAAGTGATGACCGAAGGAGATGTGGTAGCTTGATTTTGAACGTGACACCAGTCATAAAAAGAATAATTTCTTATTGTATGAATTAAGTTGCAGGGACTGTTAAGTTAAACTTAAAATAACCCTTTTAAAAGTTGTTGAGGATAATGAATTAGCCAGGAGGAGTGAGAGCCTGCTGCTGCCAACTAAAGTGCTTGGGGACTTGAGATAGAAGCGAACGATAAGAAGCAGCTTTCATGCATTCAAATAAATTACATGTTGGGCTTGGCTTAATCCTGGCATCAGAATGATCTCTGGGGTTTTCCCTACATTATCTTAGTCTATGATTATGCAAATATCCTTTTAATGTAGCGACTCCTTAACAGGAAATTAGTCTCATACTTGCTCATATGCTCTCGCAACCAACAGACATTTGCTTGCAAAATCCTAGTGTGTCTGAGGTACAAAAGGCACTTTAACCCCTTCAGTACCAACATTTTGCAAACATGCAAATAACAGGACATGCTCGGATATGTCAGGGATGTAGCAGATGAATCAGGGAAGAGCTGAGTTGTTCGCTGCCTAACACAAAAATGTTCCTGGGTTTGAAAGTTCAACCAGAATGCAAATGGTATGGAGTTTACATTCAAAGAGAGTACGGAAAAACAGGTGAGGGGGAAAAATCTAACAGAAAAGCAGGATTAAAACTGAATAAGACACGGAAATGAGACAAAGCATAAAGACAAAAGAAATGCAATCATTAAATGCACAGCAACCAGCTGAGCCCAGGTAGTTTGCCATCATCGTTCATGCATATACATGTGCTTAAGCGTAGCACAGCAGTGTTGTTTTCAGAAACTGTACCGAAGCAGGGACTGGGGGGGGTAACCTGCTTTCTCTGGAGAACAGGAATTTAAGGGTGAGAAGCTGATGTCTAATCTGGAAAGACAGATGGCTAATATCCTTTGGGAGGGGTGGAATTAAAATCACAAAAATTGATTTATGTTACTTATGATAGCATTAATGTACACATCTGAGTAAGCAGGAAAGCTTGGTTCTGACCTTGATTTTGTAAATCTTTGTGATATGAAGTTATCTGAGGTAATCTTTTATCTTTTCCTTAAAGTAATTGTTTCTAGTGCAAGAAGGCTTCCTTTTTTTTTTTTTTTTTTTTTTTTAAATAATACCTGCTAGTTATTTGCCATCTATGTGGAATACACGAGTGATAAGTTAGCAACCAGAACTTGAGGTGCCCCCCACCCCCTTTTCTTTTTTATCCCCTGATCTTAAATACAGACAGTGAAATCCTGGGAGTTCCAGGGGAGCCTGATGAAATTTCACACCTAAATCTCCAGTGGGATTTCGGGTAGTATCTGATTCATTCAAGCTCTTTTGAAACTCCCATCAAAGTGAACTGTTCAAGGCATGACCTTAAGGTAACACTTGAATCAGCCACAGAATCTAGACTTCCAGCTCTTTGCTTTAAATATAAGACCCATTCTTTCTTCTATATCCAGTGTATTCTGTTTGTAATTATCAGAAATTACCATTAGAGAAATTGGAGCTAATCTGAGGCTCATTTAGGAGCGAGAATTTATGCTCGACTATTTAAATAATTTCTTGTTGAGCTAGTTTCTGGAGATTAAACTCTGTAATTTTATCTGTTGTAGATGGAAGAATCTTGCTAGTACAATAGCGCAGTATCTTAGACTAAAACAAAACAAAACAATACACAAACGTAAGTACAGAGAGTGGGTGTTTGCAAATGCTATTCGGGCGATTTCATTTCTGTGATTTTTTTCCATTAAATTTCATCTAGTCAAACACATTCAGTCCATTCTTAGTATTGCACGCTAGCCAGTCACTAGTTTTTTTGCCTTTTTTTTTTTTCCTGATTGAGCTCTAGCAAAATCTAGCAGATGTGGGAAAGTTTGAAGACAGTGAAAAATTCAGAAATGAAATATTTGGAATTCATTTTGTTTTAAATAGAATAAAATCCTAAGAAATAGCCAACAGTTGTGGTTTCACTAGAGGCTTCATATCCAAAATAATTTTGCAATGGTAATTGCAAGGTATATTTGCAACTTGGTATATTGAATCACTGGTATTCAAATTTAGCAGAAATGGGTCTCCACGCTAATGAAGTCAACTGAAAAATAGTCAGATTTTATTTAGCATCTAATTTATGAAATAAACCCTTGTGTACTTCCAGAATAAATGCCCGAGACTGTATTTTTTAGACACAAGGACTTAGAAACTTGCTCTTTTAAAAAACATATCAAGTAGCACTCTTCTGGAGTGACTTTAAGCTTTAAGCATTGCCAATCATCAAGGGACTGTGTTGACATAAAATTAAACCAAGCATGCAGACTCACTGACTTCTATGAAAGCTTTGATTAGCTGGTATCAAAGCTTTGTCATGTGTACCCCGGTTACAAAAGTCTACCACGACTCAGAGGGCTGTGCTTGTGCACAACGTGGGTCTCTAAGTCACAGATTTTATTAACCTTACATGTTGGGAAAGAAAACAAAAACAAAGCCTACAAGGATTCACCTCTTCACCTCCCTTTATAATAAAAGGGAATTTCAAAGGGCCTTGAAAAAGGAAGCATTCTCCTATTTTTATTTTTTTTAGGTTACATATGAATCAGTGAAGTATATTGCCAATAACTCCCTTCAGTAAGGATACCTTAACTTATATCAGCCCAGAAGTAGGGGTTTGGGTTGTTTTGTTTTAGAATTTTGAAACTAATAAGGGTTAACATCAAACTATATATATTTTTTTCTGTTGGTACAGAAGTAATCCATTGAAAATGCTCCTGGTTTATTTCCCAGTTTGTCATCTCCTCTAAAGATTACACAAAAAATTGTTAGACATATTTAAATATCAACAAAGAATTTACAAGAATAATACTAATGCAGTCCTATTGTTCCACTAGTCGGTAGGATTTTTAGATGTTAATTTTTAAATGATGATTTCAGTTAAAGGAAATAGAATGGCAGTTGTTCAGGCATTACAGCATCATAGAGAACTTACAGCGAGCAGTTATGATGCCAATATAAGTTATAGCTCTATCACTTGATATTAGTATATGCTGCATTCTGCAGTTTTATTTCCTTCTTGGAAAGCAAGTAGGATGTTAGCTAGGAAATTACTCTTATTGAGAAATACTGGAACTTAATTAGTATTTTGGATGACCCACTTGAAATGGGAATTATTGCATTTTTACATAATCCTATCTGGTGATATTAAAGCAAGATAATCAGCTTCTATGGAGATCAAGTATTCGTTGCAAACATACACATCTAGCTGGCTTATTAGTCTACAATTCACATGAGAATATTATCTAGACTTCAGAATGATGGGAATTTAGGAGCTATAAATCATGTAGGAAATTTTTAATATTTTTGTTTTACATAATTGGAACTGAACTGTAAGAGCTTTATGAACACTTTGGGAGAGAGTAATCATTTCACGGGTCTGTGAAGCCACCACAGTTGTCAAATCACTGATTTCTTTGTTGAGATTTCACACACAGATGTGAGAATATATTTAGCTCATTCAGTGATACAGAAATGGGACTCAGAGTATCTCTAAATCCCCTGTGAAAGAACTTAACTACTACAGAAAATTCCTATTTTACGCAAATTTTAGAAAGGCTAAAGAATTACAAATTGTATTTGGGTGAGGAAGTGAATATTTGTATTTAACATATCACCCCAGAGGAATATATTTGGCAAAAATACTTTTCCTTGAGTGTTCTTTTGTAGTTTGCCATTATTAAATATGCAGAACAAAACATCAAGAAGCATAAAATCATCTTTATCCTTATAAAACATCATTATTAGGGAATGATATAGTTACATCTTCTTCTGACAATATCTTCAGAATACTGCAGAAATTCTCTTTTTGCAGAAATCTAGCATTTTAAAGAAGGAATCAAAGATCATAACCAGTAGATGGCAACTAGATTTCAACAATAAGTAGATTTTTGCGTTAATATGTAATTGAAAAACACCACACTTTTCATCTAAGTTCTTGCTACAGTCACAGGATGTGTAGTTAGTCACCACAAGGTATTTACCACTGACAAATAAGTGTCTAATAATGAAAAAATGTATCAATAAAACTGTAATCAGCAACCTGCAGTAACTTAGAGATAACAGCCCTTTCACAACTAAGGCCACCCTCCCCCTGAGGTTTAAAGGTCGCACACTGCCGGTACACCTCCACCTCCCCTAGGGAAGGGCAAATGTGCCCAACTGTCAAAAGACACTTTTCATAACGAAACCTGCTGGTCTGTCAGCATGATGCTACTGCTTTTTTTCGTGAGTTGTAAGAGTCAGGGAGCACCACTTGGGAAGGGAGTTCAGAGGATGAAGTGAATGACACAAAACTCAAAAAAGGAAAGAACTATATCTGGTTAATCTTTTAATGTAAGAATGTAGTGGCAAGGACTTTGTTCATTTAAATTTGCTCTAATGGATGCTGATGAGCCTCACAGCCCAATCACCAGGCAGGGGGAGGCTATCCAAACTGTGTGCCAATTCTCATTAACAATTCTTCAGCTGTTAAGTGACTGACAGGGTCAGGAAAATTTGAGAGCAAAGCTTAGGGATTTTTCTGCTGAGAAAACCTGAAGCCTCCCAGCAAGGTGAGGGTATGTTATACTGGTAGATAAGTTGCTGGCAAGCTTCCTGTGGTACATCGTTCCCTACATGCCTCAGTCCTGTCAAATGGTAACTCTTCATCACTTGATGTCTTGATTCCTTCTTTGATAGCTGGTCTTGTCTGGTAGCAGCAGATGCTGAACATGCTGTCTTGTGCCTGGCACAGAAAGACAGGCTATAGTTGCCACAAGGATGTGGAGATACAATGCATTTGGTTGCTGACATAGCAGCAACAACTCTGTTGGCTGCACCAGGCTGTCATGGCACAGGTAACCACATTTTATTGCTTTAGAAAAACAGCTGTTGCCCAACCTGGGTTGGCTCTGGTCAGTAGGTACTTCACTTACAGCAAGATGCCTTACTGAAAAAGAGTTTTGTTGGAGCCCGGTGAAAGACTTAAGTGGGCACACAAATATCCACCAAGCCAAAACAGGATGGCTTATTTTTTTTGGTGCAAGGTCAGCATAAAACAATCACCAGTAGTATGAGAGACCAACAGCTTATGTTGTGATGTAATCGGTAGTCTGATGTACGTAACTACAAAAAGTCAATGCTTTTTAATAGGTGGGAAAAAAAAAGTTCTTCCTGACTTCTTTGTTTAGTAAAATACCTTTCCAGAAGTTGCTGATTAAGTTTGAACAGTCATCCCCATCAAATATGGGAATGTCTTCTCCATCTCTGATGTTAGCTATCTCTTTTGCCACAGCTCTGGTACTCTGGACCCACCTCTAAGTTGATCTAACATTCTAAGTGGCTGATTAGGAAAAATATAATTATTTTCTTTTTACCCCCTGCAGTAGTTTTCTCTTAGGTTAATGAGTTAATTCGCCTCACAGAAGCTCAAACAAGTGCCAGAGATGATGCAAGGGAAGTGGTGGGAATGCATGGCCCCTAGCAGAAAACAAGAGGGAAAACAAGACCTCTCCCTTCTGGCAGTGCAAGCTGGTCGATCGGTGTTCTTCCCTAGAAGAGTCTCAATGCTCAGTCTGAAAGTTGGTCAATCATGGCTTAGACTGATGACACTGGGGGCTATTCCAGGAGATTTTGAAATGAGACACTAAGATACATAAATACGTGAGACTACTAATGAGCTGTTTGATTAAGCCTACCTTAGGCTGGATAATCATTGTTCAGAACAAAAATATTTTACAGTTGTAATAGTTTTAAACAAAATCACGTTGAAAGTGAAAGAATTGTAAGAGGTAAAAAAAAAAAACGAAAAACACAGACAAGACCCAGAGCAATCTCTCAAATTCACAATGCATGCTATAAAATTATGAGTTTCCTACTCATTATAATGACAAAATATGATTTGAAAATACATATGCTACAGGCTTAATTTCACAGAAATCCTATTAACATAGCATAAATGAAACAACAGTTTAAACAATCCTTTAAAATTCATACCTAACTTTTTAATTAAGGGGGGGTCCCCACATTTTTCCCAAGAATAAGGACTACTATATCTTTCAGAAATGAAGATCTAGAAAAAATTAAATGACGTAGTAGCAGGATCAGCAAACGCATATTTGTTGAAATACAAAAAGCATACAAACAAAGTGTCACATTAGCTCTCTGTAGCTTTTTCCACTCTTTTTTTGCATCTGAATTTTCATTCCTTCTACTGTAGCTTTTGATAGCACTCATGAATAGCAGTAATTGTCCAGGATCTCTGTTTTAACTCTCCTTTTCTTCTTTGATGTGTTTGATAGTCGAAACTGACTGCTAACATCTGTCAATCAGCTGAGTATAACAGCACCCCCTTCTGGTTTCAATAGGGTGAGGTGTGGAATCTGGAACTCCCATGTAAGAAGATACCTGTATAGGGAAAACAGGATAAAAAATGAAGATATTCTAAAGCTAAGTATTTTAGACATATAAGAAATAGGCAAAGGAAGATTATTGCCACCATGTTAGTACAACCTATTCAATTTCAGGAGCTGAAGAGCAATTTTAGAACCCTTCTCATGGGCCATAGGGTAGCTCTTTGCAGGTGTGGTAGGCAGCATGTCTTCAGCCCTGAATGCAGTGGCAGCTCTCCAAATATCTCCTCAGACAAGGACTCATTTGATAGAAAGCCTCCTGTCCTCCTGCTTCCTCCTCTAGCGTGGGCATAATGGCTAATGCTCTGAGTACCCGGCTGGTCTAGGTAACCTCCTATGCTGCCTAAGCAGCCATTTTTCATCTCTTCTGATGCAAACATGGTGGGTGGAGAGAATTATCTGATGGGCCAACTCTGTGCAAGAAATTAGCCCATCCTGTTTAATTAGACCACTACTTTGGTCTAGGAACTCCTTTATGATCTCAGTACCAGTATCTTTAAATTTGCTTAGATATTAGAAAGAGGTATCCCAGACTCTGCAACACCATGCTACCACTGTGTTTTGCCATACCGAGCTGTATAGAGCCTAAATGTGAATTGTTTCAGAACTCCTCTTTCAATTACATACAGTACTGCCTGGTCACTTTATGTATGTGCTTTTACTTCGAAACACTGGTTACAAACAGAAATTCACTGTGACACAGGTCACACAGGTGCCACTAATCAACACAACAATCAAATTATAATCAGCCATTTCTGCCGAAGACCAGAAAACCACACCAAATAAGTAATACCACTGAGACAGACTGAAACCAAATCTGATCCCACAAGCTGAAGAACAAAAGTAGGTGTTCAGATGTCTCTGTATAGATTAGCTTACTAGGATGAGGGCTTTTTCTTTTACTGTTTTCTGTCAGGTAATGCTTGATATACTTTAGTTTTCAAAAGCAATTCATTCCATGCCACATATATGCGCAAGAAGAGGCACTGGGCATGCTTAATACGTATCCTTCCATCGCGTTACATGGTAAGGGAGCATTATTTCTGGCATAGATACAACTGCAATGGTAATGGAGCAGGGAAGGGGAGAGTACTGAAGTTTCTAGTCTGTTGCCTGACTGGGAAAGCAGACTGAACAGATGGTGTCAACTACAGTCTTTCCCTCCAAAAATATCATCTGCACAGATAAATTCACACCTGAATATTGTCATTTACAAGATCCCATTTTCTTCTGCTGGATGTTTTGAAGGATCTAGTCCATGCTGTTTCATTTGCACTGCGATGTCAAATAGGTAATCGTAACACTCACACCTAAAATTAAAAGGAAGAATATGTGAAATGTAAAGTTAGGCTCAAGTCTTACCACATTTTCTGAAAGTTATTAGTTTTCTTTCTTGAACTGTACACCACCAATGTGATGGTCTGTCTGGACAGCTGTTATAATTTATTTCTACCACTGCTATGTGGTGAGTGAGCAAGGACACCCTGGTGCCCAGCATTTTTGCTATGTGAACTTGATCTGTTGCACTTCCATCAGCAAATGAAGAATGCAATACCCCCCAGAAAAAGGACTAGGGAAGACTGGGAACAATATTGGTAGAAGTCAAGCAAAAGCAGAGATTGTCTTCAGGTTTCATACGGGAAGGGACTTGCCTGTGTAAAAGGCAAACATGGGGAACTCTGTCAGTCAGCACTGATTAGAAAGAAAAATCAGGGAAATCATGGATGAAACCATTACCAAATACATTCAGTGAGGCCAGAAATTAATGAATGTTCTGAATGATTAACAATTAACAGAAATACAAGTAATATTAGGGTCATTAAAATTTTGAGGTATAATGGCAAAATGTACCATATTTGTAAATTGTACTCACATTGTTTTGGCTTTTTCCCATGTTTCTCCCCATACATAAACTCCATGACGTCTGACCAATACAGCGCAAGAATCTGGGTATTTTTCCATTGCTTTTGCCATTCTTTCTTTGAGATCCTTCTCTTCTGGTGTATTCTCAATAATGGGAACCACTAGTGTATCATCGTATCTAAGAGAAAAATAGATGTTTATATTTAAAAAATGCTATGTTTGGAAGCGTGATCTATCTTATGCTTTAGCTCTTCCATAAGGAAGAGATTCTCTTTGCATAAAGATGTTGAATTCTTAACACTACAGAGTTTTAAGCTCTTCTCTTGTTAGTCGCACTGTAACATATGAACTCCAGAGATATCTCCCACTCCCAAACTTATGCCATGCTGGCAATATCTGAACCGCACTTGAGGCAGAAAAAGAAAATAACACTTTAATGTATTAGGTGTAGTTGTTTGTTCACATATCACTTTGTTGGGTCCCTTTACAACTTTTTCAGACTCTCTTCATCCTGTATTGGCATCACCTACAAGCTTGATCTCAGATTAAATTATTCAAAAGAATCACATCATGAAGAAGGAAATTAAGCTGTTTGCTGGAGACCAGAAAAAAATTAATTTAGGTAGTCCAAAAAGCCCCTGGAAATAAGATTGTCCTTCTAAGGCATATAAATAGAAAGAGTCAACACATGAAAAATAAATTCTTCTCTGTGATAGAGTGATTGGTGGGCTATATGTGATCTTAAGAGAGCCTGAGAACCCCAGTTCCAAAGACAAGATGATGCATGTTATTCAATGGAACTTGCCTAACAGTTTCTTGTGAAGGAGGACTGGGATATTTGGCATTGCTTGAACCTTAATTAACACTGGCAGAAACTTGTTTAAATAGTTTTTAATAAGTCCCCAGTTCACATGCAGATTTATCACTGAGATCTCATAGATATTTCATGAGTGGATGCTAGTACAATTTTTAAAAAACACAGAGGGGAAGCAATGGTAAAAATAATATAGCCTGTACTTCATATTACATATTCACAAAATTAAGAGGTCTCATCCCTTGCAGTTTTCTATGCTGATGCTTTTCCCAAGGAAGCCTAAAAAATACTGAGTGAAGAAAACTTAAGTATTTATAGGTTTACTTTGACTCTCATATATTCTGATTACTTAAAATTAGATTTGGAGTGTTTGCTACTAGTAATGACATCAGCTAAGGGATTGGTTTCCTGCTTTCTAGTTGGACCTGAGTTTGGAAGCTGGTATAAACACCATAAACTGATTCCCAATCATAACCTTGTTAGTAAGATTTACAGAATGATAGAATGGCTGAGGTTGGAAGGGACCTCTGAAGATCATCTAGTCCAACCCCCTGCTGAGCAGGATCACCTAGAGCATGTTGCACAGGATGGCATCCAGGCGGGTTGTAGTATCTCCAGAGGAGTCTCCACAACTTCTCTGGGCAACCTGTTCCAGTGCTCTGTCACCCTCACAGTAAAGAAGTGCCCTCTCATATTCAGCCGGAATTGTTATCTATAAAACCCATGGAAGACTCTGAATGAGTTAAACTAAACAGATATCAAGTATTTTACTGAAAGATAAGGAACCCGCATTCAGTTAAAACTTTATATAAAATACTTTGAGACAATCTGAGACTTTCAAAGCTATTTACTACAGATCTAGTTCTCTGTCTAGAGAAGTCAAAGGTAAAGTTATTCTGGCATCTCTAGGATCATATTTAGGCCAAGAAATACTTCTGATTATCCTATCTGTAACATTTTCCTGGATAGCTTCCAGAAAAGGTTTATGCAATTAGAAAAAATATATTCTCAATATCCCCTGTTGTTGTTGTTAGTATTTTTTTAAGATCCTATCCTGCACTATAGAATTTCTTTTGAATTCAATGTGCATTCTGGTGTGAAGTAAGACAACAGAACTGATCTAGGGTGGATGAACATGTACTTAGCAAACATGAACTTAGCAAACGTAATCTGGAGCTTTGCTTTCTTTATTTTTTCTGGTAAATTCGTAGGATGGCATAAGACAACTTGTAGATATGGAGCATAATAAATACAGTGTTTCCTGACTAACATATAGGAATTTTTTAAAACTCACAATGCAAAACCAAAAAAAAAAAAAAAGAAACTGTTTCTGTTTTTTGTTGTTGTTGTTTTTAAACCAGTGTTGTTAGACAATTCAGTATAAAGGATGTCTTTTACTAGGAAGTTTTGCCACATGAAAAATACAAATGCTAATGCTGTCAAGAAGGGGAAAGCTGGCAAGTCAACCAAAACTGAATAAAATATGCCTAGGCATAAAATCACAAGTCAAACATATTGCTTGCTCCCTTGCCAAAGGGCAATTGTTAGTTACAAAAATTAACATCAAAAAGTGGAAAGAATTTAGCATTTCAATTTTTCATCTAATTGTCACATATTATATAAATGTTGTTTGCTGGTCTCAATTCAACGCTCTGTGGGTGGAGTCCTCAAAACAAGCCATCACACATAATTTGGAATAACTCAGCACTTACCTCAGAGCTCATCCTTGAAAAGTAATAACATTATCTTTAATGAGCTGTTTATTCTGAATTTTCTTTCAAAGTCTGTCAAGTAAAATCTGAAATCCTCTACTCTCTTAACTTGCCCTAAACTAGCACAGGCAATGATATGTGAAGTCCACCCAAATGCAGTTTGTGCTTTATCAATCTAACCTAATGTTGGCTGGCTACAATTTCAGTTTAACATTGTATAGATGTGTTAACATCTCTGTTCTTGAGGTATTTGTTGGGACATGGCTCTTTATTTGGTTTGTTTCTGTAGCTCAACAGACCACAGGAACTTTGACATTACAAGATTTTATCTAAGATCTCTTCCATAGGCTTAAGACCTTCGTAGGGGAAGCCAATGACTGATTTATTCCAGAGGTCTTGTTACTACTTATTCCTAATACTTTATATTATACACTTGAACACACATAACTCAAATTACTTGTCATCTATTTATTTTGCTGAAAACAAGCAATCAAATAGCATGCCTCTGTTCTTAAAGATATACCGGTAATAGCCTCCTGAAGTACACTTCTGTATTCCTTTTATCATCTCCTGATGGGTAATAGTGAACTCACTCCCTCGGTAAAGAAGGGTAGCCATAACAGCAGCCTTGGAGTGAGTATGGATCACTGCGCCTGCTCCTAAGAAGAGAAAAAGAAGAAAAATACATATTTTATAATTTTAAAATACATCTATTAAGAACATTTTATTCACATGCTTCATACATTTCCTTTGGCTAGGCATCGTAGCAAATGGTGATCTACTGTAGTAGAAGAAAAAATATACAGCAGCCTAAATAAAGGTAGGAAATAATTACTCATCTATAAAGGATAATTACAGATTGTCTTGTGGTACCCTTGTCAAATTTTAGTTGGTGACAAATTCTACGAGAAAAACTACTTGCACAAAAGCAAAGAGAAACATTCCTCGTATATTTCTTTAGGTACTGCAAAGACTAAAACACTCTAAGTTCATCAGAAATCTGTGATTCTAGAGAATTTCCAAACTTATTTGTGAAAGATTAAAGACTTTATGCAAGTAGTCTTCCTCAATAATCCACTGATTCTCTGAAAAATTATTTATTGTTATCTTATTGTACCATGACAGAAAGATAGATAGACAATAATTATAATTTACTTTACTAATACGGCTGCAATGTTGCCAAAAAAATACAAGTTTTCCTCAGGTACAAATGCAAGTTTCTTGTGTAGGAAGATGAGCTGAGATACCCTAAACCCTTTGTATAATATCAGATGTAATCTTACACAATAGCAAAAGCTGTCTATTACTGTCCATCTGCAGATGTTCCAGTACAGTCATGCCAGAGAAATGCACAGAACATTATTTGCAGCCCAAATCCCCCAATAGCTTTTCCCAAATGTATGATTGCAAGCCATACTGCTACCTAAATGTACTAAGCAATTGTAACAACTGAGCTTTTTTTAACATCTCTGACACCAGAAAAGGAAACAGAACTGGAAACTGGCAGTGTGATTACAGTCACTATGTGATTAAAGAAAAGTTTCATACTTCTTTCACCTATCAATAATTTAGAGCCTTTAACCATAGCCAAAACTTGTAAAAGGATATCTTACACCTTGCAAAATGTGTACACACCCCATTCCCTCCTGCAACTACACTAAATTAACAGACTGCACTAAAAATCAGTGCTGAAAAGATGATGATCACAGGTATACCTACATAAGAAAGTGTAAATGAGACTCATGGGATGTTACCACAGATTACCTTCCGCTGTATGTGTTCCTGTACAAATTAATTTATTTTGTAGTTTCATGGCTTTTGTGTTTGTTTTTTTTTTTTTTTCCTCACTGTGACTTTCATGTATAAAGAATCTGGTACTGAATTTTGATTTTGTGTGTGTATATATATAGTGTTTCAGTCATCATTGAACCAAAAAGATTTGCTACGTACCTCTCATAGTGTAGGCATTCATAAAAAGAGGTGTGCACTGGCTTTTCTTTAGTTTCTTGTGTGGTGGGGGACCACTGATGTCCTGCTCATTCATGTCACAAACAAACATATCTTCTGGCTGTAAGACAGAAAATATTGTTACTTGTGATGCTTGACCAGTTTTGTCTTCCTTCTAGGGAAATATATACATATATGAATGCCACGTATTTATTATAGCATGCAATTTTAACCTTGGAAAAAGTTAAAAGATTAAAAGATTAGGAATTTAAAAGTTATTCTAGCTGCTAACACTAATTATCACCACTGTAAAGTGAGTGAATATTAGGCACTCTTTTATTCAGACTGCTGTAGAGCAGATATTTGTAAAACTAAAAATTTCTAGGAAAGGAGACATCTATCTAAATCTATCAAAATAACAATCGTCTAACATCTATCTAAATAACAATCAATATACAAGGAAAAGTAGGAACTTATTCAAAAAAAGAAATGTAGATGTACTTTTCCTTTAAACTATTAAGAACCAACAAAGGAAATAAATTAAAACTAAATATATTTAACTTGTAAAACTATGTATTTTTAACCTTGCTTTTAGTAGCTTTACAGGAATGTTACCTTTGCATCAATCAGCTACTCATCATAGTAGAGAATTGTTCACGGTAGAAATAAAACTGTTTTCTAATTTAAAAAAAAATCAGCAGGAAATATAGTCACAAGAGATCACCTTGCTCATTATGCTCAGTCCACTGCTGCTGCCAGCGAGGAACAAAACATGACCATCTTGTCATATTTTTTGCTTATCTTGCTAATGTTCCTATCGGGCACTATGCAAGTTTCTACCAGTGAAGAGATTCCTTTCACTTATCATTGTATTTTCCCTCAGACCTGTAAAATAAATACCTGGGGGAGTTCCTGCTGTCATAAAATAGTTATCATTTACCATTTCCCCCTCCACTTATATTTTGGTATTTTGCTGTTTCAGGGAAGGAATAAAATAGCCAAGATCACCTTTTTGAGGTGCAACCCCATCTTTTTTCTGAGAAGACCAAGAGAAAGATTAGCAATCACTCAAATGACAAGAAATAGACAGGAGGTGTTAATGCTTAGTTAGATAGGTGTTATTGAAACTGTAGACAGATATCTATACAGCCATTTAATCTTGAAAAAGAAAACAGCTGGTCTAGAGTAACTTTCAGTCTTCTGAGTTAATTTAGTCTTGATGATTTCTCCGTTTTAACCCACACTGGCCACTGAAACGAACATTGGGTTGCTAGGTTATCCGAGTACTTAAATAAGGAGAGAACTCCACAGTTATTACAAGAACGCAATGAATAGTATAGTAAGTGTCTAACTTTACATAAGGAAAAATGAAACACTAAACAAAGGTACTTCCACCCATCTCAAAATGAGGTCTGAGGTAAAAATAATGTTCAACATACCTGTATTCTTTCCTTCTGGACTCCTGAAGGAGCGATGTAGATTTCATTCCTAAGGAAAGTTACAGACAGGAAAAACTATAAAACACACATCTATTTAACTGCATGGGCATCATAACTGTAGATACATTCAAAAGGAAATAGCAAATCTAGTCTGTGAAAATTTAACAACTTTCTTGCTCCTTGAATATAGTCAGAGGTAGATGTTTGTTTTTTTTTAAAGGCAAGTGGATCATACAAGGGCATATCAATTCTCTAGCATACATGAGTACCAGACAGTGTTTTCAACTTGTTAAGAAATCTGAAACACATGCAGGAAATGCAACTTTGTTTTCCCTGTAAAGGAAAACACACAACTTTCATCTACATTAAGTCAGAACTCTACACCTCAGAATTCAGAACAAAAAATTGTACAAAAGAAACTGCAATCAGATACCGACCTGTAGCAAAACTACTACTTAAAAATCAATAGACTACCTATAAACAGTATAAATTGTCTACTTTATTATACAATATAAATATTTTCATTTTTGTTGTAACTGTCTAGTTTATATAGTTTTAAAATGCATTTATATATTTGCATTTGTTAAAAATCAAATTCAATGCAATCAAGTGACAAATTTAAGTAGAAATTCATCACTTCTTGCAAGTTTTACACAAATAAAATCTACAAAAATTGATTTAAATGATTTTAAGATGGCATCTGAAATATTTTCAATAACAACAAAGAAAATCAGATTACTATCTCTTATACATGTAATCACTATTTGGTTTCAACAGCAATGTATTAAATTCAGGAGCGCAGAGACATCTAGTGAATAATTACTCAAGTTACAGACATAGCTAAGAAGCATGAGATGTTTATTTATTTATTTTCCACTTGTTTAGAAATTTGTCATGCAAGGAAAATCTGCTGATGAAATACAGACTGTGAAATACAGGATACCTGATGGAATTCTAGATCCACTTTTAATAATGCTATACCATATCCAAACTGGCATCTTTTTTCTGAGTAGATCCTGTAAATTGTGTGGTGAGTAATGCTGGTCAGGATTAGTTGGTAAGACTAGTTGCTAGAATTTCAGTTGAATTTCAGTTGCTCTTTAGCTATCTCCTGTGGAGCAATTCTAGGCTAGTCCACTCTTTGCCTCATGGCCATTCGTTTTGAAACATACCTACTGCTGCTGTAGGCATGAATACAGTTATAAAGATTACCACTCCTACCACAGTAAGATGATATACTGGTAGTAACTCAAATACGTATTTCAGTGTGGTCTGAGCAATAAAGTGATAGAACTGTCGAGGAACACAATGCTACGTTCCTTTATTCACTGTTGACAACGTTTGTCTTGTCACAATGAACATGAATTACACAGAAACAGCAAAGAAAATAGCCTACATTTAGCTACTGATGAGAAAGTAGCATTAGAAGGATCTTTCTGTAAGTGAAGAACTTTGAAAACAAGAATTAACCCTCTCATCATTCCTCTGATTATTTATTGCCATTGGTTTGTTTGCAAAATCTGGCAGGGAAGTGAAATGACCTGCTCAAATCTGATATCACAATAATCACTAATATCACTAATAATCACTAATACCACAAATATTGGTGTTTAGGGCTGTGTTTATTTGAAATATACATATATAATATATTTAAATGCTAATAGTTGTTTTCTTTCTGACATACACTGCATGGAAGGGTATATCAGAAAAATGAGGGATTGGTCACTTTCAAGTTACAGTGTCACAACGCCCCGTGACGCGATGGTGGCAGACAGACACTGTGAAAGCTATTTTGCAGCGATCATTTCTCTTTTTTTCAGTGGCCACTGAGAGGAGCTCTGTCTCCATTAGAAGCTTGGAAAGTATGAACAGGGGCTGATGAGCAAGTAAAAAGCAAAGTGTTGCTCCTCGGATACACACCAAAAATTGTTTTGCTCTTGCCTGTTCTGCTTTAATTATATGCCAAGAATATCTCCTTAGAAATTATCTCAGTTGAACAGTGATTTCCTTAGTGAAGGAAATGTCTTGTCTGCGACATGTCTAAGGTGGGATTAATCTCATCTAACCAGAGGCATTTGATAGCCTGGTGTAACCTGATCTAGATTCCACAGTCAATGGAACGAAAAAGGGAGAATAGATTATTCTTTGAAGGCAATTCATCTACCTTAAAGATAGAAAAAGGACAGAATAAAGAAACTCTCTGAAGTTGCCTGTCCTTCTCCACTGAAGGAACCTCAGTAATTAATTCAGGCTAGACACCTCCTTTCTGTATGGTTAAATTTGTGGTATTGTTCATTTCCCTTTCTACCTTCTTACACGTGCTTGACAGTCAAACATTTGTCATGGAACTGAACTGCCCTCACCAAACACTAAATACAGCTACACTCTCTCTATACCCATCATAGAATGATTTGGGCTGGAAGGGACATTCAAAGATCATCCAGTTTCTTTTTCTTCTGTCTTTACTTACCCATGTTTCAAGCTGATTCCTCCACCAGTTCCTGTTACCCAGCCTAAATCATAAAACAGTCTGCAAAGTTCTGGGATAAGGTTTCTTGGATGCAACTTTTCCTGCAAATAAATTAAAAAAATAAATTAAAAGGTCTCATAAACATCACAAAACCAAGAATTTCAATTCTGAAACATAGTTTAAAGGGGTAGTGCTTTCATACTGCAGTATGACAGTCTAATTTACACTTACGAACTTCAATGACAAAATGAATGTGTTTTTGTACAATGTCCTTTTCGCTTTGTTGGGGCCATTCACACCTTGAAACAAACAAAACTCTGAAATAAAATATGGCTGCTTATCCTTCACAGGAATAGTCTCATCTCAAATTTATCCAAGTGCAGTGGCCCACGAGTATTACCAACAAGATCACATCATAGACTATATGGAAAATAAATGTATATAACTTCATCCACTTTGAAAAGCTCTACTGTTTTTCCATTGTATCAATTTTCTGTATGCTTATTTTGCTAGCTTTGAAATGTCATAGTTTAATTATGAATTATAATATGATTTTATGCATACTTATTATAAATTTCAGTAGAATATAATTTTTAAGCTGTTAATATTATTTTACACAGCAGTCAAAAATACCATAGAAAAGATAGGCAAATTATTTGATGAACTTCACATTCCTGCATTTTTACAATGTGAGGTTACCTCACAAGCAGTTTAGCCAGAAGGCAGATTGTGTTATTTTAATATTTCTTTCAGAAGGAAAAAGGTTATTTATTTTTTCCACATTCCATTGTTTATTATTATACTACTTATATTACACATATAAATACACACTTATATACAGATATATACATCTATCTATCTGCCTATTAACCAAAGGTACCTGTCATGGCAAAGATACATTTGTCATTGACCTAAACCAGAATGGCTTTACAGTACAAGAGAAAACTGTTTATTGGAAATTCTAAACATTTCTTTGCACTGAACATATAAAACTCAGAAAGCTGTACATAGCAGGTACGTAACAGTCTTTGGTAATTAAGTATTGGAAAATTTAAGATCTTGAATGTTGGAAATATTTGTATGAGAAAAATAACCAGGATATAAAGAGAAAATTGTGAGATACAGACTTTAATTCAGTGTGCTTGAATTTACACATTTGCATGTTGACTTGAGTATTTCTTTTATCTTATCTTAGAGAATAAAAACCATCAAAGCCTCCCTGATTTACCAGTGTAAAAACAAAAATTATATGTATTTTCACAAAGATCCTGATATAATTGAACCCTTCAAGTAATGGATAAAACAGCAGAGAAACAGAGAAGTACTTTCACATAAATGTATCTTCCTGGAATGGGGTAAGACTTGTAAGTACAACACCCCAGTAATAGAGCTGGTTTTGCTTCTTATATGAATGTGTGACAGAAATCAGCAATTAACACGTACTTCCTGCACTGCCACTGTTTTCATCAGAAAAAGGATCAATTTTAGGAAGGCTATTTTGGGAAAAAAAGACCCATAGGTCATCAAATACTGACCCTGGATACTGCAGCAAACTCTTGCATAATTCATTGTATATATTAAAATATGTATGTAAAGTCTGATCAATACTTCAATTTAGCAGTGTAGCACCACATTCTTCAATGACACTTCTTTATGAAGATGTTATCTTTAAAGAATTGGCCTTCACTTCAAATGCTAATCCTGCCTGCTCTGTTTCTGTTCTTTAGAGTCTCCTTCAATATATTTAAAAAATAAAAATAATGGGTCCCCATTCTGTTGTTCTAACTTGTTACAGACTGCCACAAACTAAGTCCCATGACGTCTTGTTTTGACTTTCATTCAACATGACATCACTGACTAGTTCTAACCCATGAATACGCTGGAATTTTTCATTTCAAAGAAAAATTACATCTATCCCTTCTACTTTTGATGGAAGAAACTCCTATTAAACAGGTTTATATTGCCCTTATTTATTGAATGTACACAGCTGTGAAAAAATCTATTATAACATTCTTCCAATTGTTTCAGATTTTCCCTGTTTGGTGAATCCAGACATTTAGCACAAAAGTCACATTCATAGCAGAATATACGTGCTTTTTGCCACTTTAAATCATTAGAAATATTTTTTTTAAGTTCAAATTCAGGAGCTACTTTCATCAAAAACATAAAAATAAGTATCATCCAGAAATTTTGACTATTTTTCTGAAGAACTCCAGAATCAGAAATCAATCCTCAGAGTTTAATATTTTTGCAGGATAAGTGGATACTGATTATAACCACAAACTACCTGAACAGAAATATTGTTGTATTTCATGTTTAAAATTACTGATAATAAAGATGACACTCCTTTTCAAAGCTAAAAAAGGTTATTTACTGTAAGTACACTTGGGAGTGAACTTGTGACAGCAGAAGGCAACCACAGGATCACTCTTTGTCAAATTTCAATGAACAATACTTTTTAAACTGACTTTTAAGTTGAAGGATGGATGGCACTTGGTTTTCTCTTCCTTAGGTCTCCAACTCAGGATCTAGACCACTAGTTTTCTGACGCAGTCACTGTGGGCAATTTAGCTTCTTTGCTGCTGTGCTGTTATCATCTTGACCTGAGCTTTCCACAAGATATTAGGTATGAAGGAAAACTTCACAAATTTTCATGAGTTAAAAGAAGTGACTGATTTTTCAATCCATTATTTTTTTAATTTTTTTTTTTTTGAAAACAAGTTTGCTGGTAAGTTTCAAAACAGAAACTGACTGGAAGTATTCACTTAAAATATAGACTATTTCCATCAGTAATTTTTTTTCAGAAAACGATTATTGTACTCTGCAAAAAGACTGTGGTTGCTCAAGGAAAATTGGCTTTTTCCTATTTTATCCAAATTATTATTCTTGGTACTATTAAAACTAAAAAAGTGATATCATGTAAATCTAACATAATGGAAATCAAGGTGGCCCCAGGCTACCTGTGGAAAAAACGCATTGTAAAACTCAACTAAAGCGTGGTTATTTCAGGATATTACAGTAAATAAGCAGTACCTTATATATTTATATACAGATATATATATACACAGATGCACACATATGTATGTATATCTCCCTCACAAATTGCTTAAAAAAAATATGTAGTCCTGAGAAAGAAGCATAGATGGAGTCATATAGCTGGTATTTCACACTGACATGTAGCAAATCATTATTTCTTGGAACAGCTAAGTTTAACATGGATCTGTGCTACACTATGTATAAAGTAAGAAAAGTAGCATAAGTTTGTAGATTTCTGATTAAAATCTGTCTATAGCAACTTGTTAAATAACCTAAGTAGCAAAAATAACGTAATGATCCTTTATAAAAGTTTTCCTATGACACCTTCAAAACCATATGGGGACTTTATAAATCAGAAGAGATTTTTTTCTTTTAAGTGAGAAGAAGAAATACTTGCAAGGGAGGTTAGAAGGCAGTGTGGTGAGGATCCCTGCACTGCCTAGAAGCCTCTAGCTGCCAACGCTTACAGTGAATTCCGGCTGGAATTGGTCATTTATTTATTGCACGCCACTTTTACATTTTATTACAGCAATTAGAAGCTGTAAAGAGTTTTAAGAGGCCGGGTGCTTGGCAGCTGCCCCCCCGGCCAGCCCCGCGCTCCCACCAACGCCCCAGCCCCGCCGCCCGTTAGCGCTGCCCCCAACGGCTGAGGCGAGGCGAGCCCGGCCCCGCCCCAACGGCCGGGGCTGCGCGCGGCCGCCCGTTACCTGCGCGCCGTCGCCCCCGGGCCCGCAGCCGTTGGCGGCGGCCATAGCGCCCAGCCGGGGGGCCTCGCACGGGGCCTCGCACGGGGCACCGGGACACGGAGCACGCCCCCGGGCCGGCGCTCGGCGCAGGCAGCGCAGCGGGCAGCCCCGGCGGCGGGGCGGGGCGGGGCGGGAGGCGAGGCAAGATGGCGGCCTCCTTGTGGCGGAGCCGCGGCGGGGCGCTGAGGCTGCTGCTGGCCGGGCGGCCGGCCCTGGGCGCCGCCGCCGCCCGCGGGGGCTGGAGGCTGCTGCACGGCTCCCGGCAGCGCCGCGGTGAGTGCTGGCTGCGGGCGGCCCGCCGGCCTCGGGGCCGGGCCGGTGGGGCCGGGCCGGGCCGGGCCGAGCTGTTAGCGAGCGCGTTTCGGCAGCTTTCTGATAAGAGCTGCTCCTGTCTGTGACCAGATGCTCTGTGTTTTTCAATGCGAGTTTAGGAGTCAAACGTAGGGTTTATACTGAAATGCTGTTCTTAATTCCAAAGGTGGATTCTTGGCCTCAGCGCCGGGTGAGGGCTGCCATGCTCAGTTCCTGTGGTGGTTTGGTGTCCCATCCTGATGAATGCGCCTTTGTAATTTGCTGCTAGTTCTCCAGTATACATTGTCAGTGTTACATTTGGTAACTGTCTCAACAGACCTCAAGTTTATGCATTTTTATAAATAACTTGTATCCTAATTCTCCTAGGAGTCCACATATATTTTCCTTTGTAGGACATATAGGATAGTAATATTCAAGTCTTTGGCATCTACACTTTTAAAAAACATTATCTAATAAACTTTTAGGAAAACTTATACTTTTCATTCTTCGCTGTAAACGATATGGAACTACACAAAACATAGAAACAGGCAGACAGATAAAGGAAAGAAAGAAAATGTAAGTACAGGTCAATTTCAAAGAGGTAACTCATCTACGCCTTGGAAAGAAAGCAAGAAAGCGTGCAGCAGAAATCTGGTGAAATTACCGGGAGTGAGCGTGTAGGAACAAATTTGGGAAGGTCAAGGTGTAAAGGTGATGCAGTTCTCGTCTTGCAGAAGTATCAAAGAAATCGTCTGTATGTAAATTAGTATGAGAAATAAGAGTTAGTCAGTTACACAGTGAAATGTACCAAGAGCAAACCAGGTATTGCCGCTGCTCTTTTGGTTAAGCCTTCACTGAAAAGCTAAGTCAATGCACAAAGCTGTTGGCAAAGGCTGGACTAGGTGAAGGAGACAGGCTGTTCAGGTAGGTTAGGTGTCATTTAAGCAGGTGAACGTTGGGGATGTTCTCCATAATGTTTTGGCTATTAGCGGGTAAGTGAGACAGTGGGAGTGAACCAAGATGCTTATGTATATGGCATGTCACTCATGCTCCTGCGTCACACCAGGGGTCTTTCTCACTGCAGTTTGGCTTGGGCAGTGCAGTAGTGTGGCACCTTTCTGGAAAACAGTGAGGGGTATCAAGGAGAACAGTTTCTCTTTAGTTGTTTTTCTGACATTTAATTCCTGGTCTTTGTATACCTTTTGTCTAAATATATGCCTAAAGACTAGATGATGGTTTGGATTTGCCTGTAAGCAGTATCTGTTTATAAAAGCTTTATTTTTATTAAAAGCAATAGGATAGCTCTTTCCCTCTTAATTGGTAATTGCAACCCTGTAGTCCAGCTAGGGGCAAGGGCTCTGTGATACCTTGTGACATCTCTCTTTTGTCCTGCTGGCAGGCCTTGCCAGTGCATTATGTTGCAGCGAGTAGAACAATGTTGCTTTAATCTATTTGTATTAAAGGGCATGATCTGCCTCCTGCCTGTGGAATATGAAGTATGTGCCACAGGATGACCTCCCTCCTATAGGGGAGGTCAAGGGGGGGGGGGGGGGAAAGGGTGATGGGAGCAAAAATTGGATAACTTCTGCTGTTGGTTTAACCCTCCGTTATCTCTTAGGTCACACTGTGCATCTCCATAAGCTGAAAAATGTGAAATTCCAGCAGTGTCTATGCGTAGGGTTTCAGATGTCTTTAATTACATTAGCTGAACTACCAATGTTTAGATCTGCTTCAAAATAGTGGCAAATTGGTATAAATTACTTAGGTTTGGACAGATAGTTGACCCTCTAGTAACTTTGTGGAGCTGCACAGTAGACTTGGTGTAAGGCCAGAGCACTGATGTACTTTCTTCATAGAAAGAAAAATAGAATGAACCTTTATATTAGAGGTCTGTCAATCTTTTCTTGCGTTAGTTTTTTAGTATTCCTTAATCTTATCATTTATGTCAGGTTGGAGTAAATCTTTGAAACCTGTTGTCACTAGGGAGTATTACTTAGGAAGTTGTGAAACAGCTCACCACTGGGGCGCGTTAAATCATTTTGTTTGTTTTGACAAAGCTGTAACTGTTTCCATATCAAAGGAGGTCAAACAAGGCAATGAACCAAAGTTATGTTGGATATGTTTAAGTACAAAATTCACTGTCACCAAGATTCTCAGGCTGTGGCTAATAGCCTATTACAGAGGTCTACTGGTCTGCTCTTTAGTTCATTAAATATACAGTGTAAAGATGCATTAAATCTCTTCAAGGAGAGGAGGAGGAGGAGGCAGAAATCTCATGCCCACATTTGACATAATTCTTAAAATATATCACCAAGAAAAATGCTCTTGGCTACATAGAGGGTTATCTTTAAAACAGTAGCTACAATTTATGTGAAGGTTTTCTGTTGTAGTTTTTTAGATCCTCCTTCATTTTTTAAAGTGAGATAAATGGTAAATGATAACACTTCAAACTGATAGCAGTAAAATTAGTGGATGGAGACTGGGAATTGAGAATTTTCATGTGCTTGGAGCTCTATGTTCTGTTAACTGAGTGAGCCCCATCTTTATGGGACTGTGTGAATTGCCAGAACTTTCTGTTTACATGCAATGAAAGAGCAACAATATTTACTTTAGAGCGCTTATAAGGACTGCTTTTATGGTACAGTGCAATTCCCTATGTGAATACGGTGATTCCTTTTCACAGAGTCATAGAAAGGCTCGAGTTGGAAGGGACCTTAAAAATCATCCAACTCCAACCCCCCTGCCATAGGCAGGGATGTCACCCACTAGGTCAGGCTGGCCAAGGCCCCAAATTACCCCAGACAGTAAGATGGATTTAAAAATGTATGCAACGTCCATGTAGGAAGATACGGAAAAATTTCAAGAGCTAACACCTAGCAACTACAAGTAAACTCGTATTTTCCTTTTAAGTTTTGACCTGTGATGTGTCTATATAACTCTTTCGGTTTGAATGCATTTGGTGATCAAAATATTTCCATATGCAAATTGTTTTGTAATCTAAACAGTATGCTGAACTTTCAGGTGAACGGTCTAGAAGAAAACATCTCAACAGTACAAAAGAAAACATCAACAGTTGTTTTGCAATACATTTTAAGTCTTGACTGACAATGCACAGAATTTTACAGCCAGATGTTTTTTTTCCAGCCTGGAATCCCCACATCACTCTGTGTCTATTTCATACCCAGAATACTAAATATAGAATTCTGTTATGAAGTAAAAGGTCAGCTACATTCCAAGTAGTAGTATAGGCCCTGCAAGTTGCAGTACATCTTCAAAGAAAGTGGAGCATAGGATTAGTTTTCACAAACTTAGGTTTTGTTATTACGGTTCCTAAATATTTTTGCAGAGCCATAACGGTAGAATTTTTATTTGTTTGTGACTATTAAAGGCAGAGTCGTACACCTCGCACAGTCAGTTTGAATGCTGCTCCTCATTTGCATTATCCATTATTGCAATGAGGCACAACAGTTTCTCATTTTCAGAGGATGCATTTTAATGCATGCCTCAGTTTTTGGATTCTTCCTTCTGCTTTGTCTCTGGTTTAGTTTTCCAGTACTTCGTATATGCTTGCTGCTGGATCTTGTCTTTTGATTCCTTCAAAGGACCAGAAGGGATTGTATGGATTGTTGTAGCTGCTCATAACAAGAAAGGGAAAATGTTATAGTACCCCAGATTTGTAGCTCAGTTTTGGGTTTATGCCATGGTATGGAGCATATAGTGGGGAATGGGTCAAGTAACTCTTTACTAAAATGAAAAGTATGACATGCTGTCTTTAAAAACATATATTTTTCTCATTAGAAATGTGGAATGCTTTCATTTTTTTCAGTGAAGGATGTCCAAGTTCTAGGTAGTCTTAGGTTTTTGTGGGATATGACTTCAAAGTAATTTTTTTTGTTTGTTTGTTGTATTTGATCATCAAAGTTGACTTATCAAGTTAGACAAATGAAATGGAAAGCATTTATTTACATCATGTAAATTTTCAAGTAATGTATTTTCTACTTGCTGTTACCTATAAATGTATTTCAGTGAATGTACATAGCATAAAGAAAAGTAAACTCATGCTTTAACTTAGAGTGTTACAAAAAAAATCATAGATAAAACATGATGTGGTAAATGAGCACAGATAAGAATTCACAGAATAATATACATTGTTAATGTAGATCATTTTAATGTGTATTAGTCCAAGATGAGAGCTTGTAAAAGAAACATTAAAAAAAAAAAAAAAAAAAAACTTCTTGGAGGAAGTTCAGATGAAGACTAGCAGTGTTACCCAGAACATTGTCTGGACGCATTTCTAAGGACTACAGTAATGAATAATGCAACCCTGACAAGTGTTTCAGTATCACAGAAAGAATGGAACAATTTCTAGGGCTGAGTTGGAAAAGGAAAATTACCCTGGGAATAGACAGCTGAAAGAAATATGTGTATTTCTTCATGCAGTCTTCTGGAAACATGAACCATGTATACACTGGGCTCATTTCCACAGTTCAAGAGTTTTGGGGAGCGCGACCCTGATTGTTTTGATGTCCTGGGGACTTTGGGGAATAGATAGCTCACTTTCTGCTCTCTGTGCCTCTTAAAATGGCGAGGTCATTAATGGCTGCTGAGGTTATTAGATATTTCAATACAATATTTCAATTTTGCATTTTAAAAATGCATTGTGTCCAGCAATAATGGAAAAACTATGTAACGTCTTTAACTTTACCTAACCTCTGAAATATTTATGTTTTAATACCTTTTACAAGTTTAATAATTAATTCTTTCATAATCCTGTAGCAGTGAGACAGGCAAGGGCAGATTTATTGGATATATTAACATTAATTAATTACAGGACAGAGGTGGATGCTTTTAAATCCCTTAAAACATTGTGTATTAATTTAAGTTTTCCTTTTATCTTTGTCTTCTCTGAGATCTTAACCATGGTAACTCTTAGGACTTGGAAGTAAGGATGGAAGTGTTTTCATTCTGGCCTTTTAGCTGAAACCCCTGATTTTATTTCATTGCCCATTTTATTCTGGATAATGGGAAAAAAATGGGGTCATTCCTAAGTTTTTAAAGCTGTTCCTGTTTTAAGCAATACAGGAACTGGGAGAAATGTGCTGCTGCTTCCTATTGTTGATAAACCTTAATGCTGCTGACAGGGTACAGAGAAAAAGGGAATATGAAGCAGAATTGTGTTTGCCATTATATGCAGTGTTCTTCCTATTTGTCTATTTCTATGCTTTAACTTAATACAAATTCTGATAAGAATAATTCAAAAAGGGCTTTAAAAATTGACCAGGCACTAGAAAACTACTCTTCCAAAATAGCACCTAAAGAGGTGTATTTGTTTGGCCTCGTAACTCTCCGCAGAAGGTCAGCAGGGTATCTCCGGTGTCACAGGCTGGACGTCTGCATGCCCCCGTGGCGCGCAGGATCAGAGGGCAGGAGGCGGCGTGCTGGGCAGGCCCCGCGTCGGCTGTGGCACGAGCCCTGCGCTCGCAGTCCCACGCGGGCGTCACGCAGCTCGGCGCTGTGCAGGGCCGCTTCTCCAGCTGTGTTCGGGTGCCCTGGTAAGGTTCAGCTGGCTGGCTCGTGGCAGTGATCTGCTGGCCGGCCGTGCCGAGTACGTGGATGTGTCACGGCCAGGGAGGCTGGGGTCTTTATTGCTTAAATACGTGGCATTCTGCAGATCTTTGTGTTTGGCTCGTCACAGGAAGGAAAAGGCTGAGAATTTACCTGGTCCCTGTATAGAGACACTTACCTGTGAAAGATCTCTGGAATGAGAAATCTTTCAAGTTTTTTAACGGACGTAAGATCTGATCACTGAAATTTGGAGTTGGGCAATTTCAGACTGCAAAGTAGATATGGTTTCCTAGCAAAAGGGATAAATAAACGCTGGAACCGTTTATCAGTGCAGGAGGCAGATCATCATTGTCTAGAGTACTAGGATCAGGGGGGCTTTATTAATTTAAAAAATATGCTTTAATCTGTCATCTGGAAAAAATTCCAAAGCCTGAAGTGGAGAGGAGAAGGAACACACAGTGTTTGTGGTAGATTTTGAGAAAATTGATGAAACGTCTTGGAATCCAGGACTCTAAATTTCAGGGAATGGGATTACATGCTTTGCCTTGGCACGCCCTTAATATTGCCGTTGAACATTAAGGCAGGGGTCATAATTAAGTCAGAAGTCTCTCGCCTTTGGTTAAGAGTCAGAAGTGATTCTGATAGTTGGCTAGATATGTTCTGTACATTCCCACCGCACTCTGTCCTCACACACATGCCCATGGCTAGAAATCTGAGGATAGAGAGGCAGTCTGAGATAGAACAGGAGGTGCTTTGTAGGTACAGTGCTCGTATGTTTGTAATCAGACTGCATAACTAGAGAGACAAATGCTGGTGAATACCACTGAGGCATTGGTGGATGAAGTATCCAATCCTTCATAGCCCATCAGGGTACACCAACGGGTAACTTACCAATGCCTCTCATCCAATTTCTTGTGACTGCAGGAGTTTTGGCCTCTCTTCAGGATTGAGACTGGTGTGCATGCACACTCGCGTGCCTGGTGTTTTTCTTTCCTTTGGGTTTGCTTATATCTGACAAGTCTTACATTTGGACTCCCTTCCCTGCTCACTTGTCTTTGAGACTCATTTTGTTTGCCTGTGTGTCCTGGAGTGAATGAGACGCTATGGCATGGCATTTTAGCCAAGGTTTTGCTCAGAGAAGCTCTGATGGGGCAGAACTAAGCATATGCAGGGCCACATGTAGAAACACCAAAAAAAAAAAAAAAAAGAAACCCAGTTTGGCTTAGTAGCTATGCCTCTGGTATGCACGAAGCAGAGGGTATTAGTGGCTCAGCTTTAGAATTTTGTGACATTTATGTGAGGAAGAAAATTCACAGCTTCGTGATAGCTGATTATTCTTCTAGTGTATGTTTATATTTTGTTGTTGCATTTTCATTCGATGCATGGTAACACCCACATAGTTGGAGCTCTAAGTGAGCCGTAAATTTTTTTCTGTTTACATTTCTGTTGGACAAAAGTCTTATAACTGTGCTTCACTTCCATCCACCAAAGCATTGTTCAGTAGGTCAAGCTGAACTGAAGGCTACTTGAAATACTAGTGTCTATTTTTAATAATGCACGAAGTCTTAGTCCTAGGAGAAGTTTCTTAAAACTAAGAAACTTTTTTTTCCTTAAAAACTAATTGCTTCAAAGCTGAAGCAGCATGAGCGTCTGAAGTCGCCTTCATCAGACCTAAAGTGTCTATATCATATTTTTACTTAAGACAGGGTTCAATTTATTTAAAGCTTTATATTTTTATGGCTTCATATTCAAGTTGGCTCTTCTCTGTGTAACAGACAGATTTAGTGCTTTGTGCTTTGCTTCCCTTGGTGCTCTTGGGAGTACGTTTACAGTGCGTGCTTGTATGTACATTCTAGAAAAAGAGCATCGTAGTGAATATTTTGTTCAATTGTTCTTCAGATCCATTCATTTGTAGTTTCATTTGAGTTAAGCAATTTACTGAGAAAATAATTGTACTGGAAAAGTATCTAGTCTAAATAATAATATTCTTGTTTTACAGGTACGCCTGCAATTAAGGTTCTCATGCCTGCCCTTTCTCCTACAATGGAAGAAGGAAACATTGTGAAATGGTTAAAAAAGGAAGGTGAGACTTTTTTTTCCCCCTTAGGTCCACAGCTGTAATTCTTCAGCTATATATTCTATAAGAATAAGATCGTTCTTTCAGGTTGTACCTTAGTATTTTGAAGCAAAACGTTTGGTATGTGGTTGCTTTCTTCTTGAACAATACCCACTCTTTAGAATTGTTGTCTTTAAACATTTTTCCTTTAGTTGTCTTCTAAAAGGTTGCTTTGACCATATATTGAAAATTTTCCATTAGGTTATTCCAGGGTGTAAGTTGTGTGCCTTTTTTTTGTTGTTGTTGTTGCTGTTTTCTCTTTTAACTCCAGATGTTGTTTTGACAGACAGTTACTTTAGAAGCCTGAGAACCCTTGACTTTAGGGAGGGTTTCTGTTTGATTATTCTGGTGGGTGATGAAATAACTTAAAAGGTGCATGTTTTTTTATAGCTGCTTTTTAGGAGTTTTTTAACATCTAACTTTTTGTTTAACAATTAAAACTGACAGGAAAAGCTAAATTTGTTTCATAGCCTGCTCTCCAAATGGAGAAATATGTCACGTGCACAAAAAAAAATCAACAATCCCCAACCCTCCCCCCCAAAATAAAACTTGTCATCTAGGGATCTTAGTGGTCTAACAACTGAAAAGTAATAGGCTTCTGTTAAAATATGTGGGAGTAGCTAGATAACTAGTCTGAGTGTACGTTTTTTCTTCACATAGGTCGTATTTAAGTGGCAAAAAGATCAGCAGTCCCTGTTCTGTCAGTAAAAACTTCTTCATCTCTTCCTACCCTTCCTCCTTCTCCAGTGTAATATTAAAATTGAACTTCGTAGTTTTGGATTCCAGGTGGCAGTTGTCCATTTGTATAGGGTGCACTGTGAAGTTTTAGATGACTGTAGAGATCTTGTCCTCAGACATTTTTGGTTTTACGGAAGAAGCGGGCACATTTGGAGTAAAGCACTTGTCGTAGTCCATTAGCTTCGACGGGCACCATTTGACCAAAACATCCGCTTTGACTGTTCTAAGTCCTTTCTTTCTTTTGGCTAGCCTTTTAAGTGTTCGTACATCCTCCATCGCTGTCTTACTGGAGTACTTTGCTTGTATCTGTTTTGAATACGTTTTGGGAGGTAGACAGATGGCAGCATTATAGCTCAGAGATTCTCTAGTAATGGACATGATGTTTTGCTTCTGGTAAGAATTTCTGAAGACTTTACGAGGAAGAATATGATAGTTTGTCCATAAAACGTGGATGAATCGGTTTTCCTCATAAACTGGTCCTAGGATGTAACTGATATACAGTGATTTTTCTTCCTGCTGCATTCCAAACACAATGCAAAAGGAAAATAAAAGTATTTTAACTAAATTAGAATTAATACTTAATCGATGGTTGGAGTTTGAGAAGCTATTTCAGGATTTTCATTGTTATATGTGCCATTTCAAAGCAAGACCAAATCTAAGTATAGGATATTGTCTTGTTAGGAACTAACTATGGTCACAGAAGTGCCAACGAACTTTTTTTTTCCCCTCTGGAAGTCTGGAAAATAAACAAAATAACATTAAAAAGTGAATACAAAAAATGAATATAAATGTTTGATAATCTCATATCTGAGAAAATAAATATTGTCAAGCAATTGACAGAAGGCTGGTGATTGCATATCAAGTGTTATTTTCCACTATAACCAGCAGGGGTCAGTAGAATACTACTCGATCATTTTTCTGCTCTTTGTTTGAGTATCAAATGTTTTCATTTTACAGTTTCACAGGATGGGCAGATGATTTCAGTACAGCAGAAGGAAAAATGCTGAATTTAATTGACAGCTTTAGTCTTTCTCTCTCATTGTTAATGCAGTTTTATGTTGATTCCTGTGGGTAATAAAGTCCTTCACTTAAAAACAAAACTATGTTTCTAAAAACTTGTATTTATTATGTATGAATTTAATGTTGATGAAAGATGATAGATTAACAGCCCTGGAGACTAAAACCCTCTTGTTATCATGGGCAGGAAACAGACCAGGCAGCAGTGCTAGCAGTTTCCCAATGCAGTGTAACTTGGCCTTCTTATGAGACGTCACCTCCAGGGAGTTCAGTGTCTAAGCTCAGTCAACTTTGATTTGATTTGCAAAGAGTACCAAGGAATGCAGTTTGTACCTTGTGTTTTGGATACTTCTCTGCAAGTAACTGAATGGAGGATGCAGGCTATTGAATGCCAATTGGATATGATTTCCAAGAAGGAAACTCAGCTTCAGTAGGAATACTAATCATTCAGTCTAGCTGTAAGAAATTAATCACTTAAATTTAAAAAAAAAAAAAGGGGGGGGGGGACAGCGGTATAAAAGGTTTTTTCAAGTGCATTATATATAATCTCAGAGAGTACCATTCAGGCAACTTCTGTTGGAAACACTGCTTTCTCATTAGAAAGCACAAAAACAGATATATTTTGCAAAGCTGTTCATTCCAATCATCTCTGCTGGAAAGCTGATTTGTAATTGACATCAAAGTGGGCGCTATTTAGGAGTGATCACAAATTTTGCAGTCTACTGAAAATAACTATGATTCCTTCTATAGCACTAAGATACTGAAACACGTGAAATGTTGAAGGCTGCTATAAATTGTTCTTGAAATTGCATATGAACAGTTTCCTTCCAAATTTTTGACCACTGCTTGTCTGCAGTATTTACTGGGACTAGGGAAGGGAAAACAAAACAAAAAGTAATGGAAAAGTGGTTTGCCCATTTCCCTGAAGATCCCTCCTCTTGTCTTCCCTGTGTAAGGGAATCCTCACCTTTCTGTGAAAAGCCCCAAGTATCTAAGTTAGATACTAAGTTACTACTAAGTTAGTAAGAGATAAGTTGTAAGGGACAATCACATGAAATTTGTTTTGCCTAGCTGGCACAGTTAGAGTTAGTGCTAAGCAGCCTACAATAGCAAGATTCCTTTTTAAAGGTGCAGAACATTTACAGATTGATTACAGGCTGGGAGAAGAGAATAAGATACGGAATTAAGTTCCTTTCTGCTTGCTTATGTTAGCTTTGCAGATTGCACAATTTGCCCAACAATTTGGTTTCTTAACATCTATGAAGTACTTACCTAATGATCTGAGGATATATAGGCCACTTGAATTAATGATCCAATGGGATTAAGCCACAGATATAAAGCCTGGAAATTTAGTTTCCTGTGTAGACTGTTTATGCTCTAGTTATCACAAACTGCGGCGCGGCAATTAGACTATTAAATTAAATAATCAGGTGCTACTTTGTGACCTCCCCTGCCAAGTTCCACAATAGGAATTTTTACAACTCCTGAAACTATGTAATTGGTTGAGCTTTGAATGCTTTTATTGTTTGTTACTGCAGAGATCACAAGAATCATAATGCTTTATTTTTCCTTTCTAATTGAGGTAGTTTTGAAACAGGCAACAATTTAATAATAAAATTTAAAAAATGTATCATCTACCTAAATACAGGTTGTAACCTGCACAAGTTTTTTGTTGTTGTTGTTGTTTTTGTTTTTTTCTTTCTGATGCTTAAGCATCAGTAGCAGAAAGAATTAAGTGCTTAGATAATAATGTTGCAGCAGTTCTGGTACTGGGGAAATATTAACATCTGTACACGTTAGACTTGTACATATTGACCCCATTTTTCAGTGCTCTATAAGGAAAAGTATCATATTTTGTTGGAGGCCAAAGCGTTCAACTACCTCAAAGTTCTTCAGTGTAATTTCAGTTTTAATGTAGGCCATCTGGTCAGTATTGGTGTGTTGAAGGATTCCAGACCCATTGTAATTTTGTGCCCGCAGTTATAGGTATACTTGAAAAGCAGGGGAAGGGTAGACTTCAAAATTATTCTACTTGGATTTCTGTAATGTTGCAAAAGCAGATTCTAACATTTGTGCATATTTTTATTTCACAAAGTAAATGCATTTCTATAAGACCTTTTTTGATTGTATGAGATTGAGGAAGCAAGCCTGCAGATAAGCTTGCCAAAAAGATTCAAGTACCTGAGATTTTTTCTTAAATCTTTGATAATATTGGTACAAACTATGGAACCGTAATACTTAGTTACAGACGCTGCTGACTAAGACCATTATCTTAATAATTACAGGTTTAAACATCATGCTTAGGCTTATGGCTAGCAATGAAAATGGAAGGCTGAGGATTGTATTTGTGCCAGTGCTACTAATTGATGGTCTTGTGCAAATAAATTTCATTTTGTGTGTGTGTGTACTTCCTTTTGGAAAGCCTGCTATAAACAATGCTATTTGGAATTTAATGGATATGTTAATGTTCTGCTGCTGCAGTTTCTGTCTCTAAATTTTAGTGTTCATATTTGGAATTGCAAGATACAATATATCACAATAAATCGTGATGGGGAATCTGCTAGCTATAGAATATATTTAAGAATGTAAAGTGCCTGTATTATATGCTTAAGTGTCTGTCTTCCATGGTTAAATAGTTCTGAAATAAAGTTTAGTCTAAGTATTCTTAAGTTCTGTTATATTTTGCAGGTGAAATGGTGAATGCTGGAGATGCATTGTGTGAAATTGAAACAGACAAAGCGGTGGTTACCATGGAATCAAGTGATGATGGCGTATTGGCAAAAATACTGGTAGGAATTCTGTCTGAGTAGGATGTTACAATTTCTCTTGAGACTGTTGTTTAGCATAGTGCCTCAAAAACTAGTTTAGACAGCTTTCAGTCTGCTCAGCTCTTAGTATAATGCACTTATTTGCATTCCTAGTGAGAAATAATTGCTCTATTTATATCAGTACGTATACCAGACCACTTGTATTTGTAATTTCTAGACATATCTAGAGAGAGATTTTCAGTTAGTCCAATTGAGTTGTATTAATTTGTATCTTTTGTTCCTTATGAGTTACACCTGTGAAACATTGCAGTTTGACTCCTCTTTCTTAGAGAAAAAAGTGACAGTCAGTTGGAATATGTAGTTTTGGGTGGTGCTTTAACCAAGAATACAGTAGTGATCTTCTGTTGTTCCTGTGTGTGAAATGTTTAATAAAGCTGTAACATAATCTTTCTTGCAAACCACAGTTTTTTATAAGCATCATTTGCCTGGTGCTTATAGTCTAGTCTCTGCCTCATTCTAAATGGATACCATGGATAAATTAGAGGCTTCATTCTTTACACTCAAAAGAATCCAACCATGTGGTTTGCTTGGGAGGACCAAAATTTTTCTCCCTTTCCCGTTTCTTATGCATTTCTTTCCCAAACTGCTTACTACTTGAAAATTTCAAAACTATCTAATTTTCGTGCTGGTGGAGTATAGTAGATATTTTTCCCCTCCATGCACAATAGCTACACAGTAACAGTGACTTGGAAGAGTTTTGAATAAGAACTTTTGAGAAATTGTTTTGTCCTATATGTGCAATAGATAATGAAACCCTTTATAGAAACATTTAGTTCAAAGTGGTGTGTTGGGAAAGAAGAGAGTGGACAAAATGTAGAGATGGAGAAGTAAAATGCAAGAGGATGAGTGGCATTTTGACGTTATTTGGGTTCCTATAAACAGTTTTGGTTACCTGTTGCTACTAAAGGTAAATTTGCAGAGGAAGGGTGCTGAGCAAAGTTACTTAAGAGTTGGCTGTGATTGAGAAGAATCTTGGTTGCTTGAGCTTAGCAACGTAGATTTGCTTTGACTGCAAAATCAAAAAATCAAAGTATTTGATTGCACCCACACCAAGGGGATAAACTGCTTGAATTGAAGAACAGTGTTAGTACAGGAATAAATACTCCTTCTTTGAAGCAGATTTAGGACTGACCTTGGATTTTCAAGCCAATGGCATATGGATATTTTTCCCATTTTTTAAATGTTTTTGTTTTGCAAGTAGGCATCTAAAGAGCAGAGATCTTGTGCTGCTTCAGTGAGGTAAAAGCAAAGACTCACATATAGACAGGGACTTGAATTTTGTCTTAAGTTTCAGTTCATTGACTTAATCACAGTATCATCCTTCCTTTTCTATCAATTTCTTAAAATCTTACAAAGTGTAAAACCAGTTTTCTTAGGTACTGTCCTGAAGATGAAAAATGATTGCAGTAGTTCTCTCTAATGCCATTTACTAAGGGTAGGTCTGTGAAAGATGGCTCCTGCTCTGAAACAATAGCTTAATTAAAGTGGCAGGAGATAACTTTCCCATATGCTTGGTGTCAGCTAAACAGTGTTACTCTGGTAACTGCCCTACAATTACTGAGAACTGGGATTGCACTCTGAAAGAGAATGCCGTTGATGACAAATTTTTGTAGTAGATAAAATGTAATTTGGTCAGGGAGGTCTCATTTAGGGAATATCTAATCAAGAGATGGGGTTGTGGAGGTATATAGACATACTGCTACTAGTTGTAATCTAGCTACTTAGAAAATTACAGAAAGGGTGTAGCTACAACTAGTTCCTAGAGCCAACAGCATGCAAGACGAAATTCTACCCTGCCCACAGTGAGACTTGTTTGTGCTGCTATTACAAAAGCTAATTGGGTTGGTATATTACATTGCCTATCGCTGTTGTACGAAAATGCAGTTGTAGCAGAATGTATTTGCATAGCTACCCTCCGCAAAAAGGGGCGAGTACTTGCCGTTGTCTGTGGGAGTATTTAAGAAGTGATGGTCTGTTTAGCATCTTCTTTTTTTGTATGAGCACAGGGAATATTCTTTGCAAAAATGAATGCATCAAAATAGGTGGGAGGAGTTTTGGGAGGAGAAGTGATCTAGGATGGAATGCAGCTGCAAGTTAAGCTTGTCAGGGTTTATAAGAAATTATTATTAGCGTGCAATTTCTACAAGAAAACTTGCATTTCAAACAGTAGTTTATATAAATAAGAAGTTTGTAAACCTTTTCCTACTTGTAATTCGCATTGCTAAATAGTAATTTTCCCTAGGCCCCTTTTTTTTTTTTGTAGCACCTTGATAAAACTCTCGAGTTGTTGCATTCAACTGCATATCAGCACATCTAGTAACTTTCAGAGAATCCATTCTGGTATTCCAGAACAAAATCTCACAGCAGACACTTCCAAAAGCATGGGGATTTTTTTTTTTGTCTTCATATTGTTATTTTCATAACTGGTAGATAAGTAATGGTTTCACTATTTTTAATTCTTTCATCTTCAGATTTGAATGCTTCTGAAAATTATTGTGCAACCTCTTCATTTTCTTCTTGAATAGGAAATACCTATTCTGCATTTACAGATACTGCTTTGTGAGATTATATGAAGAGGAGACATGGGGATTCTCTGTGTCAAAATTCTTAAAGTATGCTTCCCCAAGAGACATAAAGGAAAGGATAGTAGACTCCAATGCTGACTTGCAAGCATCTTTAATAGTGGTTCATGATGACTACAGGTAGCATTAGTATTTCAGAAACTGTGTTTTTCCTGTTCCCTGCATTGTATTCCAAAAACATCCCATTTTTTTAATTTATTTTTTTTAGCTCGAATACAATTCTTAATAGTCTTTTTGCAGTATCCTGCTCTATACTGGATGTTCAGTAGACTTCTGTGCAAAATTTATGACATTAAGCTCAGGTTTGTGGATGGGAAGGTGATTACATATTGAAAAGGCTATCCTTTCAAAGATCATCTCAAAAGTTTCAAATGTGATGTGGTTGATGGGGAATTAAGAATAAGTGTAATGCATTTAAGTGGTCAAATCAGTTGAAGTTTACTCATTTCCTAAAAGAAACAAGGCAACGGTTTTACATTGTTTGATTCCAGCTACAGTTCTGCACTATGTTAACTGAGCAGAAAACTGAGTCAAATGCAAACTAACACTGTGGTTTTTTACCTTTAAAGAGGTAAGGTTCATTAGATTAAAGGAATTCAGGCTTCTCTAACCCTTTTGTTCTGTTTTTTTATATATTTTTTTTTAAAGACTATATGCTGCAAGTATGTATGATGTAAGAAAGTGCAGGCTAAGAATAAAATAGGTCCATATGCATACATTCCTTTTCTCTCTGAATCTGTCTTTTAATGATCACATCTGATTTGGTATAAAATGCACTAAAAACTTAAATGAGTGAATGAAAATTTTAGAAGGGTAATTTCAGAAAGGTGATTATTCTTTCAGTAGTGTTAGTTCTTAAATTAACTGTGACTTTTTTTTTTTGCCTAAAATACTTAGTTCAATTTGGACTGAAAACAAAGGATGAATGATTGTTTTAAAGAGCTGTATTTAAAATCCATTACCGTTTTCTCATTCATGACCTAAATGAGAATTGCTATGAACAGAAACTACTTTGTGTAAAACTTCCACTGTAGTCAGCCAGCATGAGTTGTGTCCACCTTACTTGCCACTGTGCTGCAGTGGCACGAGCTCAGAGGAAACTTTAATTGCATAGAGGAGTAATCTTCTCCAGCTTTTTCTCCCTGGAATGGCTCGGCTGTGCTTTGCTGATTTGTCTGCTAAGCTAGGAGTTTTTAGAATCTCCTGGGTTATGCTTAAACACAGAGTAATAGAAATATTGTGAAACTACTTATTTTAGCTCTTTCTACATCCGAGATTCCAGGGTTCATTGAGACTTAATGCAAAGGGGTCTTCTGGTATTTTGAATTTTGGAAATGTAGAAGATGTGATTAAAAAATCCAGGAGGTGAAAAGTTAATCGATATAATATTTTTTGTCTCTCTCTCTTCCAGTTCTGAGCTGCAAAAGCTGTTTGCATGTATTTTTATTCTTTGAAAATATTTTTAAACATACTTGTTTTTAAAAATATAAACCGTGCATTCATTTGGGTTGGAAACTTGTACTGGAAATTAAGGAATGCTGGAGTTTTCACAGCTGTTTATCTTGAGGAGTAATGAATATGAGAAAAAGCACAAAAGCACAATAGGCTCACTATGAAGACTGTTGGTGGGTTTGAATGCTCATGCAATGCTAGTCTATAAACAAATTCTGACTAGTAGAATTGTTATATTACTGAATGGTCAACCATCCCTGTTGGATTTCTGCATGTGCAATCATAGCACCGTTAAAGCACTCTTAGACCAAAATTGCAATGCAGAATTAACACCACAAGCATATCCTAGTGCTTACTGGTCTGTTCAGGTACAATTTGTAGACTGCTTATCAAAATGGAGCTGTTCTTTATTGTACGCACATGCCTTTGCATAGAAATGAAAGCATGAAAAAAAAATGGTTAATTCTTAGTTTGCAAAAAAAAAAAAGCTGCTTCATATTAACACGGGAGGTATTTTGAACTTGTGGGACATTTCTTTTGTGTTGTCATTGGCATGAATCTTGTATTCAGCATCAAACATCTGATTCCTATTCTGACAAATGGAGGTTTTTAAATGCCTTGTTCAGTGCTAAATAAGATAATGCTGTAAAATTATTAGTGAATAATTTCAGTGATTTTTTTTGTTTATAGCATAATTTTCTTTTGTTTTACCCATTTTTTTGTGTTTTCAGTGGCTATGTTAGGTAGGTTGTGTTTGCATCCGCTTCAGGCTGCTGTTTTATTTGGTTATGAGTGGTAGCAATACTGCAAGCTTATGCAGTTATATAAATGCGCTTATCAGTGGACCTTTCTGTGATAGGGTCCTGCAGCCTTACACTAAGCAGTTCAGGAGTTTTGCTTGGCACTCTGTTATTCCCAGGTACTTTAAACTCATCTCAAAAAAAAAAAAAGTCAAATCTTGAGCACTTCAGACTTTTTTCTCAAATACAGCTTTTCAGAGTATTAATGGAGAGATCAGAACAAGAAATATTTGTCTCAGATTTTTTTTTTTCCTCATGTAATGAATACTCGTTTAAAAAGAAGTATTACACCAAAATTTATGTAGTGTTCCTGGGGGAAGACGAAGTGCACTGACAAAGCTGTAAATGTGAAATGTTTTATGAGAATATACTCAGAACAGACTGGCTTTGCTGTTCATTCTTACATCTAGTGCTGGCCCTTCTAGGGAGGGGGACAGGTAATCCAGTGAAATCTGGTGCGTTCTGTCAGAGGACGTAAGTGTGCAGACAACCATGTTCCCTGAATAATAATGTTCTAGTATCTGCATCTGCCTAGTACACTTCTTACAGTTTTACAGCATTCTCCTTTATTAGTATTTAAGTGTCTACAAAACTTGATTAAACTACTAAGAACAATATTATACTCAAATGCTATGTGTATCTATTTATTTTGTGTCTTGTTTTTAGTTTGGACTTTTCAAACATTTGATAGTGATTTGCATTTTCTTGGTCAAAATGTCAGCAGTGCAGGTAGATGTTTACTAACTCCATCTGAGGCAAATGTTTGTGCAATATGGCTTTATGTGGAACTTTAGTGTGTTTCCTTTGTTTGGAAATTAACTCTGTTTGGGCTTGGTACAGTCTAAGTTATATGTGGCTACCTGTGGTCCCAAGAGCTATTTTAACTTCTGGCATGATGCCCTGGAAACGTTACTGCTTCTGAGGATCTAAAGAGTTCTGCTTCTGCAACCGTTCCAAAGACCATAGGAGTACCCTATTGTGGAGACCTTCATTAGGTTATTAAGTCAATGTTGTTGTTTTTTTTAAAGTCCATGCTTTTATCTGCGAAATCATTAAAAAAAGCTATTTTTGATTGTCGTACAGATACATCTTAATTTTGAAAAGAACATCTGGAACAGATTGGCCTTATCTGGTTTAATTACATTATATTCTTTCTGTAAGATTTCTGTTCAGGTGTTATCTGAAATAGTGAATTGTATATCAAATAAGTGCTGGCATTTTCTTTGGGACATACTTGTTATTTGGCACCAGTTATGTTAAAATAGACAAATTTTAGCAGTGGATGATAGCATGAAGCAAGTGTTATCTTTCTCAAAAAGAAGTTAAGTTGTTGCTATGGGGTTGGGGCTTCTGTTTTTTAGCTTCTGAATTTACAAAGTTATGTTTTTAAAAAGTACCATTGCTAGATACAGTGTGGATATCTCAAAGTATCTTGCTGTACATAACTAGCAAAATTTTCAGGCTTTGTTCCCAAAGATTAGGCATCCACACTCATTTTCAGTAGCTAACAGGGCTTTTTTTTTTTCCCCAGAGGTACTCTGAGTTTCCTCACTTTAACTTCTGAATGCTAGCTAACTTTAGATGTATGGGATTTTGAGGCATTAATGTAAGTTAATATTTCCTTTTCACCTTAAAATAGCAGCTGTACTTAATTTCTGTCATGAGTCTTCATTATTAATAGTAGAAATAAAATGGGATATATTTTCCTGATGAAGTGTCATTAACATGCCTGAAATTTTTACATCTACCCTTTTTAGTCATGTTAGTCTAGACAATGCAATAACTTAATGTTCTCATTGCTTTAAATTTAGGTGGAAGAAGGAAGCAAAAATGTACGCTTGGGCTCGCTAATTGGTCTGCTGGTAGAAGAAGGACAGGACTGGAAGCAGGTCGAAATACCAGCTGATGTTAGTGATCCATCTTCTCTGGCTCCACCAGCAGCTGCACCTACTTCAACTCCTGCAAGTCCTTCAGTTTCAGCCCCTCCTCCTAAACTGGAACATCCACCTGGAAAATTGCAGTGAGTTTCTGTGCTCATTATGAAATGGAACTCTTATTCAGTTAGATCAGCAGAGCTGAACCAAGAAGAATATTTTTTCCCTTCTTACCTAGTATTAAGCTATTATTTAAGAGAGTGTTTCAGTATGTGTGATGTAGTAAAGCTTGCCCTCTCAGAATATTTTTCTGCTTGTACTCCCAAAAAGTCAATTCAAACAACATACTTTTATTAGAGCAACTTCTGTTAATATGCTTTTATTCTGATACATAATTGCTTTATGAAGTATTCTAAGATTAGATGAGGAAAAAGTTGTTTTTACATATGATGGATGCTAATGCTTATCATTAGATACTTATCATCAGATGATCAGTTTATCTTTAACTTGCTTTATCTTTTTCCTAAAAAAAAAAAAAAGAGACAAGCAACAACAAATGGCTCACTCCAAACATGCTAAGTTCTTCCACTTTTTGATATTAGGAAACAAATTATTTTTATTTTCCTAACAGAATGATCGTGAGTTTGTGTGCTCTTTGTTAGGTTGTGTTTTTTTGTTGTTGTTGTTGTTGATTGTTTTTATATGTTTGGGTATGATAAGCATTTGCAAACACCTTAGAAGGCAAATATATTAACCCCAAAGTGTTAGGCAGGTAACAGTAATCTATGTATCATAGGGTTGTATTGCAGGCTGCACTTTAGACATTGCTGCAGATAATCCAAACTGAAGAGTTTTATTCAAACAACAGTTTCACATTAGAGCTTATAAATGACTGTGGTGGAGATTTTTGACTAGGATATGTCGTTACACAAGCAAACAAAATATCAAGTCAACCAAGGGTGTTACTCCCCACTTGGAGTGAATTATAATAACATAAAAGCTGTGAAGTCAGCCTATTATAGAAAAGAATGGGGAACTCTCATTTTGGCAGCATGTGCTACTCAAACTGTTCTGGTTTGAGTTGTTTTCATTTGTTTGAGGTTTTGTGCTTTTTTTTGTGTGGATTTTTTTGCTTGTTTTTATACCTCCTTACTTTGCTAATCTGGTTTGCTATGTTCACTTTTGATACCATCATTTGGGCTATTCTAATGGAAGTGAAAGACATGTGGAACCAACTGAGTGGTCATTTGGTCAATGCCCAAATGTTACCTGTAGGAGGACGATTATCCATGCACTTGAAAGGATTAAGTTTTGTATTTTTGTCAAAAGTGCAACTGTTTCTCTGCAGCTGTTAATTTCAGAGATGCATTAGCATCTTTGGCATCAAATGATCATTTATGATGTGTTCTTTTGACAAGGACGTATGGACAGTCCTTAAATTCAATGTAGTGCAAACATATTCTCCTTCAGGAAATAACAAATAGATATGTTTGAGTGTGGGATGAATTCATATTTAGTCTTCCAAAGCAGATACTGAATTATGCAGCTACATCTGTATGACTTGCTTTCCCAAAGAACATCTGCTTCATTAAATCAATACTATAAAATAAAATGGAAGCTAGGGAAAAAATAACGTTATAATAAGAATTAAACTGCATTAGTCATAGCCAACTAGCCAAACAAATAGTAGAGATGAGCAATCCTTTTGCCCAAGTTCCTGAAACTCATTTTTTATGTTACTACAAGCTAGTCTTAAAGAATGTATTTGGTTCTGCACTGATAACACTTTCCCACTATACTGCTGAGGAGGGAAAATTTGAAGTTGGGTTTTCTACTCTTTATTTTGGTCCCTGTAAGTCACTGTTGTGCTTTTAAATTCAACTTGGTATTGAAGCTTGGTGAGGGGGGGGAAGAGTCTGTCTTTAGTATTAGGATCACAGCTTTTGCATAGAACTGTTTTCTTCCCCAGCTGTTGCTTGCACAATACAGCATAAATTGTATAATTTCTCTTGCAGTAAATAGAAGAAGTAAACCTTAGTGTTTTAAATAGTTAATTTTTCTTCTCGTTTCCTTAGGGTTCGCTTAAGTCCTGCAGCTCGCAACATTCTGGAGACACATGGACTAGATCCAAGCAATGTTACACCTTCTGGGCCTCGAGGAATCTTCACTAAAGAGTATGTAGATATTTCAGTAAATATACAACCTCATATTCCTTTATTTCTTCCTTTGAACCAAGAGCAATCTCCATGAAATTGAAAAGTCTATTTTCATAAAAGCCATCTTTTTCTTCCAGATTTTTCTTTGGATTAGTTGCCTAGTGTAATTTGAAGAACCTGTCAAGCAGATGGGGAGAATAGGTTAGGAGATACTTTAAGAAGCCTTTAACTTTAAATAAAATAGATTTTTGTTTTTATATTCAACGTGGATTGTATGGTACTGCTGTCACATTAACAGTGGCTATCAGTGCCTTGACAGCAGTGTTAGCTACTGTTGTGAATCTAAATTATTCCCTACTCAGAGATACAGAGCCAAAACAAAGTAACAGCGGACTTTTTTCTTCAGCTCCTATTCTTTGATGAATTCAGATCTTTTTCTTCTTTCGTTGAAGTTCAGCTATGAAATCTGTCAGGATTTAATTTGCTCTCCTTTTTGTTAAACTGGGGAGAGCAATGAAATGTATGCATGGTATGAATGAAATCCCAGAGTTCTGTTTTTTCTCCAATTTGTGTGGTTTTTGTTGTTGTTATTGTTTTTCCTATTCTTAGTTTAAGGAGTGTTTACAGCTCTGGTTTGTTGTGATCAGTCTTCTACTAGTTTAATATTATTTTGAGTATTCTGTTCTACTGATTAACGCTCCGCAGTTGGAGTTAGCAGCTTGTGTGTAAAAAGGTATTGTGGTAGATTCAGAATGCTTAGCCTTGAAATGGTGTGTTATCTTTGCATTAGTTGTGTGTAAAGCTATTAAAGATAACTTTTTGTAGAAGTTCTTGGTTTTGTTCTAAGTGAACTTGTTATTTTTGACTGATGCCATCATTCACCTACACAGCCCTTGTTAGCCGCTGTAATTTTGTTTCCATACAACCTTTTTTTGAATTTTTGTTTCCATACAAAGCTAGGTTAGTGTAACTGAAATGTACTGGAAAAGCAGACCATGGAAGTTTGTTCCTTTTTAAAACTTTTTCATATAGTCTTTGGTTGGATTGAGTTAAAATAGGGATTTGAATGGATAGAATGTGCTATGTACAGCAACAAATTATCAGAGAGATCATTTTCTTCATTATGCAATTGTAATGGTATTTTGTGGTGCGTTACTAGTCTATGGCAGGTGGAAACCCTCTAGGACTTTGAAACACCTATAACATTCCGTAGTTGTCATAGAGATGTAGCAAAGAGATTTCTCTAACTATGAAAATGTTCTGACTACCAATCTTATTTTTTCAAAACATCTCTTTCATACAAAAGACTTTGAGTTTGAAAACACATTTTAAAATGCAGGCAGATTTTTTAACCATTGCTTTGAAATGGTATTAGCCTTTCAGGTGCCTCCAGGCTCTGCTATTACACTTGGAAATGAAATGTTTGCAGATTTTTTTTGTAGAAAGCTGCTACAGACATTCAGGGAAATACTACTTTTGCTAACTTGAGATTCCTGTTAAATGCATGCCATACTTTATAGCTGAATGACTCATAGTCTTGTTTCTAACTAGTCTAGTGATTGATTCTTTGAGGGAGTGTAGCAGGTTCAATTTTCACTGTTAAACACCAAGTTTCCTTGGTTAAATCCAAGACTTTTTAATATTGTTAAAATCCAAGTTTCAGATTACAAGAAACAAAGAAGGATAGTGAGTTATGTAAGAAAGCAAGATTCTTTTCCCTCAACTTTGTATCTTTAGATTTAATGCACTGTAAAATTTACTTTTAACAGAAATAGGTGATTTCACTTGATAGTTTTCTCTGTCAAATTTGCTCCTTTAGTGGGCTGATAGTTCATTTCTTTCAAGTCTGAAGTACTATATTCCTTGTTCTGCTTGGTTTTGTTCTGGAGTGGTTTGTTTTTTTTAAGCAGTGTCTTGTGCTTTCTTCAGAAGTATACTAGAAAATTAATGTATTAACAGAAAGTAAGTCAACCTCTGTTACACCACATTTCTAGTCATCAGCTCAGACACTGGTTTTGGGAGAGCTATGTTAAAATTGTTGATTGTCTCAGACTGCTTCGGCACTTTCTCATCATATTTGCTGATGTCGGAATTTGTAAATGCAAACAGTGAAAGGTGGGCATGTTAGTTACCAGCAGTAACTGGTCTTCTGAGGCCATGTTCATTCCATCTGTACCTTCCTACCTGCTGTCACTAAGTTAGATGTGATTGAGGATTTCAGAGTTTCTCAGGCATTTATGTTTTCCCCTTGCAAGCAAGATATAGGACACTTATGTAGTGATGGGTTTCCAACGAGTCATTTTATGTGAATGTATTTATTAAGTGCAGACCTGCAGTGGTATCTGTGCTTCATACAGCTTATCAGCTGTCACTATGGAGGAATGAGTTCCTTGTATAACATTGATGGTGCAGTAGAAGTTGTTTAACGTTCTCTGCTCACCTTTTCCCTCTCCCAAGAAATCTATGAATAGAGTAATCAGATGTTCAGGTGAAAGGAGACTGAGGAAATTTGGTAGCAATAGCTGCCACCAGGGTATGCTACTGTCAGAATGTGCATCTCATGGTGCCAACACTGGATCTTCAGTGATTATTAGGCATGTGTGTGAAATGGGCAAGTTAAAGGATATAAAATATATTTTGAGCACAAAATACACAGTTTACTTTGTCCGTTTTTTGTGTTTTGGCTAACATGATGGAGTAGAAAGTGTTAGTCTGCACATTTCTGTAGTAGTGGTTAAACTGAAGAGTTGCCATAATTTGCATACTTCTAATAATAACAGTTTGGTATAGCGTTCCGTTGTTTAACAAATGTTCACCAAGCTCTGGTATCTTCCATGGGCAGATTGCTCTCTTTCATGTTTCTCTATTCTTCTCATGTTTCTCCATTACTATCCTGTATTGATAGGGGGTTTATAAAGTAGCTTGGAAGGGATGGTCACATCTTTTCTTTTCCAGTTCTGATGAAATGTCTCTTCTTGGCGTTGTACAGAAATGTGTAATTTGATATGTTTTGGTGCCTCCTCCATCTTATGTTCAGGTTCCGAATCTTGCACCCATGACAGTCATAATATTGATGTGCCTATTTTTCTTAATCTGTTAAGTCATGTGGAGTAGGTTGTTTAAAAAATAAAAAATGTCTATCTCATACTCGCGCGAAATTCAAAAACTCCTTAGTGAATATTCTAGTCTAAAAATAAGCTCAACTCTAGCAATAAATTTTTCAGTTAACACACTAAAAGCCATCAAAATCATGAAAGCACTTTGATTTGGCTATGGTAGGTAGGGCCATCTGTTTCGTATGCCATTTGCATAATGCATGGAAGTAATTTTAAAACATTTTCTTAACTTTAAATATATAAAAAGTTATTAAAGCTTTATCCTATGTAATCTGGGAATAATATAATGAGCAGATGGTCTGTCTTATGGCTGCCAAGTTAAAACCCTTAAGTAATTTTTGGTAGCTTCTAGTATGTTAAGTAGGAAAGTTGCACTACATCATGTAGTTACTATTTTTTTTAATCTGAAATTGTAATGCTAGAGGATGGTTTTCATTCAGTGAAATCTAATCATCTTCCTCCGCTCCCCCCCCCATGTGGTAATTAGGTTAAATGTTAAATACTTTTAAAAGAAATGCTACCATGTAATTCTGGAAAAAACAAGTAACAGCTTTAGTGATGAATTTACTGACCTCAGATTTGTTTATTTTCTTGAATATAATTTGTTGAAGTATATATTGAAGCTAAAAGAACAAATTGAAGCAAGTCAGCAATGAGTAATAGATATATAGAAAACACAGAGCTTTTCAGGTTTTAATTCTTGGCTCTGGATTGCTACTGTTAAGAAAACATACAAGTCCATTCACATTGTTCTGTGGTTCTGAGATTTTGCCCCTTCATAAAAAATTAATAGCATATAAACTATTGACACTCACTGAAGAATAAACTCTCCCTTTAGCAGTAATTAGTGAAAGTATAAAGCCTTTTTGTTTGGTATGCCTTATATTTAGAAGCCATGCTATGGTTGTCAGTAATCTGATTTTTACACTTGCTTTTGACTTCTTCTACCAATTTATGTAATAAACTTTTGTGTACATGCTGTGATGATGGCTTCATGAAGTGATAGAGGATTATGTAGGGTACATGATACAAGCTTTTGTTATCAGATCCGGAGCATAAAGGTAGGTGATCCATGACTGATACAGCTCTTTTGCCAAGTCCCTAGTAGAGACAGATTTTATTAGCATAGCTTATTTTACTTGCAATTGGCAGTGGTGGTGTAAATATAATTTTATCTGTTTTACCTCATACGTGCAAACAGTGTTTAGCATGTAGCTATGTAAATGCAATGCACCTACTGTAGGTATAGGATTGTAGCTTAAAGATATGAGTTTTCCTTGTATGTATGTCTTCGGTATGGTGCTATCTTTCGAACTGTATATGAAGTGTGAACTTGTATACTACCTATACCTGTTTGTGCATATTTATGTCAGGAAGGTACAGAGAAATGATTGATAAGTGTAATGCTTAATTTCCTGTGAGCATTATTTATAAAGTAGCACTAGAAACCTATCATAACTATCATGACATAATTAATTTTTTTAGCTGAAGTGGTCCCAAATATAACAAATGAAATAGCTTGTATTTGAGATTTTCAGATCTTTATTACCTAAGTATATGTACTCTGATACCTTATTTACAAGAATGGTTAGTGCAATTTACAAATTGTCTTGTACACTGACAATTAGTGATGACAAATATAATGCTTCTGACACAAATGTTTTCTGTTACTGCATATTCAAAAAAACTTTTATTAATAGAAATTAATGAGATAATTTACTATAACTCAAGATATCAACAAAGACAGTAATTGTATCAGTTTAAAAATCATCATCTTAACGTTTGGTTTACCAACAGAAATTTAAATGCACAAAGTTTGCCAACAAATCAGCGATGGAGTAGTAATACTTTGGGAATTTTTGAAATTGTTTCTTCTTTGTCAGTATTTCACTGTGTTTAATCACCAGGGATGCTCTCAAACTTCTGCAAGAGAAGCAGAAGGGCAAACCCAGTGAATTGAAACCTGTGGTTTCTCCAGCTCCTCCCCAGCCTAGTGCAGTGCCTTCTGCTTCGCAAGCAACAGCTGTGACTTCTGCTTATCCAAGGCCAGCAGTTCCACCGCTTTCCACACCAGGACAACCAGCTGCACCGGTAATGTTTCTTTTAAGTCCTTAACTTTATTAGAGGTAAATATTGCCACTGCTGCTTAGTGCTGAAAGCCACTGCTTTCTTAAAAGATGATTTGCTTCTATGAAGAAGTTGGGGAAACTTTTTGCACTGAAACATTACTGAATGTATCTGGAGGGAGAGAGGAAGAATAAGGAAAAAGATATGTCGTGCTCGACCAACCTCATTGCCTTCTATGATGGCATCACCAGCTGGGTAGATGGGGGGAGAGCAGTGGATGTCATCTACCTTGACTTTAGCAAGGCTTTTGATACCGCCTCCCATGACATCCTGATAGCAAAGCTGAGAAAGTGTGGGATAGAGGAGTGGACAGTAAGGTGGGTTGAGAACTGGCTGACTGGCCGAGCTCAGATGGTGGTGATCGGCAGCACAGAGTCCGGCTGGAGACCTGTGACTAGCGGTGTTCCCCAGGGGCCGGTGCTGAGTCCGGTCTTGTTCAACATCTTCGTCGACAACCTTGATGAGGGAATAGTGTCTGCCCTCAGCAAGTTCGCCAATGACACAAAGCTGGGAGGAGTGGCCGACACGCCAGAAGGCTGTGCTGCCATTCAGCGAGACCTGGACCGGCTGGAGAGATGGGCAGGAAGAAACCAAATGAGGTTTAATAAGAGCAAGTGTGGAGTCCTGCACCTGGGAAGGAACAACCAGACGTATCAGTACAGGCTGGGGGATGACCTGCTGGAGAGGAGCTCTGAGGAGAAGGACCTGGGGGTCCTGGTGGACGACAGGTTGGCCGTGAGCCAGCAGTGTGCCCTCGTGGCCAAGAGGGCCAATGGGATCCTGGCGTGCATTAAAAGGAGTGTGGCCAGCAGGTCAAGGGAGGTGATCCTCCTCCTCTACTCTGCCCTGGTCAGGCCTCACCTGGAGTACTGTGTCCAGTTCTGGGCTCCCCGGTACAAAAAAGACAGGGATCTCCTGGAAAGAGTCCAGCGGAGGGCCACAAAGATGATACGGGGCCTGGAGCATCTTCCCTATGAGGAAAGGCTGAGAGACCTGGGTTTGTTCAGCCTGGAGAAAAGAAGACTGAGAGGGGATCTCATCAATGTGTATAAATACCTGAGGTGTGGGAGACAGAGGGATTTGGCCAACCTCTTCTCAGTGGTTTGTGGGGACAGGACAAGGGGTAATGGCCAGAAGACAGAGCACAGGAAGTTCTGCACCAACATGAGAAAGAACTTCTTCACAGTGTGGGTGACGGAGCACTGGAACAGGCTGCCCAGGGAGGTTGTGGAGCCTCCTCCTCTGGAGATATTCAAGGCCCGTCTGGACGCTTACCTGGGCAGCCTGCTCTAAGGAACCTGCTTTGGCAGGGGACTTGGACCCAATGATCTTTCGAGGTCCCTTCCAACCCCTTCAGTTCTGTGATTCTGTGATATGCAGTGAAACCTGTCTGAAGCAACTACTCTGAGAACTGGAAATGCAGTAATTTACTGAGGAAATATTTATTATAATTTATAGGGAACAAAGCATAGTCTGAGCAATATGTCAGGTCTGGTAGATGGAGAAGAACGCTTACATACCCTGGCTGAGAACTGAAGCCTGAATATTTGGACATATTTTTTTGAAGACGTCTGCTAGAATTAATTCTAGGATTAATTCTATACTGTAAAGTGAACTGTCTTCGTTCTGTAAAACCTGTTGAATTAATCCAACTTCAGTGGAATAGACTAGAACACTCACTGATCTTAATCATGTTACTTTCTGTAGTTGGAATGTGCTGCTTTTTGATCCACATAGGTGAAGTTTGAAGTGAACGGGAACCACCAATGATAATGCATCAGTATTGGGAGTTTTGTTTCAGCAAAGGGAATGTATGTTTGCTCTCTTGATATTTAATTTGTACTATGTGATTTCTTTCAGGGCACATTCACAGAAATCCCAGCTAGCAACATCCGAAGAGTTATTGCTAAGAGATTAACAGAGTCTAAAACTACTATACCTCATGCATATGCTGCTGCTGACTGTGACATTGATGCTATTTTGAAATTAAGAACTGAACTGGCCAAAGGTTAGTGGTTAAACTGACTTACTATTGCATGTGGCACTAATGTGTACTTTGCCTTGTTCACATCACCTTGTGTCCAGGAGGTGTAGATTTTGTGTGGACAGAACATGATGGTATTTTTTGGTGTTTTGTATGTCAGACTCAAGCTGTAGTCCTGTGTGATTAGTGGAACTGGATAGCTTGTCAAGATACAGGAAGACAGAGCTGTTACTTTGCCAGCTAACACAATGGTTTGTAGACAACTGCAGAGGACTATGCATTGTCCAGTTGGTTTTTGTTTCATTCCATCCAGATACAGCAATATTTAGATTTTTTTTATGGCTTAAAAACCTCAAATTCTTCATGTGAAAAATAACAGGGGAAGCTTTAAATTAAAATACCCTCGTGTACTATCCTTCCAGGTACAAAGTTAAAGTTTTTAGTTTTGCTGGCTTCTTCACTGAATTTATTGGAAAAAGGAAAGCTAATACAGTCTCTCAAATTCTGGTTGAGAATAGCTTTATCCATGACAAGAAGAGAAAGTTCTTAACCCCTGCTAGCCAGTGCATGGTAAATTCCCCTTTGAGACAGATAGTAATGGTGTTAATGGGAGTAAGGCAGTTACCTCTTCCAATGAAAAACTTAGATACATGCTTAAGGCTATGTTAAGATGGTAGGTAAACAGAAATCTTTCACGCAGAGAACTGGATAATTTTGAAATACACTGACAATTGAATCAAGTGCTATAAATCTTAGTATATGTCATGTGGAAATTCCAATTTTCATGTGTCACTGTTTTATTTATAAAAAAAATATATTTGTATAAGACTAAGAAATGAAGTTTTCACTTTTTGTCACAACCTGTATTCAGTGAAATGATGTATTTAGAAAATATTGTGGAAGTTTAAGGTAATAGTCAAAGATTGCTTTGATATTACTAAAATAGTTTTTGTTTTTCCTAAAATCAGCTGAGTGTACTGTGCAATAGAATTTCTTAATATTTTCAAAATTAACAATGCAGATTAGAATCTTTCTACCCAGTTTTCACATCAGTAAAGTACAATTAACATGTATTTAAAAAGGCAGGTTTGTCTCTCATGCTGCAGTTCTGTCAATCCAGTTCGGTACTTGCAGATTCCCTGGTGTTATATTAGAGTTCTGGGTTTCTTCTTAAACATAGATTGCTATTCATGGCTAACATTGCAAGTCAATTATGTGGCAAATGGTCACTTGGTTAATTCCTCTAAATTAATGATCACTTCAGAAATTTACATAGTTATCTATAAATGATTTTCCCATCAGAGAAGTATTCCTAAAGATATGTATATTTATTACATGCCGTAAGTCAGTCTCAAAAATTAAGTAGTTTTGCTTCTTGATCTGTTCAGCTGACAGTAGTCATGATGGCAGCAGAGTAATTTACCCTTTTTATTATAAGCATGATGAATTTAATATTGTGTAAATATCATATATCTTCAGGATAATTCTATAGCAACTATGGAATATTCTGCATTGTGTCTGTAGGCTTTGCTTCTGTTGGCAATCATGATCATTATTAGTACTTTGGTCTCCCAAAGCTTTGAAAAACACATGCAGAGCATATGTAGCCATTGTTTCCCTTCCTTCTTCCAAGTTTTGGGGGAAAGCAAGCAAATGTACTAAGTGATATGCAGTATTTGTTATGCTTAAGTCAAAAAAAAAAAAGTAATCCAGTCCTCTTAAGGTTATTTTATATGTTTCTAGCTAATACTGACTTCTTTGTGTGTAATTTTGCTTTTTATTAACTTGCTTACTTGCGTATTATTTTGCAGCTTGCTTTAAAATATAGCATTAACTCAATTTAAGGATTTGCAGATACCTTCACCTTGCTAATTCTTACATTGCAGGGCCACAAGGGTCACTGGAGAATGACATACTTGTGATTCATAGCTGAATAAAAGCTGATCTTTGCAATTATTCCAGTTTATGCATTACAGTTCATAAAGAATAGCAGTCTTCAGTATTATCTTTGTGTATTTAGATCCTATAGTAGTTTTCTAAATGGAAAGTAAATATGTAAAACATAAAACACATCTGGAATACTTCTCATTAGAACAAATGATAATACTCAAGTTTGCAGCTACTCTGACTTTATATCAAAAGCTAGAAAGAATGTCTCTGCTGAGGAGACTTCTCTTTTTTGATATTCCTTTTGTTCCAAGGGGAGAAAAAGTGTTCTTGCCTTTATGATAGTAATTTAAAGATGAGTTACTTTCTGACAATAATCCTAAGAAGCAAATCTGCTGAGTTGCTGGAACCTTGTCATCACACAGGTCTAATAAACACATCTTAAGGGCAGTGATTTTTTTTTCGTTTTGCAGATGATATTAAAGTATCTGTAAATGATTTTATTATCAAGGCGACAGCAGTTACTCTGAAGGTAAGTGAATAATTGACTTCAATAATTTAATAATTGAATTTAATAATTGACAATCAGTTATTAAATGACTATAAGAATTCTTAAGAAAATATTGAAAAATAAACAGTTTTCTCTATTGCTATTCACATTACATTGTTGTACTGTGTTAAATGCTAGTACTTGATGTGAATATATACTCTTAGTCACTGATGACAAAGGAAACAGTGGGTTTTACAATTGAACAAAAGCTTTTTATTTCCATGTAAACTTGTTATGGAGTTCTCATTTTATCTATTCTGATTTAAGTAATTTTTTTCTGTTGTAATATTATGACCTTTGTTGCTTTCATTTGGGGATAAGATTTCAAATGCTTAGTTTTCCACATTGAAGTTTCTTGTGATTATTTTCTCCCCTTTCCCCTCCCTTTTTCCTAAAAAGCTTACTTTTTAAATGTATCTAAAGTAATAAATCTAAAATAGTAATCTAGCTTTGAGTAATTGTGATTCAAAGAAATTCACATTTAAGCTCAACTTGAAAACAGACTTAATTTTCCTGTATGTGAAGAGCATAGCAGCCTACATGTGTTGTTAAAGATATACATATGGAAAGACCTCTGCCCTGGTTTGGGTAAAATGTTGAAACCACGTTATTTATAGATGCGTGGGTTAGACAATCTAAACTCCTCTGTAATACTGTTAGAGATTTATTCGCTGTAGTTGAAATAATGAAATAAGTTTCTGGAAAAAAACGTCTTGATTTTTAAAATTCTTAATTATAGTTTTTTTAAAATTCTTAATTATAGTTTTTAGATCACAACCATTGTCAACCATTTTTAAGGTTGATTATCCAATTTGGGGCTTTTTTAAGACACTTCATTTCAGGTCATATTCTTCTATTATTTTTTTTTCCACTTACAGAACATTCCAACAATGGCTTAGACAAGTTGTGACAGAAACATAGTTTTCATCTTCTCCTAATGGCATGTGAAGCTTAGTCTGAAATATATTGCTTAATGTTATGTGGCCAATATCGTTCATTCAGTCATTTAGTATTGTACTTAATGGTACAGGAGTTATACCCATAATGCTGAAGTGACAAGTTACCCCTTCTCTTATGTTAGAGAAGAAAAACTGGAACAAAAAATATGAGTTCCTATGCACAGACTGGATGTAGATTATTTTTTGAGTTTTGTACTTGATTTTTTCTTCCTTTTTTTACATTAAAGAAATTATGTGATAGTGTTAATTAGCATCTCCATGAATGAAGCTTAGCTGTGTGTACCTCCCATAACTTTTTTTCTGGAATATCTTCTGCACTATGGTGTCAGTTTTCAATTTCCTAATTCTGAGTTTCATTAAGGTCACTCAATACTAATCTTGGACTTACTGGAAATAGCACCTTCACAGTATCTCTGATCAGTTACCTGAGATTACACCTATATGTTGGTTTGTTGTTTTTCTTTTCCTCTGAGCTGCTTTGGCTTTATATGATAAAGTCAAAAAAAAAATCATTAAAAGTATCAGTAGATATTATTTGAATTTTAATTGGAGGTCTATGCAGAAAGATTTATGATGCATTTTAGGAGAACTTCATCCCAATAACAATGAGCGTACCCGCAGCATATTCTGCTTGTAGCTTCGTTTAGGGCAAGGCTTGAGACAAAACTGGAAAACAACACACGGGTATAGTAAGATCTCTGTTTACGCTTTTAAAGTCAATATCCTGTGATTTATTTGGGGGGAGAAATTACAATGCTTTTTGGTTTTTGTGTTCTGGGTGTCTGTAAGGTGGTGTCAGTGACTCCTGAAGGAATTTAGAGGCTTTTGTTAATTTGTTAGTTCTCCAGTAGCACAAAAAGAAACCATCTGGGTCCCCTGCCATTGTTTATTTTGGTTCCTGGAGTATATAGTCATGCTTTTTGTCAAAGTAAGTTTAAATCAAGTTAATCATGTAAATCTATTCTTAGAGCTTTACAGTGATTTCATTATTTTTTTGTCCTGCTTGTAGCAGTCCTGATGACAGATGTGACCTGATCTTTTGCCTTCATTTACATGCAGCAGTCTGTGATGCACTAATTAATTTGGTGAATGCCTGTATCGTGCTATGTGTCTTAAAGGATTTTCCTTTTTCTTGATAATTGATTGCACCATTGTTCTTCTACCAGCTTTTTTTTTTTTTTCTCCTAGCAAATGCCAGATGTGAACGTAACCTGGGATGGAGAAGGCTGCAGGCAGCTGCAGTCCATTGACATTTCTATTGCTGTGGCAACAGACCGAGGTCTCATTACACCGATCATAAAAGATGTTGCTGCCAAGGGAATACAGGAAATTGCTGCCTCTGCAAAGGTAGGACTTCAATGTACAGTAGGCTGAGGAATATAATAGCTATGTAGTTTCTTGTAGTGAAAAATGTAGCATGACCTAGATGCACATCAATAAAACGAAAAGCATTTTCAAAATGGGTCTAAAGCTGTTTCAGTATTCCTTAGAATTAATTATTAATTACTATTAATTTTACAGCTTATCATTTTTAATGAACAATGACTTACCGTGCAACTAAACAATATGATGGCCGGCTAGCCCGTTTGGAAAAATAAAACTGTACAGACCTCTGCATTTCGATGCCATCAAAGTATTTCCCTAATCCCTCTGAGAAAACTAGGTAATATTAATTTCTGGTATTTCCAATCTTTAGGTTTGAGGTTTTGTGTGTTTTGTTTTCCTACATTTCCCAGAAATTTGTTTGTAGCTGCTCATGTTACATTCTATGCAGTTACATTATGGCACTTATTACTGTCTTCAGCTTTTCATACTGAGAATGTCACCCCAAAGGAAACATTAAACTCCTCTTACAAATAAGCAGTATAGGGTTCACAGGCCAGGTGCCAATTGGTGGCTTGAAGCCATGGAAATTCTTGTCAGTCATAGCGGAAGTGTTTTGTGGCAGGAAAAAGCACAACGAATGATAAAATGCTCTAACCTGAGCTTTTCTTTGTCATTTAGTGTGTGCTAACGTAAGGCCTGCAGTATCTGGAGAATGCAATGAAAGTAGCTGCTAGGGAATGAAAGTGTCCTAAAACAAGACAGAAGCTATTCTTCATAAATTTTTGTATTTTACTGAAAACTACAGAAATCGTGATATTCTGTGTAAGCAGAAGGAAACAACTACCAGAGTTGTAACAAAAAAGATTTGTCATCACACACAATGTTCTGAAATAAGATGTCTTCCATGATTTTCTGGTCAGTATGACTTGTTTCATGTTCCACATGTTGTGAAAGTAAATCCTTTCACTAATATTCTAGCCAGCCAAGGAAGAAGGTCAGCTGAGATTGTTCAATTATTGTGATTAGTGATAGAATGGCAAGAAGGAAAGCATTATTAGAAGTGAAATGTAGGATATGCTTCAATTTTCATCCCCGATACCTTAATACTGTGACACAGTATTGCAAACCTTTCTTAACAGAAATTGTGTTTCACAGCTCCCATGATGAGAGTGTACACGTGTGTTATGTTTAATAGGCAATGATAAAGTAAGCATTTCAATTTCCCTTTCATTTCAAATAGAATGTGTGTAACATAGGTCACAACTACTCTGTATGAAAGCCATTGAATCAGACAGATTGCAGGTATCCACGCCAACAAAATTTTGCTCAACTTCTTCACTGAATTATTGAAACAAATATGTACCCTTCACATGTGTACATGCTCTGAAGGCACAAACTGTGAAACTGCATCTGTTTCTTCACCAGTTTCCTTGTATTTTGGCAGCTGTTTTCTTTGTGAAAGTTACCTACATGTCTCCTGCTGCATGTTAAATCTAACTTTTTTCCAGGTCATATGCATCCTAGTTCCATATTTTCATCACTCAAGTAATGCAATTGCACACATGTATTATGCTCATACTGACTCTATTCTGTGAACACTATTCACATGGCTATTAACTCCTAGTTCAATAATTATTCAGAGATGAAGAAAAGCCTGAAATAAAATTAAATGTATCCTTTTAACTTTTAAATTCATAGAAAATATGTCATAGTTTTGAAAACTTGGTGTAAATTTGAATTACTTAGTGGTCGATTCATTAGAAGGAGATTTCCTTAAACTTCTTGCTGTTTAGTTTTAAGCTGAAGGCATTGCAATTGTTGGACTACTGTGGCCTTTTATGATCCTTGCCTGGAAGCTGTTTAGAAATGTACATAGGGAAGACAGTTGTTTACCTTGACCAACAGTGTCATGGATGTTACTATCCATGTACTGGTTGGGTTTGTCTCACAAAATAGTCCAAGAAGACGTGCCAAGATTTTATTTCTGGTGGAAAATACCCATCAACACAATTAAGCAGTCTGTTTGTTTCACTTGCTAGAAACTGATAAAAGCAACTGTCATAAGTGGAAATTATGATGGAATTGACTTCTTTTTGTTTGCATGTGAATGGAGGTAGAGTCCAGATCGGATAAACTTCCTCACAGATAATGAATTGGTTAGTAGTTATAGTTGTGGCATGGATTAATCCCTTTTTGTGCTGTGATATAACTTTTCATACATAAGTAGTAGTATTCCACTAGGAGCTGTATTATATTGCTGATCTATGTTAGATCCAGTGGCAAGTATAATAGTTATTTTATAATTTCCAGACATTGTACAGATGTAAATTGGTAAAAACAAAGGTATGAACACCTTAGAAGGAATTTTAAGGATTATTATATTAATGCTTATGAAGCCCTCTGTAAGGAAATGCTGTAGAAACACAAAGATTTTAAATAAACAGAATAATTGGATCCACAGTTAAGTTCACAGTCAGAGTTTCTTCCGTATTTGCTGTTAATTGAGGATCAATGCCTTTCATGACTAACAACGGTTATAAAAAAAAAAAAATAGTTGTACATACCCTGCTTATGATCTTATTTAAAAAAAAAAATCACCGTTCAATACATAAAAGCAATTATAACTTTTAATTTTTTTTGTATCTAGTTTTAAAAACATTGAAGTAATTGGTAACAACATGTCTTCATGGTTATTTCATTTTTATTTGTTAATATATTACTTATAAGTTGACACCTAAACAACACTTTTCTGTATATAAAAAGCTTTTCTTGCTAGTCATTGTACAACAGCAATACCTTTTTTTAGTCTTTATTTTAAAGATGATGTCCCATTGGAATTGCTGAGATTTTAAGGTAGATTGTATTTAAATTCTGTTTTATGAACTACTTTATCACTTAAGTTTCCATTGCCTAGCACTAGTGCTTCAGACTAACTTTTAAGGGGAAACCGCAATGTTTAGTAATTCAAGAGGGATTGCCCGCTGAAAAGAAGTGAATATATACATATATATATATATATATACCATGCCTTTATGAAGTCGCTGATTCAATTTATTTAGCTAAAGGCAACTTGGCATGGGTGAACTGATTTATTTTTGGTTTATATTCTGAGAATATTCAGGTAACCACCGCACCAAAAAACACACAATATTTGTAGGCACCTGGAATTATTACAGTTTTGTAGCACTGGGATAGAAAACTCCTGTTTGATCAGGCTAGTAGTTCTAGTGATAACAGAATGAATTAGATAATGCTGTTTCCCAGGGTTTTTGTAGGAATGCTTTAGTTCAGTATAGTTTTTACCTGGATAGATGGACAATATTTTCTTCAGAGCTTGTTTTGGAGACTAGGAAAGCATTTGTATATACATCCCTGGGAAACATCTAGGATTTTTGAGAAAACATGGAAAATCCCTAGACAGTAGAAGGGGAGTGATTTTTTTTTTTTTTTTCCTGGAAAAAATCATGTTGAGGGAAGAGGGGTCTTGGAAATGGCATGGAAAATTCCTAGAAAGCCCATCAGGGAAGGGAGGTGGACTTCTAGAAATCCTGTGGAAAATGCCTGGAAAGCACTTGGAAAACTGGAAAGCAGAGAGGGATTTCTTCATGGTGGGGAAGAATTCCTTGAAAGAAGGGCAGTGAGGGTTCATAGAAATGACCTCTTGGGATGGTGATATTCATAGAAAGCATATGTGATTCTTGGAAAGCACATCTGTGGGAGAGAGGGTTCCTAGAAAGCACTTAAAAAATCTCTAGAAAACACAGATATTCCTGGAGAGCACTTGATAGGATATTCATGGAAAGCATGTAGAAAACTTATGGAATGCAAAGGGAGCGATTCCCAGAAATCAGGCTTTAAAAAAAAAAAAAAAAGAGGGTATGTGGGGCAGAAAGGTAAATTCCTGGAAAGAAGGGTGATTCCTAGAAAGAACGTGGAAAAAATCATAGAAAGCAGCAGTAGAACTCCTAAAAAGGAAGAAGAAAATTCCTGGAAAACGGGATTCCTGGAATCTTTTTCTCCAAGAAAGTTTCATAGATGTGATATGTTACTTTTTTTCGTGAGGTGATAATCAGACTTTTTTTTCCATTCACTTCCACTTGTATTTCCCTAGCATAATTAAATGCTTAGAAACTATAATTATTTTTTTATTATTTTGAGCAGAAGGAGGAAAATGCAAACAGACTGTTGCTTTTATCAGTCTTCCCCAGTAACTGAGATCTGAGCCTACTTCCCTGACTGTGCTTTTGGAAATGGCTATTTTTGTCATACGATGTCATAATGCTGGAACGGTCACAACTTGACATTCTCCATGCACTTTTCCACCTGCAGAATAAATATATTATATGCCAAAAACACTAAATGTATTGCATGTGAATAGGATAGATCGCCTCTTCTGTATATTCCCATGCCAGTCTATGCTGTCATTTGAAGAGCTCCTACTTTGGAAAAGATTGCTACTAATGGAGAAGTCACCCTGCACATTTCCAGTCACCACATTTCCATTGGATTCTATATAAAGGTGTAGGAACAGCTTGCTGGCTTGAATAACTGGCTCTTGACCCACTTTGGGGTGCCATTTCTTTTGGGCTCCACAGGGTCCTTTCCTCCTGATGTGACACGTACTGCAAGAATTACTCATCATCATTCCCACTGGTTCTGTCTAAGGAGTCCACTAAGCTAGAAACACGCTAGGGGATTGTCCTGGTTCCAGTCAGGACAGAGTTAAGTAGCTCATAGTAGCTGGTAGGGTGCTATGTTTTGGATTAGGATGAGAAGAGCGCTGATAACATGCTGATGTTTTAATTGTTGCAGAGCAGTGTTTACACCAGGCCAAGGACTTTTCGGCTTCTTGCTCTGTCCTGCCAGCGAGCAGGCTGGGGGTGCAGCAGGAGCTGGGAGGGGACAGACCCAGGACAGCTGACCCAAACTGGCCAAAGGGGTATTCCATACCATCTGATGTCATGCTAAACAATATATAGGGGTGGCTGGCCGGGGTGGGGGGCCGGGCTGCTCAGGAATAGGCTGGGCATCGGTCAGCGGGTGGTGAGCAATTGCATTGTGCATCACTTGTTTCGTACACATTATTATTGTTAATACTATTACCATTATCACTATTATTATTATTATTGTTATTATTATTTTCCTGTCTTAATAAACTGTCTTCATCTCAACTCACAGGCTTCACTTTCCCGTTTCTCTCCCCCATCCCAGAGAGGGAGGGGGGAGGGTGAGCGAACGGCTGTGTGGTGTTTAGCTGCCAGCCGGGTTAAACCACAACAGTCTTTTTGGCGCCCAACGTGGGGCCCGAAGGGTTGAGATATCGACAAATCTGACCAGAGTGTGTTAAACTAAAATTGGTATAAGTATTGGACCTGCTTAATAGTTGCTAGTCACGATGTTGATTGCCTTAATCTCCAGTCTGCTGTACCTGTATTCCAAATTGAGTTGTATGGTGCGTTACTTTCTGTATGTGCTCCCTGTTGCACTGTTTATCCTTTCCGGGCCCTGGTTTAAGATTGTTATGGTACTGTGCGGTGTAACAATGGCTTATGAAATGATGAAATATCTGGTCACGACTTTAACCTGGTATTTGTACTCAGCACTGACATCGACTCTATACTTTGGAACCCATATCTCGGAAGCTATTAGCAATTACACCTATTGCCTGTTTTCGTTAGGGAGCCAATCTGTGAAGGGGACAGGGGAAGACGTTTCCCTACCTGTTCACTCTCCCTTTCTCCTTCACCACCACCCTCTTATCCCCCGAGTTAGTTACGGTGGTTCTCCGAGATGTTGAATATCCTTGGGATACTCAGACCAGCCTGCTCTTGTTGTTATGTCTCCTGAATGCGCTTCAGATTTTGTGGAGGGTTAAACAACTACTTAGGAATCTCATCCGGAGATCTGTCTTGAGGCGGGATAGTTGCGAGTGGCAGGGAGTGTGGGAGGATATGGGCAGGTTTCTAGAGCAGTGGTCACCTCCAGTGTTTTGGACATTCACCCCTGAACAACTGCAAGATCCTAAAAAGCTGGCAGAATGCTTGAAAAAAAGGTGTCATGACTCTGGCAGTTCCAAAGTGACACAAATCACTGTAGCGTGCTGGGGTCTGGCTTGTGCCTATCGAGCTGCAATTGATGCTACTAGCAACCTAGCTCCCGCTCCTGCAGCCGCTCCAGCTCCAGCTCCTGCAGCCGCTCCAGCTCCAGCTCCAGCTCCTGCAGCCGCTCCAGCTCCTGCAGCCGCTCCAGTTCCAGCTCCTGCAGCTACTCCAGCTCCAGCTCCTGCAGCCGTTCCAGTTCCAGCTCCTGCAGCCGCTCCAGCTCCTGCAGCCGTTCCGGCTCCTGCAGCCGCTCCAGCTCCAGCCCCTGCAGCCGCTCCAGCTCCAGCCCCTGCAGCCACTCCAGCTCCAGCTCCTGCAGCCGCTCCAGCTCCAGCTCCTGCAGCCGCTCCAGCCCCTGCAGCCACTCCAGCTCCAGCTCCTGCAGCCGCTCCAGCTCCTGCAGCCGCTCCAGCTCCAGCTCCTGCAGCCGCTCCAGCTCCAGCTCCTGCAGCCGCTCCAGCTCCAGCTCCTGCAGCCGCTCCAGCTCCTGCAGCCGCTCCAGCTCCAGCTCCTGCAGCCGCTCCAGCTCCTGCAGCCGTTCCGGCTCCTGCAGCCGCTCCAGCTCCAGCCCCTGCAGCCACTCCAGCTCCAGCTCCTGCAGCCGCTCCAGCTCCAGCTCCTGCAGCCGCTCCAGCCCCTGCAGCCACTCCAGCTCCAGCTCCTGCAGCCGCTCCAGCTCCTGCAGCCGCTCCAGCTCCAGCTCCTGCAGCCGCTCCAGCTCCTGCAGCCGCTCCAGCTCCAGCTCCTGCAGCCGCTCCAGCTCCAGCTCCTGCAGCCGCTCCAGCTCCAGCAGCCGCTCCAGCTCCAGCTCCTGCAGCCGCTCCAGCTCCAGCTCCTGCAGCCGCTCCAGCTCCAGCTCCTGCAGCCGCTCCAGCTCCTGCAGCCACTCCAGCCCCTGCAGCCACTCCAGCTCCAGCTCCTGCAGCCGCTCCAGCTCCAGCTCCTGCAGCCGCTCCAGCTCCTGCAGCCGCTCCAGCTCCTGCAGCCGCTCCAGCTCCAGCCCCTGCAGCCGCTCCAGCTCCTGCAGCTGCCCCAGCTCGTGCAGCTGCTCCCACTCCTGTGGCTGGGTCAGAGAAACGAGCTGTAGCAGTGCAAGTTGACCCCGCAGAGGGTATTCCAACCCCTGTGGCAGACCCTGTGGCTGGGTCAGAGAAACGAGCTGTAGCAGTGCAAGTTGCCCCTGTAGACAAGGTGAAAAAATGGTATAGAGGCTCAGGTCGTTTAAAACGCAGACAGTCTTCTGCTAAGTCTGGGCGTAGTGAAGACGAGGCTGGGCCATCAAAGGTGCAGGAGACTGAAGATGAGGATGAGGATGGCGAAAAATCAACAGTAACTACCCGGACTCCATACCAGCCATCAAAGGTGCAGGAGACTGAAGATGAGGATGAGGATGTCGGAAAATCAACAGTAACTACCCGGACTCTACACCGGCCATCAAAGGTGCAGAAGACTGAAGATGAGGATGAGGATGTCGAAAAATCAACAATAATTACCCGGACTCTATACCAGCGTGAGCTACGAGATGTGCGAAAAGATTTTGGTCGCTGTATAGGCGAGCAGCTTGTCACCTGGCTGCTCCGGTGCTGGGACACGGGAGCCAATTATGTGGAATTGGAGGGCAAGGAAGCCAGGCGGCTGGGATCCCTTGCTAGGGACGCATGCATTGACAAAGCAATTGGAGATGGAGCACAATCTCGCAGCCTCTGGAGGCGTCTCCTGTCAGCTGTGAAGGAAAGGTATCTCTTCAAGGAAGAACTTGTATGTTTACCAAGCAAATGGACCACCATGGAGAAGGGAATTCAGTACCTGAGGGAATTGGCCGTACGGGAAGAAAATAGTCCAAATCCTTCTGAAGGCTGGTTTTGCCATAAAACAGAATAAAGTTAAAGGACCTGCACGAGAGATCCAGTTTTTAGGAATAAAATGGCAAGATGGACGCCGTCAAATCCCAATGGATGTGATCAACAAAATAACAGCTATGTCTCCACCAACTAGCAAAAAAGAAACACAAACTTTCCTAGGTGTCGTGGGGTTTTGGAGAATGCATATTCCAAATTACAGTCTGATTGTAAACCCGCTCTACCAAGTAACCCGTAAGAAGAATGCTTTTGAATGGGGCCCTGAGCAACGACAAGCCTTTGAACAAATTAAGCAGGAAATAGTTCATGCAGTAGCCCTCGGGCCAGTCCGAACAGGACCAGATGTAAAGAATGTGCTCTACACCGCAGCCGGAGAGAATGGTCCCACCTGGAGCCTCTGGCAGAAAGAACCTGGGGAAACTCGAGGTCGACCCCTGGGGTTTTGGAGTCGGGGATACAGAGGATCTGAAGCCCGCTATACTCCAACTGAAAAGGAGATATTGGCAGCATATGAAGGAGTTCGATCTGCTTCGGAAGTGGTCGGTACTGAAGCGCAGCTCCTCCTGGCACCCCGACTGCCGGTACTAGGCTGGATGTTCAAAGGAAGGGTCCCCTCTACGCATCATGCAACTGATGCTACATGGAGCAAGTGGGTTGCACTGATTACTCAGCGGGCTCGAATAGGAAACCCCAGTCGCCCAGGAATCTTGGAGGTGATTATGGACTGGCCAGAAGGCAAATACTTTGGGATATCACCAGAGGAGGAGGTGGTTCGTGCTGAAGAAGCCCCCCTGTACAACAAGCTACCAGAAAATGAGAAGAAATATGCCTTGTTCACTGACGGGTCCTGTCGTATTGTGGGAAAGCATCGGAGATGGAAAGCTGCTGTATGGAGTCCTACACGACGAGTTGCAGAAGCTGCTGAGGGAGAAGGTGAATCGAGTCAGTTTGCAGAAGTAAAAGCCATTCAGCTGGCTTTAGATATTGCTGAACGAGAAAAGTGGCCAGTTCTCTATCTCTATACTGATTCATGGATGGTAGCAAATGCCCTGTGGGGGTGGTTACAGCAATGGAAGCAGAACAACTGGCAGCGCAGGGGCAAGCCCATCTGGGCTGCGGCATTGTGGCAAGATATTGCTGCCCGGGTAGAGAACCTGGTTGTAAAGGTACGCCATGTAGATGCTCATGTGCCCAAGAATCGGGCTACTGAAGAACACCAAAACAACCAGCAGGTGGATCAGGCTGCTAAGATTGAAGTGGCTCAGGTGGACCTGGACTGGCAATATAAAGGTGAATTATTTATAGCCCGATGGGCCCATGACACCTCAGGCCATCAAGGTAGAGATGCAACATACAGATGGGCTCGTGATCGAGGGGTGGACCTGACCATGGACACTATAGCACAGGTTATTCATGACTGTGAAACATGTGCTGCAATCAAGCAAGCCAAACGGTCAAAACCTCTTTGGTATGGAGGACGATGGCTGAAATATAAATATGGAGAGGCCTGGCAGATTGATTACATCACACTCCCTCAAACCCGCAACGGCAAGCGCCACGTACTTACAATGGTGGAAGCAACCACCGGATGGCTGGAAACATAACCTGTGCCCCATGCCACCGCCCGGAACACTATCTTGGGCCTTGAAAAGCAAGTCTTATGGCGACATGGCACCCCAGAGAGAATTGAGTCAGACAACGGGACTCATTTCCGAAACAACCTTATAGACACTTGGGCCAAAGAACATGGTATTGAGTGGGTGTATCACATCCCCTATCATGCACCAGCCTCTGGAAAAGTTGAACGATACAATGGACTGTTGAAGACTACACTGAAAGCAATGGGTGCTGGGACATTCAAAAATTGGGATACACATTTGGCAAAGGCCACCTGGTTAGTCAATACCAGGGGATCTGCCAACCGAGCTGGACCTGCCCAATCAAACCTGTTACGCACTGTAGAAGGGGATAAAGTTCCTGTAGTGCACGTAAGAAACATGCTGGGTAAAACAGTCTGGGCTACTCCTGCCTCAGGAAAAGGCAAACCCATTCGTGGAATTGCTTTTGCTCAGGGACCTGGATGCACTTGGTGGGTAATGCAAAAGAATGGGGAGGTCCGGTGTGTACCTCAAGGGGATTTGATACTGGGTGAGAATAGCCCATGAGTTGAATTGTAGTATGTTAATTATTATATAATAATGTATGTCATCACTACCATGATTGCTATATATCATAGATGAAAATGGTGATTAATTAGAATGTATTGGACAGAGTGTAACCTGAGCATGACATAAATGGTATGGAATAAGGGGTGGATATCTGTCCTGGTTCCAGTCAGGACAGAGTTAAGTAGCTCATAGTAGCTGGTAGGGTGCTATGTTTTGGATTAGGATGAGAAGAGCGCTGATAACATGCTGATGTTTTAATTGTTGCAGAGCAGTGTTTACACCAGGCCAAGGACTTTTCGGCTTCTTGCTCTGTCCTGCCAGCGAGCAGGCTGGGGGTGCAGCAGGAGCTGGGAGGGGACAGACCCAGGACAGCTGACCCAAACTGGCCAAAGGGGTATTCCATACCATCTGACGTCATGCTAAACAATATATAGGGGTGGCTGGCCGGGGTGGGGGGCCGGGCTGCTCAGGAATAGGCTGGGCATCGGTCAGCGGGTGGTGAGCAATTGCATTGTGCATCACTTGTTTCGTACACATTATTATTGTTAATACTATTACCATTATCACTATTATTATTATTATTGTTATTATTATTTTCCTGTCTTAATAAACTGTCTTTATCTCAACTCACAGGCTTCACTTTCCCGTTTCTCTCCCCCATCCCAGAGAGGGAGGGGGGAGGGTGAGCGAACGGCTGTGTGGTGTTTAGCTGCCAGCCGGGTTAAACCACAACAGGGATGCATAATGGTCTTTTTCTCTGTGATCTTATCACCTTAGAACATGGTATGAACTTCTTGGGCTGTGTTTCAAAGAAAACTCTTCTGGAGAGTTTATTCTGTTGTGTTTAGATGCAGAAAAGTCTCATGAATGAAATGGAGGCTGCAGGAAGGGAAGTCTTACTTATGTTGAAGGTAGCTGAATACTTAGCTGAAAGAATTATATTCTCCATCTACTAGAAAGTTCTGGCATTTTTTTTTTTTAAACAGTATGCCAGTACCTGGCTTTTTTTTTTTTAGACAAATATGTTGAGGAATACAGTGAATTTGTCTCATCAGTATATTGCTAGATATTCCTGTTATATAAAAACACTGTGGAGGAAAGACTAACTGGTTCCATTGTGAAAACTGAAGCAAAGTTGGTAAGGTGAGAGAACAGCTTTTATTGAATAGCTGATATAGTTGGGAAAATGAAGCTTTGTGTCCTAGTCTTTTTTGTCAAATCATTGCAGCTACAACAACAATGTTGCTAAAATGCTCACCACAATCCAAAAGCAGATGACTTTTTTTGTGGCTGTATGGTACTTAAATGTCTTCCTGAAGTAAAAAGAATGAAACTCTTACGACACTTTAATTTCTTTTCCTTGTTCCTCATCTTTTTCTTATTTCATTTTCCTTAGGCTCTAGCAAAGAAAGCAAGAGATGGAAAGCTGTTACCTGAAGAGTACCAGGGAGGATCTTTTAGGTAACATTCTCTAGCAGTGTTCAGTATAAGCAATGTGGGTTCAGAACTGCTATATTCTCAGCCATTTTAATGAATTAAATTAATGCATTACCATTCATGCATTACCTTTTAAAATCTTGATTCGTTTAGGATGAAACTCCATGGGATGATTATGAGGGCCAAGCCTGGGCTGAATGTCATGTATTGGGAGAAAGTATTATCTCGGTACTGGCTTTCAAAAGTCTATTTCATCAGAGCCTGCTGTGATTCTGGCTTTTCATTTTTTGATGAATTCAGGTTTTTCATACCAAGACTGTTCTGACTTTTGTTTTCACACTTAGTTTTTTGCAATTGCAGAAGAAAGGTTTTTTGCTTGTTTTTCTTTAATTGCATCCTTTAATTAGGAGAATGCATTGATAATCGTTTTTGAAATAAATACTTAAAAATTAGTTCATTGTCAGAGGTAGCACAGCATACAGTAATGCCCTGTTTGTCTGTAATTCATTTAGAAGAATGTCTCTAGAGGGGCAACAAGTGCTATAGCAAAGCTGTGGTGCTAACTCTTGCAGTTTGCTTTTAACTGAAACATCAAAACCAAAGCAGATAGATTTTAAATAGTAGCATATACTTGATATTTTTTTCTATTAAGTGAACTTTTTTCTGTTAAGTGAAGTGTTTCTTGCCAAACAGCGTCATCAAGGAACACTTTTGTTACACAAATTTTAGCTTACCTCTCTTTTTGTCAGTTTTTAAAAGCTAAGTCTGAATGTTCATCATTAATATTCTTCTATAATGGAAAAATTGTGATGAGAATACTGCTAGAAATGACATTCTTCTGCAGAAATACTGCTGTAATATATAGTAGAGTGTGCCTGGGCTGCACCTGTCTGGAATAAGTGGCTGTGTCATGCTGGAGGAGTGGTCATAAAAATTTGTAAGCTGTTCAGCATAAAAAGCTTATGTAAATGCAGCAGTGGAGGCATGGATGTCGTCTTAAACACAAATGGCCCATGAGAGAATAACAGATTATCTTTTTCCACTTTTTGCAGTAACTTTAACAGAAGGAGGAGATGGTAGGCCAACTTTCTCTGGTGAACAGTCTATCACAAGAGTCCAGCCCCTCCTCATGTACCACTTCCCAGCTGGTGACACAGACAAAGTTTTCAAGAGAGAAAGGCATGATAAGGCTTTTCTGTGCCTGAGTGATAATCTAAATGCTCAAAACATACTGTTTGGCTATTGTAACTTGAAGTTGTGAGGTTTCATTTGAAAGGCATTTGGCTTAGAATAGGGACAGGCAAAGATTTATTTGAAGATATTGCTTTTCCTGTCAGCCATATTTATGAAAGTAAGCTTGTCTACTTTCTGAATTTCAGCATATTTCCTTTTATTCTTCCTCTTTTCTGTACTCTGAAGACATTGTTTTTGAAAAAGGCCATTATGGGCCCATGAATAAAGTATAAAATCATTTTAAAACGTTATCATGTGGGGACTGTGTTTGAAAGCCAGGTAGTTCTTGTGTTATTTTTTTTTAAATCTGTGGTTAGATCTCCAGTGACAGAAATTACACAAGTTGTTTTGTTTTGGTAGCTTTCTGGCAGGTTGCAATACATCCAGTGCTTCCTTGGAGATGATGCATTTATCTGTCCAAAGGAACTGTGAATATTACTGTATATTCCCATGCAGCAAAAGTGTTGTAACTGCCTTTGTGATCACTGTGGTGTAATGTAATGATGTATTCCTGTAAAGAAATAGGACTCTAGAAAAAGGTGCATTAGTTGTAATTAAAAAATCCCAGATCTCCAAGAGTCTGAATATGCCCAACTGAAATCCAGTTCAGATCTTTGTAGTGAGTTAATGAGTTTGGCGTTCGGAAAGAAATTAGCTACAATAGTCTTTAGATATAGACCTTCTTCTAGGAGATGTCATTTCTGACATTACTGATAACTCTTTTCTTTTTCATTTAGTATCTCCAATCTGGGCATGTTTGGCATCAACGATTTCACTGCAGTCATAAACCCTCCACAGGCCTGCATCCTAGCAGTGGGTCGAGCAAGACCAGAGCTCAAGGTTGTGGAAGATGAAGAAGGGAATGAGAAGCTTAAGCAGCATCAACTCATGACAGTGACTCTTTCGAGTGATGGTCGTGTGGTAGATGATGAACTGGCTTCAAAGTTTCTGGAGACCTTGAAAGCAAACCTTGAGAATCCGATACGACTTGCCTTGTGTTAAACTCAGTGAAGATTGCTTCCTGTTTTGACAACACAGAGAACTCTGTTACAGAAAAACACCCCCAAGTACATTAGAGGGGAGTAAATAGTGTGAGATAGACAGTTAAAATATTTAATTTATTGAATTAATATGAAAAACTGTTAATTTTCATGCTTTTAGTCATTTCCAATGATCAGGTTTTATATTGTAAAGCTAAAAAAACACTTCAAAGTTAACATACCACATTTCTTTAAACATTTAGTACTAATAGGACATAATGTTTGCATAGAAAAGTCAATCTCCTCTGTAAAAGAAAGCTTAAGAAAACTTAATAAAATTTAAAAGGGAGTGAGGTGCTTCATCTAAGGGCTAAATATCTAGCTTTTATAGTGAGGTAAGCAAGAATTATAACTGAGCAATGTGCTGCTATGACTCCTGATCAATACTGAGGTTGTGGAGTAGCTAATTTGTATTGCTGCCGTAGTTTTTCAGTTTGCAAAGTGCTTGTCTGGCATGTTGTACCATCCAAATAAGATTGAAGTAAGGTTCATAAGCTTTTGACAGAAAATTCATTGGATTCCTACATAAGAGCAAAGAAGTTATAAACCAAAAAAAAGTTTTTGTTTGGTTTCATTCTTCTTTACTACAAACTGCACTGAGAAAAAACAAGTTGACTGGAGAGAGGAATGGGGAAAAAAATGACTGGAAAATGTGAGAGACTAAATTAGATCATAGAAAAAATTAATTTCTCAAAATACGAAATAATCTGATAGAATCCACAGCTTCATTCATATAATTAGATCTCATTATAGCACATTTAAATTGTAGCGGCATCTATTTTTTTCAGTATTTTAAGACTGCTGCTTAATCTCATGCATTGAGATGAGTGCAAAGATGAGAATCAGAATATCAGAATAAATGTATTCTCTGGAAATGATGAAATCTCAGCTTGGTTGATTTCAGTTTTTGATGTTACCAATATCTGGGGAAAATAGAGCAACAATTAATTAGTAACAGGTTTTCTTTGGCTTAATTTAAAAAAAAAAAAAGTTGCCTTCAAAGTTGCCCCAACTCAAATTTCTTCTTCAGTACCACAAAATATGAAAAATACTGTTTTCAGGTATTCTATGATACACTATGGTTAGCTTAAAAAACAAGTTATTTGTGCCAGCAATATTATGATGAAAAACTGGCTTTGATCTTTTAATTTCACGGAGGCTGCAGTATGAAAATTTTGCACACTGAAAATTTGCTCTTTAATGTTGTTCTTTGAATGGATAGATTAAAGATGTAAATACAAAGTGTTTCATCATTAGTTGTATATTGAATTGTAACTCGGAGTCATAAATGCAGTGGCCTGAAGTTTAAATGAACAGAAATGGATTGTTCTTTTTCCTGTGTATGAATATGGAACCATGAGTTTGAATGAATGCATGTGAATGTGGAACCATCCAAAGTATGAATTTGTAATGAAACAATTGTGTTTACAGGACCTGGTGAAAATATAAATTCAGTTGTATTCTGGGAGTTCGTCTAATTCTGGTTTTTTATAAGAACTTTTTTTTTTTTAAGATTCAGAGGACTTGTTTGTTGAGCTGCTGCCATAATTTAAAAAGCTAATTGCAAGAGAAAAACTTTTAGTTAATACTGAGCTGAGAGTTTTCATTACATGAGTTTGTTACTTTAGCTTGTTCTAATACAATAAATTTCATGAACTGTTAATCTAACAGTAAAGAGAGAATAAACTTTTGATTACTAAGTTCAGTTTACTGTATAATAATGGTAATCTACTGGTATTTCCAGGAGTTTTTCACGGAGAAATTTTATTCACAATTGCATGCTTAAGATTTATTTGCAGTTTTAAATGGTTGACCATGAATTGTTCCAAAGTTGTCTATTAATCCCATAGTACTTTCGAGGGGGGAGGAGGGAACCGTAATGTATTGTACTTAATGCGTTTTCATTTGTTTGTGTAGGTAAATCTGCACAAGAGAGTTTGCGGGCTAATTTAAAACCTGATACGGTGATCTTCATTTTTGTACTAGGTACACTGTAGTGTTGGTGTGTGCTCCCCAGCACTTGTATTCTGCTCTCTGGCTGACTATAGCGAAGGGCTGCATGACTGATTTGTATACACATCTACAGTTTTGTGTGCGTGCTTGAGTTCATGTAGAGCAAGTCAGCCTATTTTACTTAAAGTTTTTTTGGAGCCACTGGAAGGCAGTGTTGCATATATGTACTGCATTTATCATGCTGTCTCATTCATGTGGGTGCTAATACTTGCCCTATTTAACACAAACACATGAAGACAATGCAACTTTTTCTACAGGTTAATTAAACCCTTGCAACTTTTGAACTGGGCCAGTCTCTCAGTAAAGCAAATAAAAACTTTAAATCTGTTTTCTTTACGTCTGCCTGCTTGCCAACATTGTCATTTGGCAGAAAAATGGATGTATGTGATTTGTCAGTCATCAGCCTGTGAAGGACCTCTCTGGAATTCAATCATGTTGTGATAGCAGTCAGAGCCCCCCAAAATGCTTCTCCTTAAGTAATTGTACCATTCGGTAACATCTACAGTTTTAGCAGAAGGGAGCTAACGAGTTGCTCATGTGGATTAAAATAAAACAATGAATATCCTTGTGGAGAGTTCAGGGATTTGGGAATGGGGGCAATGACTAAAATGGACCTCAAAGTGAAGCATATGAAATGGTTATGCTTACATTTGAAGTTAGTTCAAGTAAAAATTTCCTGTATGAAAAATAATTTTTTTGTTCTGTTCTTTAAAATGACATCTGTTAACATCTTTTACATGCCTAAGCAAGAAATACCATGAACACATCTAACTTTTTGAAGAATTAAAACACAATTAAAATTTGATGACTATGCTGTTGTCTGCTAGAACTATCTGCCTTTAAGATATGCTTGGTGAAAATTGCCTTCTTCATATAATTTTCCTTGAAAGGGGTATAGTTAGAAAAAACTATGGGGTAGTTATTATGGACTTGTGATATTTGGCAAGTCATGAACTATATGTGTAAGGTTTCAATCCCTAATTATGCTCTTAGAATTGTTGACTTTTGGGGATATTTTTTTCCTGCAATATATTCCTTCTAAAATAAATTTTCTGGAATTAGTCTTCCAAACATTATCCCTGAAAGAACCTCAGTCCTACAAAGTGAATGCACAGTCCTATTTCCACCTAATCCTTTTGTCCACATGTTCATCTCCATTCATACAAAATAGACTCTTTTATTTCAACTAGAGATTAGTCCTATTGGATACAACAGAATTTGAAAGTTGATCAGCAAGCTATAAATGTGACAAAGTCAGAATACATGCTTTTATACGCTGCATTGTACAGCAAGTTGCATTTTGATTGCATTAAAGTACGTGTCATTTCAGATTGAAACTGCAGTTGGGGGAAACTAATGCAGAATCACTGGAACTAAGTGTCATGTTTGACATGTTTTTCATATGCAATAGGCTGTGCCATAAAGTGAAAGAAAATAAAGTTGCCTTTAGGATTAGTCATCTGATTAGTTTTATGGTGATAAAGTGTAGGTTTGAAGTGGATTTTCTTTTTTTATTTAGTTGTTTTTTTTCATGACTTCTATGTTTTTACTGAGTCTTTTTATGTATTATTTCAGGCCATAAATACTTTTTTCCTCTCTAAAGTCCATTGAAAAATTTGTACATTATTGTAATTTCCTTGAGAACAAGGGAAATAAAGTGTAGTGGGTAATGGTTGCACAATGACCAGTGTCAACTGGATTGGTGGGTTGGTGATTTTTCCATCTGATGCACACATTGCAAGCCCCTTTCAGTACTACTCAGGTTATCCTAGCACTTTCAGTTATGGGTTAATCACAGTAAGGAAAACAATTTATTTATATGCTTTACCAAAAATGGGCAAGATCCTGAGCAGCCAACTGGGAATCTTAATTTCCGTCACTTCTGCTACAGATGTTTTTGTTGTTTTTATGGAGAAGAATTTTGGTCTCACTAATGGACAACCCAGTATCTTTTACAACCGCTCCACTTCAAGGATGTGAAAATCTGTATCATGGAACTAAAAACATTGGATAGGAAATGGAGCAGCTGAGCAGTTGATGCGGCAAACATGACCATAAACACAGTTTTAAAAGCTTTGGGGGCTGAAAAGTATCCAAATGTTGTCTTGTGGCAGAAGGAAGCCATATTACAAGGAAACCTCTTGCCAATGAGGCAATTTTCTGTAAGCAAGCAGGCTATATAACACTACAAGATGTATACGTTACTGAACCTAGCAGGTCATTTTATGACTTGTGGTTTTTTTAACCTTACAGTTTTTATCTAGGTTTCTTGGGTCTGCATTGTTGGTGATGAATTTTTTCCCCTTTCCTAAAATGTAGAAGTATTGTCTTAAGAATTCACAGCGATGCACGTCATTGACTTGCTTATCAAGGAATGCGGTATCTATGTGTTCAAAACCCTCTTTGATCTGTTTCCAAACCCCATATAGTCCATACAGCTGTGTAAGCTAGAAAAGAATGCAGGAGATGGATAGTTGTGACAGACAGGCTCTCTTCTGGTATTCAACCAAGCTGCCCCTTCCTGTAAGCCACAAAGCTGTACGTTGTGGTAGTGCTAGATAAAGAGCAAGCATTCTTTGAAGCAGGTAGTAGTGGTGGTGGTCTTATTTGCAGATTAATGCACACGATGTTCCTCTGTCACACACAGTTGGGTGATCCTATACAACTTCAATTTGGGATTGTAAATTGACGTTCAACGTTGGTGCAAGTCAGGTACTGTGTTTAGAAGGAAACTTTTAGGAGTCAGACCACATGCGGAATTTGAATGAAACTGCTTAACTGTATGAGAGTGATTCTCAATAGTATAGTGCAGCAAGGGACCATCCTTCATTGTATTAGGTCACATAAAACTTCTTTTCAGTTACCTGTTCAAATTGAGCTTTTATTGGTGATTATTTTTATTGCTACAAGGTCACTTACTGCATCGTTGTACCAGTTACTCTAGTAATCTGAGAAATTTGTTGTCTTCCCCATAGGTAATATTTCAATTTACATTCTATACCATCTATACCACTTCCATGTTGTGGAAGGGCTGTTTTTAAGTCTCCTGATCATGTCTGACTTAACTGGCAAGTCTGGTTCATGCTATTTAGAGAATGTTTGGGTTTTTGGTTTTGTTTTTTGTTTGTTGTTGTTTCCCAAGGCTTTGAAATATAATATCCTTCACTACTATTTATGAAGTACTGCAGCCCAACTAGTAAAATCTAACTAGCTGACCATATGCTCTCAATTTTCTAAGTTTTCTAGATCAGGAGAAATATTCATTTAGTGCTATAGTACACCATGGAGCAGAAATAAGTAGCTATTAATTTCCTTTACCCTGAAGGTTGCTAATAAGCAGTCAAGCAGTATAATTCAGGACGTAACCTAGCACCCACAATTTTTTATACTCCAATACCTGTTTGTAGCCTGCTGTTTGTATTTCCCTTTTTTTCTTTTATTTAAATAAGGATTGAATACCATGTGAATAGTCACAAAACACAATGTATTTGCAGAAAAGAGAGAAAAATTATGGTTGTTCAGTGTGTGTTCTTTTGTATGGTTATTACGACAATATTTTTTCACTATCCTTGAAGTTTCCAAATATTAGTTAAAATGATGGTCCAGTCAGTGTTTCGGTAACCCTTTCTGAGTATCTCAAAAGTTGTTCTTTTATTGTTAGTCTTTGCATACTGGGTTGTTAGAAACTTATTACATGATTTCTTTTTTCTTCAATTCAGACGAGTAGATATTGTTCTTGCAGAAGGATTATATCTAAGATAAGCATAACAGTGGTTTCAGGATGCAATGAAAATGAGCACTGATGCAGTAGCTTTAAAGGATATTAGCACAATAGAGAAAAATCTTCAGTGTTTCCTACTAGTTCCCTTTCTGCCTATGTTAATGTAGCATGAAAAATGAATTTTGTAGTTTGACAGCCAAGCATGTGAAGTGCACTTTTTAATCTATATATTTTTTATATTTTAATATATTATATATTATATATATTATAAATAATATATTTAATATATTATACAAACTGCTTTATTTTGTAAATTGTCAGAAATGTGCATATTTATGCAAAATTCCTTTCCAGGAAGGTGTATTAATGAGCATGTTCATCTTTGTAAGTGTAGCTGTTCACTGAATTGTTCTTCAAAAACAGGAATCAAGGTACTGATGTACTCCTTGCTGGTGGATCTACTTGGTATAAGCCTTGATGGTGTTGCTATTTTCTGCTATTTCAGTCAAGGACTCATTTTAAATGGAAAATTGAAATACACAAAGGCCAGCAGAGGGCAGACAGAGCAGTCTGTTTTTCTGAGAGTCTGGCTCTGTTAAGGTCTCTGCAAATAATCACTAAACTATTTTAGTACGTAGGTATTATGCTTGAATTTAAACTTTAGCTTGATGATTCAGTGTTTGTTTTTGAAGTGTTTTGGAAAGCACCTGACGCAAATAAAGAAGGAATAGTAAATACTAACGTGCCCTGGTCTGTTGGAATTAAGATTAGGCAGAAACCGTGGTAGCTGTATGGCATTTCCTGCAGAACTGGATGTTATATTCCAATTGTCCCTAAAATGTTGAAGGCACAGTGAGCAGATTCCTTTACATCAGCATGGCAATTACATCCGTAGTAGATTAAACAGAGGAAAAACTGATGATCACTTTAGTTGAAAATATCTTTCAATATGTCCTTAGTTAAGCATAAGCTGTAAAGTTACATGCTCCCATGATTTCCTCCTTTGTAATCATGCTTGGGTAAAGCAGTCGGATGTCCACAATAACTTGCTGGTGATTTGTAAAAACATGCTAGCTAGTAAATTTTGCAGGAATCAAGGAGATTCCGAAGGCCAATGTGTTAATTAAACTGGGACACAAAACATTAACTGGAGGATTGGATGTCAATTTTAGTTAAGGAGATTTTGTAAAGTGCTCACTTTGTATTCCCTTTGACGTCTGTTTTGCTTTGACTTGACGGTATCAAGGTAGATAGTTATTCAGATACAATAACCATATTGTTCTTCACTCTCTCCTTAATGATTGTCCTGGCAAGCTAAACATTTGTGTCATTACCAGAAATGACTAGCTGGAAAATGACAGACTTTTCTGTTTGTTCATTACCTGTACTAGGAAGATGATTCATGCTATGTCAATAAATACCATTGTTTATCTCCTTAAAGATTAGGGATCAAGAGAAGATTCTTTTTTATACTTTAAAAAGTTCCTTTCCTGTGGCCTAGAGCTAGACAAGAAGAAAGGACAGCTGTGATCCTTTTTATTTTTGTTCACACTTGTATGAAAAATATATTCAATTGTTAGTGCAGTAGATATTCTCTCTTCTAAAGTTTCATGATTTTTGCATTGTCTATGTAACATTATAGGGTGCTGTTCACTTCACTTTGAAGGGATTCAAGCAATTGAACCGTACAGGATACTCTCTGTTAACCTAGTTCATCAACTAATTCCCAATTCAGCTGCCTTTCTTATGAAGATTTGTGTAGTTGTGTTTTATTCTGCAGCTTTGGTGCACTTCAAATTTCTTCCCTGCCAAATAAATTACAAACTTAAATACCCATGAAGGCTGTTAGCCTTGTGGATACTTGTAGTTTCTGTCACATCCCAATTGTCATTAGCAGTGTGCTCTGATATTCTCTCTGTCTCAGCAGACAGCATCACTCTGTTTCCTCTTCTTTGTATGGAAAATAGGAGCTGGAATGGGGTTTCTGGCCGATGGAGGAACTTGCATCTTCTTCTGAAACTCTTCTTATCCTTCCAAAATGTAAGACTTCTGGCTCAAAGTTTAAATGTTAGCTACATGTGATGAGTGTAATACATTGCTTATGCATTTTCTCATTGTGACAAAGACTCTAGAACACCTTAACTATTCACTTCATAGTATAAGCACTACACAGATTTGAATGAAAATAACTTTCAAGCTGTTCCTTTAAAAAAAATAGAGACAAGTTATCTACAGGCTTATTTTGGAATCAATTCTCAAATAAATTGGTCGTGCTTACAGGACATTATCAGATGTGGTAACAATTTGCATTTTCCTGTTGACGAATACAGAAATTGCATCTTTTTTGGGCAGATTAGGAGTCCTTCCTCTGTCCATTTCTATTTTGAGCCTAATCTAGTTTTCATAGTCTTCAAAGCAGGTGATGTCTTGCTTAAACTCATAACAAGTGCTAATGAGCAACTCCCAGCCTGGAATGGAAGAGAAATTTTGGAATGTGCTAAATTATTCTAAACAGTGCTCTAAGGCACCTACATCCTCATCTGCTTTTCCTATATATTTGTATGCTATCAGGCTTCAACCATTCTGAAATCAGCAGAGGAAGACCCCAAACAAAGGGTCTAGGTGCTCTTACTGAAATAAGAAAAGTTTATAAAGAAGAAGAAATATGATCATCTCCTCTTACGGACATGTTGTTCAATACCAGTGTCTTTAGCCACGATGCACCTGGTTTCATTGACTGTGAGCTGAAGGACAGGCTTGTAGTTTTACCACAACAGATCTGTGTTAATACTTTTGTTTTAAAACAAGTCAGCTTCTCCCAGCTGCCTGTTGCTGTGACAACTGCGTTAATCATTACTTTGTGACACACTTGGGTGTATTAAAGGGAAGAATGATGCATATGAAGGTCAATACTCACTGTTTACCCCGAGGTTATTGATTTCAGCTTTAACAATAGCATTGATGCTGCTATGAATTCACAAAACTAAGTTGACCTATCAGGAGTGTCTTCAATTATATTCATGTGGCTTAAATATCGGGTGAGATTTTGACCCTAGAGAGAGAGGGGTATTTTGCCGAAGAATGCACACTGGCAGGAAGGCATCCTTTATGTTGGAAGATCGTCCCTGTTGTGTAGGGTAGAGGAGATGAAAGAAAGTCAAAAGGTAGTTGTCTTTGTCACCTGTATTTGGTCATCTTTCTTTGTGTAGCATAGGATCTCTATTTTATTGATTATCAAGGAATGCTTGGATTTTTGAAGCCATAAGGCATAAGCAGGTGATCTCTGCCCATGTGTTTATCTTTAGTAAATTCCTAGAGAAATATAGCTTCATAAGTTTGAAGTCCATAACACACTTATGAAAGTGACTTTTATTTCTTGGCCACCCTTTTAAAGCATGTTTATGCATCATGAGTGTGTGCATGTGCAAATGTGCATCTGTGTGTGCTGAGACAGACTGGCAGAGAGGGCCAGTCACGCTACCGCTTAACAAATATGTTTGCAAACCTTTTGGGCTTGGGCTGCAGGATGAGCAGGGACAGGCTTCTGAACTTCCCTGCTGAGCCTTCAACACTTCTACTTCAGTGTGTGTGTGAGAGAATGTATGTGTATGGGTACAACATCGGGGCAGGTCTGAGAGAAACCTGCCCTGATTACATTTGAAGAAAATAATTGCAACATTGCATCTGTTGCTCAAACAGAAGCGATGAGACAGTTGATAGCTAGGAGCAGATACTCTTGGCTGAGAGATATACCCTGAAGAATCTATGAGGCAATCTGTGAGAAGGCGGCTTTCCCTTATGCATAGCTCATCACGGTATTTCGGACTGACATATATATGACTGACTTGGCAGGGAGGAGACAGGGAAGCCTTACATTCTTGTTTGAGTGTAAGGTGTCTAGCGCTCTTGGAGATTTTTTAAACATTTAATTTTGTTTAAAATATATACAAAAAGGCAATCAACTAACCAAGCGAAAGCTGCAACTCTTATAGTGGATTTGATTAAGTTAATTGATCAATCTATGAATCCAGAAAGGGTAGTCTAGAGATCTCAAGGGATTAGGGCTGATTTGGGTGTAGCCTTGGCCATTATTTTCTCTGGACTACTCTAAACCTGAGTCCTATTAATTTTTAGGCTGTTTAATGTAGTGGTTGTCTGTTTGTAGGTATGCTCTACACCCAATTGCCAGTTCACTTGTAATTTCAGAATTGAGCGGACAGGTATCAATACCTCAGGAAATACCAGCTTTTTAAAAAAATTACTGACTAGCCATAGCAGTGGGTAATGCTTAATCTAATGATACAAATTTGTCTACCTAATGACATAAAGCAAGAGATTAGCGCAGGAAAATAGTAACTTTGCTTGGAACTTTCAAAAGAACTCTGGATTCTTGCATGACTAGATGCTATTTTTCTTAATATTTTGTTGTTGTCTTTCTTTTTTTTTTTTTTTCCAGGTTAATTAAGCACAGGAAATTTTAGCTCTGCCTTGTAAGTGAGAAGCAGAAAAAGCCTTAATGAGAGGGAATTATCATACCAACCATGAGTTCTAATTGCAAACTCTAGAATATGTTCTTCTGACTCTGGAATTTTTAGGGGGTTCTTCTGAAATTTTTGTGATGTTGAAAAAATATTTGCATGTGTTTAGCTATTATTCTTGTGGTTAGCTTGAATGCTTGACTGACTTTTATATGCAAACATCAGATTAAGCAATTATAGATTGCAATTCTAAATAGTGTTTTCTTAAGGTACGCGACCGCTAAATATGTTTTCTAGGATAAATCCCTATCTCACCTATGATAAGAAATGGCAAGAAGAGCGTTTTTCTAGGCCTTCAAAAAGGTGAGAAGAATATCTAATCTCCTTTTACTTCATTGTGGTTTTTGTTGTTGTTGGTTTTGGTGTTGCCCACCCTCTCCTCCTCCCCCCGCCCCGTTAAGATTAGTTTCAATGTATTGGAAGAATTAGTGGCTTAATCTACCAAAACCATTTTTAAGTAGACTGTCATTTTCACAAAACTATGGAGGTATATCTGTAGTTAAAAATGTTTTTGCTAGAATTGCTATGAATATTTCAAAAATGTTCATTTGCATAAAATGCAAAGCATATTCAGATGGGAAACTTCAACTTTTGTCAAAGTCTGTGAGGACTTAAACTGTATTGGTGTTAAATTTTTAAAGACTTTCTGAATATTCTTTCATCAGTAACTGTTTTCCTGCTTATATGTGAATAGAATCCAGAGTCATAAAATGCAAATGCTACTGGGACTGTCCATAAAGGTGCTAAGAGACTGAAAACATTAGGGTAGTGTCTCCAACAATATCTTGAAAAGCTGCAGTTTGCTTCCAGTGATACTGAAATGTCAATGAGGGAAGCACATGGTGCTTCATGTTCATGTGTCTCAGGTCTCCTGGCACTTGGCCTCATCTCTTTCAAACAATTGTACTATGAGAAGACAAAGAAAACAACTTACAATACAACAGAAAGCTGAAGCACCCAGTTTAGCTACCTGAAGATATTATAAAGACTCCAGAGATTACAGGTGAGAAATCTTACAAGAAAGTTAGATTTTCATTTTCCTTGTGATGATTTCAACATTTTAAGCTCATTGTTTCTCCACTACAGTAAATATAAAGACAAGATATTCCAGAAGCAGAACTTTATCTGACTGTTGTAGAGATGTTCTAGAGGGTCCTTGTTCATGTTTGTTAGAAAGAAGTCTTGAAATCTCAGACACATTGTGAATCATATGCTTAAGGAAAAGAAAAAACAAAATGAAAAAAAACCAACAAAACAAAAAAAAAAAACACAGCTCTGTTGCCTCCTCTCCTGTGAGTTTATTTCCATCCTTTCTCATTTGTTAGCTCTTTTTCCCCTTCATCTTGCAATTGGCTTCAAATAATCCCTGCTAGTAATGCTTCTCCATGACCTGTCTTCTGGTTTTACCAGCCCCATGTCAGGAACTGTTTCGTAGATGTCTTCACAGCTTTTGCAAGAGGTGAAAAATAGAGGCTTCAAGTAAGAAATCTATGAATATCATATACGTGTATATATATCTATACACACACACACATATGTGTGTGTATATATATATACATATATATGAGACAATATATATTGTGGATATAAATATATATATTTGTGAATATTGTGATCACTTGCCTTCCTCAGAAAACTCCTGAAATGGTTTCTTTTGAGCTAACTAGTGAAAGTCTGTGAAGCAAGAGGAAGTATTATAATTAAGATTACTTTATTTGTTCATTTGTAAATCGTTCACTACTCGTAATCCAGCAGGATTTGCCACCCTTTCAAAAGAATTCCTTTTCCGTCTCTAAACTATTTTAATTCTTCAGGATTCACTAAAGTAGGCCTCATTAATTTAAATTACACTCTTTTTTTAGCATTTAGAACAGGGTACCTGTTGCCAAATCACTCTGTTAGAAGCTGTTTGCTGAGGGATATGTAAAAATGCACCATTGCTGAAGCTAATATGATTTATAATTTGCTTTTATGGCTTTAATTATATTTTTCCCCCACATTATGTGTTGGGACTGTGGTGGCCTTTTACAAGTGGTTTCAAAAAAATAAAAAGGAAGGAAGCTAAAGCAATAGGGGACAATAGCTGCCCTTTTGGAATAGCAGCTAGAGGCCAGGTGGCATAGCCAAAGTGTCTAAAATAAGTCTGAGGCTTGCATGTAAATGACTGACTCTCATTACCACGTAAGCATGGAGAGAAACTATTAGGTTTTGGCTTACTGTTTCTTATTTCCCTAGAGAATGAGCATGAATGATTACTTTAACTGAACGTTTGGTTTTGTTTTTTGAAGGTACCTTTTGCACTGTCACTACAATGTATAATATAAAAAGAATAATTTCTTCCTTAGACTTGGAGACTTGTTTCTAACATCACCAGATGTGTATGTCCCAGAGATAAAGGTACGTGTGGTACGCACAGCCCTTAGAACTGCCGTGTTACTGGCAGAGAGCTGCTTCATGCACAGGTCAGGAATCAGCTTGCAAGCCACTTTCAAAATGAGAAGCAAAGGATTTGCTGAAGAATAGCTTAATTTGATTAGCTTTCTGATAGACTTCAAATCACTTATAGCAGTGAAATGAAGTTCCATGAAACAGATACAGCAGGAAAGAAACACTTTAATCTTCACTTTTGATTAAATCTGACTCAGTCTTCAGCATCAACTCCTGTTATCTATAATTTGGAAATTTAGATTATGAATCAAATAGGAGGAAAGTCCTGTCTAGTAATTCCTGGCACAAAGCTAAATGCTTGCTGATGACTGGAGTTTTAAGTGTAGGTTTCCTGGAAACTCCAAACTACAAATAGACTCTTACTCCATACTTCCAAGGATTGCCTGCTTATCAGGTGCTTACCAAGTGATTTATTGAGGCATGTGAAAGAAAATACAGAATCTTTTTAAAATCCAGAACTTGAAAAAAAATAATAATAATTGCTCCTAAAACTGGGTAAGATGTTTGCAAATGATAAATTAAGTGTGTTCTGATTTCATATCAAATGCATCCAACTACAAAGACAACTGGTCTCCCTTGTTCTGTGTTTAGAGCAGATGTAAAAATTAAGTAGTGCTCCTCAGGATAACTTCATTACATAGTAAATAATATGAAATATAGTTGCTTTTTCTATATACATGTATTTGCATCTTTTAAATAAAAAAAAAATCAACCTAGATTAAAAAAAAAAAAAAGAAGAAGAAGAAAATCCTTCTTCTATTATAAGGATATGTACTTTTCTGAGCATACTTAAATTTCCAAAGCAACCTAACAATAACTTGGTAGGCATCTCCTAAGTCCTCTGCAAGTACAAAATGAAACAAGAATGTTCAGAAAGAACATTTCTTTAATGAATACTTGGCTGACACTAGGACAGAAAAAAAAAGTAGGGGGAAAAAACAAGAGATGCTGGTACATGTTGATGCTGATTACAGCACACTAGGTTTGTCATCTTTAACCAAGAGCATGACATCATCAAACCCATGCCTTTGATCTCAAACACCAAGGAGATTTAACTGCTGTAAAAGGCCATACACTAGACTTTTCCCAGTACTATTCCAACTGATTATTTGGTATAAGAATTAATAATTAATTAACATGATTGTAATTCATACAAACAGTCATATAACTAAGTCTGTAATTAGGCCTGATTTTTAGAACAGATGAGCGTGCATTTTCTAGTATGTTCCAAGGAAAATAATTGGGTGAATACACACTAGCAGGTGAGATAAAAGGTTATAGAAAGAGGCCATGCTGAAGAGGGGCATGGAGTTTCCCAGAAGAGGAATGTATACCAGAGACTAAAGATGGATATTGGAAGTGGAGGTGCAGGTCAACCAGGTGGCACAGTAGGAAACGGAGCAAGTCTGGTCGATGGAAGGAGAAGGGACTGGCCTGGTGACTCGCGGCCAGCCTGCTTCAGGACTGTCTCCTTGTCTCAGAACTGTCCAGTGAGCTCCAGAACACGGTACTTACCTCCCATGCCTCTTCTGCATCCAGGGATGTTATCCATGGTAAAAATAACGTTCCTTACAGAGGCCTTCTCTCCAAGCATTGTGAGTATAAAACTCAACAGGTCTTTGAGATTTCTTATGTGGACTGTATTGAACACATCTGTGATCAACAGAATAGAGAAGCACTTGTGCAGTGGCTTGTTTGCCCTAGTTCAAGTATCCAACAAGGACAATCTGTGCCTGGGATGCCAGCCAGGCGTTTTTGCAGTTTGTGTTGATGGAAAACAATGACTCCTTGACTATGGTGTACTTAATAAAAATTAAACTGTTTAAGTTCTGGAAGAAATAGCTCTGATTCTGCACCCCTTTTCTGGCCAATACATTGGTGTTATCGTGTGAGCCTTCTGTTGTCACACTATAGAGCATTATGAGAGGTTGCTTCGATGTGGCCCAAGTAGAGGAAAATGACAAGCTGTTAAGTGCAGACGCCCAATCTAAACTGAATAATATGTTATTTTGCAGCTTTTCTTTTTTGGCTGCTGATGCACTTCAGCTCTTCTGGTGCCTTGTGTGTAATGCATTAGGCATAAGTATTGTACTGGGGAACAGGCAACCTTCTCCAGGAATCAGTGGAGAACTCTCTGAGATGCTTCATTCTCTGATCACAGCTGTGAACACATGGTATTCAATGCAGATGTCGTGGGCCTGTTTCTGTGGGGAAATGAACAGGAGCATGGTTCCAAAGAATTGTAATTAAAATCCCAGAAAGAAAAGGTCACATCTTTATGCCTTGGATATATTTAAGAGGTACAAACATTTGCCTTTGCTTATACAGTTTGGTGAAAGGCTTTAGAAATGTATGAACAATAAAGGTCTATTAAGTCTATGTACACGTGATATGGTGAACAAGGATACAAGAAGCTTATTCCCATTCTCGTTGTCTAAAAGACTATAGCTTTTTCCCTCTACTCCACTGAACTGTCTGCAGTATGGGACATCACCCTACAAGTAGAGGACAACGTGCAAAGGCAGATACACTTCTTTCTCTGATATACCATTGTGCATGGACTAAGCAGCAAAACTTCTCCCAGGTAAGCATCTCTTACACTCCTTTTGAGCAACATGTAGGCAAAAAGAAGTGGTTTAGTTTCATTGTTCCATTGTCATTTTAACAGTTATGGAGCCTAAATGAGTTTCTGCTCACAGCATCACATGTTGATATCAACCCATCTAAACTGACTTTAACAGAAAAGATACCTACCCTAGTGGTCTTGATCAGAAGTTTGCTATGGTGCAGTTTGCTATGCACTTACACACTGTTCTCAAGGTGAATAGACTTCAGTGAGTCTGTGCCTTTATTTTCTCCAGTGACTATTCAATTTTAACATTTCAGAGTCAAATCCATTATCCAGACATCAATCCTCTGTATGGCAGATTATTTTATAAAATTTCTGTGTCTTTTTAGTTGGAGGGAAAAAAAACAAAAAACAAACAAAAAAAAACCACTGGATTTTACACAGAAGACAATCTTCGAGTATTATTATTATTAGGGTGGGTACTTGAGAAGGAGGGATTTTACCCTTAATAGCTAAATACATGTTATTGTACGTCATCCCCAAGGTAACGTGATTAAACTCCAGTGAGGTATTCTTTTTGGAGCTTTGGAAGCAGTTGTAACTTTCCAGGCTCTATTTCCACAGTGTATTGTTTATTGTGAATCTGCCAGGATTTTAAACAGGCCTACCCTCACATGCTGATGCTAAAATATTCTATAGCACCTACTTCACCAAGCAATGCATCAAAGGGTGTGGAAAACTGTTTAAATTTGCCTGCACTGGAGACAGAAGGCAGAATGATGTAGGAGGAAGAGAATTGCCAATAGCAAAGACTGACTAAAATATCCACATATTAACTTACTGTGTTACTTTATAACTGCTGGAGTGATGCAGGAAAAGACGGTTGGAAAATGAGAGCCTTTTCCAACGGTTAGGCACATCACTCAAGTGTTCAAGGTCCAGTACTATAAGGCAACAAGAAAACACCAGGCCCTTCTCTGTGGTTTTCATAGACTACAGAAAAAGCAGAAGCTCGCTTTGCTGTGCCTGCTGGGTAAATGTGAGGCAATCAACCACAGCATGCTGGCTATCTGATGCAACTAAAAAGAGGCAAGAGCTATCAACTCAATCTCCTACTCAACAGGTCATTGAATTTTGGGGTAGAAAGCCAGAAAAAGGGACATATTTCTGCTGAAATTAACCCCAGGATGGTTTCTTGGTGATTCATTTTAGGTTTGTATGGAAGTAGACAGAAGAGCTCCGTTTGTGGATTGCTCCATAGAATCCACCCATCTGTTACACCTGTTGCTGACTTTTCTAGTTCTGATGAACCTTGTGAGCCCAATATTTCATTTTTATTTTCCAGACTGTTTGGCCTTCTTTTCCTATCTGTCATGCTATCAGAGTAGTTTCATTTTTCCCTTATCCTTTTACTTTCAGGCTTTTTTTTTTCTTCTTTTTTCTCTGCATCTGTGAGCATTTTGTTGGCTGGATCTTATGTTTGGCAATAATACAATATCTCCAAAGCAGTCATGGTAAATGGTAAATCATAAATGCAATATTGCCGAAGGCCTTAGTGGATGCTATCAGAAGACATTATCCTTATTTTTATTAATCTTGTCCAGAAAAGAGCTCCTAAGGAAAGCTGCCCTTTTCAGGGCGCTTAAATGAGATTTCAGAGCGTAAGCTCCCTAAGAACAGCCTCGGGTTGATCAAGAAGTCAGTAGTGAGAGAAGATGCAGAAAAATAATCCTGTTGGGCAAGTTACTTGGAGCAAAGTCCTTGCATGGAGAAATAACTCTGGAATTATGCATATTAAAGGACATATTCCTCATGAAGCTTCTTATACTTCAGAGAGCCATTTAAGAAAAGTGAATTACAACTGTGCTTCATAAGCCCCACTGCAGTTCACTTCCAACAAAAAAGATTGGTTTCAGCTTTAAAATATCTATGTATTTTGCATCCTGAGTCTCTGAGAGGCTACAAAATCTCTTACCATTTCTAAACCAGCAGCAAATGTGATTTGTTAACAAATTAACAAGTATTTGATCTTATTAGGAGGGATTTGAATTAAAGCATTCATTAAGAAGTTTAAAATTACCTTTGTTGTAATTCAGTTCAGTGAAACCTTTGGCGTAATGAAGTTCAGTGACTTCAGAAAATTCAGTGACTCTTTCACAAAACACCTTGCAACCATATTTGCAAAATTAAATATTACTATTGAATCCCTTAACATTTGGAATTGCTAGCTTTGACTGACCAGTTCCTGATTCTCCTGTGACACACAAGTGACATAGTAAACTCTGTCTGAGATCACTTGAAGTCATTCTTGAAAACAAAACTTGTGTTACAATCAGACCTTCATTTTTTCTATCCAGTAGAAAAGAAAGTACCCAAAATAAAGCTACTACAGAGGCTTTAGCTTTTTAAGTCTCAGGTTCTGAGTGTCTCAAAGATTGCAACGGAACATTTGTGAACAGAAAAAAGACAAAGTGAATCATAAATCATAATATTACATGTATCTTTTAAGTTATATGACTTGGGTTTAGGCTGCCTCAAATTTTACTGCTAACTGAGCTGGAAAAGAGCAGGTGGGTAATGTTAATATAATACCAAAGTCATAAATGCACAGGTGCAAAATGTATTGTTTTAATTTAAGGAAAAAAAAAAAAAGCACTTAACTATTGGATTTCTTCCAAACTCCATTTAGTGTCAACTGAGTCTCTAACATATGTTTGCTCTACTTGCCGAGAAACTGTTTTATCCTCTCTACCGTTACTGATTCTATTTATAACAAAACAGCCACGGAAAAGTATGTGCAGTATTCTCCCTGTCTAAGAGCTCTGCAGCCACGTTGTGTGTCCTGTGTTTATACCATGTCCCGCTGTTACAAACCTGTTCATCTTCTTGTACTTGGACATCTCCCCTACATTTGTGCCATGCACTGTGTTACTGTATACTGTTCTGCGTCATGGAGGGCTGTATTTGGACAAAGACCAAGCTGGCACCCCTGAAGAAGAACGTGAGCGCCAGGCCTCTCTGAGGGTGCTAGGGGCCTGAAGGGCCCCAGCCTGCCTCAGCTGGGACACGTAAACCTACACACACGTGCCCTCTGCCCGTGGGCTCTTTAATCTCAGAGGTGAGGAGGTTTCACTACTGGCCTGGGTTATGATGTAGCTGTCACTGTCTCAGCCCCTGCTTCTCAGATTTTCCTTGTAGGCCACTTGTCTCTTGGCCAGACCCCTCAGGTGTGTGCTGTGGCCTTGCTTCTGGCTCTGCCTTCTCCTGCTCCTGACTGGATTCCCTGCACAGACTCATCCCCTGTCTTGCTTGGCGGTGTTGATGGATCCTTATTAGCAGCACATGGCCCACCACGTGCAGTCTTGTGGGACTGCTCTGAATCAGTTTGTTGTGTTTTTTTTTTTTTTTTTCCTCTCATTGGGTTTTGAAGACCTCAAGGCACCATGGCTTCCAACTGCAACCTCCCGTGCTGATGCTTTACTAAGGTGAAAACGTGTCCTCTAGGCCCAAAAGCAAGCTATCGTCTTTCTTTGTTTCTCAGAAATTCATGTTGTTGTTGTTCTTTGTAAATGTCTTTCTAACACTTTACATTTTTGGATAAAGAAACAGACTGTCTCTTCACTGCGTATCCATACAGATATAGCAGAGATGCACAAGCTAAATAATCTTTGTGAAGGATCAACTTTTTACAGTGACATAATCTATCGTACCAGCATTGTATCTCTCCCCAGAATCACTCCTTCATGTGTTTATCTTGCATTGGGTACGGCTGACTCATCGCAAAGATGAACTTCAGATAAAAAGCCATTGAGCTGGGTCTTTCGTTTGGCTCAAGGTAGCTTAAAGATCTGTGTGCAAAGTTAGTGGGCCAGTAGTTAGCCGGAAATCAGGGCCTGTTTGCTGTGTCCTGGTACCACTTGAAAGTAAAACACTCAAAGGTGAAAGTGCTGTAATAAATTTGAATCCCGTTACTGAGTAATGGGACCACATTGCTTAAAAATGTATCCTGCAAGAGCTTAAGTCTTATCGTGAGTCAGTGGAATATAAATTCCTAAATACCTAAGTCACTGCAAGAGACTCCACTCTTACTCCAGTTCATTTGGGTAGCTGTGGAATTTTTTAATGTGAGTTCAAACTGGCGCACCATCATTAAGGAATAATCTAGAAGCTTTAGTTCCTATGTTTCTCTGGCCTCATGGTCTGTACCAAAGTGATTAAATTTACCCAAAGTGTTTTGCCCTAGAATGAGCCATGCTTTGTATATGAGCTGGATAGATTCTTTGCAGACTCTTTCTGCTTTCTTTGTTTCAAAGTCCAGTTTGGGATTTAAAGTGAGAACATTCTGAGACTTCATAAACACAACCGGATCCACTTGCCCATCTTTTCACCTTAAAAATGAGTTTTCATTTTAACCCTAATTGGATTTTTATATTTATATTTATTGTATATTTATTGTACTGTATATTTATTGCAATAGAACCAGTTTCATTGTATCTCAGCATTTTGCCTGTGATCTAAAAGCTGTGGGTGTAGCAAACTCAGGGTGCTGTTACTTTCTGCCTTGCTAAGTTTTAGACAGATTCAGACAGATCATTTGACAAATATTAGGGTAAGCAGAAATGGCCTAAGTAAGAAGAAATACACTGAATTGCCAAGTGTACACCTGTAAAAAAAAAAAAAAAAAAAAAAAAAACTAAATCTAAATTCATTTTAACAGGTTGTAGTTAAAGATCATCCATTTCTTGGACAACTATTACTTCTTCAAGAACAAGGACAAGAGTGTGAGATGGGTTATGATGCGACAAGACCTTCCTCAAGTTGTGTCCATAACTGCTGAATATTAGACTTCAATGTTGCAGCTATGAGCTGTTTCAGAAGCTACATAGTGAGTAAAACAATGCTCTCAAAAATCAGTAACCATCATCCTCAGTAGCCTGGTGGATAATAGAATGGCCTGGAAAGCTGTAGTAGTTCAGTCAAAAGAGCAACTTTAGAGAAAATGAAATGTTGCTTCACTGTGTTTATATGTTTTGGCATGGCTAGGGTAGCCTCTGGAAATTTAACTTTGCAAAGCTTTTTTATTTCACAAAGCCATTGCTAAATACATGCAGATTTGTTTTAAAAGATAGACAACCTGTGCTACAGTGAGGATAACTTGAGAGAGGATGCACTATCTAACTGTGTATGTTCATACATTTTACATAATATTTACCCTCCAGTCAATAGTATACAGTATATAAAGATTTACAGTAAGTTGATACACTGCATGATTTCACTGTTGTAGAGATTAATGTATTTTATAGTGTCAGCAGTTTTACAATGGCAGAACCACTTGGTAGCTAGACAGCTAGCTAATTAAGCTGAGAAAAATATGTAAAATTTTTAGTAGAAGTTTCTACAATTTCAGTAGAACATGTAAGTCTATTAGTGTTCACAAAGCTTCCAGGTGACACAGTAGGAAGATCAGGGTTAGAGACGTGCTATTTTCTTTGTCAAACCCTTATTTTTAATAATACCTTATCTCTTACTTTCCTTTCCCCAAGGTCTTGACTTATTCTCCTGATCTCTCTCTTTTTTTTTCTTTTTTTTTTTCTTTTTTTTCCCCTCTTCATCTCATTGTAGTTCATTCCTCTTTTTGTTTTCTCCAATATTGTCTCCTGGCACTCACTCTTCCACTGGTTCTCACATCATTCTGTTTTGTTTGCCTCTCAATTTTCCATTCTTATTTTCTTCTGTTCTTATTTTTAAATCTCTTTTCCCACTCTTATTTTAGGTCTCAGCTTCATCATTACCCAAATGCTGCCTATTCAAATCTATATTTTGTATGAAACATGAGAGGATTTGAATGGAAACAAGTGAACTTTCACTCATGATATCAAGAAGTTTGGTTATTCTTAGCACTTCTGCCATTTTAATAATGGTATTTTTCTCCAGTTGTTTCCATGAGTTATTGGGTCTTTCATACCTGAGTATTAATTTTAAATCTTCTCCAAGTCAAACATCTGACCAAGATTTTAACTACTTTGTGCAACCGGAAAGGAGAGAGGCAAAATTCCCTCTCTCTGTACTCTGCAAATAGTAGCATGAATAGTTTCTAAGGCTGTATAATATTCTACAGCGGCTGGCTTTTAAGACTGCTGGAAAGGTAGCCAAGACTGTCACAGCAGAATGGTGGAATAAGCAGAGAACTGGGAAAGGGCTGTGTAGTGACCTGCGCTGCGGGAAGTGTTCCAGGTAGACTAATTGCCTCCAGCCTTTCCAAAAAGATTCCTGTACAACTTTGGTTTGGTTTGTTTGAACCTTATTGTGCCATTTTACTCCATGCTGCTGAGCAGATGCTAAGATGCGTTTTGGAGGCTGCTGCACTTTAAAAAGCAAAGCAAAACAAAAGAAAACAGATATTTGCTTTCGTATTATTATTAACATGAAAACACAGATTTGGACATCTCTTGTAAAAGCAGGTAAAGCAAGGGGTGTAGACCGCGACACAGAAACTATGCATTTTGAAAACATCCATTACTATAACAGCCAGGTGTTGTATTCAGCCATTGCTGTGATCTCATTATATAAGAAGCAAGATTGACTTATTTATTTTTTAATTTTTATTTTTTTAGAGGCCTTCTATGAACTGCTGTGTATAACTCCTTTCCTGCACTCTAGCAAAGTGCTGGTTCTCCACTAGTTTCAGCCCACACATCTCCACTGACTTCAGCTGGGAGCTTTCAGTTTAAATTTTTCTTCTTATTACTTATTCATCAATCTGTAGTAAAATGGCTGTCAAACAATCACAATAAGTACCATTCTTATTAGTTATCAGGATCACAGCAGTTTTGCCAAAGCCATGTTTTCTAGAATGTTCTAAGTAAAAAACCCGTAAGGACTTTTATCTCGTCATGACACACAAAAGCAGTATTATAAAAAGGGAAATATTTTCAGCTATTTTGCGTTTTTTATGAAGCAGCTGATCCATCACAAGTCTGTCTGCTTTGTCACCCCTAGATACGGTTTCTAGCTACATTATTTCGTTTAATAATATTTGTTGGGCTTTGTGGTTAATTTTTAAAAGGAAGCAGTGTGTTATCTGCTTGGTGCCTTTGAATCACTGAAGTACAAGGCATTGAGAAACAGTTTCTCCCTAACCACTTGTGCTTGATGACTCAGTGGCAGCTGCCATTAGAAAAAGTACTGTGTTTCCCCAGGCAAGACATTTCTGTATTGGACTCCTCTGTACTGCTTGAAAGTCTGAGTTCCTTCATTAAGAACCATCAGTGTCTGAACTGACTTTCCCCCAGATCATGTAATCTGTTAATCCTGTGCCATGCTAGAGATGCTGGTATAGAGAGGCATAAGAAGTGTATGGTTTACCAGAAATTTAATGTAATACTGATTTTAAAAATAGAAAAAAAAAAAAAAAACAGAAAAAAAAAAAACAGAAAAAAAAAAAACAGAAAAAAAAAAAAAAAACAGAAAAAAAAACACTTTAAATAAAGAAAAAAGGCATCCATGTCAAGGATGCTTATTTTTATCATGTAAGTTTTCTTAGAAAGCAAAAGAAATTATTAGTTGTGAAATTAGATAAAATAGGGCTATCAAGCTGTACAGTTTCTAGCATGGTGTTTTTTCCTTTTTTTCCCCTCAATTTCAACCAAAACACACTTCCAAAGTTATTAATGTTGAAAGATATATATATATATTTTTCCATGTCTTGGCTAAGCAATGGGTGAGAATTGCTCATACTGTTCTTTTCTCCCTTTATAAGGACTGATGCCGTGGTTGATGGCTTTTGTTGCAGCTGTTTTTTCAGAAATGTGTTGGTAGTGATCTAATATTAAAATGTGCTTTGGAAAAATATTTTAGTAGTGCAGCTACTTTACAGTCCTTATTGATTTTATTGCCATATTCACTTGTCAGGGTGGATTTAGTCTAGAGTAGGATGTCTTTCTTTCCCTTTTATTTTTTTCTTTCATGCATTATTATCCAATACTACAAGTCATAGCAAGATTTCTTCTTTCATTACTTTTCTATTGTTAAGGTATATTTTTACAAAGCCAAATGTTTCAAGGTTTCTATTTAATTGTGGTCGTTAAAATATAAATGTGATAATGGCAAAGCCCCAAAGTTTGGGCCTACATTCTCTTTCACTTGAGTTCATTAGCAGGTGCAAGAGGAACAAGTTTTTTCAGCTTGCTGTGGATACAGCTGCCTTGAAGCTAGCCACAGCAACCCTACAGCATTTTCAGGTGCTTCCCTATCGAGTCAATCATGCAAGTCTGTGGTTATTGCTCTAAGCTGTCTCCACTGCCTTCTTGTCTGACACTTGTCTTTTGTTCCTGATAACTGGGCCCATGTCCAGAACTGCAAAGCTGTTGTTCCTTTCTGGCTCAAAGCACACTTTTCCTAATTCTGATCCGCAGGAGATGGTTAGCAGCCTTGTGCTCTGTTGCAGCTAGTCCATGGTCCCAGTTAAAAGCCCGATGCAAAACCTGTGGGTGACCTTCACCTGCACAACGCTAGAGCAGTATTCTGCCTAGGTTCTTCTGCGGCTCCCAGCCTCTGAGCAGAAAGCTGAATTAAGTAATCTTTGCAGGATCTTTTCAGAGTACAGAAATATCCAGGCACAGAGAGCTTCAATTCAATGGCACAGGAACTCCAGTCTCTTATTTAGGATCTAACAGTTCAATCTGGGAGATAACAATTCACCTCTGCATCCTGTTTTCGATAGTGTTGTATGATTGATGAGCTACAGTAAAACAGAAATAAGACACATGAGGAATGTATTCAAAGTCATACACAGAGGCGGGGAGAGGGTGGGAATTTTCCGGTGATTACACCCTGGCCCATGAGACTTAATTATCCAAAACAGTCTGATAACTAATGTAATTTGTTTGCATAGCTAACTCCCCTGATTAGTTCTGGGGAGGTGTGTGGCTTTATTTCCACTTTAGGGAGTTTCTCTAATAATTTTCTTCCAAAGGTGAATAACATCATATTTCCCTAAAAGCAGCTGGCTCTGAGAATCAAACTCAGTGTGCAACAACTGATTTTTCAATCAACTTGCTAAATTACACTTCAGTCCATGCCATAGTATCTTTAAAGTACAGCTTTCTCAGAGTAAACCCACTCAGATGTGACACCTCATTCCTTACTTTGTCTAGGTAAATCTATACTTTATAAGAAATGACAGAGAGATACCACTAGTTTTAAGAGAGAAAACTCATTTGAACACCAGTGTGTAGTTTTTGTTCAGAAATTATTTGGATTGTGATCTGATTTTTTTTTAACACTCCAGCAGACTGTGGTGCTCACGGACGGTGGTGTAGGCCATCAGCTGTGCTGTACATACACAACAGTCAACTCTACAGGTCAGCTAGTGTGATGTCTCTTTCCTAAGGTAATTTTAAGGACCTTCTCTTTTTTTGGTATTTGTTTTATTCATCCAGACACATGTTTCTGAAGCCTTAATGGAAGATTTATTTTTTTGAAAGCAAAGGTCTCACTCTGGCTCAGCAGGAAAGTTAGGTAAGGGGGAAGCCGAGTGAAACCAATTAGTTTTGCTAGAAGCAAAGACAGTAGAACAATAATAGTTCCCCTTTGTACATGTGTCACATCTCTTTTGCTGAAAGTAACTGCTTGAAATGCTGCCTATTGCTCAGTATCAACACAGGCACAGAAAAAGAGATGAGCCACTGCTTCCAGAGGCAAAATGTCATGTTGGACTAGCTGCACTTAAACAAACAACACTTAATTTTCCAGGATGAGATATGCTGCCTCAGCGGAGCTACAAGTTTGCCATGGACAGTAACAGAAGATTTGCATATGTCTCTGTGCAAGTATATCATGTGTTCTGCTGTCATAGTAGAGCCATCAAGTAATAATCAAGAGATCATGATTTAGTGCTATTATCTGATTTTCTCACCTGAAGCTGCTGGTAAATGGCGAAATGAACCCCAGAGGGAAATAGATTATTGCATATGAGCTGGCAAACCTCAAAAATTCTCACAATGTATTTTTCCTTCCAAAACACCTAAAGAGGAAGGAGCTGGTCCTTGTGAGGGGAACAGGATGTGAGGCTTCCCAGACTCTACCTCTAGAGAGGCATACAAGGAGGTTTCTCATTCCAATTAAATATTGTGAAGGAAATGTGAGCTGTCCATGACTGAAGAACAAAGGTTTTCATCACATTGTTATTATGGTTGTAATGGTCTTGCCCAGTTAACTTTGAATTCAGAAGTAATTTTCTCTTGGCAGCCTCCATCTGAATATTAAGAGGCAAATGATGCATCTATTGACTTTTAACACTCTGTCTTACAGGTTTTGAAAGACTATGGGATTCCAGACAGGGCAATCCAATTCATTGTTTCTTTCAGAAAGAAGAGAAAGACTGAGAGACTTTGGTGAATGTTTTTACAGGACTGTCTCCCATAAATCTTTTGCATACAACTGTCCCAGTGCCAGTATTTATGCTCCTAATCAATTCCATGGGATTCTGAGTCTTTTAGACTGTCAAAGTTACAGAAACGCCTGGAAATTAATTATAGAAGTCTCAGCTGAAAAAAAAAGGGTACTTTTTTGGTTTGGATGTATGTTAAGCATCTTGCAATGCCTGGAGAATTGGGTTAAAAGCCAGCCTGGTCATTCAAGGCAGACTGATAGAGGCTGGTAGAACAGTAATTCTAAAATTGGACCTTTTTCCCGGGCTTGGAATTCTTCTTTAGTCATGACCTGAAGTATATTAAAAACTGGAATTTCCAGTGAGAAACCTCCTTCTAGACTTCAGAGCCCAATTTGTCTTCTTAGTGAGGATGTTGGCTCAGAGGCGGTGGGGTTTTTATCAGGCATTCCTCTGAAAGGAAGTCTAACATTTAGTCTTGCTCAGGAAATAGAAGACACAGGTTCAGTGCTTTCCTCTGCCTAGGGTTCACACTTCCAGGGGGAAAAAAAAAAAAAGCCACAGATAGCCTAGAAGATAAACAGGCACCTGATTATCTTTACCTATACCCATAAAAGTGAGCCACTGTGTAGCCAAGAACACAACATTCAAAAGCAAAGACAGTCAATCTGGAGGGCTGTCCTGGAGTGGTGGTTCTCAGGATTTAGTCTACACCTTATAAATTATTACTTCCCATAAATAAAAATCTATTTACTATTCAGTGTTAGGTGAACAATAATCAATATTTCCCATCATTGATAAGAAATCTGATCATACCTTTTAGCTCTTGTGATCTCAGTGCATTTTGCATTTAAGCTTTCTGAGCATGTCCAGTAGCAGAAATCAGTCATTTTATTGCACAAACTACAGCCCTATAGGTGTCAAAATGTTGAGATAAGATTGTTGAAGATAGCAGCCTTTGGCTGAGATCCCCTGAATCCTTCCTGGTTTGCACTTGAGGTATGTCTGAAGCTATATTTTTGGATCTAGTTCTTTGTAGGCACCCATTTGCTGTTTTTCTTGCCTCATGGGCAATTGGTACTCTACCTTTTCAAGGCTCAGAGAAAGGAAGGACCACCTGTTTATCACTTGAAGTAAATGTAACTATCCTGCCTGCAGCACATTTTGCAGAAGAGAGTGGTATCTCCTGAAAACAAACAGTGTAAATATATTATTTTCTTCCTTTCAGGCATAACACTTGGTGGGAGAAGGTGAAAGTGCTGCCTTCTAAATGATTAACGCCGCTTTCTGCAACTGTTCCCTTTTCAAATGTGACATTAGAGAAGTTAACATTTGGAAGAGCCAAGGGAACTGCAGAACACTGTGGCTCCACTGTCTGCCTTTCTACGTGAAATAATCATGGCCAGAGATATGATACGTGCCAGTGAAGGAATTTGTCATGTACTATGTGTGATGGTTCACAGCAGGTGAAACCAAGGGGAGTCTGAATTGCATGGAGCTGGGCTGAGATAATAACAGAGCCAAAAGCATGAGTTACATGAGCATGATTTATCCCCTTCTCACAGTTTTCCATGGTTATACTGCATAGCTACGATGCATGGAAATGTTGTCCTGCTATAGCAACATGACTCATTTGTTCTTTTAAAGACATCTTGATTACATCAGAGGGATCGTTTTTGGAAATCTGATCTTTTTCACTGAGTCAGTTAACTAACTGTCTTTTCTTTCCCAAATGTGCTTGATAATCTTCTGAGTAAGCTTGGAGAGTGTGAGGCTGAATGACTGTTGGCGGGGTCCGTCTGTCTACAGGCAGAGAATACCCTGAATGAATACATGGCCTGTACGTCATGCCAGTGCTATTCATACACATACTGTCTAAGCAAGGCAGCAATTTAGCAAAAAGTTTTGTTTGTTTGTTTGTTTGTTTGTTTTTAAGGTAAATTGAAGAACACACACTAAGGAAGAGATAATTCAACTTTCTCAGCAGACTTTCCCAGTTGTTTGAGTTTGCAAAAATAACCCTGAAATCAATACGGAATAACTTCATAAACAAAGTCCAAAGACTTTTTTGTTACATACAAACTACATGTTACGAAAAAAAATTAAATTTACTTTTTATCACAATTGATGAATCACATGTAGTTAAATTATAGCGAATATGTCAAGATAAAAGTTGTCCTTAAAAAACATGAGGTGCTAACATGTTGTCTATTTAAAAATTGTTATTTGTTTAGACTTATACGGTCCAAGGTATCTTCACTGAATTTCTCAAAACTTGGAGGTTTTTACCTGAAGTGACCAGAAGAGATCAGGATTGCATCTCCTTCTATTTGTGTATAATTTTGTTGGAAAAGATTAAAATAGAAAAGTATTTCTGTGTGAGAGAGAGCATATTCATGTGTATGCTACTTAACAGAAGAGACAGAATTTCTTGTTTATGAAACGTTGAGTCTGAAGTAGTCATTTGATATAAACCAGAAGGGAAAAAAACCCCACAGGGTAAGCTGAAAAAAATCCTGCCCGCATGCTGTCCATGTGATTGGAGTGTAAATGAACAATGATACACTCTTGCCACTTGAAAATATGAAAATCAGAGCAAAGTAGAGTTAGATTTACCAAAATTAAAGCTTTTATTAAAATGACTGTAAGGAGAACATAAGCATTAATTTGTAAATATTGTTGTGGTTCTGTCATTTCACTGACATCTATTTTGCCAAATAATAATAATAATCTGTCCACTTAATAGAGTCATTGTGTGCTTTAGGTATACCATACCATACAGGTATGGTGTGCTTGAGAGAAATATAGATAGTGCTTATTCTACTTTCGGTAAATCTCAGTCTAAGTACTTGTGAAATGTCTCTTGACAGTCTTGACTGTCAAGACTCTTGACAGTCTTGAAGTTAGTGAGAGTTACTGGATGGAAACTGAACAGCAGGGATTTCCCAGATTTCACAGGCTTGGGGCTTTCTGACTTAGAAACACTGAATTCCTTCACTTAAATTGCTTAAAAACGTCTCCTCTGTTTCTGGAAAACTGAGTTACACAAGCTCAGTGGCTATCAGACCAGTGCTCTTTACGTGCAGCCTGCTCTGCTGCCAGTCCTGCTAACATTCCTGTGACGTGAGTGGAGTACTACCAAGTGGGAGGCATGCTCAGCGTCACAGCAGGCAGAGGCAGCCAAATTAATAACTTCTCAGTTATTAATTCTACTCTTACAGGGTCACCAAAACCAACCTGTAAGAAGAAACAAGTCTCAGCTCGCTAGGTTGCCTTTAGTTTTACTTCCCTGCTTGCAAAGGCGACTCTCGCCTACTGCAGCCAACGCGAGCATTCAGGGCTTTGGATTAATCATAAAGCACTCTCATAAATTTTATAATGAAATGATTCAGGAGAGATTGACATAGAGACTTTCAGTCTTTAAAGCTCTTACTCTATTTCAGGACAATTTCACATCTTTATTAACATAGCTTTCTGTTTGCTTTTAGGCAAAATGAGATGTGCAAACTAGAACAGTAATTGCAACAGCACACAGTTATATGATATGTACCTGGCACTGCACATGATATGTACCTGGCACTGCACTGCATGTATGTCAGGCTTAAAAATACTGACATGAAGGGCCTAATTAACAGTACTTAATTGGCACCCGGCATCTTTTGAAATCAAGAATTCTCTGGACCTAACATTTTTTTCTCAGATCTCGTCTCCTCTGTATTCCAAATGTATATGAAAGGTATGCCTGCTATTTGTTTCCAGAATGTACTAATTTTATTATTAAAAAAAAAAAAAAAAGTATTATACCTATTATCTCCAGAGGAGTTTGTATTCAAATCATCATAAAATATTCTATTTTTCTAGGAATTAATTTATTCCTTTTGGATGGATTTGGGCACAGAGCAACAGAAAGAGCAAAGCAAGAGTTATACCACCCTGGGTTTTGTTCTGACAAGGGTACTAAATAGATGCTCTATGCTTTAACCCTACCAATGCTAGCCAGAATGCAATGTACAAGTCTAAATGAGGACACAGCTACAGCCTGGAAAAGCATAGCATAAGGACCACAGGTACCAAAACATCTATGCATGTAACTGTTTGGGGGCTGGTTTTGTATTTCCGTAAAGCAAAATTTTTAAAAATATTCTGCAGCAGAAAGAGACCATTTGGAATCTTGACCACTTAAGGACATCATCATTTGTTTCCTAAATCCTTTCTCTGTCTTTTCCCCTCAATGCATCATAAACCTGTTTTGGAATATTTTTTTTTCCCCTTAAACTAGAAAATTATTATGGGAATAGCCAGAAAAAAAGCAATAATTACAGTAACGTGTTACAGAATAAGGTACGCTTGGAACCAGAAATGCAACAAAGCAACCTGTTTGTGGCTTATTTCCTGGGTGGGAGAAAGAGCTCAGGGTGTGACTGGGAAGAGGAGGCTTATGCCATGGAAATGTAATAATCACTACCTGTGAATAAGAAGCTATTAACTAATGGACAGAAAGCTTTTGTGGGGGAGATAGCAAACAGGGGACCTCACTTCATTCTCTGCATCCTGCCCCTGACTCAGAGAACTCACTTCCATCTTTTTTTGCCCATCTGGCTGTGCATTTGGCTTTAGTTAGGACTAAACAAACTGTGCACGGGATGCTAATGACTACCTTGCTGTAACTAGTCCTATGAACGTTCCTTTGCATTTAAGAACGCAACCCGGAGTTCTGGTCACAATCCAAGTAGCAGCATTCTTCCACCTTAAATTCTCACATATACTCATCTGGAATAAACAATTGTCAAAATAATATGCTCTCAATCAGTTGCTGTATTGCAGTGATGGACAAATTAATCCTTAAATGTATTTTGTAGTTAGTCGATTCATGATGATGGACTGCTAATTAAATAGTAATTGTTGTCCATTATAAATACCCATATAGTGAACAACGATTAGATATTGCTGTGGGCAGAGAAAATGATATTGGTGTATTTTGTATTTTACCTGGTAGTTTTAAAGTTGAAATGCAAATTGTACCGTAGATCTGATACAAAAGCCAAATATCATCATAAGATAATGTCTCATGCGAGTCAAAAGATAACAGCAAAATCACGTGAATTGTTATCTATCAAACGTGAAAGCAACTAAAATAAACTTTCTTTTCCTTTAGAAGCAAAACTGGTGGTGCTTGGAACATAGTGATCAGGAAATGAAAAACAAAATGTGGCCAAAATATAAACTAAGCAGAAAAGTGAACATCACTTTAAGAGGCTACTATGTTAATTAAGTTTCTGGTGAATAGTGCTTCATTGGCAGTTTGGAATATGAAGGCCTTTAATTAAGAAAAAGAAAATCACACTCACTTGACAAGTACATTAGCAATGGCATTAGATTAGTTTCCTTGGGTTTCTTAAGTAGAATAGATAAATAGCTTGTTTCCCAGTATTTGAAAGACTGTGTTGCTGGGTTTTCCTCTCTCCTCCATTATGTATAACCTGTTACTAATTTGCGGACAGGATATTACACTGGATGGTTCTCTACCCCACTATCACAATTCCTTGATTCAATTAAAAGTTCCGATTTTTAAATTCCTTTCAGGATTTTAGTCGAATGCATGTGCATGTCTGAATCATAGGAATCTTCACTAGTAACTATTTTGAGTGGGCTGTTACCAATATGTAACATGATTGCTCTGTCTTCATGTAGTGGGTGCTAATTAAGGGTGAAACACTTAAACAATTGCAGAAGCTAAGATTTTCTCATCTTGGTGTAATTTCCCATTCTCAAGTTAAGAGAATGCTGGCTACAATCAAATGTGTGGTGTAATGTCTATTGGCTATATCTGCACTCTGATGCAGTTGTGTTATTAGCGGTCTGCAGAGCCTTCCTTAGTTGATCTCTCTCTTTCTCTCTCACCTTGTGATCTGCTGTTTCAGTCTCCTTGTGACTCCCTGAGGTTAAGCTTCCCACTCATTGTATCAGGGCATTCCCCAGCTGAGATGGGAGGCTCGAACTGGAAAACTTCCTCTGTGGGATGGGAGTGAGAAATCTCTCACAGTGAGCTTCGGGAGTTTTAGAGAACTGTTGTGTTTGTGTTTTTTTTTTTTTCTCTTTCTTTTATTGAGCAACACTGCAGCAATGCAGGAGGAATATTTTTACTGAATTTATAGTTTAAAGAGCCCAGATATCGTCTAAAAGAAAGTTGTACCTGAAATATAAAAGTTGCATTCTAATTTGAAAGATTATCTGCTGCTCTGTCCAGCAATGGTGCCTCAGAGAGAAATTGGTCTTTAGGGGAGAAAATCACAGTAAAGTTTTGCAAGCTTACATGAAGACAGTTGAATGCACTCAGAACTTGTTATTATCATCCCTTTAAAAGGAGACTGTATGATAGTAAAGAGAGGGGAAATAGGCTTTTTGTCGATGAAGCATTTAAGATGCTCCAAAGAATGGCAGTGGTGTCCATTCAGAACAATGTTGCCAGCACTGAGGTTGTAGAGGACGCAGCCAGTTTGGCTAGGATGGGCTGTCTTGCTTAAACGTGAACTCGGTAAATACTCAGGAAGTTGTAGGGAGACTGCTGGTTGTTTTCTCTTCTTACCCGAGGTCGTCTGCAAATATTCTTAACTCTTAACCCTCAGTGCTCTCTTGACAAGCTGATGATATGCTGGCTTCCCTCTCAAAGCCACTGTCCTTAACCTGGCAATGGATAACCCTAGAAGCCTTGCTAAGTGTCATAAGATCAAGTCATTTGAAATGATTTGGGAAAGGATATATAGCTGTATAGACATAAAGTTTGAAGAGAACAGTACATCAGTCCATGAAGTCAAGCATTCAAAAGGTAGCAAATAACAAAACCAGGTTTGTCTGTGCTGCCTAATTTTGGCTTCTTTATACCTCTGATTACAGTGCTTACTTCAATTCATGATCGCGCACTGCTTCTGCTCCTCACCTTCCCAGGACCCCAGACTCAGTGCTTGACATAGACAGTGCTCATTTAATAAGAATCTCTTCAGTATTTTGTTTATGCCTCATTATTCTGTGTTTGGCACTTAGGGGCTGTGTCTGATGACCAAGAAGCCCTTCTGCTTCTCTTTGATTCTTCACTAGTGCTTTTGAAACATTCAAGAATTATAATTTGTCTTTATAACCCACACCCAACCACCACCCCCTGAGACAAGTAAATTATATTACCTCCAGGAGGGACACATGGGATTTATTATGTAAAGAAACAATTAACTTCATGTGCTTGATTTGTGACAGTACAGTTCTATTTGTTGCCACCATACGCAGTCCTGACAAAAATTAGAGCTCGCTCTCTCTTCATTTGCAGCTGTAGTTCACAAGTAAGTAAGATTTTAGTAAGTAAGATTTTTTTAAGTAAGACTGTAGTAAGATTTTTGTAACTGGAGCTGAAGCTTCAGTTCAGACACTCAGAAGTCAACATGCAGCCTTCAATTGTGTTTATATATGTATATTTGCTTCAAGTTCTCCAGGTCCAGATAGAAAATATGTGGCAGAGACAGGATTCAGTTTCACAGGGTACTACTTAACTTTTAACCTCAACCCTGAACACACCTTTACCTCCTTCAGTCCCACAGTTTAACTGCTATACACCTCCCAGTCTCTATGGTGAGTAATGGTGCTACTGCCAATAATCACTTTTACTTCACAGCATTACTCCCTTCCCAGAGTATTTTGTAGCATGTATGTTACATAAGGCATTGTGAAGGTGGAAAATATATGACTGTGAAATTGTGAAGGTGGCTTCCTTGTGCACACGACAGAACTGAATGATGATTCCTGATATTTCCTCATTTTGGAACCTTGACCCTGCAACCTAAAAAACAAGAGGTGTTAATATGCAACGTGCTAGGTTTTAAAAAGCAAAATGAAAACAAAAAAAAGCCTCCAAAAGTGCTGCCTCGCAGAAAACTATCTTCAGTATTATCACAGTTTTTGTCTCAGTTGACAGTGATGGTTATCTGTGGTAGACCGATGCTTACAAGTGTGTGCTTACGAGGAGTGACAGATGACCATGTGGCTCTAGCACAAAGCAGCCTTATATCCTGAGAGAATTTACTGTGCATTCAGTGGGGCAATCCTCCTGGCAGGAGAAGGCATATGTCTTGAGAGAAACTGTATGAGTGTGGACATGGCTGCCAGTTTTATATCTTTCAACACAAAGCTGAACTTCTCTATTGCTTCTATTCCACACCACAATTTCCCTCTTGCTTTCTGGCCTGTTTCCTTACTGAGTCAGCCTAGGTCTACTTCTCTCCCAGCGAGGTCTTTCAACAGGCTCCTGTTTGCAGTCCACTTATCTGTGGGTCAGCTCTTGTCTTCTCCTTGACTATGATACCTTCTTTATTTCTCTGAGTTTGTGTGACTACAAGGAATTTGGCAGTTTCAATGAAAGTTTTGCTTAGCCCCATGTTTGGGCATGCCCTGTGGAGGTGGAATATTTGATAATCATAGCTGCAAAGAGCCACTGGGTGTATATGAGATGCAGTTATTACTCTTACAATTTTAGCAGCATTCATAGGATTGGAATATGGCATGGTCCTGATGCAACAACCACTCCCATGTAAAAATGTAAAGTATGTGGGTGTTAGAAAAATTGAAAGAAAAGCGTCAGAAGTATGGATGTTTGAATAAAACAATATATTTCTATTTTTTATGTTTTGAAATGACCAAACTGTTCTGACTGGCTTTTTCCAACCAACTATTTACCTTAACACACCAGACACCCCCAAAAAATTTAGTTCAAAATTTAGTGGAATGGAAATATGTTTCTCTCTACACAGGACTAATTTGTAACCCAGGGTACAGTCTTGTGTGCTTTCTTTTTCCTGTCTCAGAGTCTTAAAACTTATTTAAAGATTTTCTTTCCTCAGTAGAAGGGATTTCCTACACAACCAATGTCTCCCTCCTTTCTTCCCCTTTCCCTGCATATAATAAAACATTTTTCTTGATCTACAATACTGAAATGAAATTGAGCCCTGTCTGGCTTTCTTCCAAGAAGACAGAGATGTAGGGAGAATATTTGAGCTATTAGCTAAACTTCATATATAAATTTTTCCATTCTCTTTTAATAATGTTTTGGCATTTTCTGAGTGCTTTTTATTCTTCTTGAAAATATGACCTAAAAATACTTCATGAAAAACTGAGCTAGACTGAATGGAAGAAGAAAAGGAAAGGTTATTGCGGGGCTCTGGAACATACAGGCAGAGGAACTTAAGCCAGATTTCACTCCTGTAGATTTTGTTTCAAAATGGCTGGCAAAGACAAAAAAAAAAAAAAAAGTCTTGGAAATTCTCCAGATTGCTTAGGATTTCTGTGAGCAGCCAATATTTCCTTTGAATTGCCTGAGGTAATTTCAAGGGGGAACTGTATGCTCTTACAAGAAAAGTTGAATGGACAGTAGTACTAGTGCTCCGGTATTTGTTGCTCAGCTATTTGTACATACATTTACTTCCTGAATGGAACTCACTAAGAAGATTTTGAATTTTACTTTTTCTCCCCTTTTTTCTTTCCTTTCTCCTTTTCTCATACATTTCTTTTATGTATTTTTTTCCCTCTCTTCTACAAGTGTTCACTTCCTCTCTACAACTCATTTTATTACTCACATTGAATCATAGATTAGGTTGAGTGAGTTTCTATGCCATTAATTATTTGCAAGCCAGAAGACTGCCTCTTTTTTTTTTCCTCTTTTTTTCTCCTTTTTTTTTTTTAAATAAAAATAATAACAAATAGAACACAAGAAACCTCTACCCTGTAAAGTTCACTGGCAGAGCGCTGGAAGGGTTTAAATTCTCTTCTGTCACATTCACAAAGAGGCACATGCCAAATCTTTTTCATGTCCATGAAGGAAAAATTGGACTTGTTTGGAGGAAACAAATTAACAACGCTACATCTGTATTTTCACAGCTGACGACCACACACTTCATGGTAAGTGTGTTAGGATCTGCCTTTCCAGGTCTGGGTGTACAGTAATAAAACTGCAAGGAAATTCATAACTTCAAATGCTGTGCGAGAAAAGGACAAAAATCCTTTCCAAAACTCTCCCTCTCCCAATGTCCCTGCAAAGGAAAATTAATTGCAATCTGTAGTCTGTTTTCTGAGAGTAAGAAAACTGGAATGTTTTTTTTCTGTAAATCAATACTGCAAATGGAGGTTAATGCAAGATCATAGACCCTCTTTTTCTAATCCCAATGGTCTTTTTTGAATGCTGCTGAAGCCAATTTTCTCACAACACTGGTAATATACTTTTAATTAATGTACTTAGTATTTATGTTTGAACATTCATGATGATAATTATTCAGAATTTCATATAAAAACAAGTTTAGGACCAAAATGTTTTGCTTCTGAATGCACATTTTTGCAATCATATTACATCTGAGTTTTGAAGGGCAAATTTAGAAACCTTGGATAATCGTACAGTAATAAACTGTTCAAGATTCATTGTACTTTCACAGCTTTCACATTTGGTATTCCGCAGACACCAAATTATCTCTGCTACTTTTTTTCCGTCCATGTGTAGGATGAGTTGGGGGAGATAAAAAGCAAATAAACAAAACAAACAAACAAACAAAACTAAAATAGTATTAGATGTTCTTTTTGTTTACACAAGATAACGTGCTGTGGTCATCATGTTCTTTTGTGGCTAATGGTTGTGAATCTACTCATGTGGCATGGCCTGCTTATGATGTGCTGCCCAGAGGCATTGTAGAAAAAGATGTTTTCTTATCCCAGAAATGTGTACTATACAATGAGACAATGCATAACTAAAACTGGGAGGAACAATCTAGTAGTGGTTAAGGTAGTTGTCAGCATGAAGAGTAATACAGTTCTATAACTTCATTCAAAAATGATGTGGTAAATAGATGTGACAGTTTAAAAAATTCTGTTTTAATTTTAGAAATTATTGTTTGATAAGGAAAGATGAATATTCTGCATAGGTCACATGCTAATGTAAAAAGATGTTGATAAATTGCAAAAATTCTAGAGCAAACCATGCCAGCAAAATGACTATGGTCAGGAAAGACTGACATAGGAAGAATATGTAAAATATTGACTCAGAAGAAGTTGTGATAACAGTCTACAAGTGCTGAAGCAAGTGAATGCCAAAGAAGGAGAGGAATTTACTGTGGTGCAAAGGAGGTAAAACAAGCACTAATGAGCTGAAAAATTTGGAGGAAGTATATCCATAAGACTGCAAAATATTTTAAAGTAGACATCAAAAATGAGACTGGACTAATGTCTAAAAATACATAGTACAGGAACAAATCTGAAAATTGGAACTGGGTAATCTATATCTAAAGCCATGTAGATATACTTCCTCCACAACTTTCTTTTTTTTTTTCCCCTGCCAGAAGCCTCAATACTTGTGTCAAGTAGGTATCTTGCACTTCTGACTATTATATTACTGATTATGAACTGTACTATGATAGGCCATGTAAAAAGGTAAAAGCTAATGGGTGACCTACTTTAAATCACATTCTAAATAATCAACTGCAGAAATCTCTGCAATGATAATGAGACAATAATTTTAAAACAAAGATCAAGGGAAGAAGTTGGGGAAAGACCTGTATGATTTCTAGGCTTGGTTTGTGCTCACCAAAAGAGGAAAAATCAGATAAATAAGGATACAGCAAAACACAAAGGAGTGTTGGGTAGAAAGACAGCAAGAGGAATCATGTAGATTAAAACAGGGACCCATTCAGGTACAGAAGGAACTACACCTCATCTGAGAGACTGGGTGTGGTCAGGGTGAAATCAAATATTTATATACTAATACCACAACCTGGCAACACAATGGAGGAACTTGAGATGGTAGAGGAAATGAAACTAGACAGCATGGGAACAACAGAAACATGGTGGAATAAGGCTAATGACTGAATAATGAGAGGTATGCCATATACAGAAATGCTATTTATGCCTTTAACTGGTGTTAAGGCAGATGGATAATGCAACATGGGAGATGATCACACGTAAACAAAACAAATGAAAAAAAAAAGTGGAAGCTTGGCTTAAGGAGAAAAGGAAGCCTAGTTAAGAATCGTAAAATAAGTTATTGTAGAACAATACTGAAACATGTACAGATGTTTTCAAATTTCTAATCTTCCTAATACTTTTAGGAATTGTATGACTTTGAAACTTTTAGATTTCTTAATAAGAATTAGAAAGGTTATGCTACTTACAATGGTGAGTCTTAGACATTCCTAGATTTGATAGTTAACACATTACTTCATGGATTTTTCCCTGAATCAGAAAGGGCTGATGTTATTTAGGCTGATTTGTGTGTGTAATAGAACATTCTGCAAAGAAGATATAAAAGAGTTGGCCACAGAAAACACACATGCCTTGACAGATGGGGGCTTCATCCATTATAAATTAAGGGAAGGATAAACCAAAGCATATCTTTAAATAAGGTCTTCAGTTTAAAGAGAAAAAAAATCTTGTATAAAGGATAGGGCTTAGTTAGAGAAATTACTTCAGCAAGATAGCTGAGAAGCTTGAATGTAGGTAGTTCTGAAGTCTAATTAGAATGTTGTAAAACTATCAGGAATTCCTGTCTCAGTGAGGGAAAACTTATTTGAGGGAGTTTGTGCGTAAACCGATAATAGCTACCTCCAGAATTATATTGCAGTAAGTAGAGAGCTGGGAATAAATGAAAAAGAGCCTGCTTACAAAAACAGATATAAAACAAGAGACTAAGCCATCTCAGACATGAAGAAGTATATAGGCACTGTAGCTAGGACTGAACTAGGTCATTTAGCCATTTAAACTGGAAAGGAACAAGGCAGAAAGTTCAAAGCAGTGAAGACATGATATAAAGATAGTTAACTGTTACAATTCAAAACTTAAATCAGCATCAACCTCTTTCCCAGATTTCTAAATTAATGAGCATACAAAAATTTGCAGGACCAAGTTATATCTAGTCACTGTAAAATCGCTCAAATTAAGGTTTAAGAAAAGCAGGTGCTTTATCAATGCTTACAGAGAAAGGGGTGTATTTGCATATCTATAGGTGCATTATTTCGACCACAAAGTGAAGGAAGCTTTTAGAGTAGATTTGAAGGACGGGGTTACTTAATATGTAGCAGCAGGTTGATGCAGGGTTGTGTTTCAACATTGATTTTACAGATGGGGTTGTGGCACTCAAATGTTTTATCTCTGTTTAGAAAATCAGGTAATTATTTGGCAGTGCAGAAAGCGTTATTTATTAGAGTTTAAACACATCATATATGAGACAACATTAGAAATGATCAACTAAGAAAGGAATTAAGTGCAAGAACTGTAAAATGGAGAAAGAATTGTTAAAGGAAAAAAGTAAAGAAGCACCTTGGGAATGGTGGGTCAGACTGATGATGACAAAGGTGATGAACCTTGTAATTACATACTAGAACTAAATCATAGAATTATAGAACCATAGAATACCCTGAGTTGGAAGATACCCACAGAGATCACCAAGCCCAACTCCTGGCTACACACCGCAACACCCCAAAATCAGACCATGTGTCTGAGAGCATTGTCCAAGTGCTTCTTTACCTTTGTCAGGCTCAGCGCTGTGCCCACTGCCCTGGGGAGCCTGTCCCAGTGCCTGACCACCCTCTGGGTGCAGAGCCTTTCCCTAACCCCCAGCCTGACCCTCCCCTGTCCCAGCTCCATGCCGTTCCCTCCGGTCCTGTCGCTGTCCCCAGAGAGCAGAGCTCAGCGCCTGCCCCTCCGCTCCCCTCGTGAGAGAGCTGCAGGCCGCCTTGAGGCCTCCCCTCAGCCTGTGCTTCTGTGCTTTTCTGGGCTGAACAATCCAAGTGAACTCAGCCATTCCTGACATGTCTTGCCCTCTAGACCGTTCACCATCTTTGTAGTCCTTCTTTGGATGCCCTCTAATAGTTTTATGTCCTTTTTATACTGTGATGCCCGAAACTGCACACAGTACTTGAGGTGAGGCTACAGTAGCGCAGAGCAGGACAGTCACTTCTCTCAACCGGCTAGCCTGAGGTACCCAGGGATTTAGTTGGCCCTCCTGGCTGCCAGGGCACACTGGCAACTCAGATTCAACTTTCCATCAAACAGAACCCCTATATCCCTTTCCTCATCACACAGGAGAATTTGAAGGATCTGGAGGAGACCACCACTAGAAATAGTCCATAGAAAAAGTCCATAGTATTCCCAAGACTTTTAAGTTAGAGAGCAGAATAATACAAAAAGTCACTTTTGCGACTAGGTGCCTGTTTGAACAAGGAACTGCTTTAGGTAAGCTTGGAAAATCTTACCAAATTTAAAGTCTAAATGCATATTCAATCTCTGAATAGCCAGGTCTTGGTTCCAGTTCACTTAATCTACTGTGCAGGAACTACTTACCTCTTCCATATAAAACACACCTCTCAATAACCATTGTCCAAGACTCATTTTTTTGTGAACACAGCAGTGAACTTAACCACAAATCAGTGGGGTAAGTAGCATTTCCTGTAGTAACAGAGGAGGGAAAAAGTATTCTCTTTTCATATCTACCACTTCTATGGAGGAGCCCACAGGTTAAAAAAAAAAAAAAAAAAAATGTTTATTTAGCAGGTAAAATTAAACAGTTAGAATGGCCTGTCATCATTTTAGGTGGTATAAATTACCAAAATACTCATTCCACAGAGAACTGCTGGCCTTCTGTATCTAATGAACTGCACTGCTGAAAGTTTGAGAAAGGGCAAATGACAAGAAAACGTTATGCTGCTGAGCCTATTTAAATTACAAGAAAAAAAAATCTGTCCTCAGACTTTAAATGGGGTATTTAATTTTATAGTGCTTTAATGTAGTTGACCTTCTCTACATACCCTCTTGAGCTGTAAATATTGTTTTCCTCCTACATGAATTCACCATGCAACGTCCAAGCATAAATTGCACAGATGATCAAATGGCCAACTTTTCCATGCCAACATAGATGTTCTGAGTGTCTGGAGTCTCCAGAAACTATACACTAAACACATCCCTCTACAGACCATACTATCTATCACCTCTTTGATGTACTTATCTTGCCTAGTATAAGCATGTACATTATCATTTGGAAATGGTTCCCTGGTCTTAGTGTCTGAGATAGTGGCCTATCTGGGGCGGCCAAGTCTGCCTGGAATTTTGATGTGCAAATACTGTTTACTGAGATGTGTTATAAAGAAAATATTACAATATGTACTCTATTGCTCCAAGAAAATATCTTCTCTTCATTACTGCTTTGCAGTCCACTTAGGAAAAATGCTTGTAGAAGATTCCAGATTATCAGTGCATTATATTGTCATAAAGGAGACACGCATTATTAGCCACAGTTGAGTTTTGCTGTGGGGAGTGCTGAATAGGGGAGAGTATGTGAATGACATAAAATAAGAAAGTGGTCTAATCTCTTCAATGAAGAAAAGTATAATCAAGGTATGCAAAAGGAGATAATCTAGGATGGTTGTGAATAGGCTTGAAGTAAGCAGGATAGATTCAGGAGGGAATACAAAATATTGTATTCAGACTCACGTGCTTTGATATTTCACTGAATGTACCCTAATACAGGGAGAGATTGTTCCAAATCAGTGCTGGTTTCTTCAGAGCAGTGTTCAAACTCCATGTTAGTAAGAGAGGAAGCTGCTCCACTGTCACAAGGCCTTGTACTTCTGTAAAACTAACAACAGAATACGTTTTGCAAAACATTTTGCAGTTTCATTTTTTGATCATTTCATAAAGCTTATGAATTACCGTTAAAAAAAAAGCTTGCCACAGAACTTTTTTTTTTGAAAGTGAAAAATCTGAAATTCCTTAGGTTTCACTACAATAAATTTCATATAGAAGGAATATGTACATTTACACGAATGAAAACAGAAAAGCTATATAGAAGATTTGATCTTTTTTATGTAGATACTGAAAATTTTCTGGAAAGCACTGGAGACTGCTCACAAAATGTGACCATTTTAGAGGTTTTGAATAATAACACATAGCTATCAAATTTCTGTACATGGGAAACATTCTCATAGGAATCACGCATATCAGCTAAAATGCTATAGTTCTTGTCTGGAAGGATCATGTCCATGTCTACATGTAAATCGTAGAAAATAATTTTTTGCACATTGTTTTGATATAATATTCCTAAGGAACCAGTGATATATGAACTTGGGAGGAAAAAGAAAAAGTAGTAGTTCAGGCAGTAACAAAAAATAGTGTTTCAATTTTTTGGCCCTGTTTGCCATCCTAGTAAGCAGCCTAGCAGTAGGACCAGATGGTGATTCTATAGAGGTGTGGCAGTAGTTAGGAGTGGAAAATGAAATGCCTGCAGATGTACGTATCTGAGTCTCTCAGACTTTTCTAAGTAAAGATTTGAAGCAATAAGGAAAAAAAAAAAAAAAAACAAAAAACAGTTTGTTCATTTTATATTACTCTTCATTAAAAAAATCACTTCCTCTTCTGGAAAACCTCATCGATTCAGTTACTTTTAATAGTTAAACAAGTTAGTTTCATCGAGAGCAAGCAGTTGAACCATGAGTGAGAGGAACACAAAAATAAATTAGGCATTCTTATGAACATATGAGTTGCTACAATGGGAATTTCAGTGGTTTTATATTTATAAATAGTGCCTAAATTCTTTGCATGAATCTGCATAGCAGGAAGATTTGATCATACTTACAGCTGCTGCAGTCAGACAAGACAATGATTGTTAGTTTTGTTTTAAAAGTGGTTGCTTCAGTTCTCTGTAGTCAAATTTAAAAAGTTTTGAAGTGACCCTTAGTCACTCTCTTAGGTACAGGAGATTTGATGGAATTTTTTAATCATATTTTTCTAATAGATTTTACCTCATCTCCATTCTGGCCTATCTACATCACATGAACCTATTCCTAAATTTAGGTTTAAACTTGCTTTGGCTAAAAACAGTCTTATCACTGATTGTCTGTATACCTTTAGACTGCTTCATGGGCCTGTGCCTGTTCTCCCGGTCATTCGACCTAGGACAATCAGGCACAACTCACACTTAGGCTCATCTCTGACGTGGTATCCTACAAGCTCTTGCACTTTCAATCCTTTGTAGAAAGTTACACATGCTATGCTCAATATTTACTCCATCATTGCTGTGTTACAGTGCTGGATATCACCTTGTCCTTAAAATAGGCCTAAACTTCAATTTGGGATTGAGATGCAATAGGAAGAGCTGTGCTGTGTCAGTGTAAGCTGCCAGAGAGGTTGTAAAGTCGCTACCCTACCCCAGTACAATGCCTCAAGAGCCCAGCTCACAGAACTGATGAGGTTGAAAGGGCCCTCTTGAAATCATCCAGTCCAACTCTTTTGTTCAGGCAGGATCAGCTAGAACAGGTTCCCTAGGACGGCCTCCGGTGGGGTTTTGAAAATCTTTGGCTCCCTCTGACCTACTTTTGATGCTGAGACATTTTAATATTTGTGAAGATTCTTCAAGCTGCCTTTAATATTTCTTTACAAGAAGCCAAGGGACCACTTTGCTACCAACCTTATCTGTGCTTTCATAATACAATGGTGTGTGTTCTCACATAGAGATGGCATGAAGAGATAGTCACAAGGTATGATGTATTAATAGTTGAGAATGGAGCCGGTGATGATCATATCTTGATCTTCACTCATACTGTGTATTGAAAAGAAGTCTCTGTTGGGCCTGTTGAAAAGAATTCTCTGTTGGGCATGAATCTGATACGTGCAACGTATGTGCAATGTGGAAGGTAAAGGCAACAGAACTCTTAAAAGAAACTGGCGGTGTAGATATCCCCAGCTTAAAGCAGAAGAGACAGTAAAACCTAAAAGCTAGTGCTAGCTCTTGCTGCTCACCAGTCAGAGATCAGCCTGGAATAACTCAAGAGATTCAGCAATGGATCTGAGCCAGAAGTGAGAGTGTTTTCCAGTTTCCAGACTGCATAGTTGCCAAATGAGAGACAACTTGTAGTCTTGATTCATACCCAGTTTATAATAACATTTATTTGAAAGTGTTTTATATGCAGACTTTGGTAACTGGCATGCCTAGGTTGTTGCTTTTTGGTAGTTGCAATAGTTTTTAAAATAACTTCTTGGAATATTGTTGGATATTATAGAATAATGTTTGGAATATTATTAATTGCAATCTAAGGCATATCTGAATTTTGTACCTTTTCCCACTAGTCTAACAGATTCAGTAAACAATTATTACATGTTAACAATTCAGAAGTTAACTGTTATTTCTGGGCAGGGTGTCGTACAAATTTTTATTTATTTGTTTATTTATTTACTATTTTTTCTTCAGTGTGTCTGGGGTAAAGAAGCTCTGATCTATTGACGAAACTTTATAATGTGTTCCTCTCTGGGATAGTTATACTTTAGCTTATACAGCTTAATATAGTTTTGGACAAACAGTTCATAGCAGTAAAAGTTCAAAAGCCATTAAAATCTGGCTAATATTCACCAATTTAAACATGAGGCCAAAGCAACTTCTGGCTACAGAAGGTAACATAGATTGTACTGCACATATAGAAGTTCAGCATAAAGCTTTATTTTTCCTTTGTCAGCTTCTTAGTCATCTCATCTCATTTAATCAGAACTGACAGAGTCAGTGACACTTTCCACTTGCTATTTCTGACTAGGAACCACTTCTGCAGTATTTTTCTCGTCAGGAGATACATTTTCCCTGGATGGAACAGGAAAACACAGGTAGAAAATGTAGTGCTTTCAAGGTTGTACATGGGAAGCAAGAGGTGTGGTGAAGGACAGATTTAACATGAGTAAGATGGTTCTAGATCACTGAAGGCCAAAAATGTGTGTTGTGTTCTTCTTTGACATCTCAAATAATGAACAGCTCTTTCACGCATTTGCTAAATAAAACTAAAGAGGCTACTGACAGAGTGCTGGGGCATTCTCTGTCTTCCTTTGGATCACTGTCTACCATTATTTAACCATTATTTAAATCTCAGCTGCTGTTTGTTTTGTTTTGTTTTGTTTTATCTCTCTAATAGTGCTTTGTTGAGAAAAGGCTTGTTAGTTCTTAGTATGGGAAAGATTGCAGTGATATAATTCTGACTACACATCTACTACACATCTACGCATTTCTACATGGAAATGTAGAAATGTCGGTATTGTTCTGTCTGCTGTAATTATGTATAAGCTCCTGTTAAGCATTTGAATCAAACAGAAACATGAATTCTAGGGCTGCTTTGGTGTGGTGGCATGAGAAGTTTGATTGGAACTAAGCCCCAGATTTACAAGAATCAAGGATTATTGACCTTTTCAACAGTTAGCTCTAAAAAGCATTTGGTTACTACAGTGAGGTAGACTCTTCAGAGGAAAATTCATGGGTTTGTGTTTTTGTTTGGTTGGTTTGGTTTTCCTCTATATCTTGGATTTCTTTGCAATGGAAATAAATCGTTCTTATGTAATTTAATTTATTGTGGCTTGGTTCTTTCTGTCCAGCCTTACACACTACAGAAGTCTTCAGCTGAACAAATGGGAAGTCCAAAATCTGAGAGCTCTTTGTACAAGATAAGAGAGTCTTTGTGAGATCATATTAAACATAAACACACTGCAAAACGAACCATATTATCATCTCTTCAAATGCATAAAATATTAAGTTTGACATTTCTTGCAAGAAATTTTCAGTGGATGCAACAAGTAAAGAGAACAAATAAGAAAAGGGGAAGGAAAGGGAGGGGAACTGAAACATAAAAATCACTCAAAGGGGAAATGTTTTAGTTAAACAATCTCTGTTGCACTTGAATAGATGAATTATATGAATAAAGTAGGCTTTCTTGAATAGCTGGAAGGAAAATGTTGATCTACATTACTTTCCCATAAACAGTAGATAAGGACAGTTTCATTAAGAACTTGCTGAATGCCTAGAAGCATAAAAAAGCCAAAAATGTTTTGAAACTGTTTTCCATCTCTACTATCATGATGTTTTAATAAAATGCCGGTGTTGATTTTCAGACCCCTTTGATGAAATTCTAATACAGTCTTTGCTAGACTCTTGCTTTGCCCTCCGTTGGCTTTTACAGTGAAGACTCTGCCACACCTTCCATGGATATGTGCTAAGTTTGCTGGGGGAGATCAGAGTCTGTCTAGCTGATCTTATATTAGCAGCTGTTAATGAGTTTTGGTAATATTAGGAACAGCTTAAAAACATATAGAGTTGAGAATCTGTAGGAATCACTTCAGTATTTTCAGAATACTGAAATATATTTCAATATATATTTCAGTATATATTTCAGAATATTTCAGAATTTTGGGAGCATAAAGGAGAAAATGAGTAGAAGAGCTTGCACACTTAAATCCAACATATGTATATTTATATAACTGAAATTATACATGTTCTCTCAGTGTTACACCAGAAAATTAAACAAAATCTGACTGATCAGAAAAACTGACTGTAAACAGGGCATCATTAGCAAATGGAAATGTATCTAGAGGAGTCTATGTTTTCTTGGCCCACTTGCTATTTAAAATCTTCCTCTTAATCTCAGTAGGAGAGAAAGAGAAAGTTTACGTAAAACATGGTGCAGTGATAAAAATGGCCAGACAGTTCAGTTAGACACAGCAGTCTAGTTCACATAGTTGGCCTGTACCTTGTATTTTAGTACAGCTGCATGTAATATTTTACAACTGAGAGCAGAGAAAAATTTACTGGGCAGGAAACTGAATCCCACGAAGAACAAACAGCAATGTGCGTTTGTTTTTTAAGATTGGTAACTAACTGGCAAGGAGATTTTGGTACGCATGTACTATTATATGTGCCTTAGAACAAACTTATGTCTGAAATGTTTTTCTCTTTTTTATTTTTTTTTCCTTCTTTAATTTGCTTCTTTTAATTAATAATATGAACTGCTAAAATAAAAATTTACACACTAACATTTATGTTCTGTTTCTCCCTTCCAAATGTAAATATTTTTTATTTTTTTTCCATCTTGTTTCAACAATTGCATTGCTCCAAACTAATTCAACTGTTTCATTTTGCTCAATGTCTTGTTCAATTAAGCATTATCTTTGCTTCCAAAGCAAAATCAGCACTTCATTAGAAATGAGGCTACAACTTCTCATTATTCGGACTGAGTCATTAACATTGTTTTTTTTTTGTTTGTTTGTTTTTTTCCCCTGATGGCCTGCATAGAAGCAGCACCAAAATCTCAGTTGCTTTTAAAGACTGTCTGCTAATAATTATTGTAGACACTTGATGTGCTGTTTGACAGTACAGATGGGATTAAGCTGACCTTTTAACCACATAATATTGTCTATGCTAATTACAAAAGAAAAGGCAAACTGAAAATGCTGACCAGTCTGACTGTCTAGGTCAGTGGGAGGGTCTATTTATCCTAACTACAAAATAGGAAAAACGTTATTATTTTCAAAGGCAAACTCAGGGCTTAATTCAAGAGTCCTGGCAAAGTGTTTGGAATCTCCATTTGAACGTTATTTTGTCTGTTAGAAGGCATTGTTGAGTTTACACTCACCAGCTGCTACACTTTATAATATAACTACAGTAGTGAAATATGATCTAGATGAGCATGTCAGACACTGAGTTAGACTTTCTGAACCTCCTTGCAAGGAGTCTACATCTCTTCTCTGCAAAGTCACCAGCTGTTTTCTTCCAAAACTTGTGCAATAAATACCCAGCGTGATGGAAAAGCCCAAGATTATGCTATTATATAAAGAACGGCTAAAAAGCTATGTAGATGTTCCACAGTTAGATGTAGCATATAGAGTATGGGGACTGACGGGGGGTTCAGCCATGAGAGTACAGACTGAAGCAAGTGGCTAAAATCTTACTTGAACCTTTACACAGCTTCAGACATGCTGAGCACTGCTGCCACAGCCAAGCTATTTCAGTAGCTGTAACACTATTGAACCCTAGGCCTTGTGCACACACATCCCAACAAGGATGTGCTTATAGTATGTGGGCTCATATAGATGGACCTCTCAGAAAGCATCTTTATTTGTTTGTTTGCTCTGTGTTCTTCAGGTAAACTGATCTTCAATAAACTCTGCTCTTCTCTTCAATGCCCTTGATTTCTCTCTTTCTTCACTCAAGCTGATTAAACACAGGCCTCAGTAGGGCTTTATTTCTTCATGTAACTTACTGAGAGTAACAAATAGTTCTGATGTGGGCTTTTTTTTTCTTTTTTTTTTTTTTCAGCCGGTGCTCCCAGAACCAAGGGAATGATTTTGGGTTCATTATTTAAACTGACTGATCTTGCAGTAAGGCTCAGTAACATACAATAGTCTCCCTGAACTGCTTCCTTTCAAAAGCATTTCTTCCTCAGGCCCATCTGAGAAGCCATGATGCCTCACTTTTTCCATCCTGGCTGGTGATTCCATCAGTGTGAATTTTGGTTAAGTTAAATAAATAAGTGTCACACTCATTTATTCAGCGTGTGCAAATATGTCCCATTATTAATGGAGCTTGTGACTGAAAATACAGGATATCTGTATTTTATATGCAAAATGAAGAGTCTGCAACTTTATGATAGATATCAGCTTTCAGGTATTACACAACAGAAGGTGGTCAGAGGGGAAAAATAATTTTGCCTTTTGCAGTTGCTTTTGCTTATTTGATTTTTGCATTTTACTTAGGATGGAGAAGGAAAATAGCACAGATTCATTTTTGCATTTACTGAATTTTAGCCAAATTCATTCTCAGTCAATTCCATGATGGTTGATAAACATTAGAAGAGGATGTTTTATTGCTTTTGCAAAGAAGTTTTCTTCTTGTCATGTAAAAAGACCATTAGAGCAACTGCTGTTAGTGGTCTTGGTTTTATGAAAAAGTATTCCCTTGCCCCAGCATTTAATTCAGTGCCAATTAAAGCTGAACAGTTTTTGTAAGCTAACATAATATATTTTCCCAGGTCAGCAGATATAATTAATGACGGACTGAAAATCAGCATCCATTTATCAAGACCCAGGAGCAATACATTATGCATCCAGTTTGCACCAAGTGATGTTGAAATAATGCCTAAGGTAGCATACAGTACTCTGAAGAAGAAATACAGAAACCCTGAAATCAAACATGTAAGTAGACATTATTTTCATTGGTATTGTTTTTAAGCTGAAGGAGATAGAACCTAACCCTGCTTAGAGACCTAATGTTAAAATGACCGAAGAAAACTTTATGCAGTATCTCGTTTTATTACTGGTAATATGTTCCTTAAAAATACTTCAGTACACTTTATTGAAAGCAAAAAGGATGTAATTACTGCAATTGACTAAACTTGTGACTAATAATTTTCTGGGAAAATGAATGTGTAAGTATCATTGACAAGTATTATGTGGTCAAATACAAGAATGCTAAATGGACATAACAGAAAAGCAAAGATATGGCCATATAGACTAGAAGAGATAATTTGAGGCAGTAATTATGTTGCTCCTGCCTTTCTGGGTAACTTAAGTGTCTTGTGGTTAAAACCATGTGAAGCTTTGATTCTGGGATTCAAGAGACCAGACGGTTTTGTTTATTAAAAATGGGTTGTTCTGTATGGTAATCACTTTCTTTCTGAGATCACCAAATGTGATGGAATTGGAGCAAGCAACAGATTTCCCTGTAAAACTTGCTTAAAATGGACATAAGTTCAAAATTTTGTCAACCTGTTTGTTCTTCTTGAAGTGAATATTTGAAAGGCTATCAAGGGCATCAGTGGACAAACTACTAAATTTTTGAATCATTACAGACTCTGTTGTTATTTAGAAACAATAGCAACAATCTCCAAGGATTTCTTACTGTGGAAATACCAGGTTAGTTCCTGAGATTTTTTTTTCTAAATAATGTCTATGTTCTTGGTCACTGAAATAATTTAGGTCTTTACTGAATGTAGACTGGCAGGAAACATGCATGAAGATTGTCAAAATTGTCCTGCATTAGTATTTATTTAGATAGCATTGTCTGTTTATAAACCCCTGATCTTCACTGTCCCTGTACAAATGTTTTTTGTAACTACCATGGAGGTAATCATGCATAAGCCATGCAAAATTCCTATCTCAAATTCTCTCAGTAAAATAGTGTATTTATTTAAGTTCATTTTTGAAATGTACACATCTGCAGATGTCCAAAGCAATGTGTAATAAACGTAAAAATTAGTCTGTTGATATTGGCAAAGAAGTATATTTTCAATATTCTGTATATCCACTGCTTTGCTGGACTCTATTACAATTATAATTTCCCTTGGAAAGTGACTGTATACCTATATAGGTATACAGAATGTATAGGTCTCATTGTTAAGAACTTTTTCTCACTGTAAAATTCTGATCACTTTCCTTATGTGCACTCTCTTTCAAGCCAATGGTATCACTTATATCAATACAGAGGACAAAAAAAGGTATCAGTTCACCTCTTTTTAAAAGTGCTGTCACAGGGAGAGCTGTGAAGGATTTTTGCAACTCTGACCTATCTATTTACTTCTAATTGTAGTAGAATACCAGTGACTTTCTATGGCCAAAATAATAAGGAAGAACAGATGTGTAAATATTTTAATTTAATCTCTTCCAACAAGAAAGTCCATTTTGGAGGAATTGTTTGGTTTGCATTGCACAAATGAATATCCATGCTGACTCTTTGAAGGAGAAACTGTCAGACTCAACACAAACATATCTGCACAGATTAGAACTGCTTTACTTTCTTGCTTAATCTAATAATTTCTTCCATTAAGATCCGAATATGTATAAATGAGAATATAAATGAGAATACATATTCTTATAAACACAGTATCAATTCAATTTCTATGTCAGAATTGCAGAGTTATATAAAAGAAAGTGTTCTAACGACATTTAGGAGGGATGATGACCACTTTTCTTAAAATGCTGTGGGAAATAGAAAAAAATATGCCTAGTTTCTATGTTTTAGGACAGGAGGATTGGGGAAGAGATCAAATAAACAATGATAGGGTCAATAATAGCATAGGATCAATAAAAAATGGATAAAAATTGATAGGATCAATAATAAATGTGATCAATAATGATCAAACAAAGGAAAGAACATATGCAATGGGAGAGGAATTTCTTTAATTCTAGTTGTGATCTCATTGGTGGTGGAAGAACTGACAGTAATTGCTGTTTTAAGAGCACACATTTTACAGTCTGCTAAATATGTGGGGGAAAAAAACATCAGTAGCAGAATTAAGTCCCTCTCTGCAGACAAATTCTACACAAAGGCTATGAAAGTGTTTGCTGTGAAGCACAGCGAGAAAGTATAGTGGGGAGAAGATTGTCTTTCTAAAAAAAAAAAAAGATTTTGAACATGGTAACAAAGTTGGAAACCAATCTCATCATTTATACATGAGCCAGGAAAGCATTTACTCTTATGAATATCTTAAAAGAAAAGTGAGAATATGTAAAATCATTCTTTGTTTTATTTGTTATTTAATCAGTAATATATAAGGCAACAGACTGGACAGAAATCTCTGAATAAGCAAGTTAATGCAACTTCTTTTTTGTTATTTTTTAATATAATTCTCATTAGTCCAATTAGTATAACAGAATAAAAAGAAATCATTACTTTGCTGAATGAGTGGAAGTATAGGAAAACACTTCTACAAGGTGGTATTATGAAAGATAGTAAAGAGTTGTGTTTCAGAGAGTCTTTAGCACATAAATACTTTTCTTTATCTTTGGGAATTTCTTTTTGTCCTGAGAACTTCTGTCTGAATAAAATGTGCAATCATCAGTAGTTTTTAAGCAGTGGTTAAGAATAATTGAAGCTGCCTGGAGTATGAAACAGATACTTGATGAGCCAGTATCATGAGCCATTAATGACCATACAATGATAAAAGAACCTATCTTCAGCTCTGGTCTATCAGTAATTAGAGGTATCCTGAGAATTACCAAAAGCTGAAGCTAGCCTGCTTAATGTGGGGAAATACCAGAAAATAGGGGTAACTCACTGTCTCACAATTTAAAATTCTAAATAATCTTTCAGAGAAAATTTGTAAGGACTCAAAATTTAACCTAACATCCAGCTAGAGAAAAATTGACTTAACAAGAATTTTTAAAAACCTAATTACAGACTGAAAAAATATGAAACCTCCATTTCAATTTAGGTAAGAACGTTGGGTACTTTTTATGACAGAAGAGGTGTGATTACTGGTAGGTGGTAGAGGGGAAACAGGAATTTGGGGGAACTATAGAAAAAGGAAGTTGAAACAGTAAAATAATGTGATGTCAGAAGATTCCTCGCTATGTTGTTTAGACAGTGCACAAGGATGCAGATTTTAGGTCTTACACAAAAAGAAAAGAAAACAAACAAACAAGCAAAACACCAAACATGCTTCTGTTGGGGTTAATATCATTACTGTGGCATTTTAGACTGGTGGGACAGAGACAAGACCACAAGATATCTGAATCCCTTTTACAAATTCAACTCTTACTTCTTTGTAGGCTGGCAGGTAAATCTACCGTTTGAAATGTTCACCTGAAATCACATTTTAAGTCGACTTTCCTTATTTACAATTGCTTTCCCTGTTTCCTTTAATTGCCAGTTTACTTTGTTCCCTCCCAGTTCAGCTCCCCACCTCTGCATTGCTCCAGTCTATCTGATATTTCCTAAGCAAAACAGGGTGTTCTTCATGCCTCCCACAGCTCTAAACACTCCATTTCTGACTGCAGGAAAAAGCAGTAATGTGGTGTTGTAGAGGAAAACTTATTTTACCATATTCTGAGTCACTGGAAGAAATAAGGAGGTCTAATTACTTGAGCACACTTTTGAGTTATACAGATCTGAAAAGTGTTCTAAGCATGAACTTTTCATTCTGCTTCCAAGATATCAGGAATCAAAGAATATTATAATGATTTGGTCAAATAACTCTACATTTCAAAACATACTCCAGGTTCCCTAAGGACAATTTAGGATTGTATAAAGCAATTGCAATACACGTTCAAAATGATAAAGGCTTTAGTTTTTTCATACCCTGGACTTGTAGGACTGATGTTTCTTTGCTTGGTGGTCCCTGTAATAAACATTCATGTTTTTCCTAGATTCATTCGGGTATAAATATTTAAAAAAAAAAAAAAAAAATCCAGCAAAATATCAAAGAAACCTAACCTTGTTTTAATTCATAAATTCCTATCTTGCATATCAGTCTTCCGTATCTTACTAGTTAAAACTGCAATTTGTTTGGGCAGAATTTAGATTACAGAGCTCATAATTAAACAACAACAACAAACAAAAAGAAAACTTGCTCTGCCATTGCCTCTCGTCCTGAGTAGCCAATCTGGGAGATCGAAAAGCGGTTTACTGTGATCTGCAAATAAAATGACAACAGTTCACATTAATTTTGCCCAGTTATAAGTAGCAGAATGAAGGAAGTCTGTGTATAATAATGCCTCAGTGGCAATCATTGATCAGTTAGCAACATGAAATCTCTCATTCAGCAAAATACCTAAACTCATTCACAAATTTAAGTCCAATAATAGTCCCATTGAGACCAGTCAGAATCACTGACATAATTTCTGAGGAACATACTTTTTAAGCTAGATCCTGTAAAGCACTTGAATACCTAATAACTCAGTGTGTCAGGCCTTTGGTTCCCCAAGTAGAAGTCAGAACCTAGATCTCTCAGATTGGCTACTCACCTAGAGTTTCCTATAGAGTGGACAAGGAAAGTCAGGTGTCTCCAAATGGGATCTATAAAAAGCATTTCCTAGAGTTATTGCAGGAAATGTTGAGAGGAATAGGGCTATTTCTGAAATCTCACATTCCTCTGAAGTTTAGATCAATTTCTCAGTTTTATAGCTGTCTGTTTCCATTCACACAACATCGCATCCCTGAACAGTCACTTGGAAGTAGATGCTAGGCATAAGAGTAAATAAATATTTACCTATGTAAAGCAGTATCTGAAAGAACAAATACCTACTCCCCCACACCAGAGAGAGCAAACTGGGATGTTCTCTTTCAAAATGTAGTCAGTAGTAGCCGTAGTAACTTTTTGCATGTCTGGAATTTCCCTTGTCTTAAAAGAGCTAATCAGTTTTAGCCCTTTCCTTATGTAAATCAGATCAGGATGAAGATCCTCAAAAAAATCACAGAGTTCAGAACGAAGTTACACAGAGATACTGAGAAGTGGTACCTTAATTTGGGTAATGCCATAGCTGAATTCTTATGAAGTCCTTCAGGAATCCCCTCATCACATAGTCTTGTAGTTTTGTTCTTCAGATATGTGATGGGTGATTCATAAAGTTGCTTATTTTACATGCACGCAGAAAAATATAAAGTGTAAAAATCTCAATATATGTACTTGTGTCCTTCTATGATATATGCTACAGTGGAGATTTCAGCCTTCATTTGCATGTCAAAATGAAAATAGATACAAAGAAACCTGTTATCACAACTCAGTAACTCAGTGTTTTGTTGGTTTTCTTTTCTTTTTTTTTTTTTTTTGTCTCTCTCTTTCTTCCCTTTTAAAAGCATACTTAGGCAAACCTAACATGACAGGCATTTACGTTTATATTTCTGCCACAGTTTTTCTCCTTTAAAAGAATGTCTCCACTAAAGCTAACAATAATAATAGTTGTAAGGGAACCCAAACAGTAGGGTAACTGTGCAGAAATACAGCGGAATATTTAAACCTAGCAATCCTTGAATGCCATTTTCGTACTTTCTATAATCTGTTTGCATTGCTGAGATCTTTGTTTCCTTTAAGAGAATGTTGAGGATTTCTGAAAGCTTAAAATAAATTGTCACTCAAAAAAAAAAAAAAAGAGAAAAGAAAAGAAAAGAAAAGAAAAGAAAAGAAAAGAAAAGAAAAGAAAAGAAAAGAAAAGAAAAGAAAAGAAAAGAAAAGAAAAGAAAAGAAAAGAAAAGAAAAGAAAAGAAAAGAAAAGAAAAGAAAAGAAAAGAAAAGAAAAGAAAAGAAAAGAAAAGAAAAGAGAAAAGAAAAGTAACAAACTGTAACCATGTTTCCTTTTAATTAAGTTCTGCAGCTTCTCATCTGACGTGCAATTTCTTGACTATAATAGAGCGAGTTCATTGCCAAATGCTTGGCATGGTTATTTATTTCTTTCCTTCACTCATCATGTAGCCACATGCAGAGGAAAGAAATGATTGGACTAAGGTGAATGTTGAGAAAAATCTGTTTGTTCATTTGGAAACTGGAGTTTATTTATAAACCCCACAGATGGCTTCTGATTCCATTTCAAAAGCTTTTGAAAATAATTAAACAAATGTGTTTGATGCTGAATTAAAAAAATAAATTTAAGAAGTGAATTTCTGTTTATCCAGAATGAGTGTGAGTAGGTGGTGATTACGAGCAAATGATTACTGATTGAGACAATGCAGTTTTAATTGCTGAGTAGAAAAGAGTTCTCTGTCCATATCACGGCTCGCGTCTTTTCTCAGACTCGTATCTGACTTGAGAACATGTCTTAAAGCAGGTTTCTGAATTCTCTCCAGGCTCACCTTTTCTCTACTGTTTGCACCTCTTTCCACCTCATAGCAATCACGAGAGATGCAAATTCTGGTATGTCTTTGATTTAACAGAGAAGATATGTTGAGGTTTATGGAAATTCTTGAGATTTTGGAGTTTCTTCTCCCTACTAGAATCTGTTTGGTTTGGAGGTATAGATAGGAAGAAGAGGCAATATAGTATTTGGATTAGTGATGCATATTGGTTTACTGGAAACAGACCTACATTTGTAAGTGTTCAGGATAGGATTCTTAAACAAAGCTAAACTTTATAACCAAAAGGGGGAAATCAAGCTCCTTAACTTTAAAACTTCAAGCACAGAATAGACCAAATTTCTGTCATTTTACTTTGTATCCTATTCTCCTTTTATTTTAACATTAAGTTTGAAGTAATTGACAGATACAGCTGAATGCCATTTGAGTTGTATGTTGATCATAGATCTTCCAAAGATTGGCTGAACATCCAAGTTCAGACTGCTTTCTGCACAAATTCTCAGACTGCCTGATAAATAGTATTCAGACCTTGAAAAAGTGAAAGAGTTCAAGCTGTCAGAAATGAATACTTCACTTATGTTTGCCATTTTCATGTTTTATTTTTTTGTTGCTTTGCACTGATTTCTGCACCAAATTTATCTTGGGAAAATGCATTTTTTCCACTCATATTGAAAAAGAATCTCTACTGAAATCAAGAAATCGCTTTTTTTCCTCTAAGAGGATAACTCCAACTTTGAGTTTTTACATTCAGGACCAGGGCCCAAAACATAAAGATACACAGGATCAAACTGTAGTTCATGATCCTTATGAGACTTTAGTCTGGGACTGCTTAGCAATGGGGAATGAGGAAGCCTCTGCTGGTACCAAAGCTTCTGATGAATTTGAGTCTCTGCCAGTAGGAAAGAATGGCTGAGGTCAATCTTGCTGAGTTGCCCTGTGTGTCCAGCCCAGCTCAGCTCTGCCCCAAAAAGGAGAAGGAGCCATTATCATGTGAACCTCTTGTGGAACTCCCCTCTTTTCCCTCAGCTTCCTATAATTCATCTTGTGGCTCTCAGATTCATGAAGGTATTTTAGTGTTGCTTGTATGGTCAATATTGCATGGCTAAACCTGTGCACATGAGTGAGCATTATGAAGGGTCATCCAAAGGACTGTAAGTACATTTTGCTTGAGATCTCTTTAGAGTTAATATTTCAGTGACGAACATATCTCTTGATATACCTTATACCTGTTCCTTACTGTACTACCATATTATCATACTTAAAAGAAAAGCTATTATATATTTCATGGTTCTGAGCTTCAATAGGCACAAAATTATTCATCCATGATATTAAAGTAATGGCAACCAGAAAAGAATGTGTTTAGGTCAATCCTAATATTCATGTTTCAAATCCTGTGGCCCTTATTTCTATGATTTCTTCCCCACAGTACCATTTGGGTCATAAGAATTTAAGAAACAAGTCAGAACCACATAGTCATTTCCAATATTTTTAGTACTGCATGCCATCCTAAAAAGTGATTATTATGTGTAATAACATGACAACAAGGTTGTACTTAAGGTAGCAGATCACTATATGACTCTTTAAAGCTGTTTTGTATAGATTTGCTTACAATGCCTGTGACTGAAGGGAGAATTCAGTCAGGCATCAAACCTTGTATTTTCTCCTTTTTTGTGTGTTAAAAGCAGCTACTGAGTCTGTGAGGCAGTATACAAAGCAGTAGAAATTATTCTAAGATCTTGATCTTGTGAGGATTGTGCGACTGTGTAATTGTATTGCACAACCCTGACCATGGCACCATCTTTCCACGACAAAGGCACAGAGTGAAGGAAAGTATAGATAAGTTGATGTTTCTTTTGGAGCACAAAGTGGCTGTTAAGAATGAACCTCATATTCAAAGTATTCCTTATTTTTCACCTAGTAATTGGCCATCTGGTGGTAATCTCTTGTCCTTCAGGGATGTTGAAATGAATTCTTGAGGAGTGTAAAATCCAGGATGTCTATGAGATGATCAATAACATCGATATTATACAGGTTAAAATACAAAAGCCCTTTCACACAAAGTAATCAAGTATACCTGTGTTCCAGGAAAGAGAGGAAACTTCTAGTTGAGTTTCAGCCTGGCAGCTGTGTGACTGAAAGAACCTCTTGTCTACAACAAAGTCTCCAAGGAGTGGCATATCCCACCATGGTGTGATTAACCCCTAGGTCTGGTTTCAGTGACTGTTCAGGTGTTACAAGTTTCAGTAGTGTTGTGCTGGAGATGTGGGATGCTCTTAAGTGAATCATAGCCTCATAGTTTAAAATGAATAGTCATCTCATCCATCATTCAACAAGGGTGAGAGTGTTCTCAGAAGCTATTCCACTATGTAACTGGTATCACAGCAGGACCTTCCTAATGTTCAGCTTAATATTTCCACTCCAAATTTTATCCTTTACATCAATTGAGTGTCTGGAGGAGTTTCTCCTTGTCTTGCTTGGCAAGACTTGCTTCTTTGGCAAATAGCTTCTTACATGGCAAGGCCAAAATCTGTTAGTGAATAGGCTACTGCTTCAGCCTAAATCCAGCAAAATCTGAAATCCTGCTGAAACATGCAAAAGAAAAAAGAAGGGAGGTGAAGGAGAGATGGACTGCCCCAGACTTCTGTGGAAGATACCCCCTTTCCTACCTGAAAGCCCACAGACAGCATTACCAGTAGCTTATGTGCTTATGTGCTGTGTTCTTTAGGTTATCTCACGGCTACCGGCCAGGAACAGGACTTCAGCATACAGTAGATGAGAGCAAAGAGATATATTCAGCTGTCATATCCACATGATGTAATGCAGAGTTATGTAGAGGCATCAGTTCCTGAAAGCCGTAGATCATTACCAGGATGGAGCTAGTTAGCTGTATCTGCAAGTCTAATTATCTCATATGCAATGCCATACAACTGTGGCTACATTTTCAGCTCTGAAGCAGACTCAGCTGACAGATGGTTAGGGCTTTCTATGCTATGCAGACATGCATATACTTGCTAAGCTGCCTCCTCCCAGGGAAAGGAAGAGGACCCTGATTCTCCCACAAAGGTGTCTAACAAGGCCATCCAGCCATAGGTTCAGTTTCTTTCTCTGCTTCAAGATTCCCATAACAGTCTAGGCTAAACAGAGTAACTTCAACAGGAATGCTTGAGAGATTTCCAGCTCAAGAGGCCCAAACAGTTTGCTAGCTAACATACATTGTCAGGACGGCAGCTGTGGTTGAAATGGTCATAGCAGGTGAAGGACTTAAACCTGTCTTCCACATCCATTAAAAAATAAATAAATTGCAACCAAATACTCTGGTCTTATTCACTAATAAATGTGTATTTAGTACTACAGTCTTGACTGCATTCTAATTCAGATAATCACAATGTGAATAACTAAGATTGTAACCTATATTTACAGTTAAATGGATATTTCTGTTCTCTGAAATTTTCATACTTAACGATATTGTGCAAAGGAGCTGCTGTGCTCTGTACATGATGCACCCATATCTTGGAAGGAAGTGAGTAATCTCTTGAGAGGTGCAGTCTGGGCCTCCTCAGACAGTAAGAGTTTCTGTCTGCATGTGACTAGCAGTGTATGGTCTATTTTTACCTTTTTTTTCTCAATAATTTATTTTTTTGTTTGTTTTCTATTCTTCAATTGCTTCAATTAATTCTCAAATGGACTAAGCTTGGAAAAAAAAAAAAGTATTTTTGAATTGCTAAGTTCAGCAAAGACTGGGCCATGCAAACTGACTTTCAGATATCTGTCTGTAAAGAAAAGTGTGATTAAGAAGAGAGGAAAAACTAGCTAGACTGGGATTGAAGAACTGAATTTGAATACGGGAGGGAGAAGTTAAAAAGGAATCCTTAAATAGTTGAGATAAGCTCTAGTATCCTTATATCTTTATTTGAAACAGACTGTTGAACATTCATAGCCTGTCTATCTCACATCTATGCCCCTTGAGATATGCCTTGTATAATTCATCACTTAGGGAGTAATACATTTGAAAGAATTGACAGTGTTGTAGATCTATCCTTCCTGGGCTAGCTAATATCAAACAGATTTCCGCCTGTATAAGGGAAAGAAGCTTTACAGGGGTTCTGTCAATGCATTCCATTTTGTCCAAAGATTTTAAAAAATCTGTTTAGTGTGATACTCTTTTTATGGCATTGGCTAGCATTTTCTGCTTGCTAGATAGTGGTGTGCAGAGTTTATGATAGTACCAGACCCATCTGGCTTTTTCTCCCTTCTATTCTCTCTGCCTGTCCTACCCATTACTCTAGAAAAACTTTTCACTAAATTCGTGTAATAATTAAAGAGTTCACAATATGGTTATAGAAAGCAGACTTTGTGGAGTGTGAATCTTAGATAAATCCTTATGTGTATAAACGTCTTTATCTTAATATATCTTTCAAAAGACAGGAAGAGGGTCTTTTTACAGGTAGAACTTCCAGGTACAATGGACAGCAGATAAAATGAACACTCTTACTTGTTCTCATATCCATTTGTATGTCACCAAATTTGCTCTCATATCGTATCTTTGAAATCTCAGATGACTCAGACAGGGATCATTTCTCGTAAATTCAGTGCAAGTTGGCTGAAACTTCGACATCTCAAGGAGTCCTAATAGCTTTCCAGACCTGACTTGTTCAAAATGCTGTTCAGACATGTCCTGCTTAATCCTTCCAACACTTCAATAAAACATTTAACATACATAAGTAGTGTTTTAGAGGTGAACAAATAACTCATAATACTTTATTTATTACCAATTGTACATTTCTACAAATTAAAAGGTTGTGAACACAGTGCAAGTATCTTAGACATGTATTATTCAGAAGAATCTAGTAAATTTCTGAGCAAATGTTTTCTTTACCAATGAGTCACAAATTATTGAAAAAGAGTGTTCAGGAACCAAAAAAATTATAGGGGATTGGTTGGCAATGATAATCATGTGTTATTTGATGTTTAGTCCATTTATATAGTTTACCAACATGGTGCAAATTTTGTAATTTAAATTGCATTAAACACTGAATTTCATTTTTTACGTATAGAATTTCTACTGGGGAAATTTCTCCTACTGAAAGACCCTATCAACTCAAATGTCTCTCAAAAGCCAACTTGAAATGACTGCAATTGAATGCAAGAATATTTTCAAAATCATATTTAAGGTAATTTTTTTCCTTCTTTGCTCTGCCATTATTAGACTGCTGATGGATGGAGAGAACAGAGACAGAAAGATGTGACTGACCCAAATCTGTAGCATTAACTGCTACTCAGAGTGGGAGTAGCAATATATCCATCCCCTGGATCTCTGTATTGCTTTACACTATTACTTCCTCTTAAGGGACAGACGTCACTGAGGTCCAAAACAAAGCCAAATTATTGTCACTCAATATTACTAAAGGAAAGACAGTTTAAGTAGAACACCAGTAATATCATCCTTTGGTCAGTAAGAAACATGCACTCAGACACAGCTGTGTTATGCTAGGTATACAAAGAAAGAAAGAAAGAAGGAAAGAAAGAAACTTCAAGATATAAATGAACTCTTACCAATTATGTCATAATATTCCAAATGAGCGTATGTTTTTTGTTTCGTTTATTTTTTTGTTGTTGGTGGTGGTGTTGTTTTCCATTTCTAAAATACTGTCTTTTATTGTTAAGCCAAATTATGAAGTAGGCAATGGATGTATGGTCTAGTGCGACAATTTCCAATTCTAAGATTAATTTTTACTGTGTTATAATAGCATTCAGTTCTTCCCTTATCTATTTCTCTACCAGAAATTCAGGAACACGGAAATGTGCAAAAACAGAATTTCCTGTCTCACTAATTTTATGAAATCTATTTTATGTGCTGTCCCAGCCTCACACAAAAATCCTGCTTGCAGACACCCAGAATTACTTTTTTTTTTTTTTTTTGCTTATTTATATAGAGAAAGCAATTTTCCTCGGAAGTCATCATTTATTTTCCTTGACAATTCCTACATAAATTATGTAGAGACCAGAAGTGAAAACTGCTTTCCTAACTGACACTTCTGCATGCTCTGAGCGAGCTCCAGTGAGTAAGTTGGGGGGGGTTCCTGCCTTCTCCATCCTTGGAGGGGCACTTAGTGCTGTTTGGGCCTCGGGCTTCCTGTTTGCCAGCTGGAGCTCATGGAGACAGTTGCCCAGACTGTGGCTGAGTATGCCCAGGTGGCAAGGATCGAATCTGAGTAAACAAGCTGCTGCTGTTGTACCAGGAGGAGCCAAGTTCATTTATTGCTGGCTATGTTTAACCTGCAGAACTAACAGGGTTTAAGATTTCTTATTTTGGGGTATGGAATATGCTATTTGGGGGTAAGAATATGCTATTTGCTGCTGATATCTGCAGGTCCAACAAGGCGAAAGGACTGCTCTTTTGAGGAAGAAGATGCTATTGCTCTAGTGATGCATTACCTAAAGCCATGAGAAGGGACAGACTGCTTGATGTGTATTTTACCCAGCAAGTTTAGTAGTCAAAAGCTATGCCTATCAGCTTCCTTGCCCTGCTCATCGCATGACGTGCACACACCTGCACCTTCCCTCCTAGAGCCAGACTGGAACCAGCTATTATCTTTGTCTCTCAAAACAAACATGCCTATTATGGTCTAAAATTAGGATACTTTTCCTTCCCTTCCACCTTTCACAGGGGTCATATACTGACTAACAAGGAGACTGCTGAAATTCAGTAAGCTTCTGTTTATGTACAGGCCAGGTCTGGTTTTAGTGCTCTTCATAACTGGAAAAGAGAGGCTTACCTATTCATTCCCACGCTGCTATGTTTAGGGCACAGCCTAAATGTGGCTGTTGCATGTGGCCATAGCAAGACTGGCATAAACATATACTGTGCAAACAGAAATTGTTCCATGAATGAATCCAACTTGGACTTGGTTTCTACTTTCTTTAGATAGCAAAATATTTTATCAGTAGCTATAAATCCGATGGAATCCCTCCATCCTCTCAGTTTATATACATACAGGAAAAAAATGTAACTCAGTATGCAGAGTTATCGTAATACAGATACTGCAACTAAAGCAAACGCTGTTCACAAATAGCTTCAGTTGAAATTCCTCAAAATCAGTACAGAACTTCCCTTGACTTTGAAGGGCTCTGGTCAGGCCCATATTAGGTGTGAGAGGCCCCAAGGACTTATCTGTTGGTTCAGTTAACAGTTTGCTTATGCAAATCCCGAGAGTTTCCTGAGTAGTGAGAATGTTTGCGTTTTGTAAAGCTCACCTGCTCTTTGGGGGCATTAAATGTTTGACTTCATTATTCCACTGCATAAAAGAGAGAGTGGATAAGAAAGGATGGGAGATAAGAAGCGAGTGAAACAAGTAGAGATGAGAGAGAGGAGCGGAGGTAGAAGTCAAGAAGCAAAGCCAGGAGGAGAAGAATGGAGAAAGGGGCAGAGGGGAGGAGAAAGGGGAAGACAAGAAACAGCACATCCTAGAGATGGCCCAGTATAAGCTTGATTTACCTATTGTTAAACTGCAGATGAAAGAAACAAAAGCAGGAAGGCAAAGATCAGTGCAAAGATGGCAGTCATGCCCTGATGTGTAGATTTTCAGGTTTGTGTTGCAAGGTATGTGCTGGGAGGGTGAAGAAGGAGGAGGGAGGGACAGAGGAAGAGCGAAACCACCTGCAGAGATGTCTCCCCCTCTTCCCTCAGTTCCACTTGCACTGCCCCCAGCCCCAGCCCCCTGCTGCTTTTGGCTCTTGGGTCCCTGACGCATTCAGTACGCCTGCACCGTGTGCTTGGACACCTGGCTCTTGGTGGCAGCTGCTGTGTGCTCTGAGCAGGTTTCCTGCCCCATCTCCAGCGTCTAGCATTAGAAACTAATGGGATACAATGGTGTGGAAGCTGTGGATGGGGATGGGTACTGGGATGTCCTGCAGGTGTACTGCTGTGAGCCATGGGGTCAGCCAGGGACTGGCTGTTTGGGACAGTGCAAGGAGCAAGGAAGCTGATGGGGCCAGGCGGTCTACTGCAGAGGAAACCTTGCTGCAGAACATTTCTTCCAGCGTACTTGAGCGATTCTGGCTGTTAGAGACTTTTGACTGTGTTGGATTAGCAAGTCGTTTAGGGATCTGGGGCAAACCAGTAAAACAGGCTGATGAATCCATGCGGTAGGTGCCAATCTGGGTTGCTGCCTTTTTCAGAAGTAAACAACTAGGAGCCATTGTTCATCTTCCTGACTCTCTGCAGGACACAAGCTGTAAATTACATCTGGGAACAAAAGGTTGATGGGAGTAGAACCGGGTGCCCAACTTCCCAAGGGAGTGCTTTGCCCTCCAGCCAAAAGAGTAGCTTTTCTGGCTTAAACCAGCACAGGCTCTTCTTATGCCTTCCCACCAGCACTCAGAGCCCAAGAAAAGTGTGCAGTACAGGATTTGCTACACTGAAGCATTTACAACCATTTCCATTACAAACCTGGTTTCGGGGTTGATCATGAAAATTAAATCCAGTCTGAAATGTAGCAAATAAGATTGCAGTCTAGGGACACAGGAGGAAATCTTATTAAAAATACCATATCTTTTTGAGATCGTAGTTAAATGGATATAAAATCCACCCTCCACCCCCGAAACTGCCTTACAGCCCATCTCACAGACCAGCTGTAGTCTGTGCGGAATGTACGCTGCCACGACCACAATTACCTAATGAGATTTGTGCTTTTTATATTCACTAAGATTACGCTCTTGAGCTCCCCATGAAAAGCTTGACATTTCCACAAAAATATGTTCAGAAAAGGATTTTTTATTGAAAAAAATATCTGATGATAATAGAAAAAAAAAAAAGATTTTTTTTTCAAATTATGAACATTCTTTTTCCAAGTTTTTATTTTTGAAAAAAATGCAAATAATTTTGACAGAAACAAAATTCTATTCTCCCCTCTGTTTCAATTGCTCCTATTTGATAAAGAAACCATTGTCCATTGATGTCATTTTTTTCATCATAAGTTCAGGTATTTTCATTTACTGGTCTGTATGCTTAATAAAATCCAAATAAATATACATTACAGGGAGAGGCTGCCCTGCTGAGTTTAGTAGAATTTTGGCCTTTGACCTCAGATGGGCCAGAATTTCATCCTCTAAGGGCATTCCATCAAAAAAAAAAAAAAAACTTTTTATATTGCTGTAAGCCACACACGTTCCTTTTCTAGGGCTCCAAACCATGTATTCCCTAACAGGATTTTATCAAAATTAATTGGTGCTGGCTACAGTTCATGTATATGATAAAATCACGAATGAACTATTTTGGTGCTTCTCTACTATGTTGCACCATCATAGATTCTGTATCTGCTTTGTCGAAGGCTTCTCAAAAAGACATTTTGTAAACGTTGGGGTTTTGTTATCGTTGTTGGATTAGTTGTCAAATTCTCTTTTGAAATCCCACTTCATTTAGTACCGTTTATTATTTTACAAAATTTTGGTGTCAGGAATTTAACTCTTTGTTGCCAAGGGAGTAAGAACATTCCAAAAGCTCTGACACTTCACTGCACAGTTTGTGTTGTTAACAATGATGTCATGGAAAGAGACACACAATGGGAATGAACTAATGGCCTCACCTTAAAACAATGGTCAACTGCATTTCCAACTGAAGATTTGCTTCATGATTTTCATGTTCCATAAGATTATCTCGAGCTAAAACAAAAGTTATGTATTTCCCACAATAATAATAATAATAATAATAATAATAATAATAATTGTCGTCATCATCATCATCATCATCATCATCATCATCATCTTGCAGGACCCTTTTCCAAGAGATGAACATCTCCTTCAAACAATTTTTCTGGGTAGCATCAGGCTCTGCAGCACCCATGCTAAATATGTATTGCTGTCTACCTCAGGCCAATATGTTTTAGGGGAGAAATTCCATGTCTGGGTGAGAAGGAAGGAAATATTTCCATGTCAGTTTTATTTATTTATCTATTGCAGCTCTTTGAAGTGCTTACGGGGTTGAAATGCAAGTCTATGTCCTAGGCTAATGCATACACAGGTGGATGGCATGTGAAATAGACAGGATGACTTGTTATATATATACAGTTCAGTAATTATTTCTGTGGTTTATCACATGAAATGACATACTGTGATGAATTATTTTTCTTGTATATATCTGTCTTTCCGCTTGCATTAGGTATTATCATATCTATGCACCTGGTCTAAACATGCCTAATCTTAGCCCAATTTCAGAGGACAACAAGCAAGAGGCAGATTTTCCGAAGTGGAATACCCCCTGTACACACCAAACACATGCAGAAGTGTTGAGATGTCTAAGATGCATATCAAATAATGCTCAGTATTGAGAAAACAACCTGTTCATAAACTGATGTCAGAAGAGCTAGAATTAGAAGTTTCAGTCCATGAAGAGACTGGGAATTTCCACTTCTGGTAAAATAAGACTGTTGCCTCTGTAACACTTGCCCACATCCCTGAAATGAACATTATTCTCCATTTACCCATGGTAAAGAAAACAGACTTCCTTTTTTTGGTTGGTTGTTCCATTTAATTGGGAATACAGGACATTAAAAAGAGGTATTTTATGTTCATCAAAATGAACCAGCCAGCTAACAAACCAAACAGCAGCACAAAGATAACTAAATTTTAATTAAATATACCATTCTTTTGTTTCATACATAGGGGTGAATTTCGAAAGTCATTTATCAATTGAAGAAAAATATATCCTTAGTAAACTAACAACATACTTTGTCTCTGCTCCAGCATTTTCAATCCCCAGACTTCATTCATATAGTTAGATGCCAGAATACCTGTAGGTATAAACGTACAGGAATTCACAGAACTATTTCTTTTCCACTACTATAAACAGTAAGTCCTATAGGCGATTGTTTTTATTCTGCTCTTAAAGTCATTTGTTTCAAAAGTAAAAGTAACAAATTCACTAAATAAAGTATGTTTCATCTGTAACTTCAAAGTTTCTAGTGTCTTAATAAAAAGATGCCCTGGGTTTTAAGGAAAGATTTTTCTCTTTAACCTTGTCCCATCAGATATTCCAGACCTGTAGGAAAAGCCTGTTGGAACATGTTAAAAATTTGGCTGATTGGGAAAGGGATAGCCAGCCATCTTTAAGTCAAAAGTCAAAGAAAAGGCAAAGTGTAACATTCTCGTGCCTGTGGCTGGAAAGACCTGTCTGTATTTTTCCATTGTTCATGTTAACAGAGATCAAAAATGAATGAGAAAATTCTTTAAAGTGGGAGGATCGACACCATGGTAATCCGATACAGAACTTTTCATTCTGAGTTTGCTGAGTGAAACCGAAATTGGGGGATTACGGGCTGTCAGTCATTGCCACGTGCTGGTTGCTACAGGTGAGATGTCCTGGGCTGGGTGAGCCCTCTCCAGCCCCTCATTCCGCTGCACACGAACCATTGCCATGACTCCCAGGGAGAGACCCGAACATGGAGACACTACGGGAGATTGTTAGGGCACACAACAGACGTACCTTTCTCTTATCTGCAGAGGTTTGAGGTTTTTCAATGAGGGATTTCATGTGGCATCTTTCGCTGATTGTAGAGTCCCACAGAGCCCCACATGGCAATAAACGTGTGGCCCTCGGGAACCAGGACCTCATCTGTGTATCAAACGCTGTCACGTGCTCTCATCCTGTTCCTCTGCTTTGTGAATTGGGAATAGGAGGAATAACTCCTTCCCTACCTTGTGTCGTCAATAAAACATTGACCTTAGTCCTCAGTACCACCGCTGGCATTAGTTACCACATCTTTGGAGCAGCCTGCACAGAGGAGCCAAGGGTGGAACGATCCACCTCGATTTACCTGCTGCATGAGGATATCCTCCGGGTATGAGCAGGAACATCTTGGAAAGGTTCGTTGTGGAGCAGGTATTTTTGCTTGCCGTAAATTTTACTGCAAAGTGAGAAAATGATGAGATGGGACAAAACAAGCAAAATGTTTTGGGGAAACATCCAGGCAGTTGTAGGTGCTTTGCTGGGGTTTTGAAGCTCTAGTGCTTTAGTACGTTTGCCTGGTTTGCATTAATGCTGTTTTAAAATGCAGGAGGGGGAGCTTGTAGCAAACAGTGCCTTCCTGAGCTACCTCATGAGAGATTATGCACATTTTCCTGTAAGCACGATAAATATAACTTTTGACTGTAATGGTGTAAGAATAGGAGGTTCAGTGCCTCTTTAAAACTCATGCGGCTGCTTAGTCAGTACTAGGCGCCCCCGCTGCCCCCCCTTTCGCTGCCCAGTAAGTTTGTTGCAATATGGGTGTGACTTTTGATGGAGCTCCCCCTCCCTGTTATGTCATTACTCCAGTTCCTTTGAATCAGAATAAAAAGTGCAGCAAACTTCAGACTCATTGACTGCAGGCTTAACAAGCGCCGGGGCTTTTCTTCTCTCCGCAGCTTGCAAGGATCTCTGTTTTTTGCAAAACAATTCTGAGAAAACAATGGCCAGCTTCTACGTATGGGTAACTTTTGGATTATGTTTGCTGAAGCTTTGTCTAACAGAGACACGTAAGTTTTGTATGAATGAAAACGTTTTCAATTGTTAATAAGTTTATGCTTCAGACAGCAACAACTCTTCTGCAATATAGCTAAAAGCTTCCTTGCATCTATCTTTGTATAAAGTGTTATTATTTATGGGAGTTATCAGAGATGCTTTAGAACAGTAACTGCAGCTGTGCTGCTCTGTACAATCGCAGAAAGCTCTGTATTGCTTGTAAAGGGCAATTCCAGATCCATAAAAAGTGAGTTGTAGAGCGTTAAAGTTTAAACTAAGAACAGAGGTACACGAGGGAATTTAGAATAGCTGTGGTATAGCTCGGTTCGACAACATGACTGCTGTTACATACTTAGTTCACTCTCCTAGCTCTGTTTTAGACTGGGGTGAGGGGGAACCCCCTCCCCAGCATACAACTGTATTCTTGAGTTCAGAGGGGCTGAACTAACAGCTAATGCAGACTGCATTTGGACACAGCCTTGCTGAACAGAAACAAAACTGCAGTGATCTGTGTGACTGATATTCGGAGAGCTTTTATGCCAGGCATGCCTGTTTCTGACTTAAGGTTTCTTCGGGGTTGACTGGTGAGATTTTGGAACAAAGGGGGATAGAAGTGCCTGCAAAATTTTGTTGGTTATCAGTTAGCTTTCTGTAGCTTGGTTGTCTGCTTCAAATATTTGCATTTAAAAATGAAACATTCATGTAGAGAAAAAATAATAATTGTATGTCCAAAATGACAAAGTGCTCTGGAAATTTGACATGGTGCAGGCTCACCCATGTCTGAGGGAAATGGCCATGCTTTTAACAGACTCTCATTGTGACAGCAACAGCCTTGAGGCATTTTGTGGTTAGGGGTAACAATTATCCTTCTACATTATTTTTCCACTCATCAGTTCCAGGAGTCTAGCAAAGTACATTTTTCATTGCCATTGTCACCCAAGGGCTCTGTGTGTGTGTACGGTACATATATATCCCATTTGCCTGAGCAGCAGTGGATACTTCTGTAATGGTTGCAGCGCGGCTGGGCTGTGGATGGGTGTGTCAGAGTGAACAGTTCCTGGCGCATCTGGGATAGCTGGAGAGCCCTCATTGCTTTCTTCCTAAAATTGTCTACCTATTGTACCAAAATATTCTTGTTAAAATCAGGTACATAGATAAAGTCCTTAGAGAAAGTACATGAAAGATATCCGACGTGTTTAAAACTTTGACTTACTCCAGGTCTTTATGCTGTAGAAGGATTATAATGATTTGGTTACTGCCTGCTCAACTGATTTCTCCTTTTATGAGCTGCCAGGAGTGTCCTAAAGAGGCAGGGTTTGTAGTGACTCTGGAAGTAATGTATTTTTGCAGTGAGACATAGAAGAAAACCCTACTACTTCAGCATAGTTACAAGAAGTATGTCAGACTTCACATATGCCCCACGGGGAAGTTTCTTTAATGGCTTAGCAAGGTATTAGATTATAGCTACAATATATTTTAGTTGGTATGCGGTACATTCCAGCATGACTTTGTAGTCAGAAATGACTTCAAAATGGCAGTTGATGGTGGTTTTATTTTTTTTTTTGAAACCAGTGACTTTGCTGTGTGCATCACAGAACACCGGCCACTGATGTTGGATTGTACTTTGTTGGAAGACCAAATTCAGATCTGTTCCTGGATTCTGATTCTGTTAGTACTGATTATGGCAAAAATGAAAACTTCCCGGAGTTGCTGTTAATGTGATTGCTAAAGAAAAGATGAGATACAGAGAGCTGTTGAAAAACTGATTCATCCTGAGTTCTGTGTTGCTGTGACCATTCTGTCACTGATAATTGAACGAGGTGTACTCATGGTATTGATGTGACTTTTGTTGTCTGCGGAGTCTGAGCCACATTTCAAATCCCAGGAGGATATGGAGGTTGACATCTTGGTTAATGATGATTCTGGAGAGATTTTTCCCTGTGGACATTATGTACTTGTAAAAATATTTCTCTCAAAGTTTTCCTTGATTAACACAAAGTGACTCATGGAATTTTGACCCCCAAACTTAAAAAAACTAGAATAGAATTAGGAGTAAAGACGGAATGAAAAGAGGAAGAATGAGTCCGCCAGTGGGAGGGAGAGGCTTATGTATCAGCACTGGAGAGGTGGCCAGAGTCTCAGGACAAGGCAGGGCTCTGAGGAAGGGCTACTACAGCTATCAGTCAGTCACAAACAAAGGGACCTTCCTGCCTCTTAGCTTACATATGTCACGTAAATTTGTAAGTAAAGTAGTTTGAAGAAGTTCTTTGTGCTAGGTTGTGTTTTTTGTTGTTTTGTTTTGTTTGTTTGTTTGTTTTCTTTTTTTCACTTAGTCCTTACAGTGTGTGTCTTGGCTGTTCTCCCAAAGCTGCAAAGAAACTACACTTTATTAAAGTTCACTTGGACTTCCATCACTTGTTAATGGAAAGGTTATATATTTGTCCTTGAACAGCTTACACACACAGACACAGGCAACAAACCATAGCAGAGGATTGTCTTGCAGTCTTTGGAGAAACGTTTGTTGCATCTTTAGTCACCGGTATTCACCACAATGCAGAACCTTTACCTTGAAAACAGGAAGAGAAAGGCTTAATGAAGGAAGATAGCATCACAGAAGTGAGGAAGAACTTCTTAAACTAAATGCTTTTAAAACCACTGGTAGCTCTAGCCAATATCAAATGAAATGTTCTCCCACACCTGGTGTGTCTTTTTTTCCAGAACTGTTCCTGTGACTTTTATAGGCCAGGATTTGAAGAGAGTACTAATACTGTGGTTATTTATCTAGCACCTAAACAGCATGAGGTTCTACTGCAGCAAGAATGTGCCAGTAGGATGAGATGCCCTGAGATGCTGATAGACAAGTATAAACATCAGAGAAAATGAGCATGAGCTCATGACTGCAAAAATACTTTACCCTGTAGAGAAGATGGGCTCTCAAGAACCTCATGAAGGGGTTAAAAAAATGCTTTCATTAATGGACAACTGCAAAAACATTTCAAATGAAAGAATATATGGAAGAGAGCGGGAAAATATAGTAAAGAAAAATGAAGATCTCAAAGCATTGTTTGGTTGTGTGGCAAGAAGCACAGTGGATTGTAGGAAAAAACTAACACAGCATGAAGTCTCAAAGAATTTTAAGTTAGAGAAGAAACCTGAAAAGTATCCAAGCAAGAAACTAGCATAAACCTCTACGCAGTTTTCAAGTAATTTGGGAACCAACTGCTAGGAGCAGGTAAAAATAAGAAATGAGGAATAAAAAAAGCTTGCAGCAGCAATCAAGTTAATGTGTAACAGGAATGGAGTCTGTAGATATGTGAAAAGTTAGAAGAATAAAAGCTGCACTTCTGACATGGCAGAGGAAAAAGAAGAGGTGAAAACTGTGGGATATATGTTAATTAAACAGCAAAGGGCAAACAATACAAGATGGCAATGTTCTTGCCAAAGAAGAGATGGTATTCATAGGGAGCGGCTAGCAGCAGTAGGTAAGTTTGAAAATAGGTTGCTAAGAGACACTGATTTTAAGGAGCAATTAGATAAAGGCAGATTAGATGTCCTTTAAAGGACATTTTGGGTATTGGTGATCATGCTACTGGGTCGGAAGATGGAGTCTAAGACATCTGGTAACTGTGTTTTTTCTTTGATAAAAGGTTAATTTTAGTTCTGAATGTAGATGACTGGTAGCAGAATACATTGTAGAGAAGCAGGGGAAAAAATGATGTAGTGCTCTTTATATGAACAGAGGAAAACTGTGCCCAAGAACTTAGACGTTTTGGGAAATTCCAGAGATGCTGTAACAAGATTTCCCCACTTGCTTTCTGGTCTTCTTGCCTGATTTCTGTTCTGACATTAACAGACAGGTGTTTGAAAATGCGGTTAGGGCAGAGGAAGGCAATTCTCAATTTCATATAACACAGATTGCATTATTTACAAAAACATTGATTTTTCTTTAAAAGGGAATCCTATGCAAGAGAGCTAGGGAGTGTTTTCTGGTGAACTGTTCCCTAAAATTGCTTTTCCTAGGACCAAGTCTGAATGTACGTGGTTACCTCACAGAGAGGATAATTGTGAAACTAACATGACCAACTGCAGTTGTCTTGCCTACTTTGAAAAGAATACAACGCTGTACTGGAATAATTCATGGTGTTCAAAATACATGATATTTTAGTATCAGCTGATAACCAAGAGCATGTTTTAATCACATTTCACTTTTTGGCACTAAACAGAATTCTTAGACTACAGAATCTCATTATTCCAGTTAAAGGCGAGTAAAGTGAGAGAAGCAAGACAGAGGTTAGAATTGTCACCAATACCTCTGTGCTAAATATGTCATGGTTGATTGCGAGTGAAACCACACCTACAGCCTACTTATATTTTGCCTTTACCCATAAGGCTTTTTATGGTATATCTGGTGGTTTGGACCATTCTCTGTGGGCTATCAACAACTGGCAGGGAGAAGCCAGTTTGGAGCAGCTGCTCGCCATCTTCCAGATTGTGCCAGAAGTTCATCAGCAGTTACAATGCTGTTGTCTATCACTCCCAGGGAGGTAATAATCATTTCAAAGCCAGGCTTATGGCCATCAGACGCTGTAATTATCAGTGACCATTATGGCTGCTGTTAATACTGGTGGCAGAGAAGATTGTTTCAGCCCTGAATGTTTATCAACTTCCTCCCCGTGAAATCACAGGCCTCTCTACGGCAGCATCAGCAGTAATATCAGTAGCAGCTGGCGGTGATTTTCTTTCCTCGCCGTGGCTGCCAGGGCCCACCCCACCCAAGGCATGCTGGAGAAGCTCCGTGCATGGATGAGTCTGCAGGCAGTCATGTGAAACAGCAACCGGCGGAGTAGAGAGGGGTTTTCCTCCGAGAGTCCTGTCAGTCAGACTGAAAGTTCAGCTAATTGCGATTTAAAGTTCAAGCCTCTGCAACTGTTTGCTGCCTAAAGAAATCTGCTGTCATTTTTGGAGTCTGTGCATACGATTAGGCATGTAATTGAACTCCCTTTTGTGTGCACTGGATCTGGGACTTTCCAGTTCCTCTACATGACAACACTGGCTGTGTTTTATAACACAGCAATCTTAATTCAGTACAATAACCTTCAACCCTCATATAGCAAAATAGGAAAAAAAAAAAAAATTGAAGAATAATCTAGTTTTAGCAATTACTAGCAGGGAAGCTCAAACAACCACACCGATTCAAAGTAAAAATAACAAAGAAGACCTGAATTTTACTTACATTTGCAGTTTGAGAAATATATTGATTTGCTTTTTTTTCTTTCTTTCCTTCCATTGATGACGGAACTAGATGCAGTAGCTGGAAGCTCTAACTGACTGTGTTGTGTCTTTGCCCATCCCCTGCCCGCACCCCCGCCCCCCCCCAAAAAAAAAAAAAAAAGAAAACCTCAGACATGCAGCAGCTGTGGTAAAACTTCCGTCTCTGTCTCTGCTAATGATCCTGTTCCAGCAGCAACGTGAGATGGTTGTAAAAGAGCGTGCCAGGGTACAGGCAGGCAGCTGGCAGGGCAGAGGGCATTAGCCAGTGATCATCAGCTATACAGCTATATACAGCTAATGTCTGTTTTAGTAAGTACCTGCTTTTGTAAATAAGAACGTATAATACTTAAAAATCTGCTGTGACATAGCTTTTGTTGATTACAGATGTCTCACCATGGCAGCGAGTTATCAAGGCCCACAGTGAAACAGGTTCTCAGAAGTATATTTCCCTAGGGGGCTTTTTTATTGTTATTTTTGTTAATGTATAGGTGTCTGTAAAGCAGCAGGGTGTGGTGTGTGTGGGTAGATGTGATGAATGGCTTCTCGCAGCCTTCTCATGCAGAAGCGAGAGGTTAACTGGCGCTCAGCACGTGGTCCCTGGCCAGCCAGGCCCCCATGGGCAGATGCGAGCAAGCTCGGTCGGGCAGCAAGCAGGCTGGCAGCCAGCTCAGGCTCTGAAAGTTGAGCACCGGCCCCAGGCTGGCAGCCACTCAGAGAATGCCTCTTGCTGCCGGGGAGGCACATCAGCTCGGGACTGGTATCACACCTACAACCACAGTGCGACTCAAGAGTTTTCAAAGGGCAGGCAGAGCCCGCCCGCCCACCCCAAATGGGCCAAGCGAGCTGGCAACTGCTCCTTCTACAGCATGCGTACCTAGTAGTTTAGGAGTGCCTTAGGACTTGTGGTGGTGGCAGCAATTAGTCATTTACCTACCCTCTGCCATCTTGCCATCTTCCCCTGCTGGGGAGCGTGGAGGCGAGGCGGCGATGCAGAGCGGCTGTGCGAGTGGCAGCCAGGTCTCCTGGCTCCAACCGAGAGCTCCGGGGGAAGCTTCTGTGCAGGGAACGCTAAACAGTTAACTGGGAAGCTTCAAGGAAAAGTAGTTTTTGCCAATTATAAAGAAACATGATTCATTAATAATGAAGAAACTGAGGGTGAGGCCTGAGCTCATTTCACGGTTTGCTTATACTTGCTTCCCTGTTCTTCCTCCTCCTGCTTGATTAGGCGTCCTCCATTAATATCCTTTCCCTTTTCCATTGTTTTCTCAGGCGTGTAAGTGTAGAGAAAAAGCCTTTTTTTGCTAGAGTCCCTAGATTTATAAATGTTTTTGTCGTTGTTGTTGTTCTCTGTTCCTGAATATTGCTTATGCACAAATTTGACATATAGGAATATTTAAAACACAGAAATTAAATAACATGTATTCTGTTCAAGTCAAGTCTTCATTCACGTCGTCATTCTCCAGTAGCAGTCCCACTAAAATCAGATTTTAATCAACTTTTTTATTCATTGCTCTGACAGTTCTAACCTGTTTACTTGTGTGTATGCTGTTCATACACACATGGAAGACTGGCAGCTGTTTTCACTGCAATAGCATTTGGTTTCTGTTAGACCACAGCAGACACAAGATATAGTTTTCTTAATGAAAAAAAAAAAAAAAAAGTTGTATTCAGGATTGGTCTATTTCTGATAAGGGATGTTTGAAGCAGTTTGGCAAATGAGAACTGATCTAAATCTTTCATCCTACTGTCAAACTGAACACCTATTTTGGTTCAAGAACTTTAAAATTGATTTAATAATTAATTGAAGAATGATGTCTTAAATCTAGTCATGTTTCTTTCCTGGTTGAAGCAAAACTTCCTAGTAATAACTAACATTTATCTTCTTGAGATTATGGGGTATTTATACATAAGGGCTTGATACTCTGGGAAAGATGAGTGCAAAGAGATACAAAACAACCCAGCAAGAGGAGGAGCTAAGAACAGACCCAGTGTCTTTAACCTGAGGCTGGGCGACCTGCCCATGATTCCAGAAGGCCACTTAACCAGAAGGCTTCAGGTCCAGAGACGTTTAACTGTCACTGTGTGGCAACCAGCTGTCTCCAGTTGGTAGCCAGGTGTATCTTGTATATGTTCACATCTTCTTTTGAACTTTTTCTGTTTCTCCCACCTACTTTCCATTTTCACCATTAATCCACCTCCATCTCTTTGCGACATTTGGCTGAAGCAATCCGATAAATTTTGGCTCCTGTCAGCCTGTGTCCGTGATAGAAGGTTAAATCCATTTAATCCAGTAAAACTTCTATTCATCAGCTTAGTCATTCTCAGGCAAAATGAAACATGGAGACCAAGATCTTCCAAGAGGCAGGCCTCAGAGAAGACTCAAGCAAGCAGAAAATTCTCTTGTTCATGTTTTTACGATTTCTTTTTATTTCAGCCTTCTCTGCTGGCAAGTCTGACTTGCTGTCATTGAGTTCAGCATGAGGCTAATAGGGCAGGGGCATCCACTGACTTTAGAAGAGTGGTAACAACAAATTATCACTTATTTTGCAATAGCAAGAGTCATTTTGCCTTCTTGGGAGGAGAAAAAGCACAAAACTCTTCTAGCACAGAAAATAAAAATGTTTTGCTTGAAATATTGAGCTCTAAACTCTTAAACTCCTCTTTTCCAGAACATAACCAATTCATTTTATAGCCTATAGAGAATAGATACTTGGTGGTTTCAGTTCATAACTGAATGGCACAGCTAAGGCATAGACTGGCAGCCATCAAATTCACAGTTCTTGTATGTAAAGCAGTAACAGGCAGACAATGTGAGCATGTGAGACACCTTCCCATGGTGGCTGACTGGGGAGAAGTTTCTTTCCTGCTTTCGTGGCTTGCCTCAGAAAGCCCTGAATCCATTTGCTCACTGTTGTGGTGTAAAATGTTGCAGAGCTTTTATCAGACTGTGTATGATGACTTTTGTGTCTCCTGATATTTCCATTAGATCAGTCCCATTCATTCATTTTTTTTTTTTCTATGGCTGTATTTCCTGGCTGCTTGCTGGATAGGAAATGATCATGGCAGTTCTGCTTTATTTTCTCCTTCTCCTTGGCCTGCCAAGTCTCACACATTATCTAGTAATGATACAGTTGGTGTTCATCCTGAATAGAGCCAGCATTAACTGGCTTTTAAGACAGTGAAACAATCTTATGCCATCATGGAAGGGTAACGTCAGCACAGTTATTCATTTTTTTTGGAGAAAATACAGGCATAAGTGTTAGACAGCGTTTTCTGTCTGTGTGGGTCCATGTGAACAAGAGAAAAGCATGATCATCCAGTTCTCCAGAAGGTGGCATATCCTGAGACTTGGAGACTATTGAGATCAGTGACGGCATCCAAATTTGTTTCCTGTTAACCCTTTGCTGAGATTATATTTTTGTCTCAGCAGTTCATATAATAAGTTTGTGTTTCTGGACTTTGAGATCCTTTTTTTCTTTAGATCTTTGACATTTCCTAGGGACACCTGTTCCTATACATGCCAATGGGGCCCAACACTACGGTAAATTAGAAAAGAGTACATAATATGTTACTCACAGACCAATGCAAGACTGGTAAAATGTTGGTAAACTGGTAAAACTCCTTAGCAACTTTTCTTTGCTGAGCAAAAAAGGAAAAGTCCAAAAACCTCTCTATTTGACTAGGTTACCCTTCAAATTAAAATAGAGGCAACGTTATTTTCTTCAGTTGCTTCTTTGTTGTCACAATCCTATTTAGACATATAGCACAGCTACAGCATTGAAAGTCTTGGGCCCAGCAAGGGTTATATGCCTATAAGAGTATATATAACCTGTAAAAGTGTTTGCTGATAACATCTACTTAATGTTACAAAACTACATCTTCAAAGCTCCAGGGGGGCATTAGTAACACAATGCAGTGCTTTCTTAACATATGCTACAACACCTTAGACATTTGAACTGGACATCAAGATGCCTAAGTACTCCTTCTGTTTGTCATTTGCTGGATTGTTTCTGGCTCTGTAAAAGAGGAACCTGAATTCTTCTTGAAAGAGAACCTGAACGCTTACACTTTCTCAATGTATTACGTTAGAAAGAGGTGGAGTCTCTGATGAAATTTAGTTCTGTGTAGTCATTCTTTTTCTTGCATTACATGCAGTTTACATACATGTTACAACATTTGGTCTAGAGGGGGTAGCTCTCTCATCTGATGCATTTTATCAATACAATCAGTACAGCTGGAATCAGGCTTAAATGTGTTTAAATTACCAGAGAACTTGAAGTTTCAAGTTTGAGTATATTGTTATTCAACAGAATAAAGATAACCTCAGCTAGTGAGAAACAAGTGAACTGACAAATATGTGGAGAGTGGAAAATAAAAGCTAGCGTTTTTTTTGTTTTTTTTGTAGGCTTTTGGAAGTCAGTGATTTTACCCCCACATTACAAGTAGGTAAACTGAGAGAAAGCAAGTAAGTTACCCAGCAATATAGCTGGAATTAAAACATTTTCTCCTAAGTCCCAATGTTGTGCTTCATCAACAAGACAAGTGTTCTTTTGCTTGAATTTCAGAAAGCAGCTATGATTTCATATACAAGGCTATTTCAGCTGAAGTAAGCATTTTTATTATTCATACAAAAAAAAAAAAAGTCCTTGTGCAAAAGTTCTTCTACTGATGCAGAAGTTTACAAGAGTACAGGGGACTGGAACATTTTCTGGAAAGCTGGCATCTTAAAAACAGGAAACTCCTCAGTTACTGACCGTTTAGTAATCTGAGCCTGGCTATGCAATCCTCACTGCAGTTGAACAATCGATGTGAGAAAATGCTCCTGCCTGTGTTACGTTATGAGCAAGAGCTAAGTGTTTTTCTAATTTATGAAGCACCCGACTTTATAACCCATTGTTTGCAGACCTGCAATGAGTTTATTAACAGTACCAGTCAGACACTTTACTGACTTTATTACTGATACTCAGTGTTCAGGTCGTATCACTTTATCAGCACACATCACAATCATATTGCTGTTGGCTCACAGGAAATTCAGGTGTGGGAACTGCAAGACAACATATTAACACCGTTTTTTTTTTCCACCAAGAAAACCCTGTCACAATACAAATATGGCCACAGTTATAGCTATAGCAACATGTTCATGTCCTAATGTAAGACTGTCTTTTGCTTTTCGGTTTACTGGATTGGTACCTTAAATTTATTGCTAAGCACCCAATATCTCCCATCCTTTCAGAAAAAAAAAATAGTTTTAAGACTCAGCTGAATTAGCAGAATGTCAGGAAATGGTATAGTAAGGTGTGCCTAAGAGACTTTTGCACTGTTCAAGAAAGACAAATGGGATCTATGCACAATAACTGGTAGCATATCATCTGGAAAAGTGTTTCCACTCTGCATCAGCTACTTCTATTATTCCTAAGAGAGATCTCTGCTTTGTGTAAAGAACTTCCCTCTTTTATTTTTTGCTAGTACGTGATGACATCTCCTCACTTCTCTTTTCAGAGTTCTTACTGGCTTCCTTTCCTTTTTATCTCAATCTAAGCTTCCTGGTCTCAATGACCTGGTAATAATGGGTCACACAAGAACAGCTGTTTGCTTTATCTAATATATGTGATTTCTTTTGCTTCAAGAATGTAAGCAGTTTCATTGGAAAAAAAATACTCTAATGCTACCTATCTAGGGTTTTCTATTTATAAAGATGGCTTATGCCTGATTTGCTATTTGAATTGGCTCTTGCTCAGAGTGAATCTGACTTCAGAACACTTTCCACTGTCAAGAAACTTAGAGCACATAAATTGAGGTCTGTCACTTTATCACTTGCAGTTCAAAGACTGATTTCATTCTGCATCTTTTCTTAAAATCCAGCTATATTTCATTAAAATAGAAGATTATTGGAAGCCATGAACATCACAGCAAAGGCTTCACAATCATTCCAGCACTTCTGGAAGACAACAGTGCTTCACTACTTGAGGATTATTGCATGCAAACAGTAGTGCATTGCCCTCACATACCTAAATGTGTTTAGGATTTAATGTAATATTTGAATTCACATAAGACTGAGGCCACACTGCCAATACTTCTTTCCAATTCTTGCCTTATGCATGCAAATCTTTACTGCTTCCCGTGAATTTTTAAGTTAAAATATCTGGAGAAAATAAAAAAGTATGAAAGATATGAGACCCAAGGCATATAGTTATTCTCTCCATATTTGCAATAGCCACAACATTATGTACATACTAATGTTAATTGGAAACATTAGAAATTAAATATAACTTTTTCCTTAACCATTTATAAAAAAATTCCAAACTAGGACTGTGCAAAGGACTGTAAGAAATTTAACTGAACATGGGATACAAACAACCTGCACGCATCTAAAGAAAAATTCTTGCTCTTTGGTATTTTCAGTATAAGTCTCAAGATTGTTGAAACTAGCATACAGATGGGTATAGCTACATGGAGTGCAGAAAATGGAAACATTTTTTCACCAAAAGTTCCGGTAGAGGCTTCCTGGTAGCCTAGGCATTCTGGCTACAGGCTGTGTGATCACTGCCCTCCTGGTGTTGGGAAAAGTGGAGGGAGCAATGGGTGTGACACTGTTCTTTTCCGTGCGAGGAGGTTGCACTCATTTAAGTACATTTAATTTTCCCTTTGACTTGCATAGACTCCAGAATAGATTTGATTAAGCTGATGGTTTTAATCATTGCATGTACTTATATAAAGTGATCATTTCCAAAGCTGACTTTTTGTTTGAATCATACTTAATGCAGATCCCAAACCAAGTCTTTCTGACAATGAAAATCTTGGGCTTTTTCACTTGGTCTGTCCTAATACTTCCAGAGTTAAATTTCACAGTCTTCAGGAAGTGCAAATGAAATGTGCATTTCATGAATTTGATTTTTTTCAATAATGTGTAGTATGCTTTCCAGTGCTCCTAAAAGTAACATGGTTGCCATCCCTCTATTGAAAATATACGCATGGCTTGGTGCTTCTTGTGTTGTCATGGACAGGAACACACTGGGATCAAACAACTCTACATCTCTGAAACTGCAGTAGCTTGTACACACAGCTGGATATTCATCTTTCATCTTTCAAGATAGCCTTTGAATTAACCTCTGCTAAATCTTCAGACTTCTTCCATGATCTGTTCCTCAGAGAACTCTTTCTTCCAAGTTTGTTTCCTTCCTCTTTCATATCCAGCATTTCTGATCTCTTCAAATCATACCATTCGTAAGATCTTGTGCATAACAACGAACAGATAACAACCCTGTTGACAGAACCTACCCAAAATCCCACTGTGGAAGAAAGCAGGGTTTCAATCTAACATCACAAAGGGAGACAGCTTCTTTTTGCCAACCATTGATTCAGATAAGTAGCTTTTTTCATTTTTCGTTCGTGATTTAATTATCATTCAGCAGTTAATTGGGTTATAAATAGCTGGTCACCAACTCATCCAGTAATTTGTTAGGACAATGACTGTTCCAATGAACGCAAGTATGCTTATGACTCTTACATATTCTCCAGACCTTGGAAATGCAGATGATACCATATCTTATTTGATTTTTTTTTTTTTTGAAAATGACAAGTATTCAGAAGGATGGGTTTCTAACTGCAAAGCTACATACAAAAATGACTTTTTTTTTTTTTAATTGGAGAAATCTGAATCTAGTATGAGTCATTAAAACATCCGTTACATTGGAAATTTCGGTTCTCCAGTTTCAGTCTCCAGTGAGATCTTGGTCAAGTTCAGTGGACTGCTGTACAATATTTTAACCAATATGCAATTAAGATCTAAACTGTTTAAATTGCTACTTTGCATTATTCTGAAAGGTACTTCCTTGCAAATTCGTACAAGAAAATTGTGTAAAAAGGTTCTTTTTTTTTTTTTTCATAATTTTCCCAGAAATTAGAGTGGGGAAGTGAAAGAAACTGCGTATGAATTCATCTGCATTGTGAGGAAGCTGAATATTGAATAAGTTCTGATAAGTACTCCTGTTTGGGCAGTTCTCTCTCCTGCATGGGTCATTTGTCCTCTGACATCTTACTTTGTGAGGCATATTCTAAGCATCCCTATTCTTTCTAGTGTGCAAAGATGACTAACATTATCTTTGTGTTAACTGGCTGGCTTTCAGAGCTTTTAAAAAGATTCTTGAGGTTCCTTTCACTGTTGTTTTCTTGTGAAGTGGCCTTGTTAAAGTCAATAGATGTTTTACTTCTTACTCAGTCTTTTTTTTCCTCTTTTCAGTTTTGATCATTGCTTGCTTTTCTGTAATGAACTTACTGTAAAACTGAACATAAAATGTTGAGAATATTTAATAGGAATTTTGTTTACTTAAGCTTTTTTTTTTTTTGAAAGTTTAGAAATTGTTTACCAGGAAATCAGTTTTTCAAGGTCACATGAATAATAGTTTCAAATCACACCTGGTATTATTATTGAGTAGCATGCTGCCAAATGGCAAAATCTGTCATTTATTGGACTTGGCTGATCTGATGTCTGATTTTGTATGAGTTTCTTATCTAAATAACCACAAATGTTAAATCAGGCATCCTGTGACTTCTCAAAGCTTAGATGGAAGCTGACTGCAAAACTTGTAAGCACGCAATAAAACAACAGTGTGTTAGTTCTTTGCTTTTACAGCGTTCTTTATCGGTCAATCTTAAATTGCTTTATTAAGGAGGTTAGTTTCAAACTGAGGTAAAGAGAGATGAATTGGCTTATCTGTCTTATATCAGCAGGTAGATGACAGTGCAGGGAATAGACATAAAGCACTTTGAGCTCCAGGTTGGGGATCTGTCTTCTGAGCAACACTGCATCTCACCTGCTTTTATCCCAAATGATTAAACAATTTGCTTTCAGTCAAACAATAAAGATCAGACTCCAACTATTATTCACCAGCTTTAGTTTCATGCACATTTCTTCACCTGGATTGCATGGAACCAGTCCCAACTGATTTGCTTCACAGTCCTTGTTACTCAGCCTTTGGGGTTAGACTACTCATTGTACAGCCTGAAGCGTTCCTGGTATCGACAATGATGATTATGTTTTCATCATCTCTAGGGGGGCATATCTGATAACTGTCTAATTCCAGGACTATGATTTCACTGCCTGCAATTTTTCCATTGAGGTACTGCACAGCTGTACTATGTTCCAGTGGAGTCTGAATGCTTTCAACCCACTGTTGGGTAAAACTATTACAAAAAGAATAATATTAATGTCAGCAGCAAGGAAGTTTATCGTAAGTGATGACACTGGATAGGCTCACTCAGGATGTTTACCAGAGCAACAGTTGCCAAGCAGATGAAGCATGTTTGGAAGATGCATTAGCAGACTTTTCCTTCCTGCAGCAGATGCAGAAGAATGAAACATATTTCTTGTACTTACTTGCATTTTGAGTGACTCTAAGAATACTTGATTTATTAATAGTGCCACTCCCCCTCCATTTTTATAAAGGTAAATTAGTAGCCAGGAAAAGTATCAGATTAATGTACAGATGATCTCTGCCTATCAGTAAACAAATACAGAAGCAATGATTTTGGTGCATGGTAGGTACATTCATAAAGGAGAACAACTTAGAGGGAAGCCACGAGATTGAGCTCTGTTCCACATCTCTTTTCCAGTGTGTAGTTACTGGAGTAACACGGGAATATATAGAACACTTTTTATCATCCAGTAGAGAAGGGAGATCCTCCTACTGCCATTCATCCCTCTTCAGCTACTGTCAATTTCCCTGCCACATCTCTCCTTATTTTTTTCATTTCATTTCAGAGACCCACCTAAGCCCATTTGGCTCACAGGGTTAGCATGGTTATGCTTTGTTTTTTTATGTAGTTAACAATATACACGGATGTGAGGAAGCTACCATCTTATTTGCCCTTTCAGCCAAAATTACTAGGTGCCCAAATATAACTGCATAGTAGAAACAGTTTTGGCACAACTTCAAAGAAAGGTCTGATTTTATACCTCTGCATCTATGGAGAGACATCTTCACTTTCTTGTCACCACACCCAGCTATTAAGAGCATGTTGTCTCTATTTTCAGAAGGCAGCCCTTGCAGCATGCAGGTAAATTCCTTTTAAAGTGTTTTCCTGGACTTTGCTGCCTTTAAAAAGCCAGCTGTGAAGAGATTTTTTTTTTTTTTCTGAATATCAGCAATCTGTTAGAGATACAGCAGTGATTTTTTTTCTCTCCAATGATCTTTCCAAGGTTCAGAACCTTTCTCATATGCCAAACTGAAATAAAAATAAGAAAATTTTTAAAAAATTCTACAGGCAGGGAATTTTTGGATGGGGTTCCTTAAATCATCTACTTGTATTGAAACCAGTAAACATTTAAATTATTTTTTCTGAAATTGCTTTAATTTTGTTTTAGTTTGTGCAAACCAATTACTAAGTTCAAAATGAGAGACAGTTTCAAACTGAAAAGCAAATCTTTTGTTGTTGTTGTTGTTAAATGTCCACAAAGGATACTTAGAAAACACAAGGTATGGTTTATTCACACTGAATGTAAAAAAGGAATTTCCTATAAATCATTTTAGGTTTCACAACTTGGCAATATCCCAAGGAAAGTATTTCATCTGACAACTCCCAAGAATCCGTAAATTACTTTCACCTTATGCCAGCCATTATTTGGAGAAGCTTTGCTTATTAGGTGGCTTAATCCAAGTTTGTTTCTGTGCTTTCTGTAGAGAGTGGTGGCTAGCAGACCAAGCATATCACAGCTGGGAGAAATGAAAAACATCACCCAGCCATGCTACATGACATGCATGTTGCTTGACCATTAGCACTTTTTTGTTGAAATGGTAAAGCGCTGCAACCTCACAGACACGTTTGCTTAACTCACGTGGATCCTGCAGAATTTGACTTCTAAATTTTGATCAGTGTGTAGTCATGCCAGTTCAGTCATATTTTCCCAGTACAGCTTTCCTTTCCCCATCAAGCCCTGAGGGATTCAGGTATAGGTGTGTTTTAATGATGTCGACACGTGTCTATTAGTGACTGGGGCTGGGACTAGTGAATCATTTTACATAACCTAGCAAACAGCTATCCAGTGGTTTTCAGCAGTACTGACCTGGGCTTTAGTCCAATTTCTGACAAAAAGGTGGAAGCCTCTGTATGCTATTACAGTTGACTGGGCTGTGAATTGCTTTAGCGAATGGTTTTATTAACAGACTCTAAGGAGATGGTGGAATACTCAGCAAATAACCATTCCATCCGGGCCAGTTTGTATCTTAGTGTATTAGGTAATCCTGAACACTATTTTTGTACATTCAAGTTCTCACAGTGGCCAAAATGGCAATAGTTGTGCTATCTTAGTATTTCTGCACACAAAACGTCTTGGCTTCTGAAATGTTTCAGGAATTAATGCAACATTAGTTTTTGTATACTGTATTCTGATTTAGCCATGAAGTAGTTTTCCTGAGAAACATTTAAAAAAAGCAAACTTCAACTGGAGATAGATCTGAACTGAAAACTGAGATCTGAATCGTTCAAACCTCCACAAATGTTAGGACTTATATCATCCGATTTGTAGATTTATTTGGAGAGGAACAGAAATTACCAGGAGCCCTTTTTAAAAGTATTTAAATCTGTTTCTGAAATGCCACTTTCCTCTAATTCATTACCAGTATTAAAACAGGTGCTAATATTAAAAATGTAATTGTCTGTGCTAAGCTAGTTTTTTGTTCCTTTTTAGAAGTGTCAGTACAAGATTTAACAATCCATGATCATAAGGAAGCATTTACCCATCTATATCTTTCTGGAGCTTGAAATCTGTTTAATAAATTTAGAACAAAGCTCTTACAACAAACTAAGAGTAAAAGCTATATAGGCAAACAGAGAAAGAAGCTATCTGCACCTTCAAAACCCTTGTTCTGTCCTGTTTTCAGCCCTAATTTATCACATCCTGGTGACCTATCAATCATCTTGAACCACAAACTAGAAAGGAAAAACCCCATGAGAACAGTGCATTAACATTTCCTGGTTGCCATGCACAAACAAAATACACACTGTGGTTTTACCAAGAAATCTGTTAACAACCTGGTGTCTAAGTATTCTTCTACAGTTTTTTTTGTAAAGGGGAATAGGATTTTTGCAAATCCTTCACTTCAATTACTTTTCATTTACATTTACTGTACATTATCTCTGCAGTTGTTAAAACCCCCTTTTTTTTTTTTAACATAAGACAGCATCCACCTTGAGAATGAAACCACTAGGTATTCTCCTGAAAGCAATGTAAAGCAGAGAGCAGTGCAAGAACCATCCACACAGCAGATCAAAAATCTTTATGGAAAAGTGACTCCAATGGGAAGAGTTTACATGAGTCAGCATTACTCATTGTGAGTAAAGGTTGCAGAACCAGGGTGGAATTGGAAACTGCACCTGGCTTCTTACTGTGACAACTTCTAACAAGTCTCTGGTATTAATAAACATGTGTAACTCACGATTTCATGAAGGGACAATGCTCTTCAGTTTAAGCCAGTTCTGTCACAACAGTGGGCCCTAGCTAGCAAACTGTGAAACTGGGTCTAGTGATTGTAGCTAAAAAACATTATTTGAGCCTGGTTTAGATACAGGAATGTCAATACAATTGAAGTTTTCTGAAGAAGAACTTGCAGTTGCTTTCTGATTACCTATGAATGACAAAAAAAAAAAAAAAAAAGAGCTGGAGAGAAAGGCAGAGCATCAGAAATCCCAGGAAATCAGGGAGAAGTTACCTGTATGATAAGGTTTTCCATGCTTATAAAATTCAGTGCAGGCTTAGGGGCATTCCATAGTATGGGGTTGAGTCAGCCAAGTCTCATGGTCTGGATAAGATTAATGATCATGACAATTCAGGCATGTTTAGTCTTTTTTCCTTTTCTAAGAGCTATTATTAAACAATATTGTCTTTCAGCTGCAGCAAATCATGAGGATGTCAGGGACAGATCATGGCCTGCCTGCTCTCAAAGCCTGCCAGCTATAAGAGGGGGCAGAAGGAAAGCTCTGGGTACTGGTTGTGATTCTGCTGTGAGTCCACTCTGAATCAGCTCCTTTGAAACTTCAGACAGGGTGAAGGGATTGATAGCAACCTGGCACACACAATGTGTTTTGCATTAGATGTTGAAACAGGAGAAATGGAGAGGAGAGGGGAGGGGAGGGGAGGGGAGGGGAGGGGAGGGGAGGGGAGGGGAGGGGAGGGGAGAGGAGAGGAGAGGAGAGGAGAGGAGAGGAGAGGAGAGGAGAGGAGAGGAGAGGAGAGGAGAGGAGAGGAGAGGAGAGGAGAGGAGAGGAGAGGAGAGGAGAGGAGAGGAGAGGAGAGGAGAGGAGAGGAGAGGAGAGGAGAGGAGAGGAGAGGAGAGGAGAGGAGAGGAGAGGAGAGGAGAGGAGAGGAGAGGACAACATTTTTTTTGCATAGCTGCATTAAGGCCAAATAGGTAGCACTAGCATAAAAGTAATGGATTTGAACCTTTTCGATCTATAGGGAAAAGTGGGACATGTTTTGATTTGGATTTGGTTATCGTGTTTCTTCCCAAACTCAAAATTAGACCATAAGACTCAGCAGGGAAGAAAGAATTTAAGGTGTTAACTTAATTCAGGCTCTGTGTTTTATTTTTAATAAATTTTGTATCAATATAACTAGAAATATTTTCTAAGGGTCCAAGTTGTCTGGAAATTAAAATACAGGACCATCATGTAAGAACTCTGGTTTTTGGGTTCCCTGACTGACTGTATAGCTCTGGTCAGTGTTCTCTGCATCTGTATTTTGCCATTTCTAAAATGTGGTAATTACTGCCTTTATAGAGGAAATGCTGGATTTATGCAATTTGTTGAGACTGTGAAACATCATGTGAGTTTTAGGTACTGCTGTAGTCCTTTTCTCACACTGACTGCTTCACAAACAGAAGTGCCTATACTGCAAAAGTGTTACAAACACTTTTAATAGCATGTTTGGAAGATATAGTCAAAATAAAAACAATCAAAGCGCTCTGTCTCCACACTACTTTAGGGCAAAGTGCCAGCTAATTGGATGGCCTCGAAACCAGTTTTGCAAATCGGATTGCCACATGTCTCCCCAGTGTTTCCTGGCCAGCCACGTGATCTCGCACGCTGCATGCGTATGGCTTCCTGGGAGCTTGGTCGTTCTACGTGTTTGTGCAGTGCAGATGGTCAGTGCACGTGCAATGCATCTCGTGCTTCCCAGAAGTGTCCCAGTGTACAGGATGTACACTGTTGGGCTAGTCTCATGTCCTGGTTCCAGTTAGGACAGAGTTAAGTAGCTCATAGTAGCTGGTAGGGTGCTATGTTTTGAATTAGGATGAGAAGAGCGCTGATAGCATGCTGATGTTTTAGTTGTTGCAGAGCAGTGTTTACACCGGGCCAAGGACTTTTCGGCTTCTTGCTCTGTCCTGCCAGCGAGCAGGCTGGGGGTGCAGCGGGAGCTGGGAGGGGACAGACCCAGGACAGCTGACCCAAACTGGCCAAAGGGGTATTCCATACCATCTGACGTCATGCTAAACAATATATAGGGGTGGCTGGCCGGGGTGGGGGGCCGGCTGCTCGGGAATAGGCTGGGCATCGGTCAGCGGGTGGTGAGCAATTGCATTGTGCATCACTTGTTTTCTTACACATTATTATTGTTAATACTATTACCATTATCACTATTATTATTATTATTGTTATTATTATTTTCCTGTCTTAATAAACTGTCTTTATCTCAACTCACAGGCTTCACTTTCCCGTTTCTCTCCCCCATCCCAGAGAGGGAGGGGGGAGGGTGAGCGAACGGCTGTGTGGTGTTTAGCTGCCAGCCGGGTTAAACCACAACATCTCAGCATTTCCATGGAAAACATACATGTGCATAGCCGTAGCCTCCAAGTAGTTCAATTAACTTATTTCTGTAAATAATCCTATTTATTCTTAGCAGCCAGAGTTTAAGGAATCAGCTGCCTAAAAATGGGATTCCCACCGACTGGATCTCTGGGTGGTAACAATACATATATTCTAATGTTTTAAAGTCCTAAATAGGCTGAGGTTTGATGACAGCTGAATCAAATTCCCTTTAAACAAAAGTGAACTTCATATTTCAGTGAAACTGGGATGGGTTGCAAGACTCAGATGCAACCCAAAGCAAGCATATGTGGTAATCTGCTTTCATAGTGAAAGTTCTTCAGAAATGAACCCATAGTTACTGGAAGAAAGGTTGATGTTCCAAAAAAATCTTGTTCCAAAATCACTGAACTTGTTACTTTTAATTAATCTAATAGGTCTTTGTGATGTGACCCCTGAATATAACATTGTCTTGAGCTTCACAGAGTATGCTTATTTATTAAGAAACATAGGCCTGCCTTGTGCTACAGGGGCAAGAGTAACATGACGGGAAATGTAAAGAGAAGACCTTTCCTTGCCTGGGTCATTTATGCTGAATACAGCTGCTGAGTGAACAGCTTCCAAAATAATGTCAGGCTTTGAATCAGGAACATTCAGAGCCAAAGTAGAAGTCACTTGTGGCAGCTGTGAGAGCAGCTCCATTGCACAGCAGTTATGGGCCACATCCTCCTGCACATATTTAGTTCTTAGTTGTGTTGTTGTAAGAAGACATCTGTTGGGATCTATAATGGGAATGTTTGTTGACATTCTGTCTGTTGATCTACAATGTGAATGTCTATTTGTGACTTATAGGTATACATATTGATGGCTTTAGAGCATGTTGTGCTGCTCAGTGAAGGTGTGTCTGCAGAAGGTCTCTAGTCCATCAGCTATCCTCAGGTGCAGTGCTGTGTGTGTCTGAGTCCAGTACTTGCAGAAACATTGTCACTCCTTCTTAATTTATGTGTGGGAACTTGCTGAGGCTATCACTCTGTGTTAATCCACTAGCTTCTGTTCTGACTGTGAAACTCAGACTTGATGCAAGACATGAAGTTCTCTGGAGAAAACAATACATATTGGTTAGCCTCCTCTTCCTTCTGTACCAGCCCCTCATTGTTGCCTTCAAAGCCTTCTATGACATGGCTATCATCAGTGAAATTTTAATAAAACTACTTTTATATAGAGAGAAGTCTCCAAGGAGACCTTATAGTGGTCTTCCAGTACCTAAAGTGGGCCTACAAGAAAGCTGGAGAGGGTCTCTTTATCAGGGTGTGTAGTGATAGGATAAGGAATATTGACTTTAAGAGGATAGATTTAGCTTAGATACAATGAAGCAATTAATTACTGAGAGTGTGGTGAGGCACTGGCACAGATTGTCCAGAGAAGCTGTGGGTGCCCCATCCCTGGAGGTGTTCAAGACCAGGTTGGATGGGGCTTTGAGCAACCTGGTCTAGTGGAAGGTGTCCCTGCCCATGGCAGGGGGGTTGGAACTAGATTATCTTTAAGGTTCCTTCCAACCCAAACCATTCTACATTTTTATGGTTCTATTTCTCCCTGGAAGAAAACAGCTGTGTCAAAATAAAGACATTTTGTGAAAACATGTTAGTCTTGCATAAATTTTATAAAATTAAAAATTGTGTCCTCTTGGTATTTTTGGATAACATGATTAAAAAAGAAAAAAAACACTATTAAGAACTGTAATCAACAAGATGTTAAACAGCTATGCAATGTATATCAATTTTGTTCACATGAAATTCTTTCGTCAGCTTAAATAGTTGTGTGGGAATAAAGTAGGACTGACTGGTATTGTTGACATCCTTTTTGTGGACATGCAGTCCAACTAATGATAAGGATTAATTCCATTGTTACAATAAAGGCCCTTAAGATTTGATACACAGCTTTTGATTTCCTTTGGATGTGTAGTCAGCAATACTATTGGACTCCTACTTATCTTGTGAATAATGGTTGTCTTCTGATATGCTGTACAGTCTGGATCTAATCTGCTGTTTCATTTCCTTGATTGTTTCCTGTTACCCATGGAAAGAAACATTCCTTGCAGTTTACAACTGTGGTGAATATACAGGAGCACTGAGTAGATACACTGTAGATAGAATAACCTCTGTTTGCCAGTGAGCAAAAGTAATTGAAGGTAGAGTGCACACCTTGATTATTATCATTTGCTTTCACATCTTTGCTATAGAAAAAAACAGGCCATCCAGCAAAAATGATGTTAAGAAAGTTGCTTGTTATCCACACAGAATGTGTCGATGCAAATTTGCATGAATTACATTTTGGGTGTTTTAGGAAAGTAGTTATTATATGGCATCTTTTATTTCAAACAGAAGAGACAGACACCTCCTTTAAATATTTGAAGACTGGTCTATTTTTCCCTTTCTTGCACGTGGAGTTCCCATTAAGATTAAGATAAAAATGAGTCATGCTCCTCTCTTCACTACAAATAATAGGCTGCTCCTATCAAGCGTGCTTTGCAGTTGTCGTTCTAGTCTGGAGTTGCTACCACGCTTTTCTCTTGAGGGAAAGGTGGGGCAGGAGTAAAGTTAATTCACATTGCTTTGAAGCATCCTGTTCTTTCCCCGTTTTCTATGCCCACGTTATTATTATTAACTCTTTCTTAGCTGTTCCTTTTTAAAATAAATAAATAAATAAGACAATAAACAGATGTTTATATTGTCTCTCATTTTACTCAGCCAGACCTTGCTCAGATTATACAGTCATTCCCACTTTACATGCTGCACTGTGTAGGCAGCATCTTTCCAACATAGAGATGAACGGATTGTGATCACCTCATAGCCTCTAGACCTTATGTCTTTCATTCAGTGTCTGTAGTGAATTGAATGAGATGCTCCCCTCCCGCATGCTTTGCATGTACAGCAGCTTGCTCAGGGTTCCCAGGGTAAAGGCCAGGAAACAAATTGTACAATATAACTATGGCACCTACTTTTTATTTTATTTTATTTTATTTTATTTTATTTTATTTTATTTTATTTTATTTTATTCGTCACATTTATCCTCTTAATGTACATCATATACACTTGCTTCCACATGTAAACTTGTAAAGCATTATTTAATTAAAATCCATCTAAGACATCCTTTATTATTAAAGATGCTGTAGTACATATTGAAATTCTGATGGGTTGATAGTAATATGTTCGCATGCAAGAGTGAGTTCTGAGTACATCAAAAAAAAGCCTTTCAAAATGGAGAGAAATACTGTCAAAACTGAAGATCAGGCAGCAAAAAGTTCATCCAGATGATGAGTAATCAAAGGTTCTCTATATGCTGGCTGAATAAAAAGAGTTTGAAATTTGTCTTTCAGGGAGTATTTAATAGCATGATGTTGTTCTAGTTTAGAATATGTGTGCAGGTCACCTAGGTTTCATATCAGGCAGATCCAATAGTACCAAACCAGTGCAAGCTTTTCTCTTTTGTCTAGCTAATAATAAGGGCTCATAGCTTTAACTAGTTCTGAAACTGTGGATTGACATATTAATTTGAAAGGATTCGTTGTGAAAGTATCACAATGAGAAGATTAAGGAAATTTATGATCATAAAGGCTCTGACTATACCACCGTTTCATCTTTAAATAATTCTGTATTGAACAAAATATTATAAAATTCATTTGAATATTAGTAAATTTTACGGTAGTGTGGCTTCAAAGGCCTTCATGACATATTTGTATCTTCTGCACCATTACAGTTGATTATAAGGTAAAAGTTTGAGCTACCTCAAAAAACATGTACTCTTTTTTTTCTTGCCTTTTTTGTTTTGTTTTGTTTTGTTTTGTTTTGTTTTGGTCATATGTCTGAGCCCAAAGAGGTAAATATGGAGAAGGTGATTTAATGTGCTAGCTCTCTTTCTGAATGAATTGCTAGCTGCTGCTTGTTATTAGTTTGCATTGAAAGCACTGTACTTCAAAATAAATCATTTTCAGGTCTTCAGTGAAGCAGCAACTTCAAAAATTAGTAATTTTTTTTTCTTTTCTTTCAATAACAGAATTCAATGTAAGTTGCAGATATGGAGGAGTTTTTCATGTGGAAAAAAATGGTCGCTACAGTCTCACACGAACTGAAGCAGCTGACCTTTGCAGAGCTCTCAATAGTACCTTGTCAACACTAGAACAGTTGGAAAAAGCTCACGAACTTGGATTTGAAACTTGCAGGTAAAGAAACTTTAGGAAAAATAATATATTGTGTCTGTTTGTCCGTCCATCCATCTATCCATCCAGTGTAATAATTACAGTTGATTTCATTCTAGTTGCTAATTACATGGCCATATCAGTCCTGAAGTAAGTTATATTATGTAACAAGCAAAACATCTTTCTGTATGTGTATGTTTGCCCTGGGTCCTGTAATAAGTAAGTCCTTGACTGCATATTCTTTTTGCCATCTTGAGGAAATCATAACTTTCTACAGATAAAATCTAAAGATAACTAAAGATTGAGATTATAATAAACTAATAAGGATGGTGTTCAGATCATACTGTACCACTGACTAGTAAGATAAGTACATGCAATGTATTTATGATTTTTAATGACCTGATGTAGGGTCAAAGACTGCAGATGGTATATACAGTATAGGGAACTCTGTCTTGTCTAGCAACACTAAAAAGCATCAGATCAGTAGTGTGGGGAGTGAACTGCTGACTTGCAGTGAAAAACTGGTGATGGTATTAGCACATTCTTGTAATTTGTGAATAGAGAGGTTTTGGTAGAGAGACAAAAATTAACACCCCCTTCCCCCCCCCCCCCCCCCACCAATGTCAAGTGACTTAAATACCTTCTGTAATTAATAATTTATAGGGAAATAAATGTGGATAATATGGACTCCTCAGTTTAGCAAAATATACACCTAGAGACTGGAAGTTGATCATAGATAATTTTGGACTCAAAAAATGAAGTGAACACTAGTACAACAACACTAGTTCTAGTCAAAGATAGTAATTTTTGGCTGAAACAACTTGCAAGGGTTGTAATAGATTCTTTGTCTAACCTAAACGCCATCAAGATTCAATATTTTTCCTAAGGATGCCATCTTGTTCAATCAGTAACCAACTCAGGACAGTCCTGAGGTCTGTAAATAGGTCAGACTAGAAGACCAAGTGATTTTGCTGTACAAAATATGTAATACATTACTATGCAAATCATTCTAAACAAATGCAGAAGAAAGACTGAATTCAGGAGTTGTAAATTTGAAGTGGGTTTTAACTTACATTCTTGAATTCGTCATTCCCTGAGAAGTAGCTGTAGTGTCAATACTGGTTGCTATTATTTCATGTGAACTATTTCGCTTCAGATTAGTCAGTAGTGCTTTACTTTTTTAATTCCTGATGCATGAATATTTCTTCCTTTTGATTTACAAACTCATGAGATTTAAATAAAGCTCCTTCAAATTAGCAGTATCCATACCAATTAATTTGTTTGACTGTCACAAAGAGATATACTTGCAGTGCTTTGAAAATACAAGAATAAATGTCATGCATTGCCATTAATGATGGTATATGGCACATTTATTTTCACTAGGGTTATGCACTATGGAGAAAGAGGTGGACTCTAGCACCAGGGAACAATGGATGGAAAAATCCTGAGGGTGTATGTGTTTAAAGAGTCTTCCACAAGAAGTGGGAATGTAGTTTAAAATACTGCCAAATACAGACTAGAGACAGTTGTTCACTGTGAGGGAAAAGTTCTGGATAATGTAGTAGGCAAGTTCATTCTTTAACATTGGCACACACACATCCTCAGTACTTTGAAATGTCCATCACTACACCACGTGTAGAGACAAAACATCAAAACCCAACTAAAGCCTATTGTTAGAGATCTCTAGTGCTGGCATTGTAAATATTCTGCAATGCAGAAAGCCTTTCCTGAAGTTAAAATGTAAACTTAATTGAAGGAAGGAGTAGAAGGGAAAAAAATGCAGCAGGGAGCTGTAGTTTTTCATTAATGATTGAATTTCTCTCTACTTCACAGCTTAGCAGAGGACAGATTTGGACACGTATGGCATGTAGGTTCTTCCCTCTCTCCCTTCTAGCCTGCCCTCCCACCCTCTTACTTTCATTTGCTGATCCTGTGTTAGAAGTCCTTGTCATTATGACTAGGCTCTTATCAAGCTTGAGTTGGAGAGAAAAAATAAACTGCACATAATAGCCAAAATACAAGTGGAATGGTGAGTGAGTAAGGTGAATCAACAGACCGTAAGAGAAGAAGGTGATTAATAGGTTATACAGTGTCAACATTGTAGGCTCAGTTGGAAGTGTAAGTGAAGTAGTTTATAATTCCACCTACTACAGAGTTTTAGAACTGCAAGCATCTGCACATTAGGCATGCAACTGGAACGGAGCTCACAACTTCAAAAGGACTGCTAAGCTATGAAATTTATTTCTCCTGATAATTGTATGTCTTAAGAAGTAAAACAAAAAGCAAACCAAAACCCAGTTTTGTTACCACTCTATCACCCCTCCCAGCTAAATATATTGGAATTAAACAGGTGTTGCAGGATTGCAAAATAGTACTAACGCATTGTGCTTTGTGAAGCTCTGTTAACTACAGTCTTCACTGAAATGTGTGAGCTCTGTACACAGTAGCCACGTTGTTCCACTGAAAGAAACAGTAAGAACATGTGAATGAATGACTGTTGTATCTGAATATTTTCCTAAGGTATCTGCTTTATAGAAAGAAGTGTGTGTCATTCTCTAAATTTAATCAGATTCTATAAAATTGAGCCCCAAATATTTATGTGTGAAATGGCACTGAGCAGTATGTTATGCTCAAAGTAAACAAAATGTGACTCCCTGAAGAAAAAAAAACAAACACAAAACAAAAAAAAACAGCCAGTCTTTAGTGTCAGGTGATACAACTTCCCACCGAATAAAAAGTTCACTTAACTTTCCAGTCCCTCACTTTCACTGCCTTGCTCTGGAACCAATCATCCTAGCTAATGAGATCCTCAATTAAAATCGGTTTAGCTCTACGTGTTGCATTACATAGGCTGGAGACTGATTTAGCTACACGTATGAAAGAAACATCATCTGTATACAAAAATTATGCATAAATGCATGCACTTTTTTAAAAAGATGAAAATAATGTCTTATTGGTATCTTCTTCATATTAGAGATATCTTGAGCATTTATGTTGTCTGCTATAGCATATAATGTGGTGCATTTTCCTCTGTACTTCCCAGGTATGGTTTTATAGTGGGGCATATTGTTATCCCACGAATCAATCCCTATCATCTTTGTGCAGCAAATCATACTGGAATTTATAAACTTTCAGCAAATACAACAGGCCGTTATGATGCGTATTGTTACAATGCAACAGGTATGTACATGTTTTATGATGTGTTTTAGATATATATCAAATAACAAGAATATATGTAATTCCTAAGGCACTTGAATGAGATCTTTTATATTGAATATCATCTGATCTTCAGCTGAGAAGAAATACATTTTGTCAGCCTCCAGAAGTGCATCTATAATACCAGCAACGAATTTGACCCATTTGGTCATTAGTGTTTCTCCAACTAAAGAATTTGCTGCCTTGAGGACTATCTTAATAGCTTCACAACAGCTCATTACAACTATTTAGTGCAGCAAAACTCCCAACGGTGAATCTAAAAGATCCCAAAATCTATTAAAGGATTTAATAAGAGGGTAGGGCAGGCTGCAGTGACAAGGCATGGGGCTTGGTCGGACAAGCATGCTGACCAACGCCTTTTATAATACTTTCTGTCTGCTTCCTCCTTTGTTCCTCCCATGTCCCCTTAGTCCTTACAATTTCTACAAATTCTGGAAAGCTAGGAGCTGGTGAGGATCATGGTTCTCACTTTCAGTGTATGTGATGCCTCTGGCAAACCGATGTTCAGACATTAGGCAGTTAGGTGGTGATGCAGCCAAGAAGCAGACTGAAGGTCCTGAACTTTGTAATAGTTGGAAATATCTTATTATATTATTAGGAAAATGTAGATAATCTTGTGGCGCATGCTGAAAACAGTATTTCAAGATAAGATCTGGGTTAACTTCAAGTGTCTTGAATTTCAATAGATATTCCCAATGTAAACAGACAGATCATACAGAGCTCAAAGCAAAACTCAGTGATGATCTGAATGGCAGCGACATTCTTGGATTTTGTTCTTGGTGGTCATATCATTAAAAGCCATCTTTGCATTGGCATAGAGTTAGGTGAATCACCAGCCTCTACCACCCAGTGTGGCTCTTCACCTGCCTCAGTAGTGCCCATCCCTACTGGAGCTTTATAAACACTTTCAAGTATTATCCCCTTCTGGCACTACAAGCAGGAGGTCAGACAGTGGCCCCAAGCCTGGCACAGAAGCCCGCCAGGGTGAGCAGAGCTCACCAGACCAGGGCACACTCTCCCTGTGCAGAGCCCCCATGGAAGGGATGCAGTCCTTCTAGCTATAGAGGGTTAGAGCTGCCGGTTAGGGCTGTGTGGGTTAGAGGGTTAGGGACTGTGTGTATTGAAATGGCAGAATAAAGCTATTTTCATGGACATTGATTGCAACTGTTTTCTAGAACGGGTATGGAAAAAGGGAATCTCACGGTTAGCCGAGAGAACAATCTGAAGTGCCCCAGCTGGGAAAGAGCAGAAGGAACATAGGTAGATCAGTGAATGAACTTCGATTTGGAAATTATTTTTATATGTCCAGATTTCAAGATGTCTTTCTGTGATTATGTACAGTTGTGGAAATTTTCTGGGAAGTTTTCTGGACTGCCAGATAAGGAATCAAACCAAATGTCATCATCTTCAACTCTAGCTAAAAACATAATGCTTAGAAAAGGACAAAGTGATTTTCAGGAGTATTGGGGAAGTTTTCTAGCTAATTCATTTTGATAAGTCTTTGAATCTAATTTATATTGGTATACACTATACTTTTTCTCAATGTTCTTAAATTAATATTTTCTCTTTTTTCTTCTTTTTCAGAAACAAGGGACAAAGCATGTGATCCAATTGAAAGAATAGACACTTCTTTTCTCAATAATCAGAGTGAAATAGGTACTGTATTGATTAGAAAGACTTGCAATTTGTTTCATTTTCAGGATGTTTGTTTGTTTTGTTTTCTTAAAAACAATTGCTATTTAAAAAAAATCATTAATATTACTTAATTTTAAATTAATATTAATTTTAATTAATAAACTAATATTAATTCACAACTGTTTTTCTGTATTTTTTTGGTTCTAGGAATTAAGCTATCATAACTGAAATACAGCTATGTAGCTCCTGGGTATTAACAGCTGCCTAATATTCTCTTTCCTACAGTCATTGACAATGAAGATGGCTCACGTTATAATGCAGATGGCACACGTCATAGTGGAGACTCCTCAACCTCAGGTGTGGATGATGAAAATGTAGGTAGTGGATCATCACATGACACAACTCCAGTGGATACCTCCATCAGGAGATCCAGTCCCTCGTATTATGGAAGCGTTACTCCAGTCTCACATCTGTCAGATCATTCTTCTGGAGGAGGTGAAAAGGATTTTCCTGTCAAAAATTCTGGTAAGGATGATGGGTGGCAACTATACCCTCTTTAAAACAACAAAGTGAAGAATTACCTAGCTAGGTAAATGATATCATGTAGGAATAGGAAGCACCGTCTCTAGTTTGTATCACTGGGTGGGAAGGGAAAGGAGAAAGGTGTGTCTCTGGACAAAAAAAAAAAAAAAAGAAAAAAAAAGCTTTCTGAATTTCTACTGCAGTATATTACAGAATGCACAGAGTGATAAAAAAAAGTCAAATTTAAATGTTATTAATACCTTCTTATTTTAGGTGATAAAATCAAATTTTAATTTCCTGAAACCTTACCAAATACAAATGCCATACTCATTGCTAGGGCATTCAGCACAGTGACAAATCAGTGAATTGGGGTACCTTACCTGTATTTTGCTTTCTTGTGAAGGTGATTTGTATTTTATTTCATCTTTTATATTGCCTGCATAGCTGAAATTATCAGAGGCCTAAAAGACTAGCTCCACTGAACCTAAGGGATACAGAGTTCATCCTCTAAGGGCAGTGATGTTTTACTGTGTGACTTCTGACTACAGGCTTTCTTTCAAGTCACCAATAATTTAACAGTGAAATATAGCAGTAAAAAAAAAAGGCAAAAAAATAAAAATAAAAAAAGGAGAAGCAGTATATTAATGGTACCTTATGCTTTTTTTTGATATAATTCACATCATGAAAGGTAATTCCTAACATTCTATTCCTGAGCAATTAGGATCAGAGTCATTCTCTCAGGTGTATGCCATGTAGTTCAATTGCTTACCATGACAATTCTTACCAACTCAGCTAATATTCAGAGCTTAATTTTTTGGACTAAAGCTCTGAATATTTCTCAGTAGAAAGGGAAGTACAATTAACTTCACTTCTTGCTCTGGGTTCACTGTACCCTCAGATGATACACAGGTACAATTAGAATTGAATAACATGAAGATTTTGAATAATCATTGCCAGATTTTTCATTACCACTAAAATATATGCTTATCTTGAAATAACCTATTTTGGTGATAATCTTGCTGTGTTAGAAAATAAAGATATTTGGGGTTGAATTGTGTGAAGAACCTCCTCTGTATCTTTCTTCTCCCTTGTGCTAATAAAAGAAGGAATGAAGTTTGCAATATAGAATAATTGATGTAGTTGTGAGTACTGAGTTGCAGCTCAGATAATGAAATAGTAATCTTTCATCCATCGTTATACAGATGATGAAATTTCTCCTACATCAACTGATATCTCTTTGGTGACGGGATTTAATGATTTCGCCAAAGAAGATGATGAATGGCATCGTGGAAGTACTAGTAAGATTTATGCATTATAATAACTACATCAGTTATAGGTTGTATTAAAACTGCTTTCTTCTTTCAGCAGGGCTTTCTGGTAAGTGGTGAAATATACATTTTCTCCAATTTTGGAAAGACATTGAAAGCCACTACTTTCACGACTGACGAATTTAGAAATAAATTTCACTTTCTGGTGAAGTTTTTTTTCACTTATTTAAAGAGATAAAGGGAGCCAAAACATTTGCTTTTTCTTTTCTTCAGTGTTTATACATGAACTCTGAAAGACTGCTGTTTGGCTTATTCTGTGTTTCCCACTGCCTTTTTATTACATATATTTATGAGGTACCACAAATCAGTGTAACGAATTATCACTCAAAATCACATTGTTCCTACCTCAGAGTTAGAAAAGGACATTGTCATCAATTTGTGATAAAAGTACATCTGTGATTCTAATATCCTTATGGTTGTGAAAGTGGATAATCCATGTCAAAACCATGGACTCACTCACCTAAACAATGCTATAAGTGGTAGTTCAGTTGCCAACCCACTTGTGTAATACTAAAATTAATTTTGTTCTTGTTGGTGGCAAGATGCACAAAAACCATTTTGAGCCTGTGATGTCTCTGCAGGCTTTGAAGGCTCAGAAGAACATTAGCCAATTTCTGGGCTGAGTGGGAAAAACAGATGTGATGCTTTTATTGAATAGGTAGTGCACAGCAACTACAGCAAATAAAAACCTCTTGAAGTAATTTTATTTTTTCTTAAAGTGGAACTGTACATGTATTTGCTCAATTTCTTTTGAAGTGATATAGATCTTTGCAACCAACCAAAAAAGGGAAAAAAAAAAAAAAAAAAAGGACATAAAAGAGGAGCATTTGAATTTCACAGAGGAGATCTATAGAGGCATGACGGGTGGTTGTAGTCAAAAACAATAAAAACGAAAGTTTCTTCCCACCAACAATTTTTTTTTCCCACCAGAGAAGCACATGATAGTGATGAGTTTGCTTGGTTGTTTTTTGGGTGCTGACAGATAGTAAAATGGTCTATGCAACTTGGAGGGTCAGTGTCCTAGTTACTATATTTAGAAATCACAGCATAGTATAAGAATTATTGTGTATTGTATACAGTTAGCAAAAGCTTTACTGAAATACAAAATCATTCAACAAAGCATCTCGTCACAGAAGATGAGAAGTTTAATAACACCTCTAGATATAAATGGAAATATGTATATATGTATCTGCATGATTTTTCCCCAAACCTTGAAAACAAGTAGACAATTTTCTAAGTTTCGTTTCTAGTGTGAGTTTTTGCTTCAGAGTATTGCCTGAAATGGGGAAAAAAATCCCGTCTGGCAACAGTGGGGAGTTTGTCTGGTTGACACTAATGGTGATTTCACATTTATTTGCTTTTGTATGCTTGTGTGACTTAGTGCTTGCCTGTACAGATGTTTATTCACCCACTGCAAAAGACTGTGCATTGTTTCTAGGCAGCATTCTAGGAAAGTATTTGGTTTTGCTTTTACTACTTGATTTATCAAATATATTGATTCTAAACATCTATGTCCCTACCTGCTGCTAACAGTTCTCTATCATGGACATAGGTATTCTACAGAAGGAAAACTAGAGGTGTTTAACATCTAAAAAGATCAAGTCAAGTACAGAGATATGTAATAAAACTATCAATGCTGATATATCTGTATTACAGAAGTGATAGCATTGGCATGATTTCTTATTGGTTTCGGGCTGGCAGATTGATTTTCTAGGGAAGGAAAAAAAAAAAGATGTTATGAAAGTACTGCACCTGAGATTTTCTGATAGCTTCAGCTATTGCTTAGCAATATCACTTTAAAACCAAATAGACTCATTTTTTTTAATGTTACTGTACTATAAGCTAATGAGTAATTTAGCACTTTTTTCACAAGTTAAACATATGCTACGCATCTCCATGAGAAGTCATAAAATATTCTGTATCATAGGAGAAAGTTACAAGAAGAAAAAACAAAAAGAGAAATAAAAGTCATGCCCCAGTGTCTAGTATTTGCATTGTGCAACAGTGCAGGCTCATTGGAATATCCTGGCCAGAACTTAATTTACTGGAGAAAACCCCACTGGCAAGAAAGTAGAAAATTAAGAAGCAAGTAAAAAAACTTCATCCCATTAGGCACATATCTTCAGATAGATAGGTAAAAATTTACCTGTCTAATTCTATAGTGTATGAATGTTAGACAAAACCAGTGGCTATCCACCTATACTACACCTTACTTGTAAACTTAAAGTCTGGTGAAAAGATGCCTACCTTGATCAAAATAAGTCATTGCTATGGGTCTGAAGTAAGAAATTGTTACATCTCCTTGTTTTTCACACTACCCTTTCATTATTGTTCTGACTTTGAGCATTATTGGCAATGTTCTCCATCAAGTGCACAGTCCAGATTAATACACTGCAAGCACTTTGCCATTGACATTCTTTATCTCTAAGCTGAAACAAGCTTTTCTTTGTTGTTAACAAGTTATGATTCATCTCCAGATGTGCCATGGATCAGATATCATAAAATTCTGTAGCTGATTGATGAGATACTTCCCTGAGTTATCAGAGCTAGTTACTCAAACAATAACTGCGGCTGCTTTTGTTCATCCATATATAGTAGACACTCCCATGCTGTAGTGGATTTTTCTTTTATTTGGTTTGGAGCATTCTCTAAAAAATGTCATTATTGGGAAAAACATCTTATGTCCATGCTTTGGCTGATTTGACAGGAAAGCATCTGCATTGGTATCTTATATATGGAAGGAAGCCATGTATCCATATTCAAGCATTTCCATACTCAAGTAACTACATTCCTAATGCTTGCTGTGGAGAGCAGGTAGAGGTGAGAATTTTGCTGTGATTACAAGAAGTCAGATGACGATTCAAGGCAAAGTTTAATAGATGTAGAGATAAATAATAGTGATGCTTCTATTGAATGTTCACTAAAAACACGCTCAACTTTGGTTCATCCATAAGAATGGATGCCAGAACAACAACAGAAACAACTAGTCCCTCTAGTTCAAGAATGTGGATTCAGATATTTCTAGAAATAATAACACCTAGATAGGAGTCGGATGATGGCTAATAAATATTTTAGTCTTTTGATATCTGTGATATAATTTCAGTACACGGTCTCCCATGACACACATTTTAATAGCAGCTTTTCTTCCTGAAATAAACATACAGTGGATTCGTCTCTTGAGATGTGCTAAAGACAGAAGCTTCTCAGTCTATCATGTTCACCAGTAAGAAATGGAAGTCATCTTAAAGAATGATATCAGACACTCTTTTCTCTATAAAGTTGTGTTAATTCCTCAGTATAATCTGAAGCTTAAGAGGTACCAGAGTCCTGCAGCTCTGCTCTTCAGTTATTTTCTTATTAACAATCTTTTGGCACTATCATTTTGATCATTTTTGTGTTCCATCCTAAAGCCCCAAATCTGAGACCACTATTTATTTACTTTTTGGTGTTCTGTTGCTCAGAGATCAGATTTTGAATGTCCAAGTCTCTGATTCTTAAAAACAAGCAAACCATGCTCTCCTTCTGCTCCCAAACGAAACTCCATCTGCACCTGTATTCAGAGTTTGAATTTTGTATATAAAAATTGCCTCTCATTTCTGTGGGAATGCCTCCCTTGGTAAAGGAGGTTTGATGGTTTGGTGTAGAGTAGAAATCTTAAGTCTTGAAATTAACAAGGCACAAGGCAATCTTGTTGGCTGACTTTTTTCATTTCTGCTGGGCATATATCTTCAGACCTCTTGGTCTTCTTACAGATCATCCAGACACTCTGCCTGCACTACTTCCTCCACTTTTTAATTCAAAGCTGTCTTCACATTACTCTTTTTTCAATCTTTTTCAATAGAAAACTTCACCCCTCTGTAGAGGGGTCCAACAGCTCATTGCATGATTCATATCCTGATGCAGCCCATAAGGGCAAATGGAAGAGACAGATTTCCACTAAACATGTTCTGATGATGCAGGACTTGTATATTTTATATTAAATGCTCACTGGTATGTTTCTTTTTTTGTGGGAAGACAAAGGCCACCATAGCAGAATTTTAACAAGACTGGCATTTTGAAAAACCTTTGATCTTTCATCATTTATATTGCACTCAGATTTATCCTGTAATCTTTAATATTCAAAGTGCCTCTGTCAAATTATTTCCTCATGCCAGTTTGTGAGAACGAACAGATCTGGAAAACAAATTAGATTCATAACATTTACACTGCTATGAGTATTTCACTATTTGTAACTTTTTGTATAGTATTGTTTAATTCTTAATGGATTAAGAGAAGCTTTCTGTGGAAGGTGATTGCTTTATTCATTTTTCTTACTGAGAAGTTATGTCTTAGTAGAAACATTAGTGGAATTTTTCATGTAATTGTGTGTAATTATGTGTAAATTAAATAGAAATATATGTTTACAACTGAAATTATGGAATTTGTTAAGGCTCTTCTAATCAAAATAGCCATACTCAGCCAGAACATATCTGCCAAAAATGTGCACCACAATGGTATTTTAAAGGTTTTTTGTTTGGTTGTAAGGTTGGTTGATTTTTGTTTGCTTGTTTTTATGCATCACCCACGTATCTGTTATTCTTTTTGACACTGAGCACTGTAATCCTTTATTTCTGATACCAGAGTCAGAGTAATACTATGTATAAGGAGTAATTACTGAATGTAAGAAGAGAAAATAATTATTCAGTCAGGGACAGCTTTTCAGAAAGGCAAAATTGGTTAGGTTTTACTGTCATAACAGCTACTCTTTGTAAAAGTGCAGTTCTGAGTTTAAAACCGTACACTTTGTAGTTAACAAATAAGCAAAAATATAGCTACAGTAAACTGAAGATTTATCCTTCAATTTATCCTACTAGATTATTAGAACTTTGATTTCTAGGTATTGCAATTTCCAGTGATTTCTTATATTGTGCAAAAATTGATCATAAATAGTATCTTAGAGTTCAGTCTTCATGGTATTACTATGTATTCATTTTTCTTTCTCAAAAAGAGTACATAGTATATCTTCTTCAAGATATAGAAGATGGTTTAAATGCTGATAAAAATATTGGTTAGGAAGTATGGATCAGAATAAAAAAAAAATCAGGGTAGTATTTTGAAGAAGATTTTATTTTCTTTCATTCAATATGTTTACAACTTGAAGCACAGCTCTTATTGTAAGCTCTGTTTTTCAGTTGATTGCTTAAAAATGTTATTAGGAGGGAGAAAGGTTAAGTTACCAGCTGGCTTGCTTGAGGGATTTCATTCTTGGTGTGCATGCTCTTACTAGCTCTGTATGCTTTTTGTCAAAATATTAGGACCTATTTCACACACAGTGCATATTTTGATCTCTTGCAGCTCTTAAACCTATGCAGAATTCACTAATTTTGCTGGACTATTAGAGCTAGTTACATAATCATATACTTTAGTAGAATAATTCAAACTTCTCTTACGCTAAAAAAAAATAAAATATTTTTGCTATTAGAGGAATGTAATGACACCACAGGTTCATACATTCCATTTGCATTCCCATCCATCTCAGTGGCATGAGCATGCTCAGGGTGCTGGTGCTGGTGGACTTAACTTTGATGGAGGAAATGTGCCTCTCAAGAAATAACAAGTTCTCAGTTCAATGAACCATGTCCTAACAGCTCCGGGGCCTCATCGTGTTCACCTGGAGAAAACTACCACCCAAACTTGGTGGAATCCATTTTCAAACGAGTGGTGGTGGTCAAATACCAGAGAGAAGACACAAGAACCCACGCAGACAACAAGGGGTAAAGAGCATCATGCTAATAGGATGCTTTGCTTAAGGGCTAAATAATCATAGTTCCAAGGCAGAAAGCTTGAGAAGCATTAAACAGAGGGGGGTTTCAACTGGCAGTACCTTTCTGCTTTTCATTGCAATGTGTTGAAGACAGAAAAGCAAAGTACAGGGCTCTCCCTGGTTGACTGTAGGTATGGTAGCAACAAAGCACTTGTTCACATCATTCATGAACTGCATATCTGTGAGGGGTGAATGTGCCAAACATTTTGTAAAGGATGTATTCAAGTCTTTCACTTTTACTTTTTGAAAATACTTTAGACGTAGACTGTTTCAATGAGGAAGACTTATGGGAGAAAGGAAGAGATTGTTTTCTAGTCAGTACCCTATGCTTACTCTGCTAAAATGAGTCAGAGCTCAGTTAGTTCATTGCCTCCACAGGGCACTGCAATGTAGCTAACAGCTACATTAGGGTGGCTTCAGCAGGGCCATGGCAGGGTGATGGATCTCCTGTGGGAGGAAGAACCAGTAGGGGTTACAGACCGTGGCAAGCACGGTGCTGTTCAGCCTCCTCGGTGGCTATGGGCTGCATGCAGGGGAGACAGCAAAGCATAACTGCTGCCAGCAGAAGGCCTTGCGGGTTAGGGCTTCATGGCAGATTTAACATCACCACAGCAGATGTGACCTCAAGCGGCAATGGTTCAGATGATGAAGACTCTTCAGAGGAGACGACTTACCCTACGGTGTTTCCAGGATGGGATATAAGTGTGGCCAAGAAAGAGTATGCTCCAAGTACTAGTAAGGAACTTCCCTTCTCTTTGGATGTCTTGTTTGGGGTTTGCAGTTTTTGTTTTTTGGCTTTGGGTCTTTGTTTTTTTTATTACTTTTTTCTTTTTCCCTTTTCTACCTGAGGATCCTCTTCCTTCATCAAATGGGTACCATGTAAAGGGGTAGTTGCTGTTCTCACTGTCTCTTGTTTCAGAGATCTTTCCTGTGCCACAGGAAAAGCTGATTTAGAACTTGTGAGGTTCCAGTCCTTAGAAGGAACTTCTTTCAGTGCTGCTAGAATGTATATCTTGTTTTCACATACATTGGATTTCTGGGCTTCCCGTGTGGGTCTTTGTGTCCCGAGGAAAAATTCCTTTTTGGAGGGAATTTCCAGCCTGTACACATGATGTTCAAGTAGTTATGTTTGCATGCATATACCTATTTGGCCTGCCTAGCGCAGCAGAGGAAAAGGGTGTAAGTCCTGTAATTTCTCTAGAGGAAAATCTATTTCCATCCTTAAATGTCTGTCACAAACTATGGGTCAATACTATTTGAAATGCTATGTTCTGAGAAAAAGTTGTGCAGGGGTAACATAACAGAGGTAAAGCTGTGTCTCTGCAATGTGCTGATGCCTTCCTCAGAAGTGTTTCTGGTGTGGATTTTGCTGACTCCAGCAGGCTAAGGGGAGTGCATGTGTCTTTCAAGCAGAATGGCCATTCTTCTGAGCCCAGGTCTCCGGCAGCATTGGCTTCACAGGGTTGTCAGAGGAAGCAAAAGCAAAACTAATGGGTGTGCTTTTTTCTGGGTATCCTTTTCACCTGACGTGGATGTTTCTTTCACCTTTTGTGCCTGTTTTTGTGTCAAGTCTTGGTGGATGTTCCATGTCCTGGAAGTTATCTCAGCCTATCTGTTTTCTCTTGCTGGCACAGCCTGTGAGGAACTCATTAACCTTGTAGAACAGCAAGAACAGATCCACGGGGCTTTGCAATGACTCCTCTCAAGGGACCATGTTCTTTCTTGGGACTGCCACTAGTGCTTTCGTCTGGCTAAGCATCTGAGGAATGTAATGATACCACAGGTTCATACATTCCATTTGCATTCCCATCCATCTCAGTGGCATGAGCATGCTCAGGGTGCTGGTGCTGGTGGACTTAACTTTGATGGAGGAAATGTGCCTCTCAAGAAATAACAAGTTCTCAGTTCAATGAACCATGTCCTAACAGCTCCGGGGCCTCATCGTGTTCACCTGGAGAAAACTACCACCCAAACTTGGTGGAATCCATTTTCAAACGAGTGGTGGTGGTCAAATGCCAGAGAGAAGACACAAGAACCCACGCAGACAACAAGGGGTAAAGAGCATCATGCTAATAGGATGCTTTGCTTAAGGGCTGAATAATCATAGTTCCAATGCAGAAAGCTTGAGAAGCATTAAATGGAGGGGGTTTTCAATGGACAGTACATGTTTCTGCTTTTCTGTATTATGTGTTTGAGGAGTGAAAACCTACATTTTGGTCTCTTTCTCAGAGCCTGTAATTTTGGTAGTGACAGAGGACACCATTTCACCTGAGGCTAGCAAATATACTGAGTAGGTAGTATACCTCTGAAAAGGAAAACAGTTGAATTTTGAAGATCAGTTAGGTAGTTTCAACCAATGGCAGAGTTGAAAAAATATATTTCCTTTGATATAGAATGTAAAGAAGTATGCTGTACTGAACAGAAAATGATTGACTTACTCTTTCATAAACTACTTACAGTATTATTTGCATAGTGTTTATCACAGTGGGGAAAGCTTGTGAAAAAAGGAAGAGACAATAAAAGATATCTCTGGTTATAAGAACAAAATAGAGTAGATGGGAAATAGTTTTATTTCTATTGACTTCCTGTTTTTCTAAAGCACTGAAAGCTGTGTAAAAAAAGAATATGAAGCATTAATTTAATTCTAAAAAAAAAAAACATTCATATGATCCCAGATCTCTCTTGATTGAAATTTACTGAAATTATCTTAATTTTTTGTCCTTAACTTTGCTAAGACATGACAGGGATCAGTTAGTGCTGTGACCCTCCACAGGGCACTGCAATGTAGCTAACAGCTACATTAGGGTGGCTTCAGCAGGGCCATGGCAGGGTGATGGATCTCCTGTGGGAGGAAGAACCAGTAGGGGTTACAGACCGTGGCAAGCACGGTGCTGTTCAGCCTCCTCGGTGGCTATGGGCTGCATGCAGGGGAGACAGCAAAGCATAACTGCTGCCAGCAGAAGGCCTTGCGGGTTAGGGCTTCATGGCAGATTTAACATCACCACAGCAGATGTGACCTCAAGCGGCAATGGTTCAGATGATGAAGACTCTTCAGAGGAGACGACTTACCCTACGGTGTTTCCAGGATGGGATATAAGTGTGGCCAAGAAAGAGTATGCTCCAAGTACTAGTAAGGAACTTCCCTTCTCTTTGGATGTCTTGTTTGGGGTTTGCAGTTTTTGTTTTTTGGCTTTGGGTCTTTGTTTTTTTTATTACTTTTTTCTTTTTCCCTTTTCTACCTGAGGATCCTCTTCCTTCATCAAATGGGTACCATGTAAAGGGGTAGTTGCTGTTCTCACTGTCTCTTGTTTCAGAGATCTTTCCTGTGCCACAGGAAAAGCTGATTTAGAACTTGTGAGGTTCCAGTCCTTAGAAGGAACTTCTTTCAGTGCTGCTAGAATGTATATCTTGTTTTCACATACATTGGATTTCTGGGCTTCCCGTGTGGGTCTTTGTGTCCCGAGGAAAAATTCCTTTCTGGAGGGAATTTCCAGCCTGTACACATGATGTTCAAGTAGTTATGTTTGCATGCATATACCTATTTGGCCTGCCTAGCGCAGCAGAGGAAAAGGGTGTAAGTCCTGTAATTTCTCTAGAGGAAAATCTATTTCCATCCTTAAATGTCTGTCACAAACTATGGGTCAATACTATTTGAAATGCTATGTTCTGAGAAAAAGTTGTGCAGGGGTAACATAACAGAGGTAAAGCTGTGTCTCTGCAATGTGCTGATGCCTTCCTCAGAAGTGTTTCTGGTGTGGATTTTGCTGACTCCAGCAGGCTAAGGGGAGTGCATGTGTCTTTCAAGCAGAATGGCCATTCTTCTGAGCCCAGGTCTCCGGCAGCATTGGCTTCACAGGGTTGTCAGAGGAAGCAAAAGCAAAACTAATGGGTGTGCTTTTTTCTGGGTATCCTTTTCACCTGACGTGGATGTTTCTTTCACCTTTTGTGCCTGTTTTTGTGTCAAGTCTTGGTGGATGTTCCATGTCCTGGAAGTTATCTCAGCCTATCTGTTTTCTCTTGCTGGCACAGCCTGTGAGGAACTCATTAACCTTGTAGAACAGCAAGAACAGATCCACGGGGCTTTGCAATGACTCCTCTCAAGGGACCATGTTCTTTCTTGGGACTGCCACTAGTGCTTTCGTCTGGCTAAGCATCTGAGGAATGTAATGATACCACAGGTTCATACATTCCATTTGCATTCCCATCCATCTCAGTGGCATGAGCATGCTCAGGGTGCTGGTGCTGGTGGACTTAACTTTGATGGAGGAAATGTGCCTCTCAAGAAATAACAAGTTCTCAGTTCAATGAACCATGTCCTAACAGCTCCGGGGCCTCATCGTGTTCACCTGGAGAAAACTACCACCCAAACTTGGTGGAATCCATTTTCAAACAAGTGGTGGTGGTCAAATGCCAGAGAGAAGACACAAGAATGAGGCAGGCGTCATTTTCTGCAATGACCCTCCATAGGGCACTGCAATATAGCTAACAGACATGGTTGGGTGGCTTCAGCAGGGCCATGGCAGGGTGATGGATCTCCTGTGGGAGGAAGAACCAGTAGGAGATACAGACTGTAGGAAGCATGGTGCTGTTCAGCCTCCTCGGTGGCTATGGGCTGTATGCAGGGGAGACAGCAAAGCATAACTGCTGCCAGCAGAAGGCCTTGCGGGTTAGGGCTTCATGGCAGATTTAACATCACCACAGCAGATGTGACCTCAAGCGGCAATGGTTCAGATGATGAAGACTCTTCAGAGGAGACGACTTACCCTACGGTGTTTCCAGGATGGGACATAAGTGTGGCCAAGAAAGAGTATGCTCCAAGTACTAGTAAGGAACTTCCCTTCTCTTTGGATGCATTTTTTTTCTTTTTCTTTTATGTTACACATGTTATGTTCCTCCTCCTTTGCTACATGTATTTTGCATAAAGAGTGGACATTCTTCTATCAACTATTATTCATGAATGTTCCCTTTTCCATTGGAAAAATCTTATAAGACCCATATTAGTTGAATAGATATCTGTTCTATCATTACTTAAAATTGATATCACAGTTTCATCCCTATTTGAACACATTCATTCATTCATTATCTTTCTGAAAGACATGTTTATGATTTTTTCCCAAGTTTTTTTTTTGTTTTGTTTTGGAGGTGGGTGGGTGTGGGTGCAGGGAAACAATTTTAAAATAGTTCTGTTTTGTATTATTTGTAATCTACATCTACGTCATTAGTGAAATGTAATCCAGAGCTTGATCACTATTCTTTGATATGTTTTCTTAGTAGATTTCCTGGCTTTTTGTAAGATATTTGGTCAAAATGTGGGGACGTCAAAGCCTAGGTTCTCATTTCATTAGGAAGTGCTACCCTACACTCTCGTGTTTGCCATCTTCTGCACTCTTCCCGCACACTTTTCTAATATCATCCCATTTGTTTTTTTGACCTAAAATATTTAGGCATGATCTAATACCACAACCGAAAGATTTTAACACATAACCTTTTTTTTTTTTTTTTTTTTTTCTGGTATGAATAGTACCACAGTGATGATCTGATAACTCTTTCTTAACTAAAAAGTCATCCATACCTAAAATAATTTTCTTTTAAAACCATAAGATCTCCACATATGAGGCTTGAAGCCAAACGCTGTGTTCAGTGAAGCACCCAGTATGTGCTACTTGGCCTCATGACCAGGGAATGTCCCCCACCCTCAGGCATTTCTGTTTCTTTTTTTTCTTTTTTTTTTTCCAGTATAGATTTTGTTATTGATAACCATACTATATGTCTTTCATTTGTTCAAATATAATAACTTGCTCCTTTTTTTTTTGTAATTGAATGTAATTTAATATAATTTAAGCACATCTTAATGTCTTTTATTCTATGCACTTGTGCACTCAGTGGTGTAAAAAAATCTGTGCTTATAAGCATCTTTTTTTTCTGAATGCAGTGGAGGATTTTTCTGTTTGATTTTCAGCAGTAGTCTTTGTTTTTAGAGGAACATGCAAAATGAGCAATTCAACTTGCTTAGGGATTTTTATTCTTTTGCCTACATTTTAGGTTTTTCTGGTATTAATTTCTTTAGCTTTTACTCTCTGCATTTTACTCTCTAACTTATTCCACATAGAATATAATATTCAAACAAACTCTATGACCTAGTGGTGTCTGCATGTTCCCCAGGTGAAAATGTATACAATCTCTGGTCATAGCTTCTCATAGCAGTTTTATTTTATCAGTTCAATCATATTATAACTTTGCTGACTAATACTGGCATTCTGGTGGCAGTCATGGTGCTTTCAGATTTTTCTGTTGAGCTCTGTGGATATTCTAACATGAATCTCAATACTTGTTGAGTACTTAGCAAGCATGTTTTACATGTACTCAGGCATCTACTATATTCTTTAGGTATGGCATTATTCTTCAAACTAGAATTTAAATGTCTGTAACTTCTGTAATAGTCTTGCATTACTTCTGCTGTACATTATTCTTCTATTGCTTTTCCCCATTATTCTTGGGAAACTTTGCATCTGTCTTATACAAAGAGTAAAACCTAGTGGTTTGATCTAAAGGGATTTGATAAGAAGAGTAGTGAGACTGTGATCCAGTTATGCATGAATTTCCATAATCCATTATCTTTATGGCACACAATAACAGTAAGGTAATAATGATAGATGTACAGCATGATCAGCAATGAATCCTCCATTGTCCTAACAGCTATGGACTTGCAACATGGAGTGCTTCTGGAAATCTCCACACAAGATCATTGGAACCCCTCTTATACAGATGAAGAGGAGCAATATCCTAGCTCTGCGGGCAGGGGTAAAGCAATTTAGCATTTCAGATAATAGTCAGATTTATGACATAATTCAATGAAATATAACTCATTTATGGTGCAGCTGATTGTAATTCCTATACTATTAGCCTCAGTTATACCAGTACATTATTTGTGCTAGAGCCCTCAGAGGTGGCATCTATAACATTCATCTACCATTCCAAATCTATCTTTGACAACTGATCTTCATTACTTGCCACTTTTCCCCATGTCTCCAGGGTTTTTAAACTTGCACTGCCAGTAGTACAATAAAACCAAGCAGATTGCAATGTGTAACATTTTGGTGACCCAGCTTGGTGAGGAAAAAAAAAATCCCCTTTTTTCACTACAAAATTCCTATCGTAAAATCTGAAGACAAAAACGAGAAAGGGAGCTGATGATTCAAAAACATAAAGGTTAGATTAATCATAACTTCTCGGTTAAATCAGGCCTCCTGAACAACAAGCTCTTGTCAGGTACAAATATGACAAAATTCAATAGTAACCTCCTACTCTTTCCATTGTTTAGTACACATGTAAAACCATAGGACTACTTACTGAAACATTTAGGGCAATATTTTAAAATTATGTAGGTGGAAAATCTGCAGATATAAAGCTCAGATCAATTTAAGTAAATTAATTAGTGTGGGATAATAAGATAATGCTAGTAGTATACGTTTGGCAATGTTAAGTTAAAAAATTATCCAGCTGAAGTTAAACTGTGGTCTTCAAGACATAAAGGGCTCAGCCTAGGATCCGTTACTGCTAAGGATTCATTCTGAGTGGAAGAGTAAACATTACATTCCTAACTGTGCTATGAAGGATAAAACACTACCTCCAGACAAATGTGAACATTTTCCCACCAGTGTTAGAGCCAGCAGCCAACTGTGCTGTCTAAAATGTTCTCACATTCTTCAAGCCTAAAAAACTCTGTGGACAAAGGCCTATGGAGTGTATTCTCCAGCTATTTTTGTTGTGTACATAAATAGTCTCCAGTAATTTTTTTTTTAAACATAGTTGAATATGAACTTCATTTTTGGCTATACCCTGTTAAAGTGAAGGGCAAAACTGAATAGCTGAAGGCACAGCTTTCTACAGCTGGATTAGGGGCCAGTCTTGTAATTGCATAAAATTAGATTGCACTGAAAATAAATATATTTCAGGTGGACCTGTGGAAAGCTTTCTTATCCCTCTATAAAAACAAGCACTTTCTACATACAACAGTAGTTCTTTGGATTTATATTATTGACCTCCAATGGCTAGGTACAATTCTTTCTGATTCTGCAATTTTTGGGAGCAGTGTAATGTTATCCAGGTGACATGGGGCAGAAGCTATAATCAACTAGAAAGAATTTCTGTGAAGACTTTCTTTTAATTCTGAAGCATTGTTAAATTAGTTGTATTCATACACTTAATTTTAACATACAGTCCTACTAGATGCAAATTCAGGACCAAATATTACAGGATAATCTCTCTATATATTTGTTTTAATTACGAAAATAATGAATTACGTTTGCAAGAATGACCTCTTTGTGAACATTTCATCATTTGAAATGTGAAGATATATATTTCTTCATTTCTGCTCTTTTAGGAAAATGCTTAGCATAGGCTTCTTTAGCAGGTGACTAAATGCATATGTAACAGGTCCAGCTCATTCTTTGCATCCTCTGGTTAAGGGTCTTTATTTTACCTTTCATGTATCACTCATGGAAATGTTTGCTACCTAAAGCATTTTTTTAAAAAAAATTGGGTTCTAATGTTCATCTTAGTGTTACAAGTTTTTTTTTTGTTTTTTTTTTTTTTTGTTTTTGTTTTTGTTTTTGTTTTGTTTTGTGGTTTTTTTTTTTGGTATATCTTTTTCTAAGACTTTTACTGTTTATTAGAAAATCTCTTATAGTGGTGGTACTTCAGATGACTTCTGACTGCATTTTCTGCTGTGTAAACAGCAAATTCAACAGCAAGCAATTAATTTATTTTAACTTTAATTATTACTGAGTTCAAAGCTAGTATGCTTTTCAACCTCAAATATACAAACCTATTTATTTCCTCCATCCCACTGAATATTCTTTCAGTCCCAGAAGGAATGACAATTCCCATGGAGAAAGGAATTCCTTGCCTTGCAATTGTGTAATTGAAATATTAACTCAAAAGAGAAAGTTCATCATCTCTTTCACTTTTATAAACCCAGAATCTGCAGACTCAACAGTTATGTTAGTATTAATAAATACGAAGTAGAGATGCAAGCTGGTGTTCCCTATGTGTTCTTCCACTGCTTTTCCTATAGCTTTTCTCTGCCATTGGTCATTGGGATACTAAATCTTCCTCTGTTCCCGGTGAAGCTTCTGTGTGCAAAATGAGCTTCGGTTTCCAAAGCAGCTTTGCTTCCTTTCATCTTTTACACCAAATGCAACAATTAAAAGAAAAATGCAAAACAAAATCCAGCCTTACTGCGTAGACCATGAAGATGAGGATAATATGAGTGGTGTTGGGTATTTTGATCATTATTGATTCAATCATCATCTTATCAGCACTAGTTACAAATGAAAATGAAAAACGTCAAGGACCAACCCAACATCCACTGTTACACAGTGCCCATTCTGGATGGATCAGTCAAGCACAAAACCCTGCAAATACAACTGGGAGCACTGAACATCAAGAATTTACTCTTCCAGGTGAAAATGATATTGAAAAGAAAACTTCTTATACAGGTAATACTACAGGTCAGATTTTAGTAAGTTATCAGGGTTTACTTAAGGTTTAATTTTAGAAGGTTTTTACTAACAATTTTGCAATCTGAAGCCATAACAGATGTTCTGTGAACAAACCTGAGCAACAGAAATCTACAGGTTGCATTATATATATATATATATATATATATAAAATCTATTCTTCAGACTTGGTCCTGGAGGTTTGTTTTCTCTCTCATTTGGACTGTGTGTCAAGACCTATAGTGGATTAATACTGGAATTGTCTCCTACATTTCGTGTTCTATCACATGCAGTCACAACTCTTTACCAGGCTATCTACCAGGCTTATATCTGTAGGAAACAGTAAATGTTTAAATAGAAAGTCAATTATGTCTGTTGCATTTTTTGCATATTTGGGAGCTGTGTTCACACCCCTCTTGCAAGCCATAATTGGACCTGTTTTTTTACAGTTTTCGTTAATACAGCAATTTTAACTAAAAAATAGTATCCAAAATACCTACTCACTCCACTTTTGAAATATGACTAGATGATACTGAAGCGAAGAAAAAAAGCATACTGTAGAATAAAAGAGAGGCTTCTCTCTTCCATCAGTCTAATAAATTGAAACGTAAAAAATGCAATTCTACTGTAAAGCCAGTAACTGAAAATTGATAAATATTAGTTGATGTTCCTGTGAGTGTTTGTCTAGCTAATGACTGATGTACTATACGAAGCACTGCCAACAGTGAATGACTGATGTGCTGTACTAAGCACTGCCAACAGTCATCATCTGTTCTTACCAATTATCAAACACAGACCAATGAAGACAAGTATATCATAGACATTGTTTGGGATGCTGTATCATGTGGATATATTCCTTCAGCTAAATCTAAGTAAAAGTTTAAGGTAGCTCACTGCTTTAGCGATCTCTAAGCCTACGTTCTTCTCAGATATCAACTCCAGGTGCTTCATCAACACCTTTTAAAAATTTGGTGATGCAATGCAATATGTTACTGATATATATATAAATATTGTACTACACTATTATAGCAATATAATTTGGCCTAGTAGCAATTTAATTTTTTACATCCTATGGTAATTTTCTTGTTTTACTTATTTGTTTGTTTTTATTAGGTTGGAGGTGTTTTTAATGGGAGATATGTTAAGATTTGGGTACTCTTTAGTTGTGACTCTAATAAAAGCTACAGATTGCTTAATACAGACAATATCTTATTTTTCTAAATAACTGCAATATCAGATATCCTCCAGTCAAGTGTTCACTCATATACTATGTGTATCATTCACGAATCTGCATCTGCCAGCCTTCCCTGCTATCAGACTTGCTTGATCGTTTATTTTTTCTGGAGAGGCTGCAACTAATAAAATAGTGACATGTTGAGGGGGAAAAGTTGGATATAGTCAATACATTCAAATTCTGTGATTAAAATCTTACTGGTGGGTCAGTTTCTTCCAGTTATTTCTGCCTTCTTTGTTCTTACTTATGCATCAATGGATTTTAGTTTGATATTCAACCAATACAAAGTCATGAAAAGCAAGACTCAGGGAAATACTTTTGGAAATCAATGAGATATCTTAATTCTGAAAAGCATATACTCAGTTTGAGGAAGGATTCAATCCTATTGGTGACGGTAGGCAGCTTTTCTAAACATAAACCAGAATGAGAAGCAAAACTGCTTTACTTCTCTTTGCCATTAAATGTAGTAGACATGTGAGCAAGGCCTGTCATAGAGACAAGAACCGAAGAGGAGAATAATATGAGAAATGGATCTTTATATACTGAGTTCATAATTGCTTCACCATCATCATAACAGCTATGGCCTCCAGTCATGGGGCCAGACAGAATGACTCAGCGCAAGACCCATTGGTGTATCCAGGTTGGGACAAGGGAGAGGATTATTCCACACAAGCCCCTGTAATGGATAGAATTATTCCTTCCAGAGAAAGTAATCACGAAAAAGAGTCTTCCAATACAGGTACTAGTAATAATATCAGCTATGCATATTTCATCACTTCTATCTCTCTGGTGGCATGTTTTTAAACAATATTGCATGACTTGTAGAGAGGAGTAGTTTACTGATCTCTTTAGGACAGTGACATAAACTGCCTGGATGGTGGTGAGATTTTAGCTCTCTAGAAAACATTTATCTTATAATTCCCAGTAACACATCTATTGCTTTCTGTTCTTCAGTTAAGCATGACTGTGGAGTTGCATCCAGTTCAGTACATATGTTATATTAATTTGTGTTGCCAAACAGTTATTACCATAATGTTGAATTCGTAATTATGTTACTTGTATCTAAACAGGTTAATGCTTTTAATCTGTGAATAATGATCTGGTAGACAAGTGCTCTTTTCATAGATTTTTGCAAAACATCTATCACTCTGGTTCACAAAATTATGAGAGAAAGGAATTTAGAAATCTGACATGACACAACTCTACTACTGAATTTATGATGCAGCTTGGTATAGCACATACCATTTATGCAATTGAAGTATATTCTAAAATTATGATATGAGAAACATGATTTGTTTGTACTAAAATAAGAGGAAATGTAACTTTAACCCTTTCTCAATCAGACAATTCTCAGTATCTATTTTTAATTTTGTGACCAAAGTAATTCTGATGATAATAATCCTTCAGTAATTCCAGAATAGAAATTTCATTTTAAGAAGCAAATTACTCTTACTACTGCCATCAACAGAACAACAAATTAAAAGCATTTTTTGTAACTTGTCACTACTCACATAGTCTTAAGCAGCAAAGGGGCATCAATGGTTGTAGAATGGGATCTTTACTGACAATACTGTTATCTGCAAGGTAAAATACACTGTATCACCACTGGACAGTGGTGCTGAAGCTCTGTGATCAGCCTGAGATACAGGGCAGGAGTTGTCCTGACCTCTCTCCATGTCCTTTCACTGCATCCACTGTCCTTGGGACTCTGTTGGATTAAGTCATGAAGTGCATGTGAATAACAAGCAAAAAGATCTGTTCAAAATGTTGAGAAAGCGATGAGGATGTACAGGGGGGTAGAAGGTCCCTCTTCTCTCACCCCTTTGTGGTGTGAAAAGAGTAGCAGTGGTTTAAGGTGAACAGGAGACTTGAATGTGATGGGTATGGGAGGGGCACAGCAGGATACATGTTGAATTCACAGCTGATTCAGCCATCATCGTAACAGCTCTTGCCACTCCTGATGGTTCTCATCATGAAGACTCAACTCAGCCACCTCTGTCTTCAGACAATGAAGCAGGATGGGGCACTGAAGGCATCACACATCCCACAGATGCCCCTGGGGGTGAGGTCCTCCACGGGCTGAATCCTGCTAGTACAAACGAAGCTGGAGATGACTCTCTCCTGACGGGTACCAGTAAGAATAATGGATCATACTCATTTCTCACGTGCTGTGTGAAATGAGGCATTATTTCTTCTGAATCTGACGCCTTTCACTATCTTTCTCATCTTGGGGATCTACAACCCTACTGCGGACTTGCAACCCAAAAATCTGTGGTGGGATCTGTGCTGTTGTTAGAACGACCTTCTGGAATGGTCGCAGGGGACTTCTTCCTGGTCCATTTGGTGGTTTCTGGTCTTTGCTGAAGCATGTTGCTGGGTGGCCTCCTGTCTCTTCTTCTGCAAGTCATGTGCCATGGTGATCCCAAGTTCCCAGCCCCATCCTCCCATATTGCGCCTTGGTGGGGTCAGGCTTGGTATGCTTTGGTGCTGCGATCGGTGTGGTGGAGGTGCTCTGGTGGAATTAATTGGGTGATCTGCTCCTGTGACTCAGCAGTGACACCATCACCAAGGAGGACTGTCCTGATGGTGAGAGCAGAGCAATCGCGCAAGAATTATATCCCATAAACTCTGCCTTCCATTCCTTACTCCTCGCTGGGGGATTCACAGGCACGACCACCACAGATCGGGCTGTGGTATGGCTGCTCACTCCTGAGTTACAGGGTCAGATTTCTGCTGCTGTGGTTTCTTCTTCTGAAGGTCTTCCCTCTCCATCTGTCACTGGGATACGTGGGTACAGCCAGCGTCTCCCTCCAACACAACAAGCAAGTGTTGCTTAAGGGTCTCAAAAGCCAGTGGCAGCGTGGAAGAGGAAGGGGAGGCCTTCTCTTCGTCCTTCTCCTGCCATGCTTTAAACCAGGCAGAAGGACGTCCTTTCTGACTTGCTGTGATACAGAAAGAGGGAAATAATGTGGGTGGTGGTTTGGTGAGCATTAACGTTTAAAGCTGATCGTGCCGTCATCATGGCAGTCACAGAGTCCGTGGATGTTGTCAGCCGAGAGGAAGCTACCAAAGAGCCGTTGGTACCCAGCACTCAGCCTGGAAGTGAAAGTGAACAAGCAAATACCACAGACAGCTCTTATGTCAATTTGGTACCTGGAGTTTTTTCAGACATTGATGATCATCACAATCAATTACAGACCCCTCTTCCTCCTAGTAAGAAGTACAAATTAAAAGCATTTTTTTAACTTGTCACTACTCACATAGTCTTAAGCAGCAAAGGGGCATCAATGGTTGTAGAATGGGATCTTTACTGACAATACTGTTATCTGCAAGGTAAAATACACTGTATCACCACTGGACAGTGGTGCTGAAGCTCTGTGATCAGCCTGAGATACAGGGCAGGAATTGTCCTGACCTCTCTCCATGTCCTTTCACTGCATCCACTGTCCTTGGGACTCTGTTGGATTAAGTCATGAAGTGCATGTGAATAACAAGCAAAAAGATCTGTTCAAAATGTTGAGAGAGCGATGAGGATGTACAGGGGGGTAGAAGGTCCCTCTTCTCTCACCCCTTTGTGGTGTGAAAAGGGTAGCAGTGTTTTAAGGTGAACAAGAGACTTGAATGTGATGGGTAGGGGAGGGGCACAGCAGGATGCATGTTGAATTCACAGCTGATTCAGCCATCATCGTAACAGCTCTTGCCACTCCTGATGGTGCTCATCATGAAGACTCAACTCAGCCACCTCTGTCTTCAGACAATGAAGCAGGATGGGGCACTGAAGGCATCACACATCCCACAGATGCCCCTGGGGGTGAGGTCCTCCACGGGCTGAATCCTGCTAGTACAAACGAAGCTGGAGATGACTCTCTCCTGACGGGTACCAGTAAGAATAATGAATCATACTCATTTCTCACGTGCTGTGTGAAATGAGGCATTATTTCTTCTGAATCTGATGCCTTTCACTATCTTTCTCATCTTGGGGATCTACATTCTTGTTGTAGACTTGCAGTGCAAACTGATTTATAATTCTGTTGCATGTGAACATCCCAACAAGAAATGCTACCCATTAAGACTGCTTTTCCCTGGGTCTACTCTTTCTTATGCCCTCCAGATTTTTTCAATTTAAGTTTTAGTGGAAGGTGATACAGAGAAAATAATTTTATTTTTTTTTTTAGAGGTAAATGAATCATATGTTTAAAAACAGTCTTTCATGTCTATTCATTCCTGGTCTTAGGATAACCACAGGTGCCATTAGTACTGTAAATTTTAAAATAACTTACTACATTTCATGAAGATCTACAAGGTTCAATTACTATTTTCTGTATGTTATCCTATTGAGTTTTCCACCACCACAATATTGGATTTTTATCCTAAAATTTTATTGTTTAATACTGGATTTTTATGATATTGTAGTACATTTGAAATGTTACATCTTTCATATTTTAGTAAGAAAAATAAAACTCTAAGGGAAAAATTAACATTTATGCTTTCCCTTTTCAACTTCCATTTTCTTCAGGATTACTTTAAATCACAACTCCTGGGATTTTCCAAAGAGCTATGAAAACCAAAACTTGTGTTGATAAAAAACAGTTCTTTTCTCTACTTCCTCCTTTTGTTTTCCAAGAATGGAATGGATCATATAAAGCTTCACAGTTTATTGTCATCAGCTTGTTAAGCTTTATGTGGTTTGACAGATCGATTACAAATAAAACAAAAAACAAACAAACAAACAAAAACAACAACAACAAAAACAGGATTTGGCAATCTATTTAAGTGCTTTCTAACAGGTCATTCTAATCTTATTCCTATGTAATGACACGAATTCTAATCCTCATTCTATTCTGTAAATAATATGATTTTTCTTCCTTCTAAATAGTTGTTACTAGGTATTTTCCAAGATAACATTTTAGGCTCCCATTGTTTGGAAATGCATGTTTTGGTGTATCATTTTGCTTCACAATGTTAAATTTCAGTGGTGTAATTTTGCATGAATATTAGTCTTTATTATTCTGTTCATATTTTGGAGCATTTGCAATTTCTGCAAGTGCACTAGTTAGGCTATGCTATTTTTTGCATGTTTTTTCAACATCCTTACTCTTTTGCATCAGCAGCAGTCTCTTTAGAAAAGAGCGCCGTATGAGTGATTGTGGGAAGCATATTAATTAATTAATTTCCTTAATTTTCCATTAGAATTTATTTTGAATTATTCTGTTGGGAGACCAGCATGCATTCTTATGATAATCTCATGGAAAATCAGGGATGAAAAATACACTAAAAAGAATATTTTATTAGATTGATGATGATGATCTTAATCTTAAATAGTCAGGTCTAAGTAGCTGCTATCTATTCTTTAAATAGTTTTTACATACTTCAAAGCTCACTGATATTAGGGGAAATGAGTAAGCAACTATTAGAATAATCAATAAATCATAGTTAAAGGAACAGAAAAAAATAATAATAATAATGACAGATACAGATCTTGTTTGCTTGCCCAAACCTTCCCCAAGGAAAAAGTAGACCTAGTTAAATGAAATGAAGACAGAAAAATTGATAAGGTGGGATTTTGTAAATATCTTTGAGGTTAACTTAGCCATCATCACATTACAACAGTAACAGCCAGCATTGATGTTCTGGAACCAGAAGATGTAACCCAGGAAGTGTGGGCACCTCGAGTCATCGTAACAGCTCTTGCCACTCCTGATGGTGCTCATCATGAAGACTCAACTCAGCCACCTCTGTCTTCAGACAATGAAGCAGGATGGGGCACTGAAGGCATCACACATCCCACAGATGCCCCTGGGGGTGAGGTCCTCCACGGGCTGAATCCTACTAGTACAAACGAAGCTGGAGATGACTCTCTCCTGACGGGTACCAGTAAGAATAATGGATCATACTCATTTCTCACGTGCTGTGTGAAATGAGGCATTATTTCTTCTGAATCTGACGCCTTTCACTATCTTTCTCATCTTGGGGATCTACAACCCTACTGCGGACTTGCAACCCAAAAATCTGTGGTGGGATCTGTGCTGTTGTTAGAACGACCTTCTGGAATGGTCGCAGGGGACTTCTTCCTGGTCCATTTGGTGGTTTCTGGTCTTTGCTGAAGCATGTTGCTGGGTGGCCTCCTGTCTCTTCTTCTGCAAGTCATGTGCCATGGTGATCCCAAGTTCCCAGCCCCATCCTCCCATATTGCGCCTTGGTGGGGTCAGGCTTGGTATGCTTTGGTGCTGCGATCGGTGTGGTGGAGGTGCTCTGGTGGAATTAATTGGGTGATCTGCTCCTGTGACTCAGCAGTGACACCATCACCAAGGAGGACTGTCCTGATGGTGAGAGCAGAGCAATCGCGCAAGAATTATATCCCATAAACTCTGCCTTCCATTCCTTACTCCTCGCTGGGGGATTCACAGGCACGACCACCACAGATCGGGCTGTGGTATGGCTGCTCACTCCTGAGTTACAGGGTCAGATTTCTGCTGCTGTGGTTTCTTCTTCTGAAGGTCTTCCCTCTCCATCTGTCACTGGGATACGTGGGTACAGCCAGCGTCTCCCTCCAACACAACAAGCAAGTGTTGCTTAAGGGTCTCAAAAGCCAGTGGCAGCGTGGAAGAGGAAGGGGAGGCCTTCTCTTCGTCCTTCTCCTGCCATGCTTTAAACCAGGCAGAAGGACGTCCTTTCTGACTTGCTGTGATACAGAAAGAGGGAAATAACGTGGGTGGTGGTTTGGTGAGCATTAACGTTTAAAGCTGATCGTGCCGTCATCATGGCAGTCACAGAGTCCGTGGATGTTGTCAGCCGAGAGGAAGCTACCAAAGAGCCGTTGGTACCCAGCACTCAGCCTGGAAGTGAAAGTGAACAAGCAAATACCACAGACGGCTCTTATGTCAATTTGGTACCTGGAGTTTTTTCAGACATTGATGATCATCACAATCAATTACAGACCCCTCTTCCTCCTAGTAAGAAGTACAAATTAAAATGGTTTTCATTTTTCCATGTCACTTGTTGTTTGGGACAATGATGATCCTCTGAAAGTATGTGCACTAACCAGGGTTTTCAGTTATGCTCATATTGTAATTTGCTTTTTTGTTTATTATTGCTGTTGGCATTTCTAGATGTGTTTATGATCCACGTTTAATATGCCATGAAAGGAAATCTTTTTCTCTGCAAAGCAGAGGACTTTTTCCAAATGACTGAAAGTACTGTTTTGCAAATAACTTTTTCTTACATTTTACTATCTGTATGTGACAACATATCTCATAAAATGAAAAAGCATAAGCTTTCTCCTCATGCCCATATACACGATAGCATTTTTTCTTCTTATTTGACGGGCACAAGTGACATCTCTGTAACACTTAATTGTCTTTCGTTTTTCCCCTGTCCTCATTCCTTCTGTGTCAGTTGAATATATAGCAAGAAAAAGTAATTCCCTCTGCAGTCTTTTTTTTTTTTTTTCCCACTAGGTACCTCTGCTGTTGGTATCTTGCCAATGATTAATTATAGCTACATGTAGTGGGTTTTAACTGACATTTCCTTCAGGAACAGTTTCTTTTTTTAAGTGTTATTCTTCTGATAAAGTTAGTGGAGTTAACAGTAACCATGTTTACGTAGTACACTACAAATATCTTTTTTTTTTTTTTTTTTGGTAACTTCTTAATAGTACGGGAAATGAAGGGACTTTTCCTTGTTCCCAAACACATCATGCTAATAGTTTTTTGGTTTTTTTTTTTTCAGAATCTAGTTATCTTACACACTAATCCAAATACTACTTTAATGCGCTTTCCTGGAAGTTAGTGGAACCTTGTCAGGTTTGGCCAATGCTCTGTGGTCATTCTTTACACACAAACGTGATTTTATACTTGTATAATGTCATACAGCAAGCACTTTAAAGATAATTTTATTGTTCATAATGGTTAGGAGTTAGAATTTGCTTCCAACGAAAACATTAATTTTGAAAGACTTGAGTTAAAAATGGAATTTGGAGTGACAGCTAAATGTTTCTAGATATGTCTGATTTCTCTCGACACTTTTACCCTGGGATAACTCCACTCAGTTTGGTGGAGTCTATTTTAATTAATTAATGTTAATTCATACGTTATCAGGTAGAATTTATCTTCTTTTTTTTTTTTTCCAGATTTTTATATAGGCACAGTAAAATCAAACCTACCAAAACCACGGTTAAAGTATTTTGACATAGGCATCGCAATATAAATGCAAAACGTGTATTGGCATTTTGTTGGAAAGATAAATATTTTTAGTAACTCTTTCCTACTGCGACAAACTCATTTCTTGACACCCACTGCCCTATTAAATTGATTAGTCCAAGCAGCCTCCTTAATTTACTGTACAGACATTACAAACTTTGAAAAAAGGTTTGCTACCTTTCTGTTTTGAGCATATAAAACCTGTAAGGACTAGTTTTAAGACCTCTTTCTAGGTGAATGCCTGTGTAGAATCTTTGCATTGCCAGTGCCTTGGCAATTTTTCATACGGCCATCTTCTTAAACTTCCTTATTTTTCTCACTTACCTACCCTTTGTGCTTTGTAAAAACATAGTACAAGGGGATTACTAGGACACTACTGTTGTCATTTTTTAAAGTTAATTTATTGAAGGGTTCTTTCATTTTTAACGTTGCCCTATATAGCTGTATTGGAGTGAAAATGATTCATTAATATATTGACAGACACTAGTTAAAGGCTTCCTCCAAACAAATTAATGGTTTCATGTAGTATACTCCCTTCTTCCACTTGCTTTTCCTCTACAGAAATGTTTAAGCTGTTGTCTGACATCACACTAATGACTGACCTTTTGTCCAAGTGCCGTAGTGGAATAACAAATCAATCTACTGAAGGAATACAAAAAATAAGTGTCAAAAAGAAGAAAATCTAGTATGTCATCAAAATGAAATGTAGAGTGCAACCGAGGAGCCCTCCCTGCCTTCTGCAGGCACTTCCCGGGAGCCAGAACACCAGGGGACATGACCAAATCCTGTTTCTTCTCAGTGCTCAGGGGAGGGGAAGAGCAAATTTAGCAGTTCTCTTAACACAGGAATCTTTCATAAATGTCTTTCTAAGGGCCTTTTTTGGTGAAAAAGCTCTGCCATTTCATAAGGATGATTTAAAGCACCTTAAAAATATCTGCTGACATGTCAGGTAGACAAATCAGTACATTCCTCTTGCTCAGTTTTCTTGGAGGCTAGATTAGGTCCCATAGGTGCTGAGTTAGTGCTCTGTCCTTTGGGGTGAGATAGCACAAAACAACTCATTGGTCAATAAGTTCCTTGTTAACAAAAGTAATGAAAACATCTGGAACATTCAACTACTTGTTGGCTATGCTTAACAGGAGGAAAATGTGCTTCTTAGTTTTGTATTTGCCAGCTGCCATTAGGAAATGAGATCAGAAAGGCTGGCTAGAAGAGAGCTGCAATGTGTATGACAGAATAAGAACTTTACAGCTGATTAGAGTGAGTGTCTAATTTGCTCTATCGGTGTCTGGAAGAATTCAGAGAGGTGGAGATCTGTAATATTGTTTTTGTACTGATAATGAAGTTGTAGTCCCATGTGAAACTACCGTATCTATAACATACAGATAATTTTAGACATGGGATACCCATATGGCAATAGAGTGGGCCACAAATATTACTGTCATCACATAAAACTTCAAGCAGTGTGACCATCACAGGAAATATGTGAGACTGGAAGTATGCATTTGAAATTAAGATCTAATTCAGTCTTAGAACCAAATTTAAAAACGTATTAAAAAGAGCCAAGGGATCCATATCTAAGTTTACATAGAGTATTTTTGCTATTAGAGAGAATATTTAGAATTTTTAAGGTCCCACTTTATACATGGCTATCAAATTTAAAACCATCCAGAGTACTATACTTCTATTTTATGAAAGTAGGAAAGTTTCAGAAATTCCATATCATCCTGTATAGGAATAAAATAAAAAGCCTTAAAATTTCTCCATATTGACCATTTTCAATTTAAATAAGAAAGTCAAATTCTTTTTCTCCCTCTACTCTTTTGTCATTCTCTTTTCTCCACGGAACAGACAAGACCTTTGACTTACACAACAAAAGCCTCTTCAAAAAGTTTCCAACATTCAGAAGTCTTTACCTTCTCTCCAGAAAATTTCTAAGCAATTACAATTGTGTTTTGGTTCATGAAATTATTGCATAATCAAAAATGAAACATATGAGAGTGGGGAAAGGGAAAAACCTTGAGCTTTGTTATTCAGAGTATGAAAACTAGCCATAGTTCAGAGTATGATGATTATAGTCTTCGTAATAGGTTTCCATATGAATACTTTTTAATGACCTCAGTGTGAACTTTCTAGAAATATTTTTTTTGTATTGTGAAAGTCATCATTTTTTACTTCCCTGTTATATATTCACTAAAGTTATTTGGAGTAACATATAGTTTTGTTCTTTAGGATCTACATCCATTGTAGATGATGATCATGGATCACGCAAGGGAAATGTTGAACCCACTTCCAACCCTGGAGAGAATGCAACAACAACAATAACGTCACAACCAAGGTCAGCCCAGGTACCAGGTAGGTTTCTGAATTCATATCTTTTAACAATTTAAGTACATAATGATAGTAATATGAACTGAAATAAGAGATGAAAATGTACATCAAGTATAGTTGTTCAGGTTTTGTTCTGAATCACATTGTCACTGAGAGTCTGAGAAATAGAGCATATTGCAACTCATAAAATATTCTAGCACTGTGTAGATGAGAGAAATCATGCATTTTGGAGAACAGGATTAAGAGATATATAATTTTCATACATTGATATGCAATCAGGGAAAATTCAGTAAAGATATATGCAAAGTATCACAACTTTGAGAATATTCCAGGAAAACAATGTCTGATAAGTGTTACAGAAAAGGGCTTGCAGGTTAAAATAGAATAGAAACAAGCCAACACAATGATACAATTGCAAAAGAATGACATTTTTTTCTGGGACGTATTAACAGAACGTCATTTTTAAGGCAGAGAAAGTAATTATTCCACTCTAAGTAGGCCTGGCAAGTCCCGAGCTGAAGTGCTGCATTCAATTTGAGGCATTGAATTAATTATATAGAAAAAACAGAGAAGAGCACAAAGATAAAATTTGGTAAGGTAACATAATATGAACAGCATGAAGAACAGGCTATGGAGAAGGTTGTGAAATCTCCTTTATTAAAAATGCTGAGAGCAAATGGAACATTTCTCAGAGATGTTCTTATTCATTCTATTTCACTGGAATGAAATATAACTGAGGTGATCTCTTTGGGTCCTTTCCAGTTTTACCTCTTTATCCTGGTTTTGTAGTTCCTTCTATTTTTTTTTTGTTGTTGTTTAGGATTTGGCTTTTTTAAGATCTCCCTTAAAGTAAGATTTTAAATTAAAAAAAATAAAATAAAAATGAATGTAGACATTTCACTCTACCTTAAAGCCAACCTACTTTTGTACATGGGATTGCAGATGTGTCAGCACTAAGCCTTTTCTTCTGCACTTGGAATAAATCAATGACACAACTCCTCTTCACCTATGCCATCTAAAATACACTGATTCTAGATGCTAGAAGTGGTCAGGTATTTCATCGGTGTTGGCCTGGGTATAGCTGAGCACTTTCTTTGATCACCTAGGCAGTGTGACTGATGAAAATGTACCTGATTTGCACAGAAGCAATTTGCAAAGTGAACAAACATTCATTCAAAAAGTCTTGCAGCCTAAAGAATGCACAAGCATCTGTGAAACTGCAAAATTACATGGGATGGATTAACACATTCTCTCCCCCTCTCTTGACTCCCCCCAGAATGGCTGATCATCGTTGCTGCTCTCTTGGCACTGGCATTGATCCTTGCAGTGTGCATCGCCGTCAGCAGTCGGAGGAGGTACGGTAGCCCTGCGCTTTGAAGAACACCACAGCATGATGTGGGTGCTGGAATAAGGCACTGCCACATATCTTTTAGAGGTCATGGTGAAATAGGAAGTATATAAGGCATATGGTGAGATGGAAAAATCTATACCTTTCTTTCTGTTAAGTGACTCTGGAATTACATGCCTCGAACGGCACGGCTTATTTATACATCACTCTGCTTTGCGTACAAAAGCAGAGGCTGCCATTGTTTCCTCCCTCTCAGCCCAGAGGCACCATAGAAACAGACAAATAGGGCCAGTATGACTAATTATAGACTATATCTGACGAGAACTGAAACAATGTCAAAGCTAAAAATTACATCCTAGATACTGCAAGTGGAAAACATATCTTTTACTTAAAGCTGCCATGCAGCTGGGATTGAGACCCAAGGAGAAAAAGTGCACATGGGTCTGTGGGTGTGCAGGGTTCATGGAGTGGATCCTACCAATACGCATCAAACCCTATGAAGATCAGTCTTTGAAGCACGGACATAATCTGGTATTCTTGAAACAGGTGTTTCAAAATAATTAAGAGATTCATCTATTCTGCTAAGTGATAATCTGCTGCAGACCCAGGGAGGGAGGTGGTGTGCAGTCACCACACTGCACACGAGCATCAGCTCATCTGAAAGTAGCTCTGCAGCTGTGTTGCAAGGGAACTGGGTAGGTGAAAAGGTGGACTGAGCATTCAGGGTTATCCGAGCAATAAAGTGAGAATATTCCAAGCATTCATTTACTTAAAAATGAGAACTGCAGATTTATTTTTATAATGCTGTCAGTTAAAAGGAATATTGACAGCAGCTTCTCCAGTTTCACTCTCATTCTGACTACCTGTAAAAGCCTGTGGGCTGTAGGCTTTGGTTTCAAGGTAGTTAGATTCTTGATTCAGAAATCAATAGACTTGGCCTTCGTAGTTACAAAGTCAGTATGGCAGGGATCTCAAGCACTTCCACCAAGCAATTGGTCCTTCTCAGTGAATAGCAAATTGCTTCACTATAGGGTTGTTGTTGATGTTGTTGAATTGGTCTTGCTTTAATAAAATTTGTGTTATCTTCACCAAAAAAAAAAAAAAAAAAATGACCCAAGGTTCAGTGTGAGGCAGTTTCCTTGTTTGATTGTTTATTTTTTTATTATTCCTCTTGTTGCAAAGAAGAATGCCGCTGTCTGGTTCCTGTTGTAAAAAGTGTTAGGATCTCCATCCAGAGTCCAACATTGGGTGCGGCACAGCCTGACCATCATGTCAGGAAAGAAAATCTGAGCTGCTCTTCTGAGAGGCTGTGGCCTCTCTTTCAGCATTTCATAGCAGCAGAGCAGGAATCATTCCCAAGTGTGTGCGTAGCATTCACACAGCAAACTGAGCTGCTTTGGATAAAATAATCCTTACCTATCAGTCAGTAAGCATGAAAAAAAGTAATACTTCAAAAAAATAATGGTATAATTAAACTGCCGAATTAGTCATTCGGACAAAATCTGTTTCAACGAAGAAGAAAATGCTTTAAAGTAGAACTTCAGAAAATTAGTGTCCCTCTTAACACACCTCTGGGCATTCAGTTTACACTAGGCCATTCAAGGACAACAAGTGGGATATTCAGCGCAGTGTACCCAGAGTTTTAATGGATTAGGGCAAATCTGATATCCGTGTAACTATTAATTTCTACTGCCTTGAAGAATACCCAACCCACTTGGTCCAAAGTCTGGATGTACAATGACCCTGTCCGTATACTAGGATATATACAAAGTTCATAAATGTGGATATATCCACACCTTAGAAAATCTTTTCTAGCTTTCAGTAATGCATGTTAGTCCTGTCTATAATGACACTAGATAGTAACTGAATCAGTAGGATCCTGCAAAAGTTTATGTATATAATTGTGGATTCTTTCAAAAATAAAATAGGCAGCATGGCGACACCTTACGCCTTGCATTGCATAGGCCTGCACTGACAGACACAAGTTTCATTTCTAAGCACCTTTTTCTAAATATCGACTTGAATTTTCTTTTCTTATTTCCATTAGTCTCCATTTATGGTACTTATTTCCTTTTCATTTCTTTCTAGATGTGGGCAGAAGAAAAAGCTTGTGATCAATAACGGCAAAGGTGCAGTGGAGGACAGGAAGACGAGTGAATTAAATGGGGATGCCAGCAAATCACAAGAAATGGTGCACTTGGTTCACAAAGAACAGTCAAATGACCGAACAGGAGCATCTGACGAATTCCTCACCATTGACGAAACACAAAATCATCAGGAGCTGGATATGAAGAGTGGAGTGTAATGGTACCAACTCACCAAGTAGATCAGAGCTGGGGAAATCAAAATCACACGGAACTTGGGCCAGAATTCACAGATGCACTGTGCTACTGATGTCTTTTGAACACGATTAAACTTAAGTTGTCTTCATTTTTAATCATTTTAAAATGATGTCTGAGTTACAAAATTGACATTTTCTATCTGAAATAAGCCCCAAGAGTTGCATAAATTCGTCAGTTCCTAATTCCTACACAGAGGACACTTACTGTGTCCTGGGTATATCATTGATCCCCAGATACAGTGTCTTCGCTGTGCGGAGCTACAGAAGTATCCAGTTGCTCCATCTTACAGGTATTTAAGGTACTAAACTTGTCATGGTACAAGAGTAAGCAAGCAACAAATGTCGAGCAAAAAAAAAAAAAAAAAAGCTTAAACCAAAAAGGCCTCCTATACAATGTCTAAAACAGCAGAATCTATCAGAAATGCCTTACAGCCAGGAAGAGCAGTAGGTGCATTGAAAGTCTGCCAGTAAAATCAAAAAGTGACATTTTATAATGATTTATGACTTATTCTGTAACAAGGAAAACCCAGAAGGACAAATCTTATTTATCATTGTTTTAAAATGTCTGTGGGCATACAGCAAGCCTTTTTGGGAGGGGGAATAAAAAGATGAAAACATGAGATGATACATAATAAATATCATTACTTTGTTATCTTAACAATCTGTACAGTTATCCTTGAGTTTTTGAAGAGTTATCCTTGAGTTTTTGAAGTGTTCATTGCTCTTCCCCCTCCCTCCTTCATTGGTCCCAGTTTGTGTATGTTTTTAAAGAGTCTGTTAGTTAGTATAATTAATAAAACAGAATGACCCCAGCTCTATTGTGCATGCACAAATCAAGGAATTTGAAATCATCAGCAATGATGACAGTATTTTTATTCCTGAAGAACAGGTCTTTACCTTCCCCTGCTCAATTGTACTTCGGAGACGCTGAGCCTAGTAAAGCTTGTTTCCCCTGTAACTGTTGCGTTACACCAGTTTGCTGATATTTTAAAAGTTACCTTTCTATGATCTCACTCACTTCTGAATTCTATTTTCTCCACATTTTATTTCTTCTTTTTAAAAATACCAAAACAAATACTGCTTGTTTACTGGTACCAGAAGTTGAAATTCTACAGAAAAGATCAAAGAGATTTAAAGGAAACTCTCCCAGCAATGTAATATAGTAAAATAGCTGCAGCTGCATTGTCATATGCTTTTGTTTTGTCATTGTATGTCTATTATGTAAAGTATTTGTATTAAGCTATGATGCTGTGCATTATATTGATATGAACTGCCAGAAAGAAAATTATTTACTACCAGTGGTCTGTGCGATTTTTAAGAAAGCATATTGGAATGGAGGGCGAATTGTAACTTCTAATCGGGCTGCCCCAAAAAAATGCAAGCAAAATCAACCAGAGGTAATAGCATACAGTGAGGTGTGTCAGCTGTGGGACGGGGAATACCAAGAGAAGTCCGTTCAGATGTTCCTGTTCACTGACCATAGCACCTTCATTGGAAAACACCGTTCTGCTAATGCATGTTATTTTTTGTTCTCCGTCTGAAGCAATTGGAGTATGAGTATTCAGCTGGCTAAATATTAACATTACCTAGCACTGATCTTTACTGGAACACGAAGCACAATCAAAATAGTGATTATGGTTCTCAGTTACAGCCCTTCAGCAGTTTCCCAAGCGTTTCATTGAGTTGCTTAGTGCCCTAGTATCTGCAGGCAGATCTCCTCAGGGAAAATCTACACTTGGGCAAAAGGCCCCAGGACAAGATGTGATTTCAGAGTACACGTAGGACATTTTCTGACTCCATGTATGTAAAGATGTCTCATCTATGAGCAGTCACACAGCTCCAAAGGTGTTCAAACAAGCTGAAGCCAATAAGGTCAAGGTGACTAACACTATCAGTATATGTGGTCCATTGTCAAATTTCTCAGCCCTGCTATAAGCACATATTTTAATTCTGAGCTGTGCTGTGGGAAGTTTGTTGACTCTACATTGATTTTTAATTCCCGTAATGTTTTTAAGCAAGCTTTTCTTTTTCTCACTATAAATCAATAATGTGTAATTATATACTCTTTTCACTAAGCGTGGAGATCCAGAATAAGAACTTTGACTCTCTTTAACTCCCAATTGAATATAAGCCACAATCAAAAGGAGATTTTTCACTGTCTTGAAGGATAAAGATTTATTTTATTTATTTTTTTTTTTTAAAAAAAGAGTTGGGAGAGATATTATTCATCTCCCTACTGAGATGTTCAATGGAGAAATTTATCTAATGTTCAGTAACTAGAAATGCATGGACAACACTGGTTGGCTTCTTTTTATATTTTTAAATAGGGAGACGCTCAATTTCTCTTTAAAAAGGCAGTGCCATTATTTTATATACGCTGATTCTTTTTAGATTATGTCATGCAACTGAAGTGCAATTAAGTTTCATTGTAGTTTCAAAACTAGATGGCCATTTCATACATGTAATATAGTACATATTTTTATTAATCTTGTTTTTTATTATTTCAGGGGTTGCTTGTTGTGTGTATGTGTTTTTTATATAGAGCACTAGATATATTTGCATATTTATTTAACAGATTAATCAAAAAGAAAGAAAATAGCACCTCTAAATTGTAATTAGAAATAACATTGCTTAAAAAAAAAAAAAAAGTAAACAAGCTTCCAAAAATAAACTTGACTCCACATTGAGCATAAAAATTAAGGTTAAAGTTACTAGTGGGAGAGAGGATGCATTCGGCAGGGTAATCATATATAGCAGTGGTGAGCCAGAGGTCAGTTCTGCTTGCAAGCTGCAAGCCAAACTCAGCTGAAGGCTGCAGGACCTTGCAGCACCCACGGGTTCCCCAGCTGCTCTGGGGGTTAGCAACGAGTTCAGCTCCCCTCGGAGCTGAATATCTCTGGGATATCTCAGTCCAAGTTAAGATCAACCCAGTAAGACAGAAGTAATGTTTAAAGCAGTACGTATATTTAAAAGAGAGGTTGTATGTTTTATGAGAATGTAATATTTTTGTCGAACAGTCCGGGGTGATTGCTTCACCTGTATTTTCTTGAAGCTCTTACAAGGAATGTTTGATTAAAGCAGTGAAAGGATGTGCAGCCTTCATGTCTATCTGTGTGGATATTTTAAACCCTTCCCACAACATCAGTCCCCAAATTGTATTTCTGCACAACAGTCTCTTCTTCATAGGGATGTCTTTTGTGTGTCCTTTGCCGAGAACACCAAAACCAACTACCTCTGCACTAAGTAGTGTACATTGGCTGGAATATTATTAGGAGAAAATTACCAGGTGTCTCGTAAACACCGACACATAGCCACAGTGTTGGGGAGAAGCAGAGATTTGTATATCGTCCTGGTAAGGGCTGCTCCTAGTCACTCTTTCTGTAGATGAAGGGAAGCAATAAAATCCTCTGAGAACTGTGTTCTGCCTCAGCATACTTCGTGTGCCAGCAGTTACTGGTTTTATTTTATGCTACATTAGGCTGTTAGCCAGCAATTATCTCTTGGCCTTATTAAACAACTGAAGGCTCAGACTTCTCTGGTTGCAAGATTTTGATTAGTTAAAGAACGTGAACCCTTTGGGTAACCACATGCACTGACAAGTTCTCCTTTGTGGAAGGGGAGAGGACAAACAGGTGGAAGGGAAAGTGCTGAAGTGGGCTGGTCCCTGGGGAGCAGCTCCAGCTCTGTGGGCATGGGTGACAAAGCTCTCATTTCTTTCTGGGGGGCAAGAAACATGAAATGGTACTTTGAGGATGGGAACTCCAGGCAATTCGGGGCAGACGGAGAGTGCAGTCACTGGGAGACGAAGTGAGGAAGAGTGAAATTTCTGTGCCACTGACTGGGAAAGTCCCCTCAACATCCCCAGGACTTTGTCACTTGAATGGTTCATAGCTCAGAGAAGGGAAAAAGAATCGGCCTTTTCCTGTGAACCCCCCACCTCCAGGTCACCCTCTGCACTCACCACATGATTTGCAAACTGATTTTGACCATTTTTCCCTGGTAGCTCCTTTCTCACTATTACTCTGCTGTGTTGCTGTGGCATTCACCAATGCCACGCTGAGAGCACCCAGCTGTGGCCATGGGAAATGAGAGGCAAAGTGCAAACTTCGCAAAGATGACTAACAGTGTCTTTTGTGTAGCACAGAAGCTTCACTTTCTGTCCTCCTTGTCTCACCCATTCAAGGATGGGTAGGCAATGACAAGATTTCTAGAATATTTCTGTTCTTGCTCATCTTCCTGTTTTTAAAGCACCAGACTTAAACGGCTCTTCACACAGGTCAGCTGTGATGCAGCAACGTTTTTTGGGGGGTTGTTTTTTGGAGGTTTTTGGTGTTTTTTGTTTTGTTTTGGGTTTTGTTTTTGTTTGAGAATTTAAATTAAAGAAGAGAATCCATCCTCAGAGAAGATCCCCTGACTTCAAGGGAGCTGATTGTTGTTAAAGTGCAGGTAAAGCAGAGGCAGTAAAAGCTTTACACACACTTTAAACACAGCTTTCTTTCAATTTTGTCTGCATGGCTCCAGCAAACAGCAGAAGGGTTTTGCCTGAGCTATAGCTTCAAGGGTTTGCAAACTTCTTATTAAAGCTTCTTACTCTATAGGCAAAAGGGTTTGGATGAATAAATGGATGGATGAAAACCATTTTCATACATCCTCTGCCATGCATGGAATGCTGATGTGAATGGCATTAGTTTTGTGTTTTCTTTCAGAAAAAAAAAAAAAAATAAAGAAAAAAAAAGACACGAAAATGATGAAGTTATGGACAAAGACTGTCAAATGGGAAAATAAGTATTTTTTGTTTTCAGAAATAGACATAGTTTTAGATAGTTTCATATCTGAAATAGGTAACTTTTTTTGTGGAAGAAGATGCCTAAAACATAATACGTCTTTCCATTTGTACTGTGAAATGTAAAAAGTAAAAAAAAAAATGTAAAAAAAAGTAATCAAAAGTAATTGATTTCCCATTCTTAAAAAATGTAGAAATTTACAGGAAAATAAAGTTTGTCAAGTCAAATAGGATCTGACATAAATTTAAGTACATCTATGAGAAAGCCCTAAAAGACTTTTCACACTTTCAGTAAAAAAGTCTCACTCTGTAGCACCCACCTAACAGACTCAAGCTCAACAGCAGCTTCTTTCTGGTGCTGGCTCTGAGGCACGCAGATGCATTGCAAGTGATGCCAAATACACAGCTGAAGTTAGGAGTGTGTAGGCGGGCAGCAGGAAGTCAGCATGCAGTTCAGAGGCAGTGGTGGCTGTACAAATAAGAGACTCAGGGTCTGCTGAGTTAGTCTCAAAGTCTTTCAAACCCCCAGAGTAACGCAGGAGAGAGGAGGACACAGGAAGACACTTTCCAACTTTTTTCCAGAGACTGTGAGTTTGGCACCTGGCATCTGAAAGCCTTGCCTCAGGCCATTGTGCTAGGAGGTTGTCAACTTGAATGCCCATGTGCCAGTCCCGTGTTGCAGCGCATAAATGGTTTGGTCACAGCAGAGTTTTAGCCTTAAATCTAAATTTACTTGCAGTCATGAGTGTACATCTGCCTTCTGGCACCACATTTTCAAAAGCCTATTCTTTTTCCTGGCTTAATCCAAAAAAATCTTAGATCATTTTCAGCATCCACATTTTCCTCTCATGAATCAAGACTCCACGCTTTCATTTTACCCAGAACAAGCAGTAATAAACTGGGTATGTTTTGACTCATGATTGGAAACTAAGTCTGAGTTTATATTCACCACTTTTTATCAGCCTGTTCTTTTTAATAACAAGCATCTGTTTCTGGGCTGCTGCTGGTGATTGCTATCAGCACCCCCTCCTTAGCCAGCTTAGAGAGACAGCTTCCAGCAGATTTCAGCCTGAGCCTGGAGGATGAGTTTCTCTAAGATGAACTCAGCGAAGCTGTGCCCAGTGCCCACTACTCAGTCTCGGCTGGCTACAGCACAGCTCCTCAGCTCCTGGGCAAGGACAGTTTAGCAGTCATCACCACCATTAGGCATGTTTCGTTTTGCAGCAGCGGGACAGCAGATTCACCAGTGGGGGCACGTTATATTTACAGTTATTCGGAACTTCCCTGCATTTCTTTTGTGGTTCACTTTCTAGTTAACGTTTCTTTCACTCATCAAGAGAAAGTTTGAAATGAACTCTAGGTAAATATACATGTTTGTTCAGCTAGAGACTCAACAGAGTTTTCCTGTGTTCATGAAGGGTTAAGTTCCCCCACTCAAAGGGCAGACTCAAAGCCTACATGTGGGTTACATGCCATTTATGTGGCAGAAATTGAGCCCAGGTACAGCTGAGAGGGTCAGCTTTGTGCTGGCTTTCTGCAAAGTTGCGGGTCTTAAGCACTGAGCCTTTTTAGAGCAACCTCACAGAATCACAAAATCGTAGAATATCCTGTTGTAAGGGTCCCACAAGGACCACTGGGTCCAACTCCTGACTCCACACAAGAACACCCAAAAATCAGACCTCTGATCATATCTGAGAAAAATCATATGTATGAGAGTGTTGTCCAATCACTTCTTGAACTCTGGCAGGCTCAGTGACGTGACCACTGCCCTGGGGAGCCTGTCCCAGTGCCCGACCACCCTCTGGGTGCAGAACCTTTCCCTAACACCCAGCCTGACCCTCCCCTGTCCCAGCTCCATGCCGTTCCCTCGGGTCCTGTCGCTGTCCCCAGAGAGCAGAGCTCAGCGCCTGCCTCTCCACTCCCCTCAGGCCACCGTGAGGCCTCCCCTCAGCCTGCTCTGCTCAGGGCTGAACAATGTGACCTCATACATCTTCCCATCTAGACCTTTCACTTCCTTTGGGCACTGTTTAATAGTTTTATGTCCTCCTTACATTGTGGTGCCCAAAACTACACACAGTGCTTGAGGTGAGGACACACCAGTACAGAGCAGGGGGGCACAATTGGTTAGTCAGGACTTTTCCCTCATGAACCCATGTTGGCTGCGACCAGTGACTGCATTATCTTTTAGGCGTTTTTCAATAACTCCCAGAAAAATCTTCTCCATAATAATCCCCACTCATACAGAGTAGTGCCTTCAAAAATTCTTGGTAAAAGGCAAGATAACTATATCTGTTTAATGCTAGCAATTTAGGTAGTCCTGGCAACTTGGGTGAAACCCTGCAATGAATTTTTAGATGTATTTCCTAGGCTTGTCTCTGTTCCTGACCTTTCACAGAGTGTGGAGCCAATCTTCTCTTTCTGGGGAATCTCCACAGCAGAATCTCTCAAGTGATTCGGGCCATGGGAACATGAGCCAGGGAGGCCCCTGGGTACCACGAGGATCAGTTTTACCAAACGACTATGGGAAGTGCTACCCTCTTTTCAGTTCAACCGTGAATGACTAGCACTGCAGCACTGTGAAGGACAGGCCCTAGGCTACTTTCTTAGGCACTTGTCCTGAGGAAGTGCCTAATACTGTGAGAGGCCCGGTTCCTTTGCCGCCCCTCCCCGTGGGTTTCAGTGGGCAGCCACCAGCTTTGTTGTTTATCCGTCTCTGCTGACGCATTTTGCTTATCACTGCAGAACCTGCCTGCCACGCTAACGCCGCCGCGACCGCAAGGCCCGGCATCGCGTGCACAGTCACTTCCTTCCTGCTCCCCCTGCAGCAGAGGGGAGCCGTGGCTGCCTGCTTACTGGGGCAGGGGCCTGGTGCCAGCACAGGCCCTATGCAGCCACCCTCGCACCCCTGGAGCTCTGCCCCAAACCTGGCCGGGGTGCCAGTCCTTGCCGGCCATGCGTGTGCTTGCTGCGGGGGTGCCTTCCAGCCTGCCGGCTGGTTGTTTTTTACACTGCTCCCCTCCTACGTCGCAGCCTGTTGGGGCCACCTGTTTCTTTCATGTCCTTGTCCTGTTTACATGCACCGATACAACGGAGGAGGCCGGTGGAGGTTTGGCAACCCTGAAGTCTTCTCTCTTTTTCTTTCATGCCTGAGAAGGGATAGAGGAATGGCTCTCAGTATGGTCAATGCTTCGTGAGTATGCCAGTGACGGGGAATCCGGAGCTCTGAAGAGACCAGGGGGTTTATGGCAGCAGAGCTAATTTATGAACAAGGCCAGGTCTGAACACAGTAATATCCTGCCTCTGGCAGCCTGCGTCAGCGGCTCAGACACCATAACAAACCACCTGGGCCTTGGGTTCATCTCCCACTTGGAGATCCCCAGTGCTGCAGGGGGCCTTCAGCCTGCTCCTGCCACACCGGGCCTTCCCTTGGAAGCTCCTCAGGTGATGGCTGCCCTCGGCTGGGATGGCAGCCCACGGAGGTGCAGGCTGCTGTGCCTCACAGACTGGTTTAGATTACATCTATCAATCACCTAGTTGTGGTTAGGTGAGATCCATACTGTGTCCTGCTGGGATCATAAATGCCGGGGCTTTCTCTTCATACATAGCAATGGCCAGTCCTTCAGGCCATGGCCCTTTCCATGAGCATCTCTCAATTCATGTACTAAACGCAGTTTATTTCTTTACAAAGTTTACCAGGGGTTCAGCAAAAGGGCCTATTATTTAATTTATTTTTTGTTTAAGGCTAAGATGAAAAGATTTACTTTTTATCAGGCAGGGAAGCGAAGCATGTTTCTAAAGCAACTGCAACCAACTCATTGCGTCCTCCTACTCTTCTAACATTTCTTCCTACTCCTCTAGCCTTCACTGCCAAGACTGCTTTAGACTTCACTGTGGTTAGCACATCCTGGACTTTGCAGCAAGGAAGCTCAGATGCAGCTGGCACCCTGGAACATTTAGAGCATACACATGAGGGGGCAGATTTCTGGTGCTTTGGCAAATCCAGGTCCAACGTCCACCCTGCCTGCAGATCTCAGCCTCTCACATCTGTCTTCTTTATCTAACCTCTCACCCAAATTATGTCCAGGCTGACAGTAAAACTCACAGGTATAAGGCAGGAAAATTATGAATCAACATTTATTGATGATATGTACAGAAGAGGTACAACACTTAGTGAAATATTATATTCACGACTATTTCCAGTATAGAAAGAATGTCCAGTTTGTTTTATACATAAAAGTTACAGAAATCAGTTTACACCATAAGAAAGCATTAAAAGCAAATGACTACAGATAAGTGTAAGGATCTGAACTACAAAAATAGAATTAGTCTACAAGGCATTCCAGCTACAATATACAAGAACAGAGCCTCAAGTTGTGAGAAATTTTATCTGCATTCTTTAGTTTATAAAGTGTGCTATAGATACTGTACAGTATGTCATTTCAAAATCTGGGGAGCTTTTTGGGTGTAAGGAAAAGACCAACCTGACCCCTCTTGCTTTTTATTATTTTCAGCTGAAGCATCTGAAAATATTCCATCTTATGATTGGCCACTTTTAAGAGGGGGAAGGAGTATCAGGATCAGGAGCAGGCAGTGCACAGTCCCACAGCGTGTGATTCACACTGAAACATCGTAGGAGGACTCACCAAGAAGGATACTTCCCATGCTTTGGGGCCTAATTTTGATCTTTTTTCACTTACGGGGGATGAACATATTTATGAGAACCAGGCTCAGGTACCCTGGGCATGAACCACATTTTTTTTTCTTGCTGTCTCAAAATCTTTCAGAACCACCTTCAGTTTTTACCCCCCAAAAGTAATTTTCTTACAGATTATAGCCCTGATTTCAGAATAATTTTGCCACTGAATACATAGTTCATATGTCTGTTTTATTATTTGTTTTATGATAAGACATACTTCTTGTATATAACAGGCCTCCTGGACATCAACTACAGTAGCTTGAGAAGAACTTAGCTTTGCACTTAATTTCCAGTAGCTATCAATATCCTCTTCTAACAATGTCAGAAGCAGTGGATCCTTGCCCATGAGTCTGTGCATTTTCCTCACAGTCTGTTCCTACCAAGGGGACACAGCAGGGGCTGGTGCTCCAGAGAGGACAGGCAAACCCTTGCTGCCCGCAGCATGCAGCACACTGTGCAAGTAGCAGACAGGGCATCCAGCATAAGGCAGCTAGATTGATTTCCCCCTTGCTCATTGTGCTAATTTAAGCAGTGACTTACTGAACTTCTGGTGGTAGAGTCCCAACACGTCAAGCAAACAAGAATAAAACAAAACATAAACTAATCATTCTGTGCATGCATTAATTTTTAGTGTCATAACAAATGTACTCATGAGGAACACATCTATGCTGGCATCACTTCCTCTCACTGCCAGGGAAGCACACCCATGCAGGTACTAGCACGTACCATGCTGGTTAGAGAGCTGAAAACTAAAACCAACGTATTTACAGTAACTTGACTGCATACATTATTCTGAATGTTATCAGAACAGGATACCCCATAATCGAAAGATAAAACAGTTACTAAACTATGTAATGGACTCAGTTGAATGGCCAGAAGGAAAACAAACCCAGACAAAAGAACAAAAACCGAAAGTAAAACAGAATTTTAAAAGATGGCCTAATTTGATGCTATGGCTCAATACACACTGACGAGTCAAATTAAATTAAAGCACTGCTACCCATACTGTGTACACCATTTCACTGAAATTACACATTGATAGCTACATTATCTACACTAAGTGCAGAGAGGCACTGGACATCATGCTTCAACAAAATGTCAAAACTGGTATCAATAAGGTTTTACATCTATTAGTGACTCACTTAGCACTATTCTACCTGCAGTTCCTATTAAGATAATACCTGGTACAATTGATTTAAAATACAAGAAAGAGATTAAAATACGAGGGTACATCAACACACTTCCTACATGTATATCTACCAGAAATTTAGTCTCCAAAACCTCAGCAGAATAACACACCCCGCAGATTTCTGAATAGATGACGAGATACCCAGTATCAGTCACACTGGGTTAGCAATATATTGCTGTTCAATGTTTTCTTTGTTTTTAATCATGATCAAGAAACTTGTTGACCATAAGGGAAACTTTCTGTGATATAAGGGTTATTAATATTTATATTAATTTATTTTTATTCCTCTCAAAACAGTACTTCGTTCATTAAATAAAATGACTGTAGCCGTGGCCTTAATGCCAACAGGTATTTGCCTAATGGGAACAGACGACCATAAAAGAGAAGCAACTTTCACTTGTCCTGGTCAAAAAATATAGTGTTTGATCTCTCTAAAATACATAAGAATGCAGGAGGTATTTGTACAGATGCTACCCAATTGCATTGGTCCCATGGTGGTTCTGTTGGTCCCCTTTCAAGAAGGCAAAGATTGGTGGCCAAGTCATGAAGTCTTTCTGCAGGCTGAACTCATGTACATTACATTGTAGCAAGACAGACTAGGTACCTGAAAATCTATTTTTTGCCTACCCAGTTCTCCAATTTTCTTTCGTCAGCAGTCTGAGTGAGTCAATTACACATGATCAGGTCCTAAGAAAGAACTGCAAGATTTGGCAAAGGTAACACCAGGAAAAATGACAAACATGAGGGGCAATTGCCCAAGACAGTCAATCTAGAAGATTGTTCAGGTTATTATAACATTGTTCTATAATGAACTGCAGCATTTAAGGACATCTTGAAATTCCTATTTGCTTCTTGCATTTTGTGCTTTGTTTATAATTCATCACTAAACATAACACAGAAACATTTCATTGATCCTAAATGTTATGAGAAAACTTTTTGTTCTAAGGTACAGATCACCTTTAAAGGCCTATCCCCCTATCTTATACGGTCATATAGAAAATATTATACGAAAATATGAGTGTCTGTAAATTACAGATACTAGGCAATTTAGTTCAGTCTAAACTGTAGTTTCCAGAGAACAAGTACAAACCCCTAAAACCTATAGTAATAACTACGTCAGGATTGAGCATATCATATTTAACAATACTAATATATGTGCAGCGTTTTCTCATGCATTCTACAAGCTACAGCTCACACTGGACCATGGGAAATGGGATATATTTAAGAAGGGCACAGGATATGCTGGATAGAAGCGTATGCAATTGTTTTTAAGAAGGAAGGACAACCTGTAACACACAAGGACTCACAAGCCCATACAAAACACCAAAATGGACATGCGATAATCTACAATACTGACAGCAAAATCAATTTGTAAACACGGTTTACATACAGTCTTTGAAAAACTGTAGAAAAGAAATAGAAAAGAATGATACAAAAATCCCTGCAAACTCTTCTATTTATTTACAAAACAATATAAAGGTACTAGACAACCCAGGTTGTGTGATGCTGCCTATGACAGTTTCCCTTCGTGTAATGGTGTGTGCCACAGAGCATCATTAAAAACAATTGCGGGGCTCCTGAATTTTGAAAAATCAAACTAGAAGGATTCAACACTCCAGCATCAATCAGCATTGGCTCTGCAGCAGAACATGGACATAAAAGGGGATCAAAGGTTGGGTGAGAAATCTCACTTGTCTTCCTGCCTTCCCAAATCTTGTCTTAGCTTGGTTATTTCCATCCTGGACTAGTAGAGACCCACCCGGTGGCTCAGTCATATGCTCTAGTTTTTTTTTTTTCAAAAAAAACCTAGCTGCAAAAGCACAACCACCTTATCCATGAGGATTTGTATCAGCTTGGTAGTGGGAAGCCACCAGGCTTCCCCCAAGCGTGGAAGAAGTCTCTGGGATGGTGGGCACAGCCATGGGATGGTTCCTCAGAGCCTGCTCATGCAAGAAGTAAAGGAACGATCAGCACCAAGGCATCAGCAGCCGTTTGGCTCATTCACAGCAGCACATTTCAGTTTAATATCAAACTTGACCAGGGGGAAAAAATGAGGGAGGCACCCCTTGTGCAGTGTACCGTAATGGGAGTCCTGCTGTAGGCATGCGGAACTGCGGAGCCTGCAGCAGGGTTAGGGAGAGCCACAGCTTCTGTGTCTGCCAGGAAGAAAGATCAATGGCTTTGGAAGGAATATGGATTTAATAATCCATAAAGATTTTTTTTTTTTTTGGGGGGGGGGTAAATTGTGAACAAGAACATAACTCTTTAAAAAACAACATGGTGAAGCTGAACACTTTGTTTACAGCCGGCTGCTTTCTCTGACACTTCAGCATTGTAATTCCTTCCCTCCCCCAAAAAAACAAATCAAAACAAAACAAACAATCAAAAAAAAAAAAAACTTGAAGCTATCCTCTATTTACAGTTATTCAGATAAGGAAAACTGGGAAAATATTTTTCCTTCAAAGTCATTAGTATTGTTGGAGAAAAGAAACTGACTCTGTTCAGGGAGGGCTTTCTGGTGGGAGCAGGAGCAGGAGCTTCCACACAATGTTATGCAGGGTTGCAAGCACAGCGACAGCCGAGGTGAACTGGCCCAATGGACCATACGCCTACTATAATGACTAGTATGAAAAATATCTTATTATTATCGTGTCCTTAGAAGTCACAGTAATAAAATCAAGGATAGTCTTCTGGCTCATAACAGACTAATATTACAGTACATTTTTTATAAAGTGCCCTTATTTACCCTTCTGTAAATGAACTCAAATGCAGCAATAAAAATAGATGAATGGAACTAATGAAAAGAGAAACAGTTATACCGTTAAGTCTCCACAAAAGCATTTCTCTGAGCCTGGTACTAAAGCTCAGAGCTTTCTTAAATTTATTTAAAGAAGCGGATGTCAGAGGTGAGGTTTAATGCTGCTTGTGTTTTTAGGGATTTGTGCGATTGCTGCTGTGTTGCTACAACAAGTCTGCAACAACACAAGAGAAGGCGAGGAAGCAAAGAAAAACCAGTCAGTTGCCAGAACAAATTTGTTCAAGCACTGTTGCTGCAGCTTCTCAGATGAGCAGTCTGCTCTTCTGAGTGTCGACTACCAGAATTGCAATGACCCTGGTAGTGCTGGAAAACAAATCAGAAATCCATATTACTCACATCTTACTCACACATTTTGGAGTGGCACAATGTTTGGAATTCCACGTGCTTTGAGAAAGAAATGGAGGTTAGCTGTATCTCAGGGACGGAAGAGAAAAAAAAAAAAAAACTTAATGACAGCGGTCCCTATTTTTGTGCTGAGTTTTAAATTCATTGCTGGATTTGTAGAGCATAGAAATAATTAGGCCAAAAATAAAAAAATAAAAAAAAAGAAGCATCTTGGCAAAAACCTTGAGGGTGTGAGAATCACCTTCATTTTAAGCAGCAGACAAAGACTACTGACTCAGACAGGATTGTGAAACACCTTATTACTTAGCGGAGACAGGAAGAGATCTGACCTTTCCTGGAAGCCCGTGACTCCCCTGGATTTCAGTGGGACCTTCTGTAGCCAGAGCATTGCTGGCACAGGTTTCACTACAGCAAACATAGCTTTTCAAAGATGTAATGAGTTTCTCACTGATTCAAATGGAGGGAGCGCATATCAGTATGGTTCACATGGCTTGTCCCCTACCTATCTGAAGCATCTTCCTGTGTAAGAACCATGCGTGCTTCTTACAGTGCTGGTGCAGCCTTTGTTCTCTAAGGGAAGCAGTGAGGAAGAAAACTCAGGGGGAAAGTGCTCCACCTCTTCTTTAGCTTCAGCGTGCAGTGTGCTTTAGTTTCAATGAACAGGTATCAAGAGAATGCCGACCTAGCTTCAGCAGTGAATGCACAAAGTAAATACATTTGTACTTAATTAGTCATGCAATTAACTGAGTCTTTGCCTGGTTTAGACTTTCCCATGTGCCAGAGTGCTGCCAATAATGTAAAGGGCAAAGGGTATCACAGCTGCACAGACAATGGGGGGCGGACAGAGCAGCACACGAGGCGAGCATAAGAGAGAAATGTTAATTCCTCCAGGAACTGCACAGAAAGCAAATCACTTTCTACTGTGCTTTTCCTTTAACTTTGCCACCCCAGTCCTGGAAACAAACACAAAATGTTTGCCACATGCAAATGAATGCATCAACATTCCTAGTGAAACTAAAAAGAGACTAGTCAGTGACCAGCCCTGCTTGCTGAAATGTGAACTTGTATTAGCTGAAGTGGCCAGGCCCTGGGTTAGTTTCTGTTTATTTAGTTAAGTAGCAACCCGGCCTCATGTGGAATGAGCAAATCGAGAAATGCAAGCCAAGAGTGAGTTACATTTTCCCAGCGAAATGGAAAGCTTTTTGATGGTTAAATACAGTGATGTGCTGGAGTAACACTATATTAAATATTCAGCCAGGCTAAAAGCAGAGGAGTTTACCAAAAACAACATTTCTCCTTCTCCCACATACACATTTAAGTCGAGAAATGCCTCCATAATTATCTTTTGAAACTTCCCTGAGTTACTGTATCTACAGGATTACCATTTTAAAATCACAGTCTGCTATTCCAGTCCTATCAAACGGCCCAAATTTATTTTCCCTTGTGTGGGTGGAGTTTTTCTAGCATCTCATTCCTTCCTCCCCTAGTCTCCATCTGAAGAATCACTCTTCAAAGGACAGCACGTCCCAGGCGGATAAGCGTAAGCACATCGTAAGTGTTTCTCAATATGCAATTTTGTGGAGCTGCCCAGTCACATGTTGCTGGCATTCCTTTTCATTTCCAACTGCTGAACGCTTTCAAAAGACAGCTAAAAGTCTGCAGACTGGTTTTCTGAAGCCACTCTCAAGGCAAGCGGTCACTGTGGCTGCTCCTAAGAGACTGCTGTGGTGAGCAGGACAGCAGGACAGGCGCTACTGGGCAAACACGGCATGCTGATCTTGGATATAACCACCACTCCAGTCACAGCAAATTTCACTCGATGCGAGCTCACGGACTCAGAACAGGGAACATTTCAGAGTACCTGCACACCGCCCCAGGCACATTTCTGGCACATAACCCAGAAGAGAAATTGTCTTCAAATGCAGACTAGGGCCCTGATCCCCAGACACTCTCAATACCCAGACTTTCAGTTCAATAAGGTCAGGTGGCATAATGCTTTCTTTTCTTGCTATCACAAATGCACTTTAAGAAAAAAGCGTTTGGGAGCATTCAGGTGTGTACTGGGAGAAGCAGCAGCTCCAGGTTAATTCTGGGTATTATGATACCAATGACCGAAGAAAAGAGAAGACCATCTGCCTATCACTTCTCTGGATATCCTATGGTTCCATCCATCAAAAAAGGATCCTTAAGATGATTCACAAGACCTCTGGAAAAGGTCTCCACCTCTAATATACATTAGAAGTCTACAGCATTCACAGTGGTTCAATACTTGCTAAATTATATAGGCCGTTTTGCTTAGGATCATAGCAATGGATGTAAGTGAGGACAGAAATACAAGGGCAAGAAGAATAGTCCACATCAACAAACGCGTGAATGAGGGGTGCTTTGACAATGAACTTGGTCTTGCACATCACTCATCATGCAAGCAGCCTTTGCTGGTTTATGTCCATGTGCGTTTTCGGAGGTCTTTATATGAATGCAGATGAGCAAAAGCAGATTATATTTATATTTTAATAGCTTCTACAGAGCCATATACCACTCCACAGTTCAACACGTTATTCCTGCTTACACCCACAAAAAGTCCATGCACAGACACTGAATGGCATGTGTCCCTAAATGTTTCAGCTCTGTTCTCAGCCATGTCTAAGCTCACGGTATGCTCGTACTCAGAGTCACTCTGAGAACCTCTGCAAGCTCCCCCAGGCACTGCACAGGGCTCGCTCTGTGGGTGCAGCCTCCCGGGGCTGCTTGGCTCAGCTGCGCTATAGAACATTGCTAGTAGTACAGAGGCGTTCACCAGTGTCTGAACATTGCAGAGTATTAACAAGCACCTTTAGAAAACACTTCACAAGGTGATTATTGTGGCTGTAATTTCTCCTGACAGGATGAGTCAGCTATATTATGTTGACAAAACACCATCTTGTTAATTCAGATGCCAGGTGCTCTAAGAAACATTTCTCTGACATTAGAAATGTATATGAATCATTACTCTACAAAACAGAGAAAGAGAGAAGTAATTCAACACATTGGTCTAAATCCTGTAATTCTTGCGTACTCTTCATTCAGTCCTAGCCCTGGCCAAATTCCGCTGACCTTAATAAGGAATTTGGCTTAGTAATTATTTCAGGATTTAACCATTCTCTGACATATGACATGAACTTGGAAGACATACACTTCAAGCCAAATGCTACTGATGATTACATTCAAAACTCCCAATTATTTAGTGTAATATATTCAGATTTTTTTTTATAGATCATTATCAAGTACCCAATCATGACATCCTTGCTCACGCTTAGTAGTACCTTACTTGACCCTCCCCTTCCACACGAGGAATCCCTCAGACTTCAGTGGAGCAGGGTGAAGAGTAAGGTGCTACCTGCTTGGACTAAGAATGATATAACTGAGCCCATGGTATTCTATATTTTGTACATCAGGCATTGGTTTAAGAACTATTACACCCTGCAATAATACTGCCTTGTATTATCTGATGCACTGTGGTCACAGAGCAGCACAGACCCATAATAAAATGGAGCTGCACCTGCCCTGGGACAGCTGACAAAAACATATCATATGTACATGCAAATCTAAGGTCTTGTCTTAATGTCAAGTATTAGTTGTACTAATCTAACAAAAGGTCTGGGATGATTTGTTGACTTTCATACATTAACCTTGCCCCTGGATCTAAATTCAGTCTGAAGTACAAGTAGGCACAAAAATTCAGTGCTTCCTGTGCCAGGTTCTTCTTATTATTGTAACAAATAGAAATCTTTGTGGGCATTTTCAAAAGCTATTTTAGCCATGCAGTGCCAACTAGATCAGGTGTGCCACAAGAGTCACTGAAACACTTGGAGGTCTGCATGAAGTTATATTTATCTGAAACAATTTGTGACCCTGAGTCCCTGTAGCGAACTGTACTGGCATTGTGATCTTCCCATTTTGCAGCATTTACATTCTCTGCGTCTTGAATGAATGGGGAGGCGGGTGAGAGCACATTGCACTGCATGGAGAATTCTCCAGCTGCATCATCCAAACAGTAACACAAGGGAGACAGATGGTTACGGATCATTGTTTGGCAAAGATGCTACAATGACTTTATGAGATCTTTGCTAAGTTTCAATTAAGAAACTAAGTAAGCAGAAACTGTAGATGTTAAATTAAAAAAAAAAAAAAAAAAGAGAGAGAGAGAGAGAAATCTTCCTTAATCGTGGTATCTTTTACCAGAAGAGGGCTTCGGGGCTTATTAAAGATGGAGCTGGGAATCTCTTCCCTTAGTTTTCATGTTTCCAAGGCTCTTCTTCAACCACACTGAAGTCTGCAGATTTGCCATTGGTTGCCAGTGTTACCTGCAAGTAATTATCATCAACAACCAACTTAAAGACCAAGGAACTTTGACAAGAAAAGTCATGACTTTTATATGGAAGATCATGATATTTACAGGAATTACATAATACACCATGCCTTATATATGTAAAATATATTTATTCAGAATTCACAACACTCACAAATAGTGAGACTCCTGTTCCTTTATTATATTGACTAGAAAACATTAGGAGTAGAAAAAAGTTCAATACTTTCTTAGCCTTTATTGTAGTTTTGTTTTTAATAAATGTTTCAGATTACACTCCTATCTCCTATTGATTTTTCTGGGTTATTTCATAAGCAGGTTTTGTTTGGTTGTGTTTTTGTTTCTTTGTTTGTTTTTTCTATGTAGAATTTTTTTTTTCAGTAAAATTCCCTCACAAAGCAAGATAGCTGATGCAAGGAAATAAAAAATGTGCAAGGCAGGTATGATCAAAGATATATATCTATACAAACTCACCTATAATTACACCACCTTTAAAGAAATAGAGGAAAAGATACGTTGTGAAAGCAATTTTCATTGTATAACTATTTCTTATAGTATACTGAAAGATTATGCCTATAGGAGGGCCAAAAATTCATGGCAATGCCATGGTTGTCTCATACAAATTACAGCAAAATGTCACTCTTGCCTGTAAAGATCCATGCTACATTTTTTAATTTATAAGTATGGTAGAAGACTTATAGTGATCTACCAGCCCGTGGTAAACATCGGCCAATATGTTGCATCCCCGAAATTGGTATAAATAAACCCACACTTCAACAAAGATAGCGCCAGCCAAGTGACTTAAAAAAAGGGAAAAAAAGGTAAAATATCAGTTTAACTTTACAAAAATAATCTAGATCTGCATAACTGTGAGAGAACCCTTCATTTAACGCCAAGTGGATGGCTCAATCTTTCCTAACTTACCTTGTAGGTTAACATCCTCGGCTTCAAATGAAAACTTAAAGACACAGCTGAAATTCCCCATGCTGGATAAACTGGATGCATGGAAGCATTGGGACATGGAAATATGACAAAATGCACTGATTTTCAAATAAAGTCAAGCTTTTTCTTAGATAGTTGAAAGGGGAAAACATGCAAATACAGGAATGAACAGCTTATTCAGAAATGAAAATCACATAGAGTCATGTGAAATGTGATAATAAAAAAAAATACAAAAATATCATGCAGTAACAAACACTCTACCCCAATATAAAGGTACACTACTTATTAAAAATATACATTGACCATGCAAAATTATAAACTACTAGCACTATACATGGAGTATACTACAGAAAGTAAATAGAAATGACATGCTAGCAGATTAGCTTTTCAAAACTGATCAGAGTTGCAGTGAACTTTTCACCCCACCAGTGCATTTGACAGGATGAAGAGATGTCTCTTCACATTTAACAACTGGTTCCCCAAATCCTATACTGAGTTGCTTTTGCTACTCTAACACTTAGCTGTAGACCACTTCAACATGATCCAAGTGCTTGCGAATGTCAGCATGTATTCATAGCTTATAAAGTGGACTGTAATATCACATCCTTTTGGCAGCCTGCAAACAGACAAGTGACCCGCTCAAAGTCGGTCTTGCGCTCAATCCAGTAAACCCTGGCTCTTTTCACGAGTTTAAAAGTGCAAAATGAGATCCCAAGCAGAGAAAACCTAAAGCAATGGAAAAGGGCAAAACCCTTCATGCTCATGCATCATTGGTCCCAGATTTCTACTAAAGGGTGTGCTTAGGATGACTTACTGCACAATACGTCCATGTCTCTGAGGTAAACCAATGACTCAACTGATGGGAATGATAAGAGAAACTGAAGGAGAAAAGAAAGTACAGTAAATACTGTATCAAAGAACTACTACTTTCTAGCTTGGCTTGGATCTCTGAGAGACTGGAAGGAGATAACATTTTCAGTATGCAGCTCCACAAACCAATCAGGTGTTTCAGAATGATCTGTGGTAGCTGAATTTGTCTTAAACTCACTGAAATTAGAATATTCTATTTCACTGAAAAAGTTTTCCAACAGAAATATTCAAAGTAATCAAAAAGTGAGTTGTTGGTGGTATTACTTATTTTTAGTGAGAATAAAATCTTATATCAAATGAGGTATTTGTTATCAGGGAATTTCTTCCTTCCTTCAAGATTTTATCTCTTCAGTTTCCTTTCCTTTTCTGAGACATGCAAATTAATGACTTTTTAATTTGGGGTAAACAGGTATTCGCATTCAATTTTAAAATAGTTTTTCTTTCATTTTTCTCACAGAAAAGAATAGGTTTGAAGAAGAAGGGGAGAGGCATATCAGAACAAAATGTTTGACTTCATTATAAAAAATCACTTTATCAAAAATGTGGAAGATTTGGGGGAAAAAAAAAAAAGGAATAAGTTGGATGATTTTTGGTGTTATTTTTGTTTGTTTGACTGTTTTTTTCCTGAATTCAGTATTACTTTGTCCCCTAGAAATTCAGGTTTGGCCTGACATTATCTAGAAGTAAGCATTGGAAAAGAATGTTCTAAAGAACATTTCCAGACAGGGTGGAGATAGGTGAAAGTGGTAGAATACGACTTATATTTCCAATATATATGGTGATTTGCTAAAGGACTTACTGTAGGCATTCACAGTTAGAAAGTGGCTCAATTGTGTCAACTGAAAGATGCAAGAGAATCTGCTTGGCTAAGGTAGGCTTGCTGTTTTACAGACCACTACATGTAAATTATATATATATATAAATATATATATAAATACTATGAAATGAAAAAGATCCAGCTTGTTTTGGCCTCTTTCTCCTCCTTTTCAATTAAAAACTCTCTTGACTTTAAACTGCCCTGTCCTAGTGGTGGGTTCTTTGTAAACCTCTAGCCACTAGCCATCCCAACCATTTTCTCCTTCGACTGGTGGGGTTTCTCAAGCTCACTTTACTCCAATCAAGACATTATCATTACTATTAGTAATCCATGTTAGTTACAGCAAGGATTAGAGAGAAAATACGATATTCGTGTCTTAATGACCCAGGAACAATGATGGAAGCAAAGCATAAGCATGCTGTATGAGTGCAGCAGCATTCTGATGCTAAAGTGCATTCAACACATCCATCTGAACAGCATATCATGGAAGGCAGTCAGCAAATGACTACACCTATATTTGGATTGCAGATACCCTTCATTTGAGTTGGCAAGTAAGTTCTTTGTTGCCAAAGAAAATTAGGTAAATGTCCATAGAAGGTGATGCCATGTTCTCGGTGTCTTGGCATATTCCATAATACGCTGCATCTTGCCTTTTCATATGTAAACAAGGTACATGATTTTTCTCCTCAAATGACAACTTTTAAGAAGAGAGCCAAAAAACATCTTTTGAACTGCTCAAACTCATTAAAAATGTCTGGGGTTCATGAAGCTCGTTGTCACTTTGTTATTTGCAGAACAATTTGAAAAATACATGCAGGTTAAAAAATAAAATACAATAAAATAAAGCATGCAGTGCTATATACACGTCTCAATATCCATAAATGTGAAAGGTACCTTGCATTCATCTACTATGACTGAGTTGTGAGCTGCAAAAACACACTGGTTTGAGTTGTTTTCCCTATGATTTTTCATGTCATCATAGATTGACTGAGTCTTGGTCATTTCAATGTCTTCATGCCCTTTATGATGAGAATCAATGCTGTCAAGTTCTGCCTTGGAAAGGTGGTAGACGATGCCAGCACCGAAAGAATCCCCCACTACATTGACTGACGTTCTCATCCGGTCCCTACAAAAGAAGCAAAAGGCTGAATGGCATGAGAAGAAGAAAAAGTCGGGCCTGAGAGCCCTGTTAAAGTTACAGTTACTGCATTTATTTCAGAAAATTTAAGTCATCTTTAGAATAGAAAGACGGTGGCTTTCAAGTGAAATTGGAAAAGCTTGTTTTCCCGTGGGACTTGTACAGACAGGAAGGATGTGCAAACTCCCATGTCCCAGCTGCTCACACTCATGGATTTTGGCAAGGAGTTTGCACAGGGGACACAGCCAAACTGCAGAGCTGTGCTTCGGTGAAATCTCCCCAGTGCCTGCTTCTGGAGCTGGAGGTTTCAGTGTCAGGGTGCCAGGCTCACATCATTGCCCTTTGTTTAATCTGAATTTATCAGGGCACTTAACTTACTTAACACAGCCAGAGGAAAGGGTTTTGGATCTGATGAAGTGTTCTGATTGCTGGGACAGATTAACAAATGGCTTCTCCCCTTATTCTCAGCAAGCACACAAGCACACTACTGGGAAGAAATGCCTGTAATATCTCTATAAGGCTCAGACCATCGCAGCTCCTCTCCTGGCACCATCCTTACAGATGGTCATCTCTCTGCATGGCAGCATGCCCGCCCACACGACCGTACGCCAGCACTCAGCGGATGAGCCAGCCATATATAGGTCACGGCCTACAAAATGATGAGCCATGACAGCACTCCGGCAGCAAGTGCCCCTCACTGTACACAGGTGCCAGAGGAGGCCCACGTGCTCCAATACAGAGAAATGCATCTCTTGGCACTTCCCGACAAACTGCCGTCGGACAGATGCGCTGCCTTTCTCCTGCCTCACATTTACAGTGTGAATCTATCTGCCGGCAGTGATGTCATGGTTGTGGATTTTCCCTCATTGCAAAGTTCTGCCCAAAACCTCCCAAAAAAGGTCAATGGTCTTGCAGAGAACTGCAGGACTGTGAGCTCCTGCTATCTTTCCTACCTCAGACAGGCTGCATTGCACAATTTGAGATTGTTTACACCTGCCAACTAGATGTGAAGAGCTAATGGGTTTGGTGTTATATCTTAGCTGAAGCAGACCATTTTTATTTTTTAACCAAAAGGGAAAAAAAAAAAAAGTCCATAGGAGAAAAACATCCTTCTAGTTTTGCTTCACATGAATGAAGTGCTTTACAGATCTCATCCCATGCCTGTGAAGACTGTTTTAAACCCAGACAGATTAAACCCAGACAGAGTGGCAGGATAGGAAAATATGACTTTCTGAGGGTTACTTTTAATTAAGGCCATCAAATATACTGTACCCTGCCATACAGCTCCACAAGAACACCTGCTTAATTTTTATTTGTATGAGTACTGTTAAATTTTGAAAGGATTCATTGATGCCAGATAAGGGGGGAGGGATAGTATAAAAGTTGCCAAAAAATGAGGAGGAGAGAATACATAAATATAATTGAGGCATGATTCAAATTTTGAATGGGTCACTTGAGGAGATGTTTCAGCCCATATGCATGAATTACTAGCCAAGAGATTCAGCAACACAAACTGCACACTGTTGCAGAACATCCTATACTGAGTGAGCTGAAGTAAACAAGAAACTTTCTTACAACCAAACAAAGCATCAGCTGTCAGGAATCAGCACCAAGGTGCCATTGACATCTTTGGGGGCTAAGAACACCTTGAGAAGAAGCAAGAAGACTGTATTTACTCTTCCGTTAAAAACAGCCCACCAAATAATTCCAGCTATGCTGGAACAATGTAAAGAAAATTAATATAGGAAAGCTGCAGTCTAGTCAATTGCCCAGTACAGCTACTTCTTGCTGTCCATAACAGATCCCAAGAGGAACAATGGGAAGGAAAGTTAAAGTTCTCTCTCAAAAGCCAACTCAACATCTGGTAAGAATGTGCTTTGGAATTACTGGGAAGTAATCCTGATAAGGATTAATGCCCAATTTCCACCAACTGGCATAACTAAGAACTGGAAGCTTGCCAATGTAGGCAAGAGGAATAGAAAGGAGAGGAAATGTAACAGGCCCTCTTGTCATTAATGTCATAGTATCTATATAGTAATCTTCTATGCAAAAAAGGTACTTCTGCTCCCTGAAAGCTTGAAAACCCAGTGTATCAACCTTACTAGATTTTGGAAAGGAGATTAAAATCTTAGCACACCTGCTAAGACAACGAGTTGGTGAGGTGTTTAACTTGCCTTACCTCTAAGCTGTTGTAGGAAAGAGCTCTGGTTTTCTACAGTCTAATTCAATTCATTTGAGGCCTGTTTGTAACATTAGATGTTGACTAGGTACAAGTGTTCTGAATTTAGATCTACACTAAGGAACAAAGTGAGAATTCAAGCGATCTTTTTCCGAACTACTGAACAAAGGTAGATGCTTTAAATACTGGAATGGCTGCCCAAGCCCATTTTCTCTAACTCCTCTTTTCTCACTGCAAAATACCACTGTATTTGAGGTTGGGCAATGGTATTTGCTAAGCTTGTCAGTCTCCCATTTGGAAGGTAGCCAGCTTCTAGCTGGAGCAAAAGCAGCTTGTTTCATTCCAGCTGTTGCCATATAATTACTATCCTATTAAATGTCACTGCTGTGTTGTACTTAGTTTTAAACCGAGAAAACTGTGAGAGTTGTGAAATCTTGGGAAACTTGCCTGGTGAAAAAACTCACTCTGTATGTATGCGTGGGAGGGGGAAAGGTTTAGCAACCTAATCTCTAGATATTGGAGAGGCTTGAGAAGGAATCGATACAGAAACCTTTTGGCTCCAATTTGAAGGAGAAAATGCCAAGTTTAAGGCCAATCAAAAGTCAGCTTTGTGTTGTACCATGACCAACTCTTACAAAGCTGGTTTTGGTAAGATTGCAGTTTCAGATGATGGCGGTATTGTAAAATCAATTGATGTTCTGATAGTTTCTTTCATCAGCAATATTTAAAATCTTACAAAATTGGCCATTTTGGACATTTTTGAAACTTTCACTAACTGGAATTCAAATGCTATAAACAGAACTATTCCAAAATATTTCTACGTTTTCCAGAAAAGTGGCTAGAATAAGGCCTCAGAGGTTTTCTTAACTTTCTCTTCTACATTCTGTTATAAATACTGCTGTAATTTTGTTTCATGGTCTAAAGAAATGGAAGAACAAAATGTAAGTAAAGAAAACTCGTTTTTATGACTTTTTATTTTAGATATTCTTAGATCTGGTTTGTATGCCTAAAAGCTTGTTTGAAAGTTGGTTTGTGTGCCCCTTTTTAACATCACCAATGTGAGCAACATCTTTTGCATATCTCTTTAGACCATCATGGCTGCCACAACACAACCACTAGAAGATGGAAAACAAAGCTGTTACCCCTTGAGATATGCTAATTAGCATTATACTTTCACCAAAAACTTTGTCTTAACTTTACAGCACTAGTGGCATGACAAAGAGTTTTGCATCTCCTTTTTTATCTCTTTTCCCTTTTCCCTCTATCTTTCACTTCTGAATCACTCTGGAATTGCACTGCTGATTGTCAGGCCATAAGGATCCAAAACCAACCTTTTCAGCTGAAAGGTTCTTTGTCTGGCATTTATTTTGGAAAGATACCATAGAATATTTTTTTCAGGAGTACTTTCTCTGAATCTAGCCTTCCTATACTTACATTCACTGCTGCTACAGCTCCACTGTACAGAGGTTTTTATTTCTCTAAGCAGGGCTGCATTAGCCAGGGGTAACAATTCCCAAGCTGAGCCTGAAATGCAACAGCTACTACTGGATCACAGCTGCTGGTAACTTACAGATCTGAGGTTTGCTAGTGTGGGCAGAGCTTCTCAGTCCACAGGAATATTTTTAAATGACATTTCCCTAAAAAAAACAAAACAAAACAAAACAAAACAACAACAACAAAAAAAAACAAACCACAGGCTCCTTTTGCACATCCTCCTACCAGCTGCAGAAACCTACCTATTTGCCTCACTTTGAGAGCCAGTAAAAATATACACTTAAAATGAGCATCCACTTCCCTTTTGCGCTCCTCTTACCAGCTGCAGATTCCTACACCACTTTCCTATTTTCAACCATGACCTCATAAATTTAACAAACCCACAGAATATCACATTTTTTCACTTTGCCAGCTGTACTCTGACTGCTGAACCTGCCTCATTTTGCCATTCTGAGTCATGATATCATGATATTCAGTTATACACAAAATATGTAAGTCATCTTTTCCCTCTGCCTTCCCAAGCTGTAAGTTCCTCTCTCATTTTTACCTGAAGCAGAAGAAGAAGCTGTGCGCTATTTGTCACAACTCAGTGAAAAGACAGATAATAATAGATACAGTTTAGAAGTCATGTCAGGGGATTGACCAAGATCTTGAATTCTTCTCAATAAGTTAAAAGATAATGACAGGAAAAAAGAAAAAAAAAAAAGAAAAAGAAAAAAAAAGAATCTATTTCATCTTAACATTTTCAACATTTCTGTTCCTTCTTGCATAGTTTTAGTAGTGTATCTGATTGAAAGCTATCACAAGTGAGCAGCTGAGGCTGCAAGTGTAGGAGGAAATGCACAAATAGTACAGAATACTTACATCTCCCCTTCCTGGCACCACAGCTGGCACAATAGAAAAATACTTCTTTACTATATAAAAGTATATTAAGGGAGAGATGGCTGTTAAGCAGAATATTCTGTAGTGTAGCAGTACAGGACAATAAAAAACCTCCTAAAGCCAAGAACAACTTAGTAGGCTACTGAGTCACTGTCGGCTTTGCATAGGTGATGGAAAGATGTCTACACTGTCAAATGACAACACAAGAAAAGATATGGCATTGCATATACTTTGTATTTACAGCTTGTGTATTCATATGTTGAACAACAAAAACTTTGGACACCTATCCATGGGTTAGCTGTTTCTTGTCAGAAGACTAGCAATGGCACTGAAACCATTTGGTTTGATGGATGGACATGGATCTCAAGTCCTTGAAAATGAAAATTGGGCTTTCCAGTTAGAAGGATCTGTCAGTAAAACCACTCTAGGGAATGACCTTCATTCTTCCAGTTTGCTTTCTGATTTTTTTCTTTATATCCTGCTCTATAACAGTTTCTATCTTCAAAGCATTTTACTTTCTTATGTACAAAAAGAAATTTAACTACTCCACTATAAGCAAAAACTTTTTATAATGCAAATGCCCAAATCCCCCTATAACATGTTGACAACATGGTTTGGGAACCCCCTATTCAGCATTTATCCTTTATTTTAGCACAGAACTATAAGAAACAGAAAGATGAAAACAGAGATCAGAAAACTGCAGTTGACCTATGTCTGTGATAGGGTGGCGTCATTAAGAAGACTAAAATACATGAACGTGGGCCCAAGGGTCATACAAGAAGATCGCTGGTTCATAGAAACAGACTTCAGTAGCTCTGTAATAATTTGTATCACCTGAGATGCCTATTTCCTCCTTTGCTTTATCTGTAGGGGAAATTCTTAGAGTTCTTTAAGATCAATAGGTGAAAAACATTACAGACAAGCATTACTTCACCATTTTTTCTGCATCGAGCAGTGGAGTCACCATAACTTACAAAAGCCAGTCAACAGCAACAAGCAAACTGATGTCCTGGGTAGGGAGACCCACTGCAGTAAGGATCAGAAGCATAGTGACGAGTCCTGCACTGGGAATACTGGCAGCTCCAACACTTGCAAGGGTGGCGGTCAAACTGCAAAAACAAAAATCAAATGGGAGTAGCGGGAAGGGAAACATATAATTTCATTGCATACTCATGTGATCAATAGGAAGGTCTTATTTTTAATGAGTTCTTCCCTGAAAACAGAGTACAATAAACCATAGCAAATTTGGTTGTTTGAATATCTCCAGTATCACGTGCTGGGTTTGGCAGACAAAACCTAATAACTTCCCATTCATTTGTGTTGGTACCTAGAGAGATAGTTCTTGTCATATCGTTGCAGCAAAAATGTGCTGTTGCATGAAGAGGAGAGCGAATGTTTTTCCTACAGATAGCCCAGAGGTTCCTGCTGCTTAGTATATGCAAGTCATGAGTTGGTGACCCCAGCCTTAAAATGGCGGGGTCAGACAATGCTAGTGAGTCAGAGGTACTGAGAGGAAGAGGAGTAATTCTGCTTCAGGCTTAGCAAATCTCCTGGCCAGCATCTGATTCCTGACTTTAATTGCCCTGATCTTAATTTGGTTTAAAGAGTAGCACCTCTAAAATTACTGTTCTCATTTTCATCAGGAGATATGAGTCACTAGGGTCTAACATTTGCCTTCATTAGAAGCAGCACTGCACCTTTTAGAAACCTTGGTTTTTCTACTTTAGGGGCTGAGGCAAGAGGTAAAGAAATGGAAAATATGCTGCTAATATAGCTGGGTAAGAAACATAGAATTATACTTCCCTATGCAGGAGTTTCTTTAGTGCTAAAAGGGTTTAATAAAAGAAAAGTTGGGTGGGTGGGTGAAAACTGCAGGAAGAACGCAAACTTGGCAGCCTTCACTTGTGGTTTGCATTTTAACTATTCAAAATGTTAGGCCTGATGTCTTCATCGAGTTTTCCATTGTACATTAACTTTAGCTGCAGCAGTCATGACTTTGCCTTTGTTTTTCATTAGTCACTATATCTAATGGGTCTTAAAACTCCATTACAGTAAACAGTCTTCAATCACTCTTACCCATTTTGAATGGGTACTTTGTCCTTCTAAAAATTCAGCTTTGTCCTTAATATGATGATTTGAAATGAAAAGATTAGAGCCAACATTCTCTGGGTTAGAGAGAAAAAGCCAGATTGTATCTAGACGATGCAGCAGGTAATCTCACCCTCAAGATGCTTTACAGTCAGCCCATTGTTTTTTGCTGTTCACAAAAGTCACAAAAAAAAAATACACACACACAAAACAAGATATAGATAAATTTTTAGGTATATTTTTCTCTTCCAATGTTTATAAACAGGTATATTCTAGAAAGTTAATGCCCCATATATCACTTGGGGCATCCCTCTGTACTAAAAGAAGGCACTGCATTGGACAAATAATGCTGTATTTCGTCATGTATTGTCAACTGCAGAACAGCATAAATCACCACCAGCATGCATTGAGGCTGCAAATGATGGAAAATTCACATCACTAGAGAGCCAGGACCTATGTATATTACATTCCTTTGCATATCATTATTACAAATCCATAGCAGGTTTCATAGCAGATTCCACAGCCACTGAGAAGACATCCAACCCAAAGCTTCACATTTTATAGTCTTTAGAAACAAAGCCTACGAGTGTTTTGAACTGACCTCACAGTAACTATCTGGCCTCCATCCAGCTCAATTCCGTTCATCTGTGCTATGAAGATGGCAGCCACAGCCTCATAAAGGGCAGTTCCATCCATGTTAATTGTTGCTCCAACAGGAAGAACAAACCTTGTTACACGTTTATCAATGCCTAGATTTTCTTCAAGACAACGGAATGTGACAGGTAATGTTCCAGCACTGAAGGAAAGAAAGCAAATAAGTACAAAAGACAACGTTATAATATAATATATACATGAGGGAGCAAAGTCAAATTCTGCTCTCTGTGTTTACACTTTCTACTTCTACTTTCAGCTGTGATTCAAGCTATCTTGGCCAATTTTTCAATTACATCTACATTTAGCTGGAGGTGGGACTGAGGCCAAGACACAAACATGACTCAAGGAGGGATGAGAGCTTGAGAGATTGTAGATGAAGCTTTCAGACTCCTCGATGAGTTATTTCTTGCATTTTGTTCAAAAAGACCAGTTCCAGATGTTTTCTGATGGACAGAACTACATGCAAAGGGACAAATATTTCTTTGATTGTAAATTTGTTCTGAAGGGATAAATCAGTGCTGCATCAAGGAGGGAAAAAGCCAGGCAAAAGCATACACAGCCCATGCAGTTCCCAAACATTGGAGGACAGGAAAGGGTATGAAACATTGGCAGATAAGAAAAGAAAGAAAAGATGGCTGGAAGAGGGGAAAGGCTCTTTGAACAGATCCGCAGTGCCTTGCCTTTGTGGGAATGGTTCAGGTTATTACATTAACTTCCTTAAAGTAAAACTCCATCTAAAAATACTTTTGAAAGCAGAACATACTCTTTGTATGATTACTATTCCTTGTAGATGCAAATATCTTCTACTTCCCTTCCCTAGCAGGTCTACCTGCCTCAGGCAAACGACTTGCTGCAACAAGTATGAAAGCCACACAGGAGCATGTTTTGGTTCCTTTCTTTTCCGTGTTATCTCTGAGGTCAAGTCCACCACTAAATGAAGTTGGTTGCTGCCTGAAAAGCTGTTCTGAAAACAAACTTGACCTGGGGAAATTCCTTTTAATTGGTGTTTCATACAGAAGCAGCTGGAGCACATCTGTTGTGGTTTATTTGAGTCTTCAACCTCATCTGAGTTGGCAGAATTTCTCAAAGGCCTTCACCATTACATACCACTAATGCTGGTGTCATTGCCCTTAAAAAATACTATTTTTCTTATAAAGGAGTAAAGAACTAGACTCACCAAATTTTCTCAGATAAATACTTACAGCATATTGTTTCTAGTGCCTTGTAACTTCAGAGTCTTTCCAACTCTTTCATTCATCCATTACCAGAGAGGTGCTATTGGGTACAAAAACTGTCATCTTTCCATTTTACAGATAATTAAACCAAGGAAAAGGCAGATTGAGGGATGATTAGGTACCTAACTATAAATATTTGGTGCCATAATAAATGTCTTCAGTTATCTGGAACAAGCACATGAGGCTGATATACATCACATGAGATCTATTGGAAACTCAAACCCTTTTGTTCCGGTCAAACAGACCTAAGTCACTTTTTAAATGACTCCTTGTTCCACATCTAAGGAAACAGGACTTAGAAGACATAAGCTTGTAGATCCCCATCTTGTACTCAAATGACCAGACCATTCTTTGTTCAGAGAGGTGATTTTTTTAGCAGTTGCCAATAAACCAGATACACAGTACCAATCATTTGTTCTAGCATCTTTAGAAATATATTTGCATTTAGGATTTATTTTACTATGGTTTTAATTGAAGTTAATCATGTGTTGAATATTCTGTGTTTTTTAGCCAAATCAGAGAGAATTCATAGTTTCTAAAAGCAACGTAGTATTCCCCCACAGGTTAGCTCTAGCAGCTATATTTATAGCAGATAGTGGAAAATATCTGGTGAGTCATTAACTAATGTTTGCTTGTCAGTTTTCAAGTCAGTTCCATGATCACTTTGCCTTCTACATTAAAGGTGTTCCCATATCTTATTAAAAGAGGAATAGAAGAAGAAGTTGACTGACACACATTGAAATCCAGTCAGATAAGTTTCTTTTTCTTCAGAAATACAAATCCCACCTTACCTTTGATTTCACAAATCAGATCATCAGCACAAGGTGTGTATCAGCCATAGGTTAACAGTGTTGTAATGAACCCTGGCTGGCTCAGCAGGCAGGGACTGCAAATATCTTCAAATATATGCATATATCTTGTGTATCTCCAAAGATATGCAAATATCTTCCCCCTTCAGTTCTGCCACCATGAGTGAGGACAGGTTAGCAGACCATGGAGACAAGGTTTCTTTATTAAAAGAGCACGGTAAATAGATGCCTTCCATGGTTCCTCAGCCTAGCCAAACAGAGGGCCTTAATAGGTCCCCGAACAGGAATCATTTGTGGCTCCCCAAGGTGCCAGGTTGGACTGTATTATGGTGGTTCTTGTCATGCGGCCACCTCCCCGTGGAGCTACGAACTGGTCCACTTCTGGTCGGTCAGTAATTCAGATCTCAATAGCAGTCAGGTGGTAAGCATAGCACCCAGATAAATCCATAAGCTGGAACCACTTAGAATCCCCTACATTTTTTCTTCCATTGTGATCCTCCAGCAGGGGGAAAAAAAAAGAAAAAGAAAGAGAGAAAGAGAGAGAGAAAGAGAGAGAGAAAGAGAGAGAGAAAGAGAGAAAGAAAGAGAGAGAGAGAGAGAGAGAGAGAAAGAAAGAAAGAAAGAAAGAAAGAAAGAAAGAAAGAAAGAAAGAAAGAAAGAAAGAAAGAAAGAAAGAAAGAAAGAAAGAAAGAAAGAAAGAAAGAAAGAAAGAAAGAAAGAAAGAAAGAAAGAAAGAAGGAAAGATGGAAGGAAGAAAGGAAGGAAGGAAGGAAGGAAGGAAGGAAGGAAGGAAGGAAGGAAGGAAGGAAGGAAGGAAGGAAGGAAGGAAAGAAAGAAAGAAAGAAAGAAAGAAAACTTTATACTGAAAAAACAAATCTGCAAATGTTGTGTATGCACACTGTAAAATGTTAATGAAAAATCTAGGTGGAAACTTGAATATTTAAGTGCAGAAAAGCCTTAGGGAAATTGTGGTTTAGTCAAACTCCTGTCCAGACTACATCTCCTATAATGCCACAGTGTTTATGACAGAACTGGAGAATTATTGAAGTTGGAAGGCACCTCTGGAGCTCACCTATTGCAACCACTCTCATCAATGCAGGGGCAACTAGAGCAAGGTGCACAGACTGTGCCCAACTGAGTTTTGAATATCTTCAGGGATGTTCCACAAATTCTCTGGGTAACCTGTGCTCCACCACCACCTCGGTAAAACAGATTCTTCTGTTCAGGTGGAATTCCTTGCGTTTCGATTTGTGCCCACTGCTTCTTGTCCTATCACTGGGCACCACTGAGAAGAGTCCTCCTCCATCTTCTCTACACCATCCCATCAGATATTACATGCACATCAGTGATGTCCCCCCAGAGTCTCTCATCCAGCAGAGCAGTTCTAACCCAAAGAGAGGCAGATGAGTTACTGTTCTCTTGAAGTGTTCCTGAAATCAAGATGGCTCAGGATTTTTGATGGTCAGTTTTGAATTTGGCTTTGTTGTTTTTACCTTTCCAATTGCAACAGAAGTTTTTATTTTCTTCAGAAACAAAGCATTTATTGAGTAAAAACATTTATTATAAAATATTCACTATTTCACTACTTCACTGAAAAAAAAAAATTCAACAGACAATCTGCAGGTTGCCCCAGTGCAAAGCATCAATTTATTACTGGGAGTTATTCAGTTGCCTACCCCCCTTTCTGAGGCTAGTCTATGTGTTACCAATGAGTCTGATATGCTCAGCTCTTTACTAAAGTCACCTTGTTCTGCTAAATTGGATGAAAGAATAAAATGAAGGTTTTATAGTAACACCTTGCCACTGTTTGAGAACCAGGTTCTGTTTAAGCCTGATATGCATAGAGATTTTGTGTCCTCCACAGAAGAAAGGTCTTGAATGCACTGAAATCTTCACTGAGATCAGCAGATACACACAAATCCTACAGCCTCACTACAGCCTCTGCTGCCTACTACCATGATACTTCAAAACAGGAAGCAACTGGTAGCCACAGGACACCTTCATCCATTTATTTCGTAAAAGAAAAAAAAAAAAGTAGTTTTTATTCAATGGCATAAAATGTTTTTGCAGTGAAGGTCAAAACGGCAGATGTATCACTTCTAAACAGCATCTAATAACCTGCTAAAAAAATTTAATAAAGCTGTTATTTCTTGAGTGTACCTGGAAGCTGTGCCTAGTGCTGTGATCCATGCCTGGAAAATCCCAGCAAGGAATGAAAAGGGGCTTTTCCTCGTTATCACAAAGTAAAGCAGAGGCAGGAAGATCCCTCCATGGATGACAAGACCCACGATCACTGTTACCATGTACATGCCAAGTTGTCTAGCAACTACTTCTAAATCCTTGATTGCAATGATTTTTCCACAGATGAGGCAAGCAATGCCCAAAGGGGAATACCTGGAGAAAGAGAACAAGCATAAACAGAACTGGTCTTTGCAGCATGCAGTCATAAAATTAATGCTTAATATAGACTGGAGACAGACTAGGGTCTTTCCAGGCTCAACCCTGAGAACCAGGTCAGGAAGTGATGGAAATTCAATGGATAGCTTTCACACCTCTTTTAAAAACACTGTATATTTGCAGTGAATTCCACATCTAATTTATTTTATTCTATCTCACTGAATGGAATATGCATGTTCCTGAATGGTCTCTGATCCTGGAATAACATCCTATAAAAACATGATAATGTTATACAGGCTTGTGCCATTATGAAGAGTAGTGTAGTAGTTGTTTTTAGTTTGTGACTTTGAAAATTCATTGTTCATCTGGTTTCAGGAAGTTGTTTAATTTGTTTCAGCTAAACACCATGCTCCTGAGAGTGTTGTTAACTGCTGGAGTTACCACAGGAGTTCCAGCTCTCAGTGCAGAGAAGTCATAAACCAAACAATGTAATTCTGCATGAAAAAGTGCAGTTGTCTTTATAAACACACACACACACAAAAGCTGCTTCTAGCCACAGCAGTTCTTTAACAATTCTAGACTGAGGTGAACAAGTGGAACTCCCAGCACCTACCTCCTTCGTTGAGAAAAGAGAAATAAAAAGCATATCAGGAAAAAAAAAAAGTGCAGTGAATTTCTTGAAATGTGAATGGCTTCCTGCCATTGCAACACTGACCACTAGGGAAACTTATAACTTCAGTAACGCATTAAGTGTTGGGCGTACCAACTGGTGCTAAGAGAAGTAAGAGTAAATTCTCGCTCTTGTAGTGTTATGAGAGTATAGTCACCGTCTCTCTCCCTGCACAGTCGAAAGCAGCAAATTACAATAACTACTGAAAGAAGAAGAGCTTTGTGATTAAAAGCAACTGTCTTTTTATGTGGCAAGATCCCCTATAGAAAAGCAGAAGCATAACAGGAATCGTTGCTTCAAGTTCTTTTGTTTGACGCATTTCCACATCGCTGTTCCTACCTGAATCACTCTTGCATAACATCCTTTGAAACACTGATGATGCTAAAGGTTCATACTTTGGGCACCCTTCTCCCTTTTCTATAAACTTTGCCTATCTAAAGCCTCATAGAAAAGGTAGACTGCAGCCTTGTGACTCATAGAATAATTTCCAGGGACACCTGGGAATCACAGGAAGCAATGAGCCAGGATACATGCATTGTATTGGAGTGGCTACTTCTGCTCTTAAAAGACCTTGGAGATGCCAAAGGCAGTAGTATGATGCCACATGTAGCAATGTGCTTTTATGTTCCGAAAAACTGGTTTTGTGTGATCTGACCAGGTTTGGCACTGTGTACGCATAGCTCTGGGGAAGCCCTCGGAAGAACCAGAGAGAGAGAGAGAGAGGGAGACAGAGAGAGAGATAGAGAAGGAGAATCCCCTTCCAGAAACGTAAACAAGGGCTCAGTCTTAATTGGGTAAGTCACTCCCTTGAAGGCAAGCCAGGCCCCGTTATTACAGATGGGTATACTTCAAAAACAGGATGGGTACCTTCCAGTGACCCCACTGCTGTGAGCCTCTAAGACTCAAGTTCTGCAGAAACTAGGGGGGGCGGAGCTATACATCACTGAAAGCCACTGGAATTTTATTTGCTGGTAAAGTATTTTTATTACAGAAGACAGCAAATAAAGTATGTCTTCAGGCTTCTTTGTAATTATACCTTCTAGCTAATATCCTGGGATTACGCTAACCTCCCAGGAAGATTTGGATGTTCTTAATGTGGGGCGGTGTTGTATGCTTAGGTGTCCTTCTATATAGTGAACTTCAATAAGAAATGTGGCATTTGAAGGTCTTTGCTGGTACCTGCATGTCTTAGATTTTAATAAACAAAGAACAAAACCTGTCATCTTCAGAAATATTTCAAAATCATTCCTAAATAGTCCTCAACAAATAGAAATAAAGCTGTTCTAGTTCTAGCATAGTGGTTAAGGCTTTAAAAACTGAAGTATTTCATTCCATTGTTTACTAACAAACTGTGTTCACTACATGCTATATTAGGGTCTTGTAAGATTTTTTAAATCTTTTTTGTTGTTGTTGTTGTTCTAGAAGATAGGACTTTGAACTTACCACATGATCATAGTTACTAACTTCATTACAATCTCATTCAGAATGTTGAAGAAATCCACCATCATCTTGGCCTGTTCTCCCATTTTCCCCATAGCAATGCCAAAAGCAATAAAGAATCCTATCAAACCTATTGGGAAAAAATTGCAACACAAAGAAAAGGAAGTAAAAACACATTTTTAGCAAGTTCTTGTACCTAGTCAATGTCTTCGTACTACATTGCACATCTCTTCGGTCTTCTTAACGTGATCTCACCCTCAACTTTCATGATCATATTCAGAAGAACATCCTTTACTCTAATATTTTACTACATTCCAGTTGAAATTGGAACTATGCCAAACTATGTTTTTTTCTTTTTTTCTGAGTTGATCTGATCAGCAAAAAAATACCTATACCCCAATCTTTTCAGTGCCATGCAATTGCTAGAAACCTCGTAGCCCCTGGCAAATGGGAGAGGCAACACAGCACCACACCACGACTGTTCTTTGTTGCTAAAACAGTCACTAGAGACCAAAAGCATTTTTGGCAAGCTTAAAAAAAAAAAAAAAAAAAAAAAAAAAAAACATGGCAGAGTCAACTTACAGACTAGTCAGTTTTGTAATTTGAAGTCCCAGAACACACTTTTCACAGGCCAGGAGTACCCACCTTAAACGAAGAAGGTAGGAGTGGGAGGAGAAGGTGGGTACTGCACTTTAGGCTAAACCACACAGAATTCATATTAAACAGATTGCCCTCACTGAAACCAGCATCAGTGGATATCTAATCATAGATTCAGTATGAGTAGGATTGGACCCCAAAATTTAAATGACTAAGGTATGATAGTATGGACTGTTAAACTATCAGTGTGCCTGTCATGTATTCCTTTTGAGCTGTGTCTCCAAAGCTAACCTTTACCTTCCAGCAATTTTCAGTGTCCAGAAAGGAATTATTGGCTTTGAGGGTAAACTTTCAAACATAGTATGAGTTCAGTATTATCAAATGTGTAAACTCATCTGGGAAATTCCTAAGGAAAAACCCATCAGGATACAAAAGCATTCTAAAGAAGGGAATTTTAGCTAACAGTATTCTGGGAAAAGACAGCCTGTCCCATATCTTTACACTGGGTTTAACAACTTTTTTTTTTTTTTTTAATATCCATTCCACTGAATATAAGGTCATTCTCTAGCACCAAGATATTTCTGTTGAGTCACTTAAAGAGGGAAGTGAAATGTATGTGTGTGTGCTGCAGAGCATGGAGAAATGATGAAAAGTTTTTTAGTCAAAGACCAAGTAACTTCCTGGAATTCAGACTGTGCATCAGAAAATGTTTGTAGGTGGTTTTGTTCTGTTACTTCCAAACTAGGTGCTACATTAGTCAGAAAAGTCAAGTTGGTTCATACTTGCAGGAGTTTGCATGGTTTGCACCGTTTATGTAAGCAGGATGGCATTTCCCCAACATTTTCATTTCTTCATTAAAAAGAGGAGAAAAAAAGGGGGCGAGAAAAAAAAAAGAAAAAAAAAGAAAAAAAAAAAGCAAGCAAGCTCTGCAACATTTGAGAGTCTTTAGTCAAAACACCGCAGCATATATCCCACCTAAACTATAGTTTTAATACTGTGCATTTCCTTCCTGTAGGAATTTTATTCAGCTTTCTAGCTCTTTTTTTATCCATGATGGGACCAGCACAACACAAATCCCACACTAAATGTAATGCATCTCTCACATCAGAAATAATGCTTCATTTTAGCACAAAATAAGAGCTCTAAGAGAGAAGGAAAAAAAAAAAAAGCAGGTGATGATAACAGCATGAGCATGAGCTGCTGCCTCACACAGGGTGCAGAACGCCGATCAGCACCTTAAAGCAGTGCCTCTGCCCACAGATGCAGAGTGAAACGAGGCATCTTTGAGGCAGGCACAGTGCAGTGGCTCTGGCTCTTGCAGAGCAGGCTGTTTCCCAGAGAAACAAATCATCTCAGATAAGCTTACTGATGCTATCTCCCCTGTGTCTGAGTGAAGCAGCCACTGCCAACCTGCTCACCAACACCTGGAGCAGGTCTGCAGGCACAGCAGCCACAGCTCATCAGCTTTTAGGGGTCTGTAAAGGGCCATTTGCCACTAAAAAGTGAGGGCCTAGTGTTGAGATAAAGCAGTGGATTAGGTGCTGCCACGTACTGTCCCACTCCGAGGACAGTGCCTGTAAACACGGGTGTGGGCCTCGGCCCTGTGAACACGCTGCCCCAGAGCACATGAATCTCCAAGTGTAGGTGTGCTGATGAGTGGTACAAATTGAGGGCTAATTTGTGACCATCTTCACCCACATCCACAAAGAAGGTGAAGGTGGAGCACTCCTTTCCGAGCTGATAAAACTGAGTCTAGGCACAGAGGAGAAAATAGGAGTTGTGTGGCAACTCTTCATTCCCCCACACCCCCGCCCCAGTTTGAACAGGTGCTTCAGGAAGGAGTAGGAGATAGGCAAAACCTTCATACCACCCCCACATGCCGGCTTGTACAGACAAGATGGCACAATGGCAGTTGTTCATAATGTGCAGCTGGTAAAGGTCAGCAGCCAAGATGAAAGAGAGAGGGAGTTGTGACTCAGAGATGTGTCAAGCCTCTCTGGGATTTTTCTTGGGTGGTGTGGTGCACACCCCACCTCTCACTTCAGGCTGTGCCTCAAGCCAAAATCTAGTTCAACTAGCCCAGTAAACCTACTGGAAACAACTGAGCTCAAATGCATCAGGGGGTGGGTAGAGCATCGGCTCTTGAAGCTCTCCCCCATACTGTTTTGCCAATATGCATTAGTATTAGTCTAGGTAGGCTAGTTCTAGGATGAAAGGATATTTTGCGTACCTCCTACATGCTTCCCCACTGTACTCCAAACAATACCTGTAAAGCTGCCAATTCAGAATAATTTGCTTGATTGTTTCTGTGATATAGCCATAGTTCTACTAAGACCATTTGATTTTCACCTCAAAGACCAACGGGCAGCCGGTAGGTGATAACATTTTATGACGATTATTTGTGGAGACTAAACTTGCACTGAGAAGCAGATCAGACAACACTGACTACCCAGTCACAGCCAAAAACAGTGTCATACATATGATGTACATATTTGACAGACAAAAAGTTTCCCTACCCAGGACATTCATGCCATCCTTAAATTCAAGTCCCTTCTTAATGACCAGCTGGGCTTCTGGTGCTTCGCGCACTGTCTCATTCATTATAGCAAAAGCAGCATCAGTAACATTTGGTGGTTCTTCAATGGGTGGTGGCACCAACACTTTCTTGGTAACAGTTTGGATCTGAAGGCAATAAAAAGGGAGGATGAGAATGGAAACAGACCAGATGTAACATGGGAGATCAGGAAATAATTTAAAATTTTTCTCTTGAAATTCCAGGAAACTATGTTTTTAAAGGATTAGACATGCATTCCACAACCTCTTACCCCTTCTTCCAAAAATAAGTTTGTTTTTCAATAGTTCCAAGTGTCACAAAGTCCTGGGAGGCTTCAGCATGACTCTGGTGTGAAAACTATGTTAAATACTTGCTCCATATTGCTACTGCATAGCATTTAACAGATAGTTAGCCCCTTTGTCCAGATGGTTCACAAATTGTGCTTCACAGATTGCGTGTTACACATAGATATAATTTATTTAGCACCAAAAGGCAGGCACCTCTAAGATCAGTCACAGCAGCAACTCTATAATAAGGCTTGTTATTCAGGATGGGCTGTCCAGCTCAAGTTATCACGGTTTGATGGTTAACTTGAATCAAAAACTCACGACATTTTCAACACTTCGCTCAGTGACCGTGAGCTCAAAATGAAACACATGGAATCCCAGAGCTTTCCAATTAAAACATTTTGAGTGACAGATAACAGAGCATCTAAGTTGCCAGGCACCTATTAAATCAAATCTGACGACCTTAAAAAAGAAGACAACAGAATCTGAATGGCTCTGGACCTCTCCTGGCATACAAAAGGCAGGGTTAAGGGAAAGATAGGAAGGAATGGTAGAGGGAGAAACAGGCTTGAGTTATGGCTGGGGGCAGGAGGGCAGGAAGGAGGAATATAAAGAGGGAGATCTGTGATTTGCTCTTTAAAAGGGACTGCATTTCTTTCCCACTTCCCACCTTAAGCCTTTCCTGCCTCTCATGGCTCTGAGGCAGGCAGAATGCTTGGGAAGCTACAACTGTTTTGCCATTGTTTCCCATCTGCTCCCTACTTTCCTTGTTTCCTAGAAATGATGCTTAAGCAAGGCATCAGATCCAGTGTGTTAGCCTTTCAAAGAACATTTGCACCTCCTTCTTGTTGAGATGACAAACTGTAGTACTATAGATGATGATCCAGATTTGATCCACATACCATTGTAACATACCTTACATATCTCCTTTCAAAACCTTCTGTCTGCACCTACAGAGGGGGTTGTAAACAGCTACTGTATGAGAAACTCTTCAGTTGTCCTGAAACCATCCAACATGCCTGCATGTTTTCATTTATTTACAGATTTGAATTTTATCTGAGAAATGTTAATACTTAACTTTTTATGTAAGGTAGCAGAATATAAGAGCAGAGTCACAGAAATTAACCTTACAACATTAAAGTGCGCAGAAATTCCACTGCAGTCACTTAAGTCCTCAGCTTTTTCATCGCATAAGGTCATAGCACTAAAAATGCTGAGCCTAACATTAAGTTTAGATTACGACAGTCATCTGAGGCCTGAAAAATCATTTGAATGTTATAGTCATATTTAAACATAGGAGTCCATTTCTCTTCATGGCACACAAGAACTTAAGTCTCTGCTGGAATAGCAGTTTTTATTATAAATTAAGAATTTCTTGTGGACCATGGAAAAATTCAACAGATACTGAAATCCCATGATGGCTCAGAGTTCAGTTTCCAAACGAGCTATATAAAAATTGTTATTTAATCCCTTCATTACTTGTAGAACTCCCACATGGGTCACTGCTGCATAGTACCACTGTTGTGCATGCTTCAAAATCACTCTGCAGGAACTCTGCAAAAATTGCTTCCTCCTAAGGGAACCTGGAACCACTGAATGTTCATGGGGAGAGTCTGAATAAAAGTAGGAAGAGAAAATATATGCTGACACCATTACAAGAAGTTAATTTTCCTGCTAAATAAGGGGAGGGATAAGTAAAACCTAACTCTCTTACTGGGCAGTTAAGAGCTAATAGAAGGCACAAGTTCCATTTGGAAAGGAGCATGACTGATTTTGCAAATGAAAGGTGGCTCCGTGCAGAGGCATTCAATAGCAGTTAATTTGGAATCTGATAAGACGAAACTTTGGAAAGCCAAAAAGCTCAGTAAGGGACTATGATGACGTCAGGTGTCACCAAAATTACCAGGACTGTGTCCACTGACTTTTATGGGCTTTGAAATAGGTCTGCATAGGTAAGTTTAAAAAACAATCAACGGAATTGGTAATCCATAACAAGTGAATTGAACTCAAGATTGATATTACACACACTGAAAAAGCAGTATTAACATTCCAAGAAAACTATTTGACATGCGTAGCTTAATTATTTTTTCTCCTGAATTTTGTCCCATTGTCTAGATAATTCAGCAACTCTCAACTGACCAGAAATTTAATTCTCTCTTCCACAGTTTAAACTGGGGAAAGGAAGGTAAAAAGAGAAAAAAAAAAAACACAAAACCATAAGCACCCTGCTCTCCCCTCACTCAATTTTGCAAAAACACATTTCATATTACATGTGGTGTTTGGCCAACCACAGTTTGACCACAACTGACATTCCCATGATGATTTGGAAATATTGAGAATGTTCTCTCATTAAACCCCAAAGGACTATGTGTTTTTATGTGGAAGTCTGTGAAGAAGTGAAGCAATCCAAATCCTTTTGGCATCTTAGGTTGCCCTCTGTTCTTCTACCCCCATGGCCTCTTCTCCCTTCCCCCTCTTCTCTTCACTCTTCAGCCATAACCACAGCTCCAGCTGTCATGCCATTTCACTTAGGAACATTTAAGAACAGGTTTGGCAATGAACCCCGTTTCATCCAAAAAAAAAAAAAATCCTCATTACTGCCAAACAGTTTAGTTGTAGGAAAAAGAAGCTCACATAGAAGAAATTTGTTTAAGCAGAAGATCAGCAAGCATATCATCTTCATTTCTTTTTCCCCTCAAAGTGAAGCCATTTTGATAAAGCATTAGCAGAAAGCTTTCAGACAAAATTATTTACCTACACAGCACGCAACACATGGTCTAACATCCATCTTTCCCAGCATGCCTCAAACCTGGCCTGATGGAGCCACCTGTAGGTGGGTCAGCCACTTGAGTGTATTATCCCATATAATCTGGGCTCTAATACAGCAATAGAAGTTATGAGAGATTGGGTTTCACACTACATTTCCACTGGCAGCCAACCTGAATGAAGATCATCCATATGTTATACACAGGCCCTTATAAAACCATCAGCTTTTTAAGACCAAGACCAAATTCAACCAGGGTGAAAGATCCTTTAAGTCATCATCCATTCAGCCACAACCTAGCATTCATGACCTTACATACTGTATACAAAGTAAGGAAAAGTTTTTAAGATTACTTCATAACAAACTAAAAATATTTTTTCTAAAAGAAAAATATCTATGAAATAAAATAACTACAACATAAAACAAAGCAGCAATAAATAATATTCATTCATTTACCTGCTCAAGACCTAAGACCTGTATTTTTCCTTGCATCATCATTTATGTCATTCACCTAGTGACATTAACTCTACAGACAACCATGGTAAATAAAAGATGTTTTTAAAAATATATTGCCAAGGAGTAGAAGGATTTACCTGCTGAAAACACGCTTGGACTAGATTTTCAGGGAACAGGTTTCGTATCAGATCCAAGAAGGCATCCAGACTAGATACTTCATCATTCTTTTTCCCTTGACCTAGCTGTTTCCTGAGTTTTGGATTCCCTGGATGGATAGCTAAAACCAGAATCACACCCAGCACGGCAGCAATAATAGTGGTGGACATGTAGTAGACCATGGCTCTTGTTCCCAATCGGCCACTCGCTTTAGCATCTAAACCAGACAGTCCTGCAGGTGTTTTATTTTTAAGAAACAAAGAAATAGAGTTTCAATATCCACTTCAATAATCATCACAGAAAATACTGTCTAATTTACATAGTTTAATAGTTTAATAGCCTACTTTTTGTCTATGTAAAATTCTCACCACTACATAGACTACTGAAGCTTCTCCCTCCAAATCTTATGTGAACAATGTCTGCTGTAACTCCTTTGAAGAGAAGCATTTGAGATTTCATCTGACTGCACAGGAGACATTGAAAAATATAGAAGACATCATACCATCTTTTGCCCTTCATACCTGCAAACTGGTCATGTTCTGGCTGACAGCACAGCTTTAAGTATGCTAGGCATTTGACTATCCTACTATATTATTTACAAGGTCCAATCCAGGAATTAGATATTAAGAAAATTCTCATGTTCAAGAAGGGAGTATGTGTGGATGTGTTTGAAAATAAATTCACCAGAGCATCTACCTATTTAAGGCAATAAAGTTAATCAGAAATAAACTCCAAAATACATGTTGTAACTACAAAGTCCCAGGATCACACTATTATTCTTCTTACATCACAAAAAGCAAACCAGGTGATTTCTGTAGCAAGCATCTTAAAGTATTAGATCTTACCTGTGATTAAACTGGAGATAATTAAAGGGAGGATCAACATTTTTAGCATCCTCATAAGTATATCTCCTGGGAAGGCTATTAACATGATGATGTCAGGGTCAATTGGTGTTGCTAGACGAAGAAGACCCCCACATAGTGCACCCAGGATGACACCTGGAAGGAGAATAAAGCGCAGCAAGTAGACAAGAAAAATATACCTGAATGTGCATTCGTTACCCAGCAGAAAAGCCAAGAAGAAAAACACTTAAAGAAGGCAGCTGATTTTTGATACAGAGACAGATTTTGGAAGGCTTAGCCTTCTAATTAATGCTGGCTGTAACATGCTTACCATGTATCTCACAATTAAAGAGAAATAGTCCTGAACTTACACCTCATATGTTATTTTGCTTCTGCATCATGTTTTCCCCACAACATTATCGAGGTTTACTAATTCTGAGTAGGCCTTGTAATATGCTGAGGGATAGTCAGACTTGAGACACCAAGAGGTGAAGTGATTTATACAAGGCCATTCAGGCTTGGTAGAAGAGCCAGGGTTAGAGCCCAGATCTTCCGAGTATGACATCTAGCTCTCAACATCGGCATGGTACTGCCTGAAAACAAGGACAGCATAAGTAGCTATTTTACAGACTAAGAAAAACCCTACAGGAAATATAGAATAGTTTTGTAAGGAAAATAGATTCAAGCTTGGCCAGTCATTTATTAGCAACATGGTCATCTCTGGTTTTATCACTATCAGCATACTATTAAGCAAAATAGGAAATTAAGCAAAAAAAAATAATAATAAAAAAAAAAGACCTAGCAGATTCCAGCTCCCTTCCCACCCCAAGCTCCGATGGATACTTTCAAGCAACCAGACATCACTTTTCTACTCAAACCTGAAACTCCCACAGAGCTGTTTTTCATCCTTTTAAGTGCCTGACCTGAAATATAGCTCATGAAGGAAACTTGATTGAAGAAAAACCTGATTCTTGGTACCAATTTACTACTGCCTCCCTTTGATGGACTGCATTCTTCTGTTCTAATTGTACTAACGCTCTCAAATAGTCATTACCACAAACAATCCCTTCATCACGTGTAGAAGTGTAGTGTGAAAACACCTAAACCTCTCTCTCTATGGACTGAGGCTGCTAAAGCACTGTCTGTATGACAAAAGGCCACATTTACTTCCATAATACAGTCTTTGTGAATGGATATTTTGTTTACATCCTGGATGCTTTGTCTTCTTGATCCCAAGCCCATTAAAAATTCTCGAGTGTAATAAAACTTGACAGAAAAGCCCGAGTTGTGATTTGCAGCAACTATGACTCTTTGAAGTATCAGTTTGATACAAAGGAAAATATACATATATTTAAAACTTTTTGTGGAATTGCATCAGGAACCTTCTAGACATGATTCAAAGCAAATACCCTGTACAAATACTTCAGCAGTACGGGTTTTGAAGGATTAAAACTATGGATGTGAAATTTGCAGCTCAGGACCAGCTGCAGTTGGGCTTTCAAACAATAACAAAATAGAGCATGTCTACGAATTTGCTGCGTTAGGCTGTTAGGCTTTCAGTGAAAACGAGCCAGGCAAGGAGCCAGTGAACCACAATAAAATGTCAAACTGCTCCATATTTGGGAGTTGCTGAAGCCAGGGGCAATATTCAACATGAGATCACTGAGCGCTGGCTTACAGCTACAGAGAGGGGGACAAACCTTAAAAGCAGCAGAGGGAGAACTGAGGGATAAAAAGATGAGGAGAAAGAAATTCTGAAAAGTTTTTGTCTTTTTTTTTCAAGTGACTGAGAGGGAAAAAAAGTGCAGTGCTATTAGTTTTACTGAATTACATTGATCTGGCTCACCTTGGGACTTAGGTGACATTCCATTAAAAAAGGAGATGCTGCGTAGCTCAGTGGGGTGGACTTGCTTCATGCTGTGTTAATAACACCCTGCACACCTGAACTAGAGTGACAGTGCCTAAGGGCATCCTACCTCAGCAAGAACAGCTGACGAGCGCAGAGAAAGGGGCTGTGGTCCTACAGGAACAAGTACAGATACACAGAGCATCCAGACAAACAGATGTAGCTTACCGAATACAGTAAGAGTCAGGAGCAGATTCCTGCGGAGTGACTGGCAAAACTGCACACATATGTTCCTGGATCTGTGCTCCACTGGACTCAAATGACTTTCATGCATCCGCACTTCTACTTGCTTAGGCATATTGTTGGCACTAGAATAAAAAATGAAAATCAAGTAAAGTTATAGCACAAGATGCCAAAAGTGAGAGGGAAGTCTGGATTACTTCCATCATATATAACTGGGGAATCTGATGCATATTCCATCGCTTCCCACATTTCATAAACACTTTATCTTCACTGCTCTAAGGAGAGGCCTCTGAAATGCTAATGTCTGAAATGGTCCTTCTAAAGGTTTAGCCATCAGGGTATTTTTTTGTGGTTCTCTCTTAAACAGTGGAGATATAACCAGCATGAATTCACAGGACACATCATGCCAAGTGTTTCATGAATTAAAATATTTGTCTTGATCTGGACAATTTGGTTTCCCCAAAGATCATGGCTGTCTACTGAAATAGGAGAGATGTCTGAAGACCTAAGTTTCTATTAACAAGAAAATGCAGATTTTAATTCCATTCCAGAAAAAGAGTTTTAAAACAGAGAATTTATTTACAAAATATCCCATTCCAGACTATTTTGCTTAATCTTTCCAAAACTTTTCACTTCGACATTTAACATTCAATGTAATATAATCAGAATGTTGAGGTCAAAAGAATCTTTTTCAACCTGGTTCTAATGAGATATGATCAACTGCCACTGAAAAATCATCTGAAAACTACTCATTCTCCATGAAAAACTTTGGTTTCATTGAATTGGCAGTGTTTAGAGGAACCTAAGAGGTTTAGACCTAGAGGTTTAGAGGAAAATATTTTGTTGTCGTTGTTGTTTTTACCAATTGTTTTATATTTGAGTAAGTAATACACACACGAATGCAGGAGTTTGAAAGCCATGCAACTAACTTTAACTTTTTAATGCCCAAGAAATCGTTAGTAACAGACTCTCTTTTTACATACAAAATCTTTAAATATACTTGGAAAAAATACACTAAAAATGCTACCATAAATAAAACAGAGTTTCTTCAAAATTTTGGGCTGTCTACTTAAACAGGAGAAATGAGTGAAGAACACTTTTAGCATTTTTATCATCAAGAAAAAATAAGAAAAAAAAAAGATTACGAGATCTGGTCTTACGCCAGATTAGAACAACATTTTAGAAAAAAGGAAACCAAATCTGTCCTTGCAGTAGTAAATTGAGGTTTACAGACCTAAAATAGGCCTGAGAAGACAGACAAAATTTTGATGCTCTAGTACTTTTAAAGATGTTATTAAGATATTGTCCCACTGTGAGTCTGTCTGGAGCATACCACTGTAACTGCCACAAAAGAAAACAAGCTAAAGCATCTCCAGGGAAGCAAAACATTCTGTATTATACATAGTACAGTTCATTTTCTTCTTAAAGTTTCTCAACAGGGAGTTAAAATTAGACCTGCAATAAGAATTCTGTCATTTTGACACAAAGAGCTCCATGATGTTGCCACTCAAAGTGAAATGGCATGTTTTCCTAATACACCTGGTTGTTAAAAAGCAGCACCAGCAGAAAATATATTAGGTTAGGATATACTTTTTTTTTTCTTTTTATTTAAGGTGTGGGGGGATTTCTAGGTGTTGCAGCTTTGATTTTGTACCTTTTAAAATATTTTACAGTAGTAAAATGTGCTTCTGACTGTGGAATAACAAACAAGAATACCAGTGCATATTCTTACAGATTAAATGAGATGCATGCCTACATCTTGAATAGTTATGAATGCAAATATCTGAGGTAAATACAAATTAACCATGGGATAAATGTTCATAGCAGTTATTTGAGGTGCTGTAAGAGAAATTAGATAGTGTTTGTAGCATTCAGACACATGGGTCACAGAGCCATGAAATCACAAGCAGAAACATGCCACAAAATCAAGTAATTTGGAATCTAAACTTTGCAACTGGGTATCACGTCTAGTCTCACTTGTACGCTGAATATAAGTGTGTCACTTGCTTAGACCTGTATTCACCACAGGCTGATCACATGTATACATCTGAAATGTTGAAATACGGGCAGTTGAAAGTAATTCAAAAGAAAATGTTAGAGACAACTGGGCAGTACTAGAATGGATCAGTAGGCAGACACACCTGATGATGTTACATATCTTTCCAGGATTTTGCTTTGAGCTAGGTTTAGCCTGGTTTCCCTGAATTCCCCTGCTGTCCCTTTCCCATCCAACCCCCCTGCCCGTAGCTTCATAGTGTCCAAAGAAAAGCCACCCTCACAAGTATCTTCTTCCTCAGCTGTGGGCTATTCTAAATGCCTTTTCCCAAACTCACAGACAGCAGAGGCATATCATTCCCTTGCCACCACTGCTCAAAGCAGTCCTTCCACGAAGAAGCAGGCCTCTGATCCTGCTCTTGTATTCAAGCCTTATTTCTATTTCCACTCACGTCTAAGCGACATCTTGCTGTTTGCTGGCTGTTTGCCTCCTTGCATTCTGGCCAGCAACCAAAAAGCACAGGTTCACAAAGTGAGGGGGTTGGACCTCCTCCCACAGCCGCAGTGACCACTTCAGCATCATCCCCCAAGTGGGCTGAACCCAGATCTGCTTGAGGTTCTCAAACAACACAGAGATTTTACATTACAACAAACCTCGTATATCCAAATAGCCACTGAGAAGAGAAGGAAATGAGGACACAAAGCTCTTTAAGGACATTTCTAAATTTCCAGGAACTTAATACCACGTTGTGTTTCTCTCTAAAGTGTGAAAAATTGGTTTTGCACTCGCCAGCTCTTCAAGATTGTAAGCAAGCCTCCAGCATGGACTGAAATTGTGACTGGTATTTTTTTTTTGTATTTTTGTTTTGTTTTTAAAGAAAAAGATCTAATATTAAAATGTGTTAACTGTGCAGATCTGTTACAAAAGTGTTGACAGATGAACATAATCACGTATAAAACGGGACCACAAAGGATAATTATCTAAGCATCTGCACTGTTAGCACTGCTCTTAGCAACAAGATTTTTATCAGCAGACCAGAGACGAGGTATCTTCCAGGCTTCTGAGGATGTTGCAGAGTACTGGGGGGTTGTGCCTCTAGTTGCACCTTGTAAATGCTATTTAGCTCCAAAACGATGCAGAACCTTTAGCATCTGAAGTCGGCTGTCACATACTGACATAACTGCGGGACGTTCCTAGAGAAGGCAATGAAAGATGTGCAGATCTAAGTTAGGGCAGAATCTGGGCCTTCACGGGCCCCGTCTGCCAGCCTGAGGTTGATCTCAGTGGACTACTTAAACAGAAAGGTACAGTTCACTCTGAGCAAGAGTGGCCAAATACCCTCCACTGCCTATCAGAAGCCAATGTTAGCTACAGAAAGCACCAAGTGGTTGTTTTGTTTTCCTCACACTGAGGAGAGGAGTGGAGGACTGTGAATGGCCTAAACTACTGTGGTCTGATCTCACGGTGCTCCAGCATCAGAGCAGCTGCACCCCAGAACACAGAAGCAGCATCGCTCTCTCCTTCCTAACACGTCTCTGTCGCTGGGACCCCTGCCCTGTTCAGCCCTGCTCTCAGTGCCCAGGGCAGGCCCAGTGGCACACCAAGTCCCACCAGCAGAGGAACTCCCATTTTCCCAAAGGTGCACTGACATTGCTGTGAATGGCCACAGCCATGCAGCAGTTCTGCCTGCAAGTGCCCTACGCACCCTACACAGATCTGTCTGTTTCTCTCACGTTACTTTTGGGTACTACTTTCCTCCTTCACACCGCATGGTCACCTCCTCGCATGTCCAGGCAGAAACGCTTGTATTCCCTGACCTCTGAGGCGTTAGCAGCACCAAACTGAAGCTTTCTCATGGACACGTGCTCGGTGAGGAACACATCCTTTACACACCTTCTAGCAACAAACAAACAAGAGAAAACTTGTGCCACAGATTACTGTAAATTCAGTGAATACGTTACTCCAGCAACCCCCCTGGATCTGGCCTAATCCTCTGCTGTCTGTCTCTGACATCAGTGCACGCTCACATGCTCCGCTTTCTCCATACCATGAAGGCCACAGTGCTGTGCAAAAGCATGCAGGGAAGGGGCTTAAACATGTATTAGGCTTCCTCGTGCTTCAGATTTTCCTGCCGAAGGAACAAATCAATGCACGCCAGAACAAAGCTTCAAGGCGCCCCAGCTTGTGGGCAGTGCCGGGGCCCCAGCGCAAAGCCAGAAGTGTACCAACAACGTAAGCCCCTCCTGTGTCACTGGACACTGCTAATATAATCTTTATGTTAATGGTACCTCTGTACGTAGGTGTCATAAAACAGCACTCATGCATTTCAGCAGCTGTGATCTCTCAAACATGCAAATGATTACCTTGGTTAAATAAATTGTTGTTCCACTGCGCTGAGCTTCCATGGTTATTCAAACCAGCAGAGCATTTTGAATGCTCGTCTGAAACCCATCAGACCAAAACCTCTTTTAGTCTAATATCACTGAAGCCAGAACACTATAATATAAATTAACTCTGCTCGTTAATTTCAGGTGTCATAGTGACAAGCAGCCAAACAGCTAAGCTCAGGAATAGGCCCACAGAGAACTGTAAGAATTGAGACCTCCGAATAAAAGAAAGTGCTTTCTGCTGAGTCCAGGCACTTGAAAACGTTGACAGGACTTGTAAAAAAAATAAACCAAATACTGGAAAATGCATAGCCATGTGAAACAGTACATACCAAGAGCTAGATGCATATAGTGGCTTTTGAATGATAAGTATGACCATCTGCCTAGCCTAGTCCACCAGCCTTTCTTCCTTTTGAGGCAGTACTTACCCCTAGAAAAGGAGAGGAACTCCTCTGAGCCCAGGAGAATTCATTTTTATTCACCTTAGGCGAGTACAGAAGAATCTCCATGTGAATACAATCTGTTTTTTTCAACTACTCCATATACCCTCTACTCTGCCAAGGCAATATATGCGTGCATTAATAGAAACAGGTAACAAAATTCAATTTCCCTGCCTTTTAAGCAAGGAATCAACTTCTTGCCCAAATAACCAGGAGGTTAGCCACTTGCTCATTCCAGTATCCTTCATCCCCACAGTATGCCCAATGTACAAGAACAAAATCTGTCCACAAATGTTTGATTTTAGATTACCTAAATGTTTAGAGTTACTTTTGCCTGTTAGATATACAGGGCTGTAAGAGAGAAATTATCTGTAATTTTTAAACTGTAGTTTGTTTCTCTTCTGGTTATTACACATAATGGTGTAAAAATGTAGGAAAACAATTTATTAAAACACAAGGGCCCCTGGGGTTTTCAGTCCTGTTTCCTCCAAACATTTTCCTAAGGTTTTATTTTCCCTCCCTCTGGGAAAGTCTGCTGTTATATTTCATTTCCACCCCTTTTTTCTTTCTCATATTCCCATTGAATACTCTAGACATAAGGGAGTGGAAAAAATTGTTTGCTTTTTTCCTTGGTTACAAAATATAACTCATTTTCTCACAAAAGTTAAGGGTTAACAATTCACATAGCACTTGAGTGACAATATCCTTTTATTTCCAGTCAGTCACGGGGAAAGAGCTCCCTATCACAGAACACTCAGCTTGGCATCAACCTAGAGCAGAGACTGGAGGGAAAGAATAATCTGTGATCTAAATGAAAAATGTAGGCAAAGATCATAATGAGGCTAGTGAGAACAGATGCTGAGGACAGGGTAAATTAGCAGTGACCGTGTTTAATCTGTATAAGGTATTTTAGCTGTGTCAATGAATCAAACCGGATTACTCAGTATAAAATACTGCTTTGGCTAATTTGGTTATTTGGCTTTTGGTTGGGATGGGATGGTGAGCTCTTGAGAGGAGAGGCTCTCGTTAGCATAACAAATGTCTCTTTTAGAGCAGGACAACAGAATGAGGGCATTCATATATTTAGGACCTAGCCGAATAGCTCTTGGAGGTATATTAAGGGTTATTCACTAGAGTTACTCGGGGTTTCAGTAAAATCTTCAATAAGCATTTAGGGGAAATAGCACTCTCTTCCTGGAATGCCATGAATAAAACACTAGTTTATCTTTTGTAGTAATTACTTCGATCTGGGCAGCTGGAGCTATTCTTCAAAAAAACTATTTTGGACAGAATGGCTAAGTTTCAGTTCAGGTTCTGAAAACAGCTCTTGAGCTAGATGTTTGCTGTCAAACCAAGCACGGCTCTATTCTGGAGCGATGAGTAAGCAACAGGTATAAATGTCAGCACTTGTTCCTGGTAGGACTGGCCTTTTTAAGATGGGGGAAAAAATTGTTTTCTTGACCTCAAAATAACAAGTACAACTATCTAATGCTCAGACAGGTGGTACAAACGTGGTCACTGAAAACTCATGGCAAAAATGCTATCACGAAGTTCGGTATATAGTAATCTTGGTGAGTCCTCACTCACTGAGTTTATTCTGGCAGTCAGTGGAATTGCATGGGAGTAAATGAGAGCTTAATCTGCCCTGAAGGACGTTCGTTAGCAGCAATGCTTGGATCAGGGTTGTATCTCTTCCCCTGACCATGGAGCATGGGAGAGATGGTGCCACTCAAGTGACTCAGGGCCATGTGCTGTGTCTGTGACAGCATCGATCCACTCCGCCTCACCCAGGCAGCTGACTGTAGGGAAGGGTCTACTGTGGTTGCTAGATGAAAGACGAGTGACTAGGAAAAGTGATGGATAAAATCACCAAGGCAAGAGTGATTTCATTACTTGAATGTCAGGAGTCCGGATCATCTGCCACAACTCTTGTGAAATGAAGCTCAAGCACCATCTTACCAGGAAACCCAGTTTGAATTGAAGTAGAGTTATCTACTGCTGAAATTTCTTGTATCAAGACAAGAACTGCTGTGTTTCTTCTGGGAGCAAGTCTGGGACTATTTCTTGTTCCACTGCTGTAGTTTGAGGTTTTATATTTTTAGATTAGATACATTTTGTCAAACCACACTGGACCTGGAAAAGCTTACCACGTAGAGCCACAATATGAGGCTGCACAGGTCACGCAGGTGAAAGAGCTAAAATACTTTTATTGTGCAAAGTATACATTAGCTTTGGCATCCTTTCTGCCATGTGACAGCCAGTTGCTAAATGGCGTTTTTAACATCAGTACAATACTCTGGTCAGGTCTCAACCTCTTCACAAACACAAAAGAAATGCAAAAACAAACACACAACTGCTACAAACAGAAGCAACATGAGCTTTAGTCCGCATTAATGAAGGGTTTATTTTAAGCCTCTTGCTGTCACTAAGCCCCTATATTCAATTTTAACTGCATTATGTAGGTTTTTCCTTGTTATTTGTAGCACAGTAATGAATTCTAAGTGGAGATTTAGTCATTGACCATGGATCCTGGTTTGGCCTACAGACTGGTGTTACGAGCAACACCCTGTAGCATGACTTGCTTTTCGCAGTGGGAGAACTTTTCTCCCTGGATCATTTCACAACCATGTTGTTTCCTCCAGGTTAGCATTTTGTATACATTCTGCAAGTTTAACATGATCATATTTAAATATCTGACCAGCAGCATCCTCACTGAACCTGCAGGGAAGAGTGGCCTGAGTGAATCCACTCCTCTCCAAATTTGTTAGCAGTTACATGCATCACTTTCTTCTGACTTTTTAAAAATATTGTTCCTTGAGGTCATTTATGAAAACAGCTCTGCACGATCTACCTGAATTTCCAAACTTTGAACTTTGGCTCAATTTGTTTGCATTTTTAAAACTCTAATAGAGTTGGCATGAGGTTTCTGATGACTAAATTTTGCCTTTAATATTTTGTCCATCTTTTGTATCTGGCTCTAGAAGTGTAGTTGCACAGTAGGGAAAGGGTAGTTTAGAGACCATTTGAAAGCAGGAGCAAAGGAAAATGAAAGATAAGGTGACAGGGTTTTTTTACAAGCATATTGTCTTTTTATTATTTTACATATTTATGCAGGTCTTTCCACATATACTTATGCTGTGGAGCTGAGATTTTTTCCCCCTTTTCTTTAATGCCTGATTGACAAATATATATTGACTTACGTATTAATTGGGTTGCAGCAACACCTTTGAATAACAAGAAGTAAAGGTCCTGGCTCTGCCAGGTGGGAAGGAATTGATTTCTGCTCACAAACACAGTCACACGCTCTGTGCACGCCTGCGTGGATGACTTCGAATAACCTCTTTAGACAGACTGCAGTGCATGGATGAAGCCTCCTCCTGTGCAATATTTTTCCCATTAACTCACAACTTAGATTTTACATAGTGCTTTATGGCATATTATATAGAATACAAAATTAGTCCCTGTAGAGAAGTTGTGACCTAAAGTTCACTTCTCTTGGAACCTTGTACCATAAACCACGAGACCAACAGATCACATTTAATCATGCTGTTTTTTCTTAGAAAGGTAATCGCACTTTTCACCAATGGTTATGTAACTGCAGACCTAGAAATGCAAAAGCAAGCGAAAGCCTGACTTTTGCGTTACCTTTGGTAGTGCCACAGAGCTAGGGAGGAAAGGAACCAGGATAACACCTAGGTGTTTTACAGGAAGAGAGACAAATTTCTGCTGGTGATTGCAGGAAGGAGAGGGATGTGCAGCACCAAGCCCCGTGCCTGGTGGCTGCCACAATGGCAAGCCACAGGATGCTTGGCAGGTGGGACCGCAGGCGGCCATGCCTTCTTCAGGCACCTCTTACCCAGTCACATGAGGAACTCACTTTAACACCTCACAGAGACTGTCTGTGTGCATGCACTATAGAAAGTTAACTAATTTTGTAATAGCGCGGCATGACAAAGCCTGACAGAAGGAGATTAATTTCTGGTTCCCAAGAGCTAGGGGAAGGCAGCTATCCAGACCTCACAGAGAAAGGCATCCTGAGAGCTTCTACGGCCCGGGGCAAGGAAGATCCCCAGCACTTTAACAGGGCAAAACTTTAGTGCTGGGAGATGCCCTCATTGCAGAACTACCTGAAAGGCCCAAACGGGCTTATTGTGTCTGTACGTGTTGACCAGTCTACAAACTGGAGTAAGTGAGCAAAGACTCGTGCTCTTCTCCTTGCAAGATTAGCTGTTGGTTTTAGGAAGAGAGAATTTGCAATATAGTTCACATTTTAGCAGACAAAGAAAAAGCCTTCATAGTTCTTCCAATTTGCCAGGTCTTCTGATTCACACCAGCTGAATATCTGGCTACAAACTTTTTTTTTTAACAAGTCTTTAAATTTGGCGCTGACGTATTTATTTATGTGAAACTCCAACTCTATCCATTTACTCTCTCTGCCTTCCTGGTTCTGAATCTCAGGCCTAACCAACCTAAAAAAGTAAATCCTACTATGACACAGTAAAGATTCAAATTTACTTTAAGTTTCCTTGATAGAACCTTAAAAGGAATATTAATTCTTTTTGGAAGAGTGGCTGCTGGTTTGTTTCTTGTATTGAACAAAAGAGGTGCGCTTCCATCTACAGCAATCATAGTCTATCCATCATCCAGAATCTACAACAAAATGTGTATTTTAAAACACACAGTATAATAACAGCTATAAATATGATCATTTATTTATGTAATGATGCACATGTGGAATATCTTTTCAACTGCCAAATTTCTGATAGGGCTTTACAGTGGTGTAACAACCTGGGAACACTGCCTTGCATGCTTCATTACCCTAGAATTATGTACTGAGGCTGAGACGGAGAGTAATAGAATTAAAGATGAATCATATTATTATTATGGCAAAGGATATAATAATGATGTGTTTTGTGCAAAAATTATCTACTTACATGCTCAGAAACTCAGAGACAAGTAAAATCATGATCTTCCATTTGCTTCTACCTGGGGTGTGCCAGGTAGCACAAAGAAAAAGCCTATGAAATGACTGGGGATTAACATAGCTCTCAAGGGCACTGAGCAAAGATTATCAAACCAGTTAGATTAGGCAAAGATCAGAAATGTGCTCCTAGCGCACTGGCTAGGGTCAAAAGCGAGTAGAAGTGTTTTTTTTTTATATATATAATTCAGAGTAGTTCACAGAAAAGCAGAGTAAATTCTGACTGAGATAGTAAGAATTACTTTTGTCGTGACGAGAGGAAACCAAATGCAAGCTCTAAGTTCTCCTAAGAATTTATTTCTCAAGTGATGGCTCTTGAAAGACTTTCTCCTGTGGTAAGGTCTCAGAGATTTGTCAGTAAAAGCAACTGCACCAGTGATTTTGGACCACATCACTGGCACAGAACAAGTTTCTAGTGGGCATGTAAACCCCAACAGCTGAACTGGAGCATCACAGCTCTACAATTAAATTTTGACTAAATCTGAATTCAATTATTTAGTATTCATTTAGACACTGCTAGGGATATACATATCGAATCTTTTTTTGCTTATTTCTTTCCTCACCAAATCTCTATTTTACCCATTTAGTAATAAAAGTGTGATATGTGTCAATGAGCAGAAAAGTAAAAAAAAAATGAGGAAAACTCTCCATGCCTCTCCAGGAACGACTATTGCTCTTGGTATCTACTTCAAAAACTCCCTATAGCTTTGATGGCATCAAGCAAGTACTGATCATATACATTAGAAGTGTTATTACTGCTGTGTTGCTTTAACTTTCAAACAGAAATTCCCTCTCATCCTAAAGCTTCATCTTTCTTTTCTGTATGCTGTAGAAGGCACACAACCAACCACTTGCTTCTCAAAATATAAAAAAAAAAAAAACATTTTGTTTGTAAAAGAAATTATAAGAAGTTAAAATTGCTAGGTTTGCTATACACATTTAACTAGAAAAATCAAGTTGCAAAAAGAAATAAATAAATAAAAGCTCCTCTCTGACTTCCAGTGGTTAAAGTCTGAGATAGCTGACCTTTCACATTTTCAGCATTTTCCTCTAAACCCTGCAAAGGACACAAATAGGTTCAAGTTTGACTAGACTTCAGATAAACTTAATAAAAAGAAGCCAATTCACTAAAAAACGCATTCTCTTCCATGGGATTTTTGTCAATGAGCCAGCACATAACATTGAGTCCAGCACTAATTCTGTTCTAAAACATTTCTCAGTGCTTCCTGTGTGGGAAATCTCTCTTCCAGAAAGCATTGTGGAGACAGTCAGAAACTGTTTGCACAAAGAACAACTACTAAGAAGACTACACGAAAACAGTCGAATGTCTATGCAGAAAATGTCAGAGCTTGGATTAGTGTACGGAAATTCAAAGTCCCCGTTTGCTCCTACGTACCCTAACAGATGTTAATGCTGCTTTGACTGTAAATAATGGTGGTTCTCTGCTCTTTCCAAAATCTCTCTTAAAGGATATTTTAAACAACTATAAACTAATTTGCTACTGCAATCTCTGAGTTCCAGAAACCTCTATTCAAGTATGGAGGTCTGTTAGAATAGGATTATATTTGTTCACCAGTGCAATGTATTTATTTATTTCACAAGCAGAAAAAAGTTAAACAAAAGACACTTCAAGCTTTTTCCCTCACCATATGGCATATTCTAGCTTAAAACACATCCTGTTCAAGAAACTTCTAGTCATTCTTTTCTGTTACTCATTTTGTAATTATTTTTCCAGAGTCCCTGCTTTTCTTTAATGCCAATACACTTTTATTATAGCCAGATATTCAGATTGCTTTAATCATAGCTATTGCTCTGGTAAAATTACTTTGGCCAAAGTCTGCTCATGTTCTTTACTGAGAACGGTCTCAACAAAACGTAGTTGGGCTGAGCCCCGAAAAAGCAAAGAAACTTAGTTTTGAAGACACACTAACTTCCTGTAGTATGTTAAAGAGATTATAGAAATGAAGTGTAGCATAATAGAATCTCTCGTGACAAATTATTTTAGCTCCTGAAGCTCAGCATGAGCTGTATTATCCTTTTTGACAGCTGTTGCTTGGAGCAGTATTTATGATCGCACACAGCAAGCTTTGATGAGTGCATGCCATCTGCTGGAACCAAGAAGGCTTTCGACTGAGTAAACCCTGAAATGCAGCAATAATTTTCACCCAGTGCAAAGCATCTTATTTGTTGTCTCATGTGCCTTCATAATTAAATTAGGGTTTGGAGCCTTCTTCTCATACTGTACCTGTGAAACTCACGAAAACAGCAGCAAATGCACTGCAACTACAGGTTGGGGAAAGGCGACGAAAGTTTCCTATTCACATCGAAGAAGCTGTATGAAATGGAATGGACAGCTGAACTGGTTGTTCAGGTGATCTGATTATATTGTTCCCTCCTCATCAGCACGTCTGCCAGGAAACTGCAGGTTGCACCCAGAAAAACAACTGTATTTAAGATGGGAGCTCATGAATACAAAATAGCTTTCACAAAGAAGCGTGCATTTAGGATTATGGACCTGAACATGGATCACTGGGCTGTGCTCTCTTATATATTATACATGTGACGCCCTCAGGGCACGTGGCTCTCTGCCAAAGGATCCAGGCCAGGGGCAGTATGCAAGATTGGACTGCCTCTGTCTCCCTGGGGTCTTAGTACACTCATTTTACAGATGCAAAAGAATTGACAGAATTTCAGTTCTGGCAAGAATAGGAATTTTCTTGGCATTCGCTAAGTCGCTATCCTAACAAGACATTTTCTGGAGCATTTTATTTTTGCTGTTTATTTGCTGTTGTCTATTGGACTGTAGTATAGCACTGTGGGTAGCCTCGGCTGAACTTCAGCTGAGCCTAGCAGCACCTTCCCAGGGAGATGCCCCTCTTTGGGATGGAGCAGGACAGCCACTACAGGTGTGCTGAAGGCGAATCTTTGTGTATAAAAGTTCTGAGGCTCAACAGCACAATGCATTACTCTGAGCTGCAGCAGGCAGCTTTCTGCAGGATACAAATACTGTCACTGCATGGGGACAGAATAGCTTCTGTGAAAACCAGGATGGATTTCCTGATCTTGGCCAGCTTCCATGACCAAACTTGAATTTTTTCCAAGTTCTTAGGAGAAATATAGAAAGGTTGATTTACCAATTATTCTGCAGTCCTCACCCTAGTGGCTTTTAATACGAAGGCTGAAGCAGGTCAAATTAGAGGGCCCAGAGATTCAGATCCCTGACAGTGATGAGCTCTGCATACCCAGGATGTGAAAGCAAGACAAGCGTGCAGCACAGCATTTCCAAAGTATTGTTCTGGTATTGATCAGTCTGCGGGTGTGGATTTCAAGTGTTATCTCCACATAAGCTATAAGACTCCTTCAGTACAAAGTTAGAAAAGGAAAGTCCAAGCACACACCACGAGCATTTTTCCCCTTTCTTCCTTGTGAGACTTGTAAACCAGATTGCTTAAGAAGAGACCAAGCCTGAGATGGGACTGGGAACCTCTGCAGAACATGCTGCACACGTGGAAAGCTTGAACAGAGTTTTAGCTTGAATTATGCTCAGGCTACGCCTCAAATCATAAATTACAGAATGATCTTAACCCCCACCACATTTACTACGGCTATATGTTTTCCATAGCAAATTCCAAAGCATATTATGTAAACATCATCTCCAATGAAATGGTGACGTATTGCAGAGCGTTGTAGTCCAAGGAATAAAAAGCCAAATCTAAACCCTAAGGCTTTTATTCAGTTTTACTGAGGTTTCAGCTAAAGCCACTTGAACATTTACCTAAAGCTGGAGCTGTGGAAAATCATTCACTTTTAGAGGAAATTATTGCCAAGAAATGAAAACTGCCCACATCACTAACCATCAAAACAATGGATATCCTTAAGCGGGTTTGAAAAGGGCTAGTAAAACCGTGTGAAGCATTAAATCCCTCAGTGTAATGACTGGCCTGCTCCTGGGCCAATGTCAGAAGAATTGTGCAGAACTGGAGGCTCACTCACAGGACATGCCACAACCAACCACAATCTTCTGGTCTTTTGCTTTAGCGAATAGTGATCTCCTGGGACACAACTATGTGTTAACTCAGCAGCTCTTACACAAGTCCTCAAAGTGAAGTATGTGTTTATCTGGGAGACTGAACTGGGCCCTAACCAGTGAACCACAGGAAAATATAACCCTAGAATTTACTAGGCTATTTTTTCTGACAAAAGGTTTACAACAGAATTGCAAACTGAAAGCAACCACTGTCTAAATTATGATTGTGGGAAACAGATTTTTTACTGTACTCATGCTATCTTTTTTTTTTCTTTTTTTTTATGACTAAATATTAGGCTTCTAGATATTTAGGGACTTTGAATTCAATAGTACTTTAAAAGATCCTGATGATTTTTTCCATTATATGCAGACTACCTAGACAGTTCTGACTTTTAGGACTACATAGGCTTTAGCTTACATTGCTTTTATTTATTGCATTTTCGTTTTGTTGCCTGAACACTTTCACAGCCCTTCAGCCAATAACTCATTGCTACAGCAGTGCTGTTTGTGGAGCTCCAACTTGGCACACAGCTTCTGAACCCGGGCACTCCAACCCAAGCTTGGGCTGCCAGGACAGCACAGCACAAGTGTCCTCGGTGACAGCCAGCAGACACTTCCATCATTTACATTTACAGTTCTTTCCCCATCAACAAAGATTATTCTGTCAAAAGCTATGAAGTAGGGAAATAGCCATGGTAGACACATAGAAAACACGATGTACTAGGTTTTGCTGTGGTTGTGCCCGATTCTAGGGCAAGATAATGCTCAGGGTAGGCTGAGTTTGTAAATATCTTCAGATCAACGACTTCATATATTGCAGTTATGATGCTGAGTTTTATGGCACCCTACAGCACTTCAAAGAAATGAAGAAATCTGTATTAAAAATCCATATAGCACATAACTTAGCTCTGTGTCACCATAAACAGCACAGCATGTGCTAGTTTAATTGCTTATCATCAGCTAAGCATTTAGTGTACAGACTGAAGTGGGGAATATGACGCTTTTCTGCTTAACAAACCTAACCGAGGAATCATTCTCGTCAAATGCTCCTTAAACCTCTCCTGCCCTTCCCATGTGTCCTGCAGTACCAATGAGTCAGTTTAATCTCCGGTACTTTTCTGCCTGATTAATTAACACGTGAAACCAATCAAAGAGCAAAAGTCTATACCAGTGAAATTCTTTAAAAGCAATAGAAATGAAAAAAATGTGCTCATGCATTTGTGTGTCTTCCCTCAGGCATCATGAAGTCCCTGACTTGCATTTACCATGTATTTTGCTCACTTCTTCCCACTCTTCCTGCCTAGTTCATCTCACACACTAACCTTGCTACTTTCTGATTACTTAAAACTATAGCTTTTCATCGCTGTATTTATCATAACACAGTTCAACAAGTCAATCTTTTCTGGTGCTGTCATTCTTAAAATACTGAACTCGGGTCCTTCTGCTCTTAATGCTCCCTTATGCTGTCAGCACACTCTAAATGTCACCACATCTCCCTGCCAGAGGACAGAAGGTCATTACCCAAGCAATTGTCTCCTGCAGTCACATGCCTTTCAGTCACTGTACTGTGCATATGACACCGGTCACGGTGTGTTTCAAAATACACAAGTGTCCCTGAGGAAATTTACAAGAGCTCTCTGGCCAACACCAAGCATGATGAGCAAGCTCCTTCAGCTGGTGGAAAGCAGCAGCTTCGTCAAAATCACAGTTTGCCTCAGCAGAATTACCAAAAACACCCTCAGCATTTCCTCTGACCAATTTCTCTCCCTCTCCTCGCCTTCTCCTGTCTCCAGTCCTCTCCCCATGCCCCACTCCTCGCTGCCCCGCCACTTGCCAGCAGCACAGCTCTGCCGCGCCACGCTGTACACACAAGCTGCTTTCCCAGCTCTTAGGTGAAAGTCACTTTCTAGGAGTGCATGAGACTGACAAGTGGGAAATTTCATGCCAGAATCAATGCATCAATCCTCTTACAGTAATTATTGCATTTATCATATTTCTTGACGGATTCACTTGACCTTTTAAGGGGCAAAAGTACAGTTCATTCAAATTGATTGCCCTGAGCTCTCTTTGTCAGCTGCACTAAGTACAAAGCTACAAATGGTCACACTGTCTTCTGGTCTCCTGGCATGGAATGAAGTGTTATTTCTGACATTCTCCAGCAAGGTTTTGCCTGGTAATCATAGCATCATCTACAAAGAGAAAAATCTCTTCTGCCTCTTGCTATGCAGCAGAAATCTGCTGGAGATGAATGGCCATATCTTTGGTGCATTTCTTTTAAAGTGAGTATCTTACACACTAGTGTATTATGTCAGCAATAAAACTGGGCTAAACTGAAATTAGGTTACTAAGGATGGCAGGGAGCTTGAGTTTTGGATCAGACAAACATAAATTTGGGAATTCTCAGGACTTCTATTTTTTTGAGTTCTGGGCTTTAATTCTCAGGTGATAATTAAATCATTTTACAACACAATTCCCTTTATTTCAAGCTTGGATTTATTCCAATTCTGCCTCCTTCTTCCTTATTCTGTTTGAAACTCTCCAGCAACTGAAAATCAGAATATCTAAAGAAAAAAGGTATTTTCAGCTGAGCAGGAGGAAATGACTCTTGCTCGTAAACCGAACAGCACAAAGGTTGTGTTTCAGAGGCAAGAAGACTGATTCCAAATGGTCAGTGATGTGTCCACTTCTAGAGGTAGGAAACATGGTTTCTTGTGAAGATATGCCCTTCACAACCTCCTCAACACCCCCTTTTGCTGCCAGGCAGTGGTGTGTGTGCTGACCCAGACCTGCAGAGCACCGCGTGCTTGCTGGTGTCGTTCGAGTACGAGCTGCCTAGCAGCAGCTAGCTTTGGTTTCTCAAACCAGGTGGTGCAGGAGGATTGCAACTAAGGAGGACGAAATTAATGGCCTCTGCATTTTTGCCCCTGGCTGTTGGTTTTAGTAATTTGACCACTTTTATGGCAAAGACTAACACAATAGATTTTTATACATCTTAACATTTTCCATGTGTTTCAATACTGCCTTGTTTGCAAATTTATTAGTAGCACAAATAATGACTCACAGGTGCTTTGCAGGTGATTATTTATAACAGGAAGCATAGGTGTTAGACAAGGAAATACAATCGCTCTTCACTCATGCTTAAAAATAAACAGAAAATGTGAACAGCAAGGGTGAACACACATATGTCAGTCAAAACAAGTGGGAAAATATATGACCATAGGTTAAAGTTACAAAACAGGTCCTTACATTTGTGTATGAAATACCATCTTTCAATGGCAATATAGGGACTTTGTATTTTAAATATATAGCTTTGTCTAATAAAGTGTTTCTCAGCTACTCCTTCTTTTGGATATTCATCTCTAGAAGCATGGAGCATGACTATCTGCTATACAAGAATAGCATAGTGCTAAGGATGGAAAAGTCAAAGGCCACAGGATGGCTGCCAACAACCCACCCCATTAACCACGATCACTGCCATACCTCGGCCTCCTCCTCACCACTGACGTAGCCCCGGTGCTTCCCCAGGCTCTCCCACATCTCCCTCTGGGTGCAGACTGAGGGCTACTTGGGTTTCTCCAGGGTGTGAAGTGATATATTGGGGGCCCATATAAGCCCTGCACCAGATGAGGACCGACCATGCTTCATTCTGCCAGGAGACTGCTCGGAGGTTTCCTTAAGGCAACGTGGCCTCCTGTTTTTGGTCTGGCCATGCTACACACATTCAAATATATGCAACCGCTTGTGAATAAGTTCTAAGCCAAAATCTACTCAGAGAAGTATAAAAAATATTCCTGAATTAGTCTCCATGATTAACCCCTCTGTCTCTGTAAGCAAACACTTGCATCTTGCTCGCCACCATGTTGCACCAAAAGTTCACTAGTGAATAAATTTGGACTCACTGGCTCATATTCCAGTGAGACACTACAACACTGTGCAGCCCAAACCTGGTTTTGAACTTCTCTGGAAAAACAAAGCTCTAGCCCTGCTCCAAGAAGGACCTTCCCACTCGGTCATTCTTCTTTGTGTTTGAGTACTTTTCTCATTTCCAGGTTCCAGAAGATAGACTTGATAGCAACAGGAATCTCTTGGCAATCCTTGAGGGAGCTGCTTCAGACTAGGCAGGTTCAGCAAACATCCCCCAGTTTCCTTCTACCTAAACCCCAGAACAGTCTGAGCTCCTGCATTCCCTGTTAGCTCGTGCATCCCAAAGCCAGGCAGAATGCAGGTAGGAATTTTTCTGCCCTTGCTGATTTTGGCCTTATCTGTACCAAGCAGAACTTGGAGCCCGAGTTACATCACCTCCTGCAAGTCTCTGCATAAGATAATAACTCTAACGGCTCATGCCAGAGCCTGTTACATGGTTTCCTGTATTGTCTATACAAAGAAGAAAAAACATAATTCTAACTGCTCTTCCTCCTCTTACACATCACTTGGGTTGAAAACAATCTGGCTTGTTACCGCACTTGCAGGAAGTGTGGTACAGATTGTCTGGGATGATGAAATGCACACCTGCACTAGCAGCCAATCTACTTTTAAACTCATTAAAAGGGAAGTTGGTCTGCTTTGTTAACACGGTATTTTTCTAGTGCAGATACATGCTAAGCCCAGGCTTGTTTTTACATTCAGTCAGGGTTTATCTGCATCTGGCCTAGAAGAAGGGGAAGGTTGGGAGAATTCAACAGAATGTTACCATAGTTTTAAAGGGTGAAACAACATGGTTGATATCCATCACTCACCCATTAGGCACATGTGAAATATTCTGAAGACCTTATAGCCCTTAGGGCTGCTGAGACACATGTATCTCACTTGTCTGTTGCTAAAATTGCTCTCAAAGTGGACACAGTCTGCTCAGCCCATCTTCTGCTAGCTAACGCTGTGCCATCATTACTGGAAACCATGCATTATATTAGTGGATCCTTCCCTCATCCTTCCCTCTGGTTATTCCTGACAGGATACAAACTGATAAAGGACAAGTTTACAACTTAAAGACATAGACCAATTACTCTTCACCAGGAGTAAGGATGGAAAAATGTTCTCAGAGTACTCCAAAACCACCCCACAGAGGGTCTCTTACACCTTTCCCAGAACCACTCCTTCTGTGGGCTGACATCCAACAGGGATTTATGCAGGTACAGCAAAAAATAGGCTTCCTAAAATTAGAGGGGTTGTAGGCTACAAAATTTTCCTTCTACTCTTTTCTCAGAACTATGAGCAAAGGGAATATTTTACCATTCACTGTTCCAGGATTACTGAAGTCTGCATGAAGCCATGCTCGGGCTTCTTCTCTAGGAGTACAGCTGAGGCCTACACAGGATTTTCTCAGGCCTTGGAGGAAATAATCTTTCTATGACTTCTTTGCCCCTGCCCTCCTCTCTGTTCTCAGATCCTGTTGGCAGTTCTGGCTTTCACACAACAAAAGCACTTAAGCAGTTTAAGGAACTTCAGTGCAGGATGTGCATGCATACAAGTACAGTGCCACTTTCTCTGCTTTCAGCAGAGGATGGAGTAAAAGTGAAAACACGCCTAATTTAGCACACGATACATACAGGCAAGATTTTGCTGTATTCTAGTGTCCCCCATATGTAAGCCAGCAACATTCTGGAAGGAAATCCTGACAGACACAGTAGGATCATTCATAACCTTGCCAATTTCTGTTGCCATTTATATTAGAGTGAGGTGGGTGCAAACCATTCCTGGGTTCACAATTCTCCACAACTGTACCCTAATGACGCCATTTTGTTTCCACCGTGCATTCCCTGAGTATGTCAAGCAGCCCCTGTGTACTCTAAGAACATCCCATCGCACTAGATCTGATGCATTAGAGCATTACCTAAAGACTACAAACCCTCCTCCGAAGCAGTCAGTGGTTATCCTTGATGCCAACAGGTTCTGCCTTGAGGAGGAATGACAAGCAAAGCCACAGACAGGCAGGTCACAGCTTTCAGTACCATCTCTATCTATCCATGTCACAACTCTTTGTGGCCCAAGAAAGCACACGCACAGACAGGCAAACGTGGTACATTCCCCAAAGACTTCTGGATATAGGTCTCCAAAACAGAGTTTCAGTGTTCACATGCATTCTTCTCCAAGAAAAGGCTTGGGATTTTTGCACAGAGAGATGGGAAAGTTTGTATGCCATGCAGGTTTTTTTCTGTTTTGTGGTGGAAGTTGTTTCTTGTTTTGTTTTATTTTTTGTTTGCTTTTACACCGATTACCATTAAAATCTTTGCAAAAGTTTGGGCAAGAAGTAGAGCCCAGAATCTGCTTCTGATACCTGCTGTATCAAGACCTGTTAAATGCCAGAAGAACCAGAATATTATTATAGAAAGACCTTATCAAAGTGTAAAAGTTTTAACAGTAATTCTTACACTTGACTGTTGAGGTCTTGCACCTCCTATCTTCCTGACAAAAAAAATTTTGCAATGCTGTTTCTCTTTCTCTCTCTATTTCCCTGTCCTAGATCACTTTTGTTATGATGCAGGAGTCCAGATTTCAGTATTGGATGGCTTTGCCAACAGCCACTGCAGTCAGCAAGACCTGGTCTGCTTGACTCAGGTGCTGTTGTTCTGAGCAAAGTGGGCTTGGACAGACCACAAAGAACTTACATCCTGAAGGCTACCTGGACTTCTTCCCAGGTGTGCATTTATGCAATACAGGGTCCATTACAAACCAAAAGAGTTTAGCCAAATTCCAGTATTTTGTGGAATCAGACTGTGCTCTGAATGCAATTTTAAGTACTCTAGCCTCAGAAAATCTCCTTAGTATTAAGCACCATTGAAACTGTCTTTGGTCACTTCCTAAATCCTTTCTTTCCTTCCTGTTATGGGTGATATAGCTACATGTAATCTTGTGATGAGCCAGAATGCTCTTCAGTGAAAACCCAAAGGATTCTTGAATGGTAACAAAGATGGAGGATTTCATATGCAATAGGAACCATCCATCCTAGCTGGTGAGAAAAAAAGAAAAAGAAAAAAGAAAAAAGAAAAAGAAAAAAGAAAAAAGAAAAAAGAAAAAAGAAAAAAGAAAAAAGAAAAAAGAAAAAAGAAAAAAGAAAAAAGAAAAAAGAAAAAAGAAAAAAGAAAAAAGAAAAAAGAAAAAAGAAAAAAGAAAAAAGAAAAAAGAAAAAAGAAAAAAGAAAAAAGAAAAAAGAAAAAAGAAAAAAGAAAAAAGAAAGAAAGATGACTACAGAGAGACCCTTTTGGTTAGTGCGTTATTGGCCATAGTACACTAATATTGTGAGCAACTGTACCAGTGAACTGAGCTTATCAACAGTATAAATGAGAAAAAACAACTGTGAGATAGAAGAGGCTGATGTTTGCATAGGAAAATTTTATGTCCAGCACATGCTTGTCTTCAACATTAACCCAACACATTTCTATGTTTTCCACACCTATGTGCACTGTGGACTGAGCATGTTCTCTAGGTAGTTTCCAGAGACAAGCAGCAAGTCTTGTTACAAGCTGTTTTCACTGGCGTGTACATCATTTGACGAGGAAAGGCGTTGGAAACCAAAGTTCTTCATCTAAGCACAAGGTAACCAAAGAGCCACCGCAGATCGTGCTTAACACAGTGCTTCAAGTATCTTTTAGACTAAAAGCCTATTCTTTAGAACATATATCACCCATAGAAATTAGGCCATTATCATCCATTCTTCTACGTATTGACTATCTCACTAACACTTTCTGTTAGCCCTCTCTGCTGGTACTATATTAGGATCACTGCCCTGAAGATGGAAAATTACAACAGCAAAGTGAACACAATAACTGCCTTGTGCATAACCTCACCGTCTCTACAGTCCATTACAATATCCCTTATAACATCTGCTGTCATTTTCTCTCTCCTTATTTGCAGTTCCGTATTGAACAGAACGGAGAGCTATTGTCATTACAACCATGTGAGGTGGACACTGTTGAATTAATAGGGGAACTCCCTCACCTCATTCATGTGCTTGTCAAAGATCACATTTCAACTCCCTTTGCCCTTACTTTGGAATATAAAAGGTGATCCTCCGTGCCCGCCAGTCAGCAGGTTTCTTGCTTAGAAAAGAACACATTTACTCACAGGCTTTCTACAAAGTCACTGGACTGACATGTCACAGTCTAGACCCACTTACTTCTACCAGAAATAATAACTCTTCAGACTAATATTCCATCCAGTAATCTCACAGATTGTTAATGAGCATCACGTAAAAGAAAGCTCACATTCAGACTGAATCCCAATGCTTTTCCTCTTTATTAATTAGCTTTCCTGAGTTAAACAAGGTCAGTACATCTCCTTTTTGTCTCTCACTTGCCTGCCCCTTTAATCTCCTTAGGTTTTGTTTCTTTTCTCAGCCACCACCTCTCACACACTGACAGAGGCATACAGTTTATATGAATTCTTAAGGCTTCGGTCCCCTGTGGAATCACCTTGATTTTTTTTTTTCTCCTTGCTGTCACTTCTGTAGCAGAAGAGATTACTTCTTTCTGTTGATTGCATAGATATGTATGGGAAGGTAAGACCTGGCTCTATGAATGACCAAAATAGTGTAAATATATATGTATACATAGTGTAAATATATAATGTATAATGACCAAAATAAGTGTATAAAGCTTAGCAATAATGTCTTTCCCAGAGGGTAAAAGAATTTATTACATGGGACTTGACCATGTCTCCCAGTTTGCCTGTTTATTCCTATTTATTTCTGATTCAGGGCCTAGTCAAAATTCAGGGTTTGAGAAGAATCCAGGAAAAGAAAGTTCAGAACAAATCCCCAGACAAAGTATTCCAGTTTAGATATGCTGAAATGAAGGTCTCTAGCTACCTCAGGTCCATATAATTTTATCTGGGAAACGGACATTAACATGATTCACTCTTCCTATCACGAGACATAATCTGACCTTTAGCCCAGCCTGTTTAGAAGGGGAAACCATCTGGGTACCCACATTACAACTGTGGCAAGACAACAGCATTCCACGTTGTGACAGTTTGATAGTTCAGCCACGGTAGTTCTGATCTGAGGTTACACTGCAGTGATTCGATTTCCATAGGAGGAAAAGAAAGCACGCCTCAAGATCTCTGTCTGCAAATTCCTTCCTCACACAAACTCTCCAGGCAGTTCAAACATCTGCTATAAAACCACATTCACAAAATTACCCCCCTTTTCTGAAACATTCTTCACCCCTGGGCCATGTCTCTGTGACAATACAAATTAATCCTAGAATTCTGGAAAACCTATGTTTTAGTGCAGTTGTGACTTACAACATTTCTGATGCAATGTTATGCTTTTCTTTTTGAGTCATAACCACATCACTTGTCCGACACAAATGGAGCAATATACATGTGCCTTTCATGTGTTCTCTGCATATAATATGTAAGCAAGAAAAATCCCAGGAAATCTACCAAATGCAAACATGCAAAAACAAAACAAACGTTATCACAACTTGCCAAGAGGCATGCTCGTCTCCTTCGTAACACCGCTCCTCAGCAGATAGCCTCAGTGAGAAGTTTAATTAGCAGTAGATTTATAATTTCTACTCTTGGGATCCCTGACTAGGGGTCATGTGAATTACGATGAAGGTCAAAATGTGGATCTCCCTATTATAGAAAGGAAAAATAAAAAAAAAGAAAAAAGAAAAAACTTGCAGCTATTGATTCTGCACATTCTTACTAAAATACATAGATATGATAGAAAATGAAATCTAGGAAAGCCTTTTGCCTCAAAAGTGAAATCAATAAGCAATTAAAAATAATATAAACAATTAGACTAAGTAGAAAACAGAGATCAATCTTTCTATTCACTGTTTGATTTGTCTCTCTCCTCCCATCCAGCAGCCCAACCCACAGGATGTGGTTTTGTTGTGCCTTTTTCTTTTTTTTTTTTTTAATATGAAATGCTTCTATTGTTTCCCTTTAATGTACAAGAGGTAAAAACTTCCAAAGAGGAGCCTTTACAATAAAAACATTCACATTTCATATGTTTTTTTCTCTACGTAGTATGAATAGTTTTGTGAAAACAGATCATAGCACAGAGCTGAAAGGGGAATTTGGCCAGAACATCATCTGCCCCTGCATCTCTCACTTATCCATTGCCTGGGGCATTAGCACATGTTGCACAGTCATACAATGACTCCAGCTCAGTGAGATAAAGTGTCTTACAGATATGCCATGGGAAGAGAATTCATAACCTGACGTTTCTTGCCTGCTGCCATTTCACCTAATGAATAAGCAGCCTTTTCACATCACCGTGATGCCCCTGCACGAGGTGCCATCGGGGCAGGACAGCTCACTCCTAAGACCCTTTGCTAGAAAAGAATTTACGGTGACATCCTGATACATCAAAAAGAAGAGATGTTTAGGGCACTGCAGTGGTGAGAAAGGCCTTTCAGAAGAACTGCACCTGCATTACACTAGAGAGGTGCAAAGTTTGTTTTCCTGTTGTGTTTCCATTCACCTAGGAGCAGGCATAATGGGGCTTTTAAAATTTTCTTATATTCTTACTAGGGCTTGATCCTGAAACCATGACTGACACCCTGTCAGACTACTCACGTTAGTACTTTCAGTGTACAGAGTAGTATTTAAAGCAGGAAAAGTGGTGTGTCCATCTAGCAAGGGCTGCAGTACTAATACAGGTCTGAAGGAAGAACCTTTAGAAGAAGGGCTGTCCAGAGAGTCTCGCTGTGCACACACATGTATTTCATTCTTCCTGCTTCCTGATGGTGATTTTCAGCCTTAATCTCCCTACAGCCTGAATGAACCATTTTATCCTACTGCAACCACTCATAAAAATGGGGGGAAGGGAAGTTGGTTTTCTGAACAGCTGCACTTGCCGTATATATGCCAAGAAACCTGCAACCAGACAGTAGTATGAAATGTGGGATAAAGACTCAAAATGAAAGTTTACTGAAGAAGTAAGAAAGTAAGAAAGCTAATAGCATGAACAACATGAATGAATGCCACCTTTGTTCTCTTTTAAATGCACATGAACGTGAAATCCTAACTCCAGTTTCACAACATAATATTCTGATGTAAATGTCGTACACAAGGAAAACAGAAAGATGGAAATGTTAATGCAATCTATTAACTTTTAAAGGTCTGGAGTTCCTGAAGAAGGACACTTTCTCCCACTTGACTTTAATTTACAAGGAAATAAACTCCCACAGAGTAAACTTTACCACGGGAACATTCAAGCTTCAGGTCTTTGAGGGGCACAAAGCTTGTGCTATTGTGCAATTAGAAGAGTGAACAAAATGTCATTTATGATTGAATGGCTTTGGTTTAGATCATGTTCTAATACAGCCTCGGGAGGTGTGTCTGTGACTGGCACTCAGGATAAGGGCTGGCAGACAGCAAATAACATGCCCTCACTGTGGTCATTCCCTCTGCTTTGTTGCTCTGTTTTTTGTAGATTTCCCTTTTGATTGGTTACCGATGGAGAAATAGGCACAACCTTGATTCACACTTCAAAACAAGCAAAGAGAAAAACAAACACGGGGAAAAATCAACTACTGTTTCCAAAGAATTTGCTAGGGTCTGTGAAACCTCTGAGCTGATGCAAACTATTGCAAGTCTGAGTCTGCCCTAATCCAGACCTGGTGAGCTCTAAGGTTGTCATACTGCAGTCTTCCATGGGCTTGTTCAGAAGACGAAGTGAGGACGAGGTGAACAGTTTGTACCAGGATGCTTTTGCTCCCTGATCTGCTTTATACACTCCTGCCCATGCTTGTAATGCAGTTTCAGCTCAGGTATCAAAGGAGCAAGGCAATACCTTGGGGGACCTTCCATCAAAGGACACCGAACCACCACAGATGGAGCTCAGCAGTGGTAGGCTCAAGGGCTGAAGCGTTCGGGCCATGTGATACGTGCAGCTTCTTAGTGCAAGGTCAAGTACGCAAGAGTTGGGGTCATGATCTCAGGGGCTTGTCTGAGATGATAATGCCAAAGGCTTTAGAGAAAGAGCTTGTCTGGTTACTCGGCCTGACCCAGTTGGTATCATTTAAAATACTACTACAACAGACTCAAATTATGCCATTCTGGGCTAGCATTATGGTCCTGCCATATAAGGCACATCATGTTGCTGCATGACCCAGTCAGAGGCTGGTTCATCTTCTGAGTCAGCTGCATAATAATTATGTTATATGATGTTATATTTTAAAAAATAAAATACAAGTCACACAGGGTGAGCTCCTCGCAAGCAGTAGTCTCTGCAGAGGAAGCAGAAAGGGACTTGAACAACGGTTGCTATTATTCCGTGCCAACTATCAGAGATGACGAGGTGCAGGAGGGAGCACACCGTGCATCCTACACGTGTGAGCAAAGCAGCGCTGTTCCCCCCCCCAGCACAGCTCACCAGAGCAGCAAAACCACCTAGAGCCGCAGGGCTGCAGCAGGAATGATTTGCTGAAGGTAAAACAAGTCGAGACAGAGCCCTGATCTCCTCTCTTCTTCCAAGACCCTGCTTTTGAACTTGAGCTAAACCATGCCAAAGTTAATGGAGGATTCCTATTTCTTTTAGTGATTTTCGGAGGAAGTCCTCAGACCTCAGAGCCACCTGATAGGAAGATGTGGGCTACTTGCTGTGTGAAATCTTGAGCTGCCTGCCAGGAAAGGGATTTACCTGAGTAGGAAGAAGGAGCACTCCCATTCCTGATTCTGTAGATAAAAATCTCATTCACACCTTGCTGGTTTTATGCACATTCACTCCTCAGTTGTTCAAGCAGAACAATGCAGCTGGCAATAGATTTCATTTTTTATATTGCTGGGGAAAAAAATAACGTGCAAGCACATCTGGAGTGCATGCACCCTCCCTCTGGACATAGAAGTATGACAGAGATGGCAGCAAAACTGCTCAGAGGCTTGGCAGTGCCCCACCAAACATCTCGTGTTGTCACACTCGTTTGTCACACTTGGCAGTTGGATCCTCTCTCAGTAAGATGCAGAGGAAGGCAACTGTAGTATCCCGGCATATGTAATGAAAAACACAAAGCTGAGGGCACACAATACAGAGAAGCCTCCACCTCACTTCTCGGACTCATCTTAAATACTGTGCAACCATTGAAGTCAAAGCACATCTGTGCCTTAGCACTCCCTTACACACAACCAAGAATAAGTGGAAAAAAATCCAATTTCTTCATCTCCTCCGCATGTTATGGGCTTCATTATGTTTTTGCCTAGTATGAAGCTGTTCCCCACAACCTCAAAGATATTTAAAGCCAGCTGCTGCTAATCCATTCCTTCCCTCCATGTGACACCTCCTCCAAAGAGTCCCACTATACCCCCTAGTTTGTTTTTTTCTAGCTCAGTTATGAAACTTTCAAGTAATTAAAAAAATCATTCTGTATTGATATACTGCACACTGGAGCTTCAAACGTTTACTTCTGCAATTACGGTCTGCAGTGCCATCAAAGAGCACTCCCTTCTCCAAACTTGTGTTACTGGAGCATGGAAATAATTGGCTACAAAAGTGCCTTTTGAGGATACTGAGCATAGATGTGCAATATCTTGGGGGGAAAAAAAAAAAAAAGGTTCCTTACAATACTGTCAAACAAATATCTAATTACTTCTTTAAGCAAAACACCCTCTGACTTTTTGGGAGTGTATCACTTAGCTCCAAATGAAAGAGCAGACTTATTTTTAATGCACACAATATTGGTGTGCACTGAAGTAAACCCACAAGGACAATCAGTCCTCTTGTTTCAGGGAACACTCTCGCGAATGGAACAAGAGGAGGTGCCCACATGACTCCCTGCCAGGCTGCACACACTGAAAGGATCTTGGATCCACACAGGCAGCGTGCAGCAACCAACATTCAAAATAGTTGGTCAACATTTGCCTTTGGAAATGTTTTTCATCACAGCTTTTTGCTCATATGTTCTTTCTGTCTAGATTTCCCAGTCTAAGTTTGACAAATAAAAAATGATGTCTGCATTTGTTTATTTCTTTTTCATTAAAAAAAAATAAAAGTTAATGTGAATCTGAAAAATCATATTATTAAAAACATATATACTTGTCAGTTGGAAAGAGACATAAAAATAATAAGTCCAAGAAAAAGCTATGTTTTATGTCCTACACTGACATATATTAAAGGCAGAACTAAAATTGTTATTGGAAAACACAGATGAATTGCATTCATGATCAGATCCTTTTTCCTTTAAGGTTATTGGAAGAAAAAGTGTCAACCAAGCAGAAATAAGCTGTGTGGCAAACTTGGTAGACAGACCAAGAAACATGTGTGGGAACTTTATCACAGTTTGGCAACCTTTTCAAAGGCCTAACTGAGGGCAATTCATAGCAGGAATCCATAGGAGACAAGACAGCTGCTGAAAGACAAAGATATACACTCCAGTTCTTTTTTCAATCTGTTTTTCTTCTGCTGCGAATTCGAATCAGGATATGAATTAGAATAACAATTATTAGGACAGCTCGGCACTTCTAAGGGAATATTTACTGTGAAATAAGCCACCTCAGTTTTATTGACTGAAGCGGAGATAAGCTAGTTAATGATGAATTAGCCCACTGCATATTCAGAGTTATAGCTCCTTTATGCTTGTCCTTGACTCTGTTGTTTCACTGTTACGTTGGTGACCTGCTGGACCTCCCTGCACCTCAGCTTACCCTCCAGTAAAGCAAATGTAAGGCTGCTCACAGCTGTGCTGTTAGGCTGCAGAAGTGTGTTTGCAGGCCACTACGGAAACACGGAGGTTTTATTGCCCTTTTACTACAGCTTTGATGAAGCTTTCTCACCTGAAGGGCACTGGGGAAACGAGGAGAGGAGACAGGCAGAGCGTGCTCCCCGGGGAATGAGGGAGGCCCTGATGCAGTAACTCAATCGGGCCTATCCAGCACTGAAACAAACTCATGGCTAAGTCCGAAGGCTTCTGTCACTTTGTACCCACAGACAGGCTCCTGAGCATGGAAGTCATACACAGCTGCTTCAGAACAGAAACCTAGAAGGAAGCCTCAGGGCTCGGCGGCCTACTCGTGATCTTGGGCTGGCGGCAGTAGACCAGGCACCTGTTTCGGCAGCCCTCACACAGAACAGAGCTACCTGCACACTGTTTTCCAGTGAAGGCAAACACTGTCCACTGCCATATTTGAGGTCACTGCAGAGCAACCCTTCATGATTCTAGCTGTATAATAAACCCCAGCATGTTTTTTCAAGCTCCCCTACCTCCCACCAGTCTCCTATGGAGCAGATCAGCCTGTAGTGCATCTTCCCCATTTCAAGCACAGATGTGGTCTCTGCAAACTTCTATCTAAATCCTTTCATGCCTCCCACCTTTTGCCTTGAGAGGGAGAACAGACTGTAAAGACTTGTATGAAAAATACTACAACATCATTACATACTGTTGAGAATTTCTGAAGGACAATTTTTCCCTGTTTTATGGCCTTCTGCCTCAACCTACGCCCCCGGATTTGACTTCTACGTAGCATTTATTTTACAAAGTAAATACTAGGACTCGCATTTGTTGCTTATCCTACAGATCATCACCATGGGAAGGTCAGCTGGGTAAACTACTGTGTGCGTGTGCAGGTGCCATTACTTCGCAGAGTTGCCTTTGTACACATAACTTACTCTAAGTGCTTTCTCCCAAAGCAAAGTCTTAGACTTAATAAAGAAAAGCTAGTGCAAACCTTAATGTATTTCTTCTTAACTGCACTTAGTAATGAGCCATCCTGCATTTGCTGTTTCAAGATGCTAGATTCCAGTTACCACAATAAAACCCAGAAAACATAGGAACTGTTGTTACCACAATAAAAACCAGAAAATGTAGGAACTGTTACAGTGGTAATAATACAAAGGCATTTTCCACAGAACAGGCACCTAACCATCACCTATACGCTAACATTTTAGAACACAGTCCTTATAAAAAGTACATAAATGACCTGACCCTCAGGTTTACCACACTAGTCTTAGAGAAGTCTGACCTTGCTGCATCTGATTCTTAAGCTGACATTGTGCAGTTCTTGCTCTGGGACTTGCTCTGGGACTTGCTCTGGGCATTGTAGCAAGGCATCTCAAATGAAAATCAAGGCAAAGTCCCGGAGCACTCTTAGTCCAGACTCACCACAAGCTTTATTCCTGGATTTTTATTTTGTTATACCACTCAGCTTAAGAGAGCTAAAACAGCATAAAACTGAACTGACCAACAATGCAGCATTTTGCTGTCTGCTCAATTAGTTGACTTAGCTGCCGGTGGAAAATCTTCTAAACATTTTCCTCTCACACTTCACCCCTGACTTAATAAACCATGGTGTTTTTATTGTCAGGTTCTTGGACAAATTTCATCAAAAAGCAGGGTGCATTAATCCAATGTACTAAACTCCTATTTTCTTATAATTACACTTCCCAAATGGTGCCTTTACAGAGAGAAAACAGAGGAAGCTAAGGAAGCCTAGTAAGTTAAACCCCACTTGTGGCTAAGCAGAATAATGAAAATGAAACACATTATTAGAAAAACATATTATTAAAAATGCCACCTAAATTTGCAACAAGCTCGTATCAAACTACACACTGTCACTCTTATTCACAATGAGGATCACCAGGTTTCACTTCAAGACTCTTTCCAAAATGCACCCGGTATTATATATGGAAAAGCAAATAAAATACAATTTTCTAGAAAGGAAACAAATATTGAAAAATAAGATAGACATCACTGGCCTAATGATACCAGTCCCTCACATGTGCACGTGTGCACACGCAGAATGTTTCGTGACCCACTGACCACTGTGATTGCTTTCGCCTTGCAAAGTTCTTCACTCTCCCTTTTACTACATCCGACGGGAAAGCCCAGCCTGCCATTCTGAGAGCATATGCTGAGGACAGACAACCACCATGTTTGGCCCCAGGTGCTGGACACATAAACGCCACAATACAGAAAAATGAGGTTAGTCCCCAAAGACGTCTTCTTGACATTTTTCAGTTAAAAAAAAAAAAAATACACTTCCATTTTATGATCTAGGAGTTAAAATAGGCTCCCTGAACAGGTAAAAAGGTAGAGCTTTCACAAAACAAGGGTTCTTTTTGCAAGGTATATATGTAAGAGATGCACTGAATCTTCCCTGCTCACAAAATGGAAACAGGTTTTGCTGAATACAACAAACCATCATTAAAATACCACATTATAAAAGCAAGTGGCTGATAGCTTTATTTTGGTCAGAACAAAAGAAGAACCTTATTCTGTGGTTGCACAGTGGGAACCTGGCACAGGACTGGATCTGTTGTAAGCTTTAATATACTAAATGCAATTCTTCTCATAAAACGTTAGCTATTTAAATTAAGATATAAGAACAAGCAGTAATCAGAAAGGTCTTCCCTTATGAAACAGGCTGCTCTGTAAGAACTGGTGTGGTTTTTTTTTTTCTTGTTTTTTTTTTTTTATCTGTGGCTGAAATGGATAGAAGGAAAAAATCTTAAGGTTTAGCAAGGAGGCTAAGGCTAAGGCTCTAAAAAAACTTTTCTAATGATGCAGACAGTGACACTCGAGCATGCAGCAGAGGCTGGGGGATGCCCTTCACTGAGCCTGTTGTTTAACCAAAGACCTGTCAGAAGTGAGACCCAAACCACTGACCCATCTCAGACGAAGGATGGAAAACCTCCCAGGCCCCTTGCAGCATTACTTCCTTTGAGACTCTAAAGGCTGTCTTACAGCAGTGTTTTGGTGTTCACTAACATGGAATGAGCATTAACACAAACAAACAGCAAAGAGCTTTGGCTGCTTGATTGCCTTTAATCTCTTCCTAATTATCAGCCTGCCTCAGACAGTGCATGTTCTTTACAGTTTGTGCGGGGCTGGGGCGTCACACTGCTCTCCTTGAACCACATCTGACAAGCTACATCTCCAGCAGTGATGTCAGGGCTGACTGGGATGTAAAGCTCCCTGTCACTTCCCAGATATCAAGGAATTTTTATGTCAGTGGTGTTCATTAGTGGGAAGGTTCCCGCTGACATGTCTAAGTGCACATTTGATTAATAACATGATGCTCTTTAATCATTAAAAATAACCTAGAATTCCTGTTTCCTGCAGCAACCCCAAGGACCATCACACCCCATTTAGGGCAGAGGTATAGAAATTCGTATTTTACACATCCCAGAACAGGGCTGGTATTTATGCTTTCTCGCACCGTGACTCCATGTTGTCTTAAGCCCTGGTGTCTATTTGTAGTCCTTGTACCTATTCATGGATAAAAGCATGGTGGTTTATTTTTAGCAAACTTTTTTTTCCAAAGAGTTTTATTTTAAAGCCTGACTAACCTTTGCTGCACCATGGACTAGGCTGATCTCTTGATAAATCTTAGCTTAGATTGGTGGTGAGCTGCAAGAAGACACCGACTGCGTTTTCAATTAATCCTCTTTTACTTCCTACCTTAGGAGAGGGTAAGGGAGGCACATAAAAAGCCAGACAGCATGCAATGCTTCCCCAGGACTCTAGTGCAGCCTGGAAATCTGGGGGAGCCACAAGCATTTAGTTGTCCCTTGTTTCTTCCCACAGTATTTTTAGCGGCTCTGCAACACGCGGATTTATCTGCTCTGCCTGCAATTATTCACTGCATCTCAGAGACAGGAAAAACATACATCACGTTTGCTTACTCAGATTTTCTTACTTTTTCTCTCCAACTAGGCTGTTGGGGAAAAAAAATAGTGCTGAGAGAAAAATATATGTCAGTTTATGGAATGGTGCAGTTTTAGAGGCCTCTTCTCGGTTTTTGGCTTTCCAGCTCCCAAAAATGAGTGTCCCATCCCTTGTATACGGTAATACAGTTATTGCAGGTGCTGTGGAGGAGCTGGCATAAAGTTAAGGGCTTCCTGGCCGTTGTGCAATGAAAAGGTGGGATTTCTCCAGTGTTAGGGAGGTCCCAAAGGCCTAAATCCCTCCTCCAAAGACCACCACAGCGGCTACATGGCTATGGGGAAAGCCATTTCACACTCAGAAGAGTTGTGAGGACAAATAGCAGACTCGCTGTGTGCTGAAGTGCCAGCCAAGACATTGGATTACCCCTGGCTGGGCAGCAAACACATTTTCCTAATCTGTGCTGGAGCAATGGACACTTGGAAAATGTGGGAGCTCCGATAGGCATCTCCCAACGTCACCAAGACTCAGGCCCAGACCACAGTCTGATTTTCTTCAGCAAGAAAGAAAATCTTGGCTTTGGCTCCCTGACGTGCTCTGCTCTGCAGACAGTATGAACATAACTCTTATTCTTCCAAGTAACCTTGCAGGGACTGCTTATGAGCAAGCATTGCAACATCGGCCTTGAACTCTTCTGCCCGTAGCTTTGATAATGCTCCTTTCCTTTCCATTTTGGGGAGGGAAGGAAGGCATACAAGCACAAGAAACCACAAGAAACCTGTTTTTTGGTGAAATGACACCTAGATGTACTATTCATTTGCGATGTTTATTGAATTCCTGGGCAGTGGAATGCCTTGTAAATGCAAGCAAATGACTCTAGAAATATTTGAATAAATCTTATAAATGAGGCTCCAGCTGTAACATTTTGCCCTTTTTCGGGCATGAATCTGAGACCTTATATCCCCTGGCCAACAGCCCTGAGACCTCTGCAGGAGAAATCAGCCGAGAGGGGGCAGGGCCCAGCACCACTGACCACAGAGATGACCAGGCTGCCTGCAGGACGGAGGAAAAGATGCAGATGTCAGGCAAGGGTGGAAAACAGCAAAAAGCAGCATTGCTTCTGCTACAATCAGAACTCCTGGGGTTTGTGGTAATTCTCTATTTTTATCTCAGTCAAGAAGTGATGACTGTGTCCAAATCAGTACACTGAGCACATCAGAGACCTGGGCCTTTCCCATTCAACAGCACACAGTTGCATTAGCCAGCCTCCAGGAGGTCTATTACATCCCACCCTTGGGGGATGAATGGTAATCAACAGAGCAAGCAAAAAAATACGTATTATTCCCTAGCCACGAGGATTTTCCTCAAGGTTTACTGCTTTTTATTTTTTATTTTTCCTTTTTTTTTTCTTTTGTTTCCCATCTGATTTGTAATGCTTCCGTTTTCAGTCACAAGGAAGAGGGAGTTGCCTTGAATATTCCTGATTCATGATTCTACCCAAGGTTACTGAATAGCTAAACTATCTGCCAAGCATAATCCCCCTGCTAACATTATAGCCCCGTGCACTCCCCGCAGGCCCAGCCTCTTCATCCCTGCTGTCTGGATGTTTTCAGTGGATTCCATTTCAGGATCACTCCTTGGCTGTAGTACATAGACCATTCCCTACCACTGACTGCACTCTGCACAGGGAAGGGATATTTCCTTTCCTGCTAAAAGGCGGCTTTTGGACTGTGGTGCACATCGCACAGTGATGAAGACGGGAGACAAGCACGTCTAGAAAGAACCTGGTGGAAGCTCTCAAAACCAGAGCACAACAGGATCCCCCTGTAGAAAAAGAAGGGCTGGGTGTTTTTTATTTCCATTAGTGCCTTTGGACGTCTCTCCTCTCCAAGAAAGCTCTAAACCAGGTATCTAATAGGTCATCTGGTCACTCCCCAGATAAAGCAGGCTGTGTGCCTGGTGATAAACTGGAGTGATTTGTCCAGTCTGCTCATTAAAGTTTTAAGGAATTTATCTTCCGTTACTTCCCCTGAGAATCTATGCAGCAGTCTAATGAATCTTGCCATTAATGCATAAATACATGCATACATTTGGATATTTTTTTTTCAGTAAATTCAAGCTCATTTTTCCCTTGCTTATTTTCATCTAAATATTCCTAATTATATCTCACGAGGACCAAGCAAATTAATTTCCTTCTTTTCTTGATGATACCAACAGTTAACTCAACCAGCAGCAGTGCACCTCAGCTCAGAGCCCAGAAGAAGAATGTCCTCACACAAACACATGCAACTTCCGTACAATTTCACCCACAATCACTGCTTCTCCTTCCCATGGCAATAAAAGTAAAGGCTGGCCCTGCTTTTCCGTCTGATTACAGTGGCCTAGTACAGAAAACTTTCTTCTAACAAAAACCTGATAAAAAGCAAGAATCTGTGCTTTGAACTTCAAGTTTCCCCAAGAAGCCTGCTGTGCTGCCACTCATTTGAGGTCAGTTGCTTGGCCCGACCTGCTCCCAGCTTCTGTGACTGATTGAAGTCCACCATCCCTTCTGAAGTGGGATCACACATTTACTTCTACAAAGCTGCAGTGAAGCATGATCTGAGCTGGAACAGCCGGTAAAAAAAAAATAAAAAATAATTTTAAAGAAAAAAAAAAAGCTGCCTACTCTTCATTTTATTGCTTTTCCCAGAAACGATCAATGCACCTGCCAGGTGTCTCAGCAAAGCAAGGCATCTTACAGCTCTGATTTCCTGGTTTTATCTTTTTTCCCAAGGACTCATTAAGGGCCTGTGATGGACAGCCAGGCAGATGCAGCTCGTGCCTGCTTGGCTAATGAGGTTATAGTATCTGCCCTAGACCATCAGCTTTGTATTTCAAACCCTGCACACGAAACCTGCCTTTGGCCTCAATCCTGCATATCAAAGCCTAGCTGGAGTGTGAAGAGAGGAGGAGAAGAGCAGTGGAAAAATCAGCATTAATAAAGATAACCACAATTATCAGCATGCAGTAACACCTGAGTATACCAGCCACCCCAGTAGGGAGAGTTGGGGTTGAAAGGAGGAGCCCCCCACTGACTCTGATGGAGCAGCACAGCACCACAGCAAGCTCCAAATTCACAAGTCCCTATTCCCAACAAATGAAGGTGGAGCTACACTCAGCACCGTGCTCCAGTTACCGATTTTTGAAAGAAAAGACTGGCTCCGGCCAGAAACAGCAGCCCAGTGAAAGACTCACATACCTCCCTTTCCAGCGCTAACACGAACACTCGCCTAGGTGGGACAGCCCAGCTGGGAGACACATTACTTCGAGGTGGGAGAATTTATGACGTGACTGATACCCACTCGGTTATCTAGTTATTTCAGCAAACGAGTGTAGGATCACATTTCTCCAGTATTTTTGAGAATAACTACGTCTACCAGATTTCCTCTGTAGTGTATTTGTTAAGAAAACTAATTGTACATTCATGAGAAATGTGATAAGGAGGATCATATTTTAGGTATTTTTAAAGCAGTAATGCAAGATCCTTCAAGAGCAGTTACTCAGAACCCTTTCAAAAAGTAAACAACCTGTTAACCAGTTTTGTAAGCTTGAAGGAGTTGTCTGACCCTTACCAGAATAGCTGCCATCTTCGGCAATATTAACACACAGAAGTACACTTTGCTCTTGATATTAATGTTGGACAAGGGTCTGCCCTCAAGTCATGCCACCAGCGTGTTTCATTTCCATGTGAACTGCCCTCTTATCCTCGTGACGCTTTTTAATACTACACCCTAGGAAGAACTTCCAGGAAATTTTGCAAAAGAAAATGTTTGAAATATGTTTTGGGGGAGGATCTGAGCAAGGAAATCCTTTACTAAAATTCTTAATAAAAAGAGCAGAACCAGAACTTCACAGCTCATCAATTTTGCTATCATTTTCTTAGAAAATTAAACACTCCACTCTTTCCTTAAGTATGCATTAGTTGGAAAAAAGTTTGTTGATTACCGAATGTATAAAAAACCTTAAAATCTTCTGCAATATTTTTATAACCATGCTATTTCTGTATAGAAAAGCAGTACGAAAAAAATAGCAAGCAATGTACACATTTTTTTCCTCAGTTTTGATTTTTATAGCTACCACCCAGATTCTAATTTAAAATAGTAATATATTAAATGTCAGCAGGCCTTTTCTATATAAAATTTATAACAACTGAGTTTGGGATTCCAATTTTGAAGCTCAGAGGAAAAGATTCCCCTTTAAACACAACCTATTCTGCCTGTCAGTTAATGGTTAAATGAACTGCTAGAGCTGCTTAAAGCTTGAGAGTAGATGACAAAGCTCCAGGAAAAACATATAAAGAAAAGAAAAAAAAAATCTTCTGGCTTACATATTGCACTGTGAACTCGCAGTGCTACAGAAGTCCTGCAGTATTTTCATAATAAAACACGATACCACAGTGCACAGCCATAAGGAATAGGATTTTCAATTTTCTGCTGCTGAAAAGCATTAATAATTTACTCCTGAATGACAGCATTAGGTTGCCATAGCAATGCCTAAGATCTCTATTCATAAAAACATACTTGGGCTTCTTTGAACACGAACGGTGCGTGTCTTGACAAAGGGTAGATGTGTCTACATGAAAGGTGATGGCTGCCCCATAAAACACGCAGTCTGTGACTGACTGAACGATATATTGTCCCTATAAATTTCAGGCAAGTGGAAGGTCAAACCTCTGCTGATGCAAATTGACAGACCCGCACTGAAGTCAGCAGAGTGATGACCAGCGAGCACGAGCAGAAAATATAGCTCACTGTCTGCAAGGTCTCCTGGCTGAGGGGAAGTCACAATAAATATTCTTCGTTTCCATGTTATTTCTCACTGCACTGGGGAATAGTTGGCCACACTATAACAGGATCTGTTTGCCCTAACAGACCACCGGTTGTGTGTGTCCATGCACACACACAGCTGCCCTCCACGGCGTTGCATCGGCCCCGGTCTGTGCCCTCTGGCCACGAAAGTCCACATCACATTTCTGCACAGTTCCTTCAGGTCCAAGTAAGTCCAGAGGAGCGGTGTCGGATACACGGATTGTTTTGTGCTGCTGCCCATGACTTCAGAAGGAGGGTCTTGGAGCTTGGGCTGTTTTTTACCAGCATGAAGCTGTGATTATTATTAGCAACCCATAATTCACCGTTGCGTGAGCTGCACACATGTATGCAGCCTTGCTTGCCTAGCAGGGCCACTCCTGCATGATGGATGTAGCAACAGCACTGCGTAATACCACAAGGAGTTTTATTTTGGGAGAGGCAGAGCGAGTTTTACGTAGTGGAGGGTGTTGGTGTTGCAGGATGCCCAGGGGAGGGGAGCTGGGCTCACCTCTGGACCCCGTCCAGCCCGGCTCGGCTGTGACCAGAGGCGCAACCGCTAACGGCAGCCCTGTGATGGATGTGGAGCAAGTGATTTCGGTTCCTAGGGAGCAGGCCCACAAACCACGAACACATTACTTGTGGTAGACTCAGCGGGGAGAAGCCAGAGGATAATTTGCCTGCTGGGACTGGATTCACTCCCTGCAAGAGACAGGATGAGATTTTTCAAACACACACAGATGTGTGGGTGAGTGTTGGGAGGCCTCTGCAAGGCCGTACTGAGGCAGCGCTGAGGCCTTCCTACCCATGGACAAATACCGACTGAAATCTTTTCTTCTCGGCAGCTCGTTCAGCTCCCTTCATCAGCATGGAGTTCACTCTGACCTAGAGCAGGCAAAGAGCATGCTAATGTGAAGTAAAACCATCACGTAATTATGGTTTAGATTAAAAACAAAAGAAAAGAAAAATAATTTCAGAGAAACTGCATATGACTAAGCTCCGAAAGGCAAACAAAGAGGGAAAGAGATGCTCGGTGTGCACATATTTGGGATAAGCTGTGAGCAAGGTGGAAGTGAGAAGAGGCTAAAAGGTGACAAAGTTCATTCAAATTCTTTTATGTCGTGCTGGAACAGGAGTGTCCATATTAACAGCACCGTAAGAATTGTATTAAGAACTGTATCTAATTCTCTACAAAGGATTTTATTTCCCTAGAGAAAGGGTGCTGTTGGAGGGCTGGTCGTTCAGTTCAGGTTCTTGCCTGGAGACCTGGTGGAGCTCAGATCCCAGCCCTACAATAACTGTGCTCTTCCTGCTTAACCAGGGTCAGTGACTTTGGGGTCAGCCTGCAGCCTGGCTGATGCACCACAGCACCGACTTCCCATGCCCAAATGGCACACAGCACGCAGAAACAAACTCCCTCTGCTCGGGCTGACCAGCAGGGTTAGCATGATCCCAAACACAGCCGACAGACAAGGTGCACTACCTCACTGCTACTGCAGGCACACAGCTCCCCTCGACCAGAGCTGCCTTGCATCCCTCCAGCCCAGAGCACGCCAGCAACATCTACATCTTGAGCCAAGCCATATAAAAAGGCAGTGACGACATTACAGTTCTCCTAAATCCATTTCCAACCAAGCCCAGCTCTTTCTGTAGCTCAAGCATCCACCTGCATGTCCCCCTCTGAGTTTTTCCAGTACATTACTCCAAAACCAGCTACAGCAGCATTAAGCAAATGCTCAGGGAGGAGCAGAGATGGATCTTTTTCTACTTCTTTAAAAAATGTTATTAGCTGGGTTTGATGATATGAACTGCCACTCCCTTTCTCTTCCGCTTTGGGGAGCCCCAGAAGAAAATCACAGCTGTAATGTTAAAAGTATGTCATGATGTGTATTACAAAGCAGATCCGAGTGTTGTGAATTCTATTTTTTTAACACAGCACATCTTTGCTGTCCATCCACTGGCAGAATTGAATTCCAGATTTGTATTTTTCTATGGCAGGAAAAAATGTGACTCCACGACTGCTGCTTGGAAATGGCATCGTCAGTGTATTCTTAAACAGAGTTTCATTAGTCTATTTACGGCATTTCATAAAACGTACCATCTGTGAGCACTTCCCTGACAGCCTCATTAGGGAAGTGTCTACTTGGCTTGCTTAGGTTTTCCGAAGCCATCTTTATTTAGTGCTAATTACACCCTCCCATGCAGCCCTGTTGCGTCCTTGCGGCGACTTATTACGGGGTGGCAGCACTCGCTGCCAACAAAAGGCCTTGAGATGGGAGAACCGGGAATTTGTCTGCCCTTCACACCAGTGTTTGTGAGCTCTGCCTGCTATTGTGTCCATGCCGTCGCATGCCACTTGTGTCCACGAGTGTCCCACAGCTGGGGGGAAGCAGCTCCAGGCCCCCGTCCTGCTCCGCTCACACCCACAGCGCGAGGTTACACCACAGAGGGAACGAGGCAAAGCCTGCAACAAGCAAAGGCCTGTTGCTCTGACACAGCCGAATTACATTTCTAAGATAAGTAACCATGAGTCAAATTTGTTTTGTGCATAAAATCCAGCGGTTTTATTAGCTGCCAGGCTCAAACTTGCAGAGTGCCTGGTGTGCTACCGACTGGTAGTCAGAAAGGAGCAGAGGCAAAGTCAGTTCTTCAACCCCATCTCCGGACTCGGTCGGGTGGTCGGGCTCACAGTGTGGCCACAGAAAAGGAAGCTTGCAAAGCATGTGGTAGATGGAAAGAGGATGTGACTTTTAGGACAGCAAAACCTTTCCAACTCTGGGAACCTACTGTGGTACAGGCAAAGGTACGAATATACGCCGTGCTGCCTATTCTACGCTTTCAAAGTAGAGGCAGGTACCCCACATTTGCTTTGGGGCAAGTCTACCTGCAGGAGGAATGAGCAGAGTAGCTAGCACACTGCCAATTAGCCAGATAGCTTGCTTCACAAAAGGCAGGCCCATACATTTCCAGACCAAGTGTGAGCACGTTTGTGAGTAGCTGCAAAGGACTCCCAAAGAAAGACTTTCAGATCAACAGAAAATCCAGCGAAGCACCAGAATGAGTGCATGAGGCATATCACGTATCCTATGGAAGTCCGCACTCGGGCAAAGACCGGCACACTCCACTGACAATACTGTCAGCCACAGAGGTAACAATTGCACTGAAAAAAGACTAAGCCTGAGATAAAAATTTCCTTTATTTTAACTGAGGAGAAACAATTGTCAGAATACGGGCAAATAGACGGGACAGTCTGTACTGACAAACCCAAGCAAGCTATGCATAGTTGGCCAGGAAAGCTGCAATTAAAGCTGTACCACCTTCCTTCCATTCTTTTGTAATTAACTTGTATTCATTCTTGCAATGAGTAAGCATTTAAAAAGTGACAAATGGGCAAAATATTTACCTTTCACCTATTAAAACAAGTATTTGTACAGCACTGTGAAAATTCTACAGTGCCCATCTTTCCCCCGCTTCCTTTACAACAACAACAAAAAATCAGATCATGAATGAGTCCCAACAGCTATCAAGTCTGACTCTAGTTCACCTGAATAACCATTGCCACTGGACTGAAGAAAAAATGTGGTGAGAAAATCTGAGATTATTTCCACTGTTTATCAACAGTCCAAACAGAATAGAGTGGGTAGGCAGAATTGTTAAATCCTACTTTGGTCTGTTCAAAAAACTGATAGTGAAAAATTGTCAGGTTTAAAGATACACTAGAATGCATGTGAGATTTCTGTACGGACAAACCTGTGGGACACTGCATATGAACACTGACACTCACAAGAATGTGGCTCTCTGCACTCACAGATGCTGAGAAGATGAACGTTCACAAGAGAGACTGCTTCCTGAGCCTGCCAGGGACTGTCAAAGAGAGAGCATACAGGGTCTCCAGCATGAGCTTCATCCACACTGGCACTGAAGAAGGTGGAGAAAATTTCCACTTGGGATGTGGATCAGTGAATAAAAAAATAAAAAATAAAAAAAGCACTTAACAGAAGTGTTAAGTGAATGTCACTAGGGGCAAATAGTAAGTAGACCATGAAGCGTTAACTTCTAATTTTTCATTTTCCCACATGAAAACACCTAATGTATGATTCCACTGACCTGGAAGGATGCGTTTTAAACAAAACTTACACATTGCTCTAAGATCTTCATATAGCACATAGACTCGTGCATTGATCTGAAAGCCATTGGAACATATTTCAGTGGTGTCACTGATATGAAATCTAGATAGAAACGCAAAGCAGTAACTGCTGTGACCAGTGTGGAACAATGAGACCAAGAGGCCTCTCTCCCTGCTGGGGAAGTCATTGGTCATGGTCCTCTGCTGAGCTGTGGGTTGATTTTTTTGATGTGGATTTTTTATGTGAAATCAGAATCAGTATTATCCAACAAAACAGCCAACTTAACTTACCGTAATTGCTTTTACAGTGGGCATTTATGGTAATTTTTCTAATTATCCACAGACTAACCAAATGATACCTGTGCCATCTCTGCTTTAGTTTTTTTTTTGCAGTAAATCAAATGGGGCAATTTAAAATTATGCCACATTTGTCATTTATGTCCTAGAGACAGATGGCAACTTGACCACTTGGACATACAAGTGACTGCATGTTAGCATGTATTTTTTATAGTATGTGTCCATACGTAAAAATGTCTTCCCTGACTCATCAGATGTGTGAACGTACTCTTTAAACTAGGAACACTCTCAACTCAACAATTGTTTATGGATGATGTCAAGAAAAGCACTATTCCATTCTTCTTTTGTGTTTTGTCATGAAAAAAAATGGACTACCAGGATGTTATCTTGCTTACCTAATTGCTTATTCAACCGATAGACTAAATTTTTCTGTCTCCTGCTATTCTGTCTTGCTAGGCAGAATCTGAAGTTATGTCAAGAGAGAAAACGCATGAGAAAGAACCATGAGAAACATGACACATTACACCCCAAAGTGTTAAAGAAACCACGGGCTTCAGACAGGTTGTGACTTTCCATTTCCTGAGTATTCTTTTGTAGTAGTCCATAAAACAAACAGTGAGTGGCAGGCTTGTGAATGGTGATATGCTGGTCATCTGCCAAGAAGGATCTTTCCATTCCGGCCTTCGGTGCACAGCTGGCACTAGTCTATTTCCTGTCACTGGGCAATGTCCTATATCTCCTTCAGGTATGCATTTTCTGGTGCCTAAAAGCCTAATTTTACAAATCAGCAACCGTTAATAAATGCATCAGTTCCACAACAGTGCCAGAAACAGAAGTTCTGAGAAACGTGGTCTGACTCTAAAAATAAATAAGTTGTTGTCAGGTTTTCAGATATTTTAAGCTTCATGGAAAAAATAAAAATAAAAATGAGAGAAAGTAAAAGTGGAACCTAACCTTTCTCAAGCAATTCAATAAATCTGAAAACAACCTGATATTTTCTTTTTGCAAGAACAAGGAAGCCACTGCAGGTCCACACAAAGTGAATTCAGCCCCTCATCTGGCCTCCCTCTGCTCTGGTCAGTCAGCAAAGGGACAACCAACATCACCTGGGATGAAAAGTGTGGAAAACAGAGAGTTTTATGTTACCTGACTGGCTACTGAGACAGGACAACTCAGTTCTGTCTACAGTCACAGATCCTGTGTGAGAGCAAGCATACCTTACACCTCGGTTCTCCACCTATAAAGACGAGAACACATTACTTCCAAGCTGTCTCTGATTCCTCTGTTTAGACAAGAAGATAAATTAGTAGACATTTATCTTTCAGTACATATTTTAGCCCCAAAAGGCGCCTCCTAGGCATTCTGGTATCACAGGATTACTAATGCACGGCTTGGAAAAACAACACCTCCTTGTGGCCACTCTCGATATGCCACGGGTGAGAAGGGAGGTTGCCAAAATTATCGTTTTTCTTGAGTATAAATAGCAGGGAAACTGGGTGGAAGTTAAAATCCTCCTTCCCTTTCCTTTCTCTGCCCCTTCGAAATAATGAAGAAACAGTATATGACAGCTACCGTGATTTCTTATGGTGTCTAAAATTATGGAAATACTTCACTTGGAGGATGATACATCGTCACTGCTGACCCCAGGGTAATTGCAAAGCATGAACACGCAGGTACAGGATGGGAATTAATTTGTCCCCCTCCTTTTCGGTTCTCAGCCTCGAGGCTGAGTCTGACCTCCTGACTTTGTTGCTCTTGTAGCTCCCGTTTGCTGTGCCTGTCCAATTCACGTCCCATTCTGACTGGTCCCTGTCATCGGCTCCTGACCAGCTTTCAAACGATGACTTTTTATATTCAGTCACATACTGTCATTACACCAATTTGTCTAGGAGTCTATGAATGAACCGGTTTCATGCACAGGCTGAACAGCATGATATAGAGCTGTGTGCTTTGGAAAATCAGTTGTACACATCAAAGCATATGAAATCTGGATCAAGTGCTCCAGACACAGGGGAAAATCTCACTGATGTAATATTATTGTTCTTCATGTTTTTATTGTTATGGGCTACATATGCTGGCTCCACAAGACGTTTTGGGGGCAGCCTGAAGCTCAAAATGCATAGGAATAAAGACCTTGGCATTCAAGCCTTTCTATGACTACATCCTAACCATTCCCTTATGACAGGAAAATGCATTCTTTCCTCCTGATTTAGACAGCACATCCAGATTAACTAACCCCACTGTTGTTCTAATTAGAAGCGTTTCTCTGTAGGCTAACACCTACAAACCGAGTTGGTTTCAGACTCCACCTTACTCCTACTCTCACTGAGATGTCAAAGCGTGGTTAACTGGTTAAACGTGGTTAAAAATCAGAGACAGGATGGTGGCTTTTTTTATGTAGAAAAAGGTTGCAGAGCACGAGGGGGCCCTGGCAGGAGCCAGCAAGCTGTCGGAGGCCGGCAGCTCCCGAAGGGACGCGACGCGGGCCCCTGACGGGAGGGCGGCGGGCGGCCCCCCGGGGAGCTCCAGCACCGGGTCCGGGGCACAGCGCCCGCCGCAGGGCCTCGCCCGGCCCCGCCGGCCGCCAGCGCTGCCCTCGGCCGCCCCCTGTCGGCCCGCGGCCATGCGGCCTCCGGGACGCCCGGCCCGGCAGCTGGGGCGCTGGGGTCGGCCCCTCAGCCCCCGGGCTGCAAGCTCAGCCCCCGAGGGCCGCGGCGAGCCCTGCGGCACGGGAGGGTGCCGGCCGAGGCGTCCCGGTGTCGGTCAGGAGCCCGGAGGGGGAATGCCTCCGGCCGCCTTCCGCCGTGGGGCAGTGCCACCCGCCCGCCTTACATCCCCTAAAATGGCGGGCGAGGAATTCGGACTTGTTTTTGGCTTCCTGTCCTAGATAGCTGTGATATAAATAGCAGCCAGGTGTTAATTAGGTCCCATATGCACGCCTGGGTGCGAGTGCCATGTGTTTTATCCACGTGCACTTGCAGAGACAAACCTTTTCTCAGTTGCTATAGGAAGAACAGTTCTTACACGGATAAGGGGCCAGATGCTTAATTAAAAAGACCGCTTTCTGCCTCAAGGGAAGTATACTATGACTGTCGTAAAGTTGGAAGGCTGTGCTTCTGCCACTGGAAGGGACCTGGAGCCCTCAGCACTCTTGCCATGACCTGGCAGAGGACACCACACCTATGACAGACCATGGGCCATGCTCGGCCCCAGCCTGTGCTCCACGTGCTGCTCAGGGGCGGCTCACGTACCCCAGCATCTCCACAGGCCACGGCGGTGTCTCGGTGTCATGGCTGCAGCAGTGGCAGCACTGCCTGCACGCACGTTGGCCTCTCAGTACAAGGACACCGAGACCATGGAGTATGCCCAGAGAAGGGCTACGAAGCCTGGAACACAAGTCCTGTGAGGAGCAGCTGAGGGAACGGGGGTTGTTCAGTCTGGAGAAAAGGAGGCTCAAGAGAGACCTTATTGCTCTCTGCAACTACCTGAAAGGATGAGGTGGGGAGCTGGGGGTCGGCCTCTTCTCACAGGTAACTAGCGATAGGACTAGAAGAAATGGCCTGAAGTTGAGCCAGGGGAGGTTCAGGTTGGAAATGAGGAGACATTTCCTCTCAGAAAGCAGTCAGGCATTGGAACGGGTTGCCCAGGGAAGTGGTGGCATCACTGTCCCTGGTGGTGTTCAAGGAAAGGTTGGACCTGGTGCTTAGGGACATGGTTTAGTGGGCAAGATTGCTAGTAGGGTGACGGTTGGACCAGATGATCTTGAAGATCTTTTCCAACCTTAATGATTCAGTGATTATATTCTATGATTCTATGTGTGCACCCAGCAGGTCACAGGAGGCCACCAGGAACTTGCCCAGCACAGACCACTTACCTGAGGAGTCTCAGTAACCAGCTGAGGGCAAACCTACACTAGCAGTTTAGTCTGAACCAGAAGTGAGCTTCTGGAGTGAATTTCCTGATGGTGCCCACCTACTGCACTGTGGCTCGCATCACAGAACTGTGCTGGGGCAGATGCACTGAATTGGGTTTGGGTGCAGTTACACCAGGAAATGCACTCCAGTAGCACACCAGCGGCACTCCACACACTCCACTCCAACTGTTCCTGTTGGGCTCAACTACTTATTCATGTAGGCAATCTCATGAAAGCTCAGGGACATGGAAGTAGTGTACAGAGTGTGGGATGGCGTGCCAGCAGTATATGGCATCACGGCCACATCCAAGAACTGAGGTATGAAGGCACTGCATGGAGACAGCTGTATGCTGTTTATTTGCAGTATACAGAAATGCAGAATAGGCATGTTTGGAAAGGAGCTCTGGAGACCCTCCAATACACTCCCATATTCCCAGATAAATGTTACATATGTGCTGGCATTTTTATAGATTAAGGAAGCCACAGTCCTAGATGGCTGGTAGTGAATAATCACAAGAGCTGGCCGTAATTTTCATACTCTTGAGGACAGAATGTCGGCCTTTCTTCCTTGGACTAAGAAGCCTGTTGAGAAACAGGCTTTCAGGCTCTGTATGGACCTGACCTGGGGCAGGAAAGGTAACCATGTCTTCCTCCGTGCTAGCCCAGGACATCCATACTAACTCTCAGCTGCACTCAAGCTAATTAGCCTGGCTAAGAGGCAGTCATTAGCCTGGATACAGTGCTGGGCTAATGCTGTTACACCACCTTCAGTATCAAAACTGTTCCCTGATAGTGTTGCTCCTCCAGGTTGGAAAGATGTACCTGAGGCAACAGTCAACATCTCTAGGAGGGTGCTGCATGAGACCCACTTGCCCAAAGACCATCCCACGGGAGTAGGAATGAACAAGTTCACGTGTAGCATGAGCCAGACACCCCCTTCCAACGGTGGGTAGTGCGTCAGAAGCTAAGCCGTGCGCGTGACTTGTTTACCTGTGATCTCTGTTGCAGTCCCCGTGAGAGAGCAAATCTCCAAGATCCAAAGTGAATTACAGGAGAAACATGCAATGAGCGGTTGGAAAGGCAAACACCAGGGGTTCCTGCCTCTGGGGAGACAAAGTCCACGGGCCTGGAAGCCACATGGTACGTCTTGAGGAGACCACAGGTAAATCAGAGGTGCAGTCACTCACAGGTTTGAAGCACAGCTTTTTCAGCAGGGCTAAGAGAGACTAACCTGATTCACACAGAAATGTGAACTAGCTGGTGATGTACTTATCGCTCCCCTTAGACCTGATTACTGGTCTTCCCTGGGGTAGATGTACAGGTAGATGTACAGATGTAAGAAGAAAAAGATCGATTCCTGGATGGAGCTCCAGGACCCTGACTTTGGTAACGAAAGCTGCATCCTGCCCACCCAGCAGAGACAAGCAGGTCAAAGCAGGCAGCCCCTATGCTGGTTACCTGCATTACGGCTACCAGCATCAACAACCAACACCACAAACGCACAGCTGTGAAAATCAGCACCGCAAAGTACACTAACAGTTTTTGCGATTGACACATTAAAGGTTCAAAACGTCCTGGCAATTTTGGAAGCAAAACCAGTGAACCAGCTGAAGCCAGAATCAGATATGCCTTTGTATGCTGCCAGAGAAAAAGAAACCTTTTACTCCAAACTAAACAGAATAGTACTGAAGCACAGAGACCTGGCAAAACTTCTCCTCAACTGGCTGTCTTCACAGAGAACTTAGGTGAACCTTCAGTGGCTACTGACCAGCACAGAGAAGTATTATTAAAAAGACAAAACAGAAGCCATGAAGGACTAGAAATACAAGAATGACAACAGAAATGGTTGAAAGTATAGGAATTAGTCCAAATTCTAATGGTAAAAGAGAAAAGTCAAAAGTTGCTGTGAAAATGTATGCAAGAGGTAGAATCAAAGCACATCAGTATGACAGAAACAGCAGCAAAGTCTGTTAAATAAAAACGTTGCAGAAAGGAGACAGTATCTGAAATGGAGTGATGAAGCATAAAATAAACACACAACTCTATACATATATAAATTTAAATGCCTAAAGTAATAAACCACTGTTTTACTCGTGTTGAAAAAATAGTAAGAAAGGGTACAGAGCAGAAAGCAGCCTGGAAAAATTACTGATTTTTGACATAGTGGTTATGTTTTAAAAAATATGTATATCAAGGAAAAGATCGGTTGCAGTCACACTTAACAGCAGATGTTTTGAGTTTGTCAGTGAAAGTTTAAAAAAAAAAAAAGAGGGCAAATATTGTTTTGGTCAACCCCAAATGCTTCCTTAATACACAATGTTATGTTTTCCTTTGTACTGCGAGTCTCCCATCATTTCATTTTAGTCTTCCTTTTTTTATTCCATGTTTTTCCAATTGAAAAATAAGTGTGAAATAGAAATTTTGAAAGCTCAAACGTTTCAAAAGCTGAAACTGAGCATTTATATTTGAAAAGTAAAAATTAAACATTTTTAATTTTTAAATTCCCTCTCCACCTTCTTTTCTTTAAAACACTACAATGAATTTGATTTCTCGGGTATTTCAGTGAACCTGAACTACTGCATTTTTGCGAATTTCACGCTGTTCTCCTAAGGACGCCTGTAATTAGCCTGTAATTAGTAGGAGTGTTTCTTAATGCTTTTATGCTTTGGTTCTTTTTTTGACCTTCCTTTTAAGGGTCCCCAGTTTGGAATTGCTTAATACAAGATCAAATATGTTCTATATAAAAATTTTAAAATATGATCTTTGAACCTAGTCTGTTATCTTTCCCAAGCACTGAGACATATACTGCAGCTAATTGTCTTAAAGCTTTAAGTACACTGAGAGGCTTTGAAATTAATATAGAAGTAGGATTAAATATATAAAAGCACACTCATTTTTATTGCTCTCATGCCTGTGGAAACAGCATTTTAACTTAAAGGGCTGGAGGCTAAAAGTGTCAGATATTGTACTGACTTGGCAAAAGCGGAGTTTTCATTAGCAGATGGACAATAGCAGAGATGATGGATTTGACAGACTCATCCAGTGTTTTCAAGAACTCATATACTTAATTGTTCTAAATAGCAGGTATTGCAACACATCGGGCTGGGGAAGGGAATTAAATCTCACGGAAAATGAGGAGGCATTAAATGAGAAGGCACCAAAGATGAAGGTGCACTTGCTAGCACTGCGCCTTCTCTCTGCGCTCCTCCATTACAGAGCCTCAGCATTCGCACCGCCGCGTGTGCCGGGAAGGACCCAGCACATGCCCCATGGGCCTGGACCTGCACCTTCCACGAAGCGCAGGGGTCTCACACAGAGGGTCGGTGCTCTTTGCAAGATGCCCTCGACTGACAGCCCGGGGCTCCTGCCCACCTTCTGACAGGGGGGCAGCCTGCAGACTGGGAAGGGCTCCTGCACAACTTGACCGGCTGCACCCTAAGTGACACCACCCTACCCTACCCAAAAGGCTTTACCCAGAGTTTTCTTCAAATTGTTGCATCGGCTAAAAGCAACCGTCGTTTGGAGACCCACAGGCTTGGCCCTCATGCGTACACACCACAGTAACCTGACCTGAGCAATGCGGTAAATCCTGGCAGGTTCACACCTGAACACATTTAAGGCCCCATGAAGATTATCAATGCATAGGGCACGGTGGTTTAAAAGCTGTATTTGCACTTTTGAAGGAACAGCATTTGCTCCTACTGCCTATGCACTTATTTTGTCCATGCCTCACCTCTTACAATAGCACTTGTTTTGCTGATCGGCTTTATATTCTCACTTCCTCCTGCTTAGTACAACTAAGGAAGTTGTTGAAACTTGAATGCCTGTGCATGCCAGAAGAAGAAACAAAAGCAGTACTAGCTATTTTAAGTCTTCTAAAAATGTCCTTTATTATCTATGTCATGAGATATAAGCTATAAAATACAGTATTTCACAACTTAAGCCAAGGAATAGATGATTCATAGATCAAAACTAGATCTATCAATGTCAAATTGGGAAAGCAGGCACTGAAAAATCTGAGGTCTCCAATGTGATCTTAAAATCTCCGATTATCAGGAATACTGAGGTGGCTATTTCCAGTAATGGCACTACACAAAATATCAGACTTTCCAAGTGAGCTTTCCCTACCTACTGAATGTAGGCATTCAGTGACTGCTGGTCAAGGTCGGTACTGGAAGGAATGGATATCTGTGCAGGTGGAGCAGAAGAGAGGTTTTATGACAGTAGTTTTTAACTGAAAAAATCTGACCCTTTAAATATTGTTCACAGATTTAGTTATCGGTATTCTTGGTTAGGACAGACTGTAGATCAAGGGGAAATGCCAAGATCAAGAAGAAAATTAAATGCAGTAAGTTGTTAGTATAGAAATACAGAACTGCTTCATCAGGTGAATTCTTAGGGTGTTGTAGGCTGGAGCGATGGGCTGAGGTCAACTGCATGAAGTTCAACAAGGCCAAGTGCCGGGTCCTGCACCTGGGCTGCAACAACCCCAAGCAGAGCTACAGGCTGGGAGATGAGTGGCTGGAAAGCTGCCTGGCCGAGAGGGACCTGGGAGTATTGGTGGATAGTCGGCTGAATATGAGCCAGCAGTGTGCTCAGGTGGCCAAGAAGGCCAACGGCATCCTGGCCTGTATAAGAAGCAGTGTGGCCAGCAGGTCGAGGGAAGTGATTGTGCCCCTGTACTCGGCTCTGGTGAGGCCGCACCTCGAGTACTGTGTTCAGTTCTGGGCCCCTCGCTACAGGAAGGACATGGACGTGCTCGAGCGAGTCCAGAGAAGGGCGACCAAGCTGGTGAGGGGTCTGGAGAACAAGTCTTACGAGGAGCGGCTGAGGGAGCTGGGCTTGTTCAGCCTGGAGAAGAGGAGGCTCAGGGGCGACCTCATCGCTCTCTACAGTTACCTGAAAGGAGGCTGTAGAGAGGTGGGGGTTGGTCTATTCTCCCACGTGCCTAGTGACAGGACGAGGGGGAATGGGCTAAAGTTGCGACAGGGGAGTTTTAGGTTGGATGTTAGGAAGTACTTCTTTACTGAAAGGGTTATTAAGCATTGGAACGGGCTGCCCAGGGAGGTGGTGGAGTCACCAACCCTGGAGGTCTTTAAAAGGCGTTTAGATGTAGAGCTTAGGGATATGGTTTAGTGGAGTACTTAGTGTTAGGTCGGAGGTTGGACTCGATGATCTTGAGGTCTCTTCCAACCTAGAGAAATCTGTGAATCTGTGAATCTTAGCGTATGTTCATGGGGAGGAGGTGTGTATGTATTTATTCATTTCTTGGAACACTACGGTAAGCCAAGACTGTTGAAAACTTTAGCCATCTTTTTAAGGAACAGATATCTATACAGCCTTTGTATATCTACTCCAGTTCCCTAATCTGCTTTTTTTTCAAAAAGTTTAGAATGAATAAGCACTATAGACTTCTTAAAAAGTGTTTTAATATTTGTGCCTTTACATAAGTGTCTGGGTTCCTACAAAAACTGAGTTAATGTCTAGATGATGATTTCTTTTTGAAAGTATAGCTCAAGGCCAAACTGAAGGTTGGGGTCATGAGAACTATCATGTCATCAGATTAATTTTAAGGAACGTGCGTTATCTTCTACAGAGCCTTATTCTATTTCATCAAAATCGATGAGAGATTTGCAATTGGCAACAGTGAAATGAGGTCAGAGCCACAGCTGATATGTCTAATTAATAGGCTACATCCACTCCATCTGTCCCACAAAATGTCTGAGCGAGTATAGGGTAAAACATCTCCATCCTGAGTTGGTACTGTTCAAAATCTGCATAAAAATAACAGTGAGAGCACTTGGAGGATTTCGTCCTCTGAAGTATCTAAACATTTGTGCCAGCACATTTCACCAACTTTCCATTTAGAGGAGTTTTGTGGGTAAATTACAGAGTAAAAATTCAGATGACAAGAAATCTGTGGGTGTGCTTGTGTACACATTGTGGCAGATCCTGAAAACCCACTCTATGTAGGTGCCTAAAGCCTATCATGAAATGCAAAGCTAGTTTTTCTGACTCACTAAGGTGTGTTTCATTGTCTCCAGGCTAGGTGTATAATATATGTTGGCAATCTCCCTTTGGGGTTTTGTCTTGACGACGCAGCGAATGGCTTTAGGGCTTCTACTCCAAGATCCAAAACCACTACAGCCACATGACTAAAACACTAATCCAGCATAATAAATTCATTCTTAAGGATCAAATTTTTTCAAAAAATGTTGACAGGTTAACTCGCATCCACAGGGCTTGATGCTGGGCAGGGTACTTACTATTTATGCCTCCCATGTTAACTTTATCTTGAATTGTCTAACAATCATCTTTCCACAGCTAGTGAAAAACCTTTGTAAGTTTCATGCAATATACTATGGCTAATTTTAGAGAACTCAAATCACGTGCCCCTCCCTGATCTGGATCAAATTCATGTTGCTTTGTGATCAGGTAGCGCAGACAGACTCTATTTCTGCCTGCAGAACTAACTGTAACTTCAGAGGCAGTGAAACGGGGGATGAAGAGAGAGCATCTGTAGAAGAATGTAGGAGTAGTCGGGCTGGGAGAGGAAGAAAAGCCCACAGCTGGGCTGCTGTTTTGTCTGTTAACTGAGGTAACGATAAAGGCAAACAAAGACAGGGATCTCCGTAGCTGACATGCAGCATATTTGCACCTCCGGACAGAATGGGAGCTCTGCCCCCATGCCAATCCATATAACGTAAACACCACTTGTATTAAGCGTACATAAAATTGTGAAGCACTTACATCTATTGCACTAATCAAATCACGACGCTAAGCAATTACCCAGAGACTTCTGTATTTCCAAACATCCTGACGTTTCAGCATATTGTTCCACTTCACTGGATTTGTTTAGTCGCAGGGAGCATACGCACACGCAGACGCACGCTTGCCGGGTACCTGTGCCCCGCATACCCGTACAGGTAACATCTCTGCTATTTATGCCAACCTGCCCCGGGACTGTTCCAGGCACTTAGACCAACTGCAGTGGAAGAGCTCACATCTGTGTCATTACCCTCTCCAAAACGCAGCGGTGGCATCCCAGCTGGCCCAGGCCGGCTGGGAGCTGGGGGCGCGCTACCTGCACGCAGAGGGCTGAGCTCCGGTGCGCAGACACCTGCTCTGCCTCTCCTTAACTTCTGCTCTAGACGCAGTGACAGTGTCTCCTAGTGGCTGCATTCTTAAAGAAGCTGATCCAAACCCAAACTTCACACCTGGAACTCCCACGCTTTGAAAGCACACAAAATACAAACACATCGCTGGGTTTTTAGAGTATTAAAAGAGCGTCACTCCAGGAGGTAAAAAACAAGTAATTTGAACACTCCAGGTTTAATATCTGAGTTACAAAGTCACATGCTGATTTAAGATTTAAAACCTCTCTCTAGATACAAAAGTGTAATTTAAAAAACTGTAGCAAATCATTGCATTATTTCCCTTTTGAAACAGTAACACTGCAGAGAGCAATGACAGCTACAACGAACCCAGGTAAGGCAAGGCATTCAGGACTTTGCTCAAAGGCCTGGAGACAAGCATAGGAACCAACTGGGTCAGAGGCAATCTCATTTAACCTTTAGGTCCCCTCAGACCCTGTAAAAGCAAAGGAAAGGCTTAAATGCTCTACCGTATTAAAGCAGAAAGTCAGTCTCCATAGGTTCAACCTAGCGCGTACTGAGCGCTATGCCAGATAGCGAAGGCTGAGCGTGAGCTGATGTTGCTGGATCTCTGAAACATGCTAAGGACTCACGAAAGGCGATCCTGGCACAGACCAAAAGGCCACATCTGCGAGCATCCTCTCTGCAGTCACAGCCAGCAGAGGAGGTTTAGATGGAGAGCACGAAAACAAGCAACCCTGAGCAGTACATCAACACCTGCTTCCAGCTCTTCCTCCCCAAACTCGCTATTTTCAGTTTCCAGCACCAGCTAAGCACTAAAAATCCACCTTGGTAATGAAATCGGTATCAGGGGATTTTGTGAAAAGAAGACTTAACAGTCAAGATACCAGCCAGTGTATTCTTTGGCCTGCGGAAGCCCCAGTAGCTGAAACTGTAGCACAGTGGACACAGAGGCCACCTGGGTCTGATTCTGCCATTTTGGGGCACATTTCCTTTTTTTTATTTTAAACTGATTGAAGTTTTCTGTTTTCCACATTTTCCTTTCTTGGAACAGAAAGTTTTGGGTAGCAAATTTCCATACATGGATAACTTTACCCAACTTAAATATTGGAAGAAAAAAAAGGAAAAAAAAAAAAAAAAAAAAAAGACTGGAAAGATGCAGACAAGGGAAGCTTTCCTAGCAAATCCTGGCTCTAAGACTATTTTTTAACAACATAATAGAGATTTGTCATCTTCTTTGTATACACGGGGACCTTATTTTTTACCAAATACCTTATCATACTCCTGACATCCCCAGTTTGGAGTTTTTATGTAAACTTGCCTGTTAGAGGAGAAATTGCACACTGTGAAAATGACCATGGCTGGTCATTTTCACATATCAGGACAAAATAATGACTTTGTATACTACAAACCTCAGCTAACATGTCTATTTGAACATCACAAGAGCCACCAGACATTACACTGGAGTGCAGGCAGTCCGTCCCCACCTCCAGCAGGTGCTTCTCCATGTACCTGCGTGTGCCTGAGACACTGCTCTGCTGGCAGCAACGGGCACTTTCTGCTACCTGTCTTTCTTCCACTGTGCTGGTGCCAACGGAAAGCCTTTCTTGAACAAAGTCTGCCTGGTCCAGAACTCGTTTTCCCTGTTGATCCTTACAGTGCTCGAGTTTGCTGACCTTTACGCCAGCGTGTAAAGCTGATCTCTCTCCTCAGCTTCTTACCTGAGGGGAGGGAAAGACGGCAGTTCAGTTTTGGAAGAGGTTCTCAGTGGCAAAAAGGGACTGACAAGTGAAATGCTTTCCACTCAGCTTGTTTTCCACACCTACCTCAGCTATCACTGAGCATCAGTTGAAACACACCAAATAAGCAGTTTCAGCTTGTCTTTATCTATGTGAGTTTCCTAAAAAGTTTGAAAACAAAGCCTAAACTTTCTGCCTGTCTTCTCACCCTGACAATTTAGCTCCATCCAGTAAGGAAGCAAAACCAAACCTCTATCGAAGCCCTTCTATTTGTGGCATTCATCCTTTTTAGCCCACCTGTTCAGGTAGCTTCTCTGAAAAGCTCCTCACTTTCTGCACACGTTTAAACCCCCTGAAGTTGACAAATCCCTGTGCTGCAGCCACCTCTCATCACGTCTCTTCCTACTAAAGCCTTGCACAGCAAATCCCCCCTTGCCCCAGCAGTGTGAAACAAGCGGACACCTCTACACCTCCCTGTTCAGGAAGGGGGATGCTTTATGTGCAAGCAATGTTTCCAAACACTTGTAGCGGTAGTCTCAAGTCAGCACTAACTGAGAGTTATGAGCCTCACGGTGAAGAGCAAAACGCTCCGTTACGGTAGCAAGTAATGGACATCACCCTGGCTAACTGTTGTGGTCCCTGATCCAGCCCTTCTGTACCTGGATCACCTCAGTATGGAAGGAAAGGAAGCCCTCTGTGCCTGAGCAGTGCTCTATTAATTTATTTATTTTTTTATGGTTGGACCAGACGATCTTGGAGGTCTTTTCCAACCTTAATGACTCGAAGTAAGCAGAGCACTCCGAGAAGAGCAAAAGTCAGGGTAGTCCGAGGAAACAGAAGGGACAGAGGACGTGGAGCTGCAACCGTACGGACGCAGGTGGTTTCCTCCATCTCCAAGCCTCTTCCCTGTGGCTCCAACCATTTGTTGACAGTATCTATCTGGGTGATTTCATTGTTAAAGGGAATGCTACAGGGCAGATTAAACTGCTGAGCAGCTACCAGTACAGGAATGTACAAATCTGGAGTAGAAATTCCTAGCGAAGGCAAGACAAACGGCGAGTTAGTGACTCTGCGAGGTAGGAGAGCCCCATGGACCTGCCCTCTGTCAGCCCTGGGGGACTGTCCCTTTCCTAAGGCAACCGAAGCTAACACTTCCTAGCCTTCCCCTCAGCCCAAGCCAACTGTCCTCGGGCCAATCTGTGGAGAGCAGGTTCCTTTTGCCGTCCCGGTGATGGGACACCTGTGTGCACACCCCCCCGGCCATGTGCTAGGTTATTTAAAGCAGCCCAGCAAGTCTCCCAGCCCGAGAGACACAGCGGCAGTATCAACAGAGCTTCCTTTTGCACTCTGTCCTCAGGGAGTCCCATCCAGAGCAGATCACGCTGATACAACCTGACAACAGCCAGGGATAAAGGGGAGGCTCACACCACACGCAGCCTAATGCCAGCTACTATTAGAAGAGGGCAAGCAGAGATCAAAGAAACCTTTTCTCTTCTTGCACGCTGCCAGCCAGTCTGCAAAGCAGCAGGCAGCGGATCCTCGCCGTCCCTCCAGGGGCAGGGGACAGGTCTCTGTCAGGGGGAACGGGGCAGGGGACAGGTCTCCTTCAGGGGGACGTGGCCGTGGCGGGACTCGGACCGGGCTGGCTTGCCTCAAAGCCTCTTGTGTAACCCTTCGCCCTTCCCGGCACTTCCCTCGCTAGCACTGCGTTTGGCACAAACCTGCAAAATTGCAAAACTCCTCGAGAAGTTGGATTTGCTTGTTGCCTTTTTAAGAGGCGGGCGGGGGGGGCAGCTCTCCATTTCTTTTTGAAGTATAGGTTATTGTTATTGTTAGCATTATTTTTAGGAGGCGGCTCCCCTCTCTGGTTTAACCATACCACTCTCCCCGCAGGCAGCTTCCCGGCAGGTGCTTCGAGCCTCACGTGCCCCCCAGGGGTTAAATAAAGAACCGACGGGAGGGAAAACAAAACCTTTCCGGCGGCTCATAGCTGAAACCCTTTTCTCTTTCCCCTCTCCCTCTCGGTTCTCCCGCTCCTCGCTCCCCCGCTGCCCGCCGCGGGGCAGGCCGAGGCACGAAGCAGACCGCACGAAGCCGGCAGCGGGCACGGCTCGGGACCCCCCTCGCCCCCCTGCCCCCCCCCGGCAGACCCGGGGTCCCCCTCACCCGTCCGCCGACGCCATGGTCCCGGCAGCCCCCGGCTCCTCAGGGCCCCCGCGGGACGGCTCCGGGCAGCGGGGCGCGGGGCGCTGCGCTCCCTCCGGGCGGCCCTCGGCAGCGTCCGGGACGGGGCGAGCGGCTCCTTGTAATCCTCGGGGATCCGCCGGGCGGGAGCTGCCAGGCGGGGATCCCCCGCCCCGCCGCCGCCCGCCGAGGGGGGCTCCGCGCCCCGGCTCCGCGCCCCGGGGCCGCCCAGCAGAGGCCGGCGGGGCGAGGGGCTGCGGGCACCTGGCGGGGGCCGGGCGGGGCCCTCCGGCCGCGGCGGGTGTGAGCGAGCGGGTGCGAGTGCGGGAGAGCCGGGGGTGACTTCACAGCGGCATGGTGCTGGCCGAGGCGGGATTGGAAGGCTTTAGCCTCCGCGCCGTGGATTTGCAGTCTATCCCTCTCTATTTTAGGCTCGGGCTGACATCACCGCCGCCGTGCCTCCCGCAAATCCCCCCAACCTCTCCTTTAAAGCGGGAGAGGAAGGCGAGGGGGAGGGGGCAGCGAGCCCCCCGCAGGGGGAGGACCGGCCGCTGCCGCCGCCCGCTACCTGCCCCGCTCCGCTCCGCTCCGCGCCGCGGGGGGGACGGGAAGGAGCCGCCCCCCGCCCCGCACGCCCCGGCCCGCTCCCCGCTCCCCGCGCCCCGCGCCCCGCGGCCCAGCCGCCCGCCCGAGCCCAGCGCCCAGAGCCCCGGGGCCCGGCCCCGGCCCGGCGGCGGCGCGGTGCTGCCCCCTGACGGGCAGGCGGCGGCGGCGCGGCCCCACCTGCACGGCCCCGGCCCCGCCGGGCCCCGCCGGGCCCCGGCCCGCGGCCCCCCGCCGTACCTGAGGGTGAGGGGCCCCGCGGGGAGCCCCGGTCCGGTGAGGGGAGGGCGGCCGGGCTGCGGCCCCCCGGGCTGCCGGGTGCCCGTCCTTCCCCAGGGGGCGGTCGGGGTCCTCCACCTGGGCGGCGAAGGGAGATGCTCCGGGTTGGTTCGCGGCTTGAAGACAGGTCCTGGCGCTCCCAAGGAGCAGCGATTCCAGCTGGTGGGCTGGGTTTTGCGATCGTTCACCCCCCGTTTTCCCTCGCTGTCAGAGTTAGATGTTAACCCCTGCTCTGCTCGGGCTGTGGGGGCGGGCAGGCCCTGGGTGGGCAGGCTGAGCCAGGAGGATGTTCGTAACCCCCGGGTACAGTACAGGTGCCTGGGTGTACTGCTGTGACCGCCCACCCCATGTGTGAATGTATATGTCACATAAAGCAGGAATAAAGCGCGGTGGCTGCATTTGGAAATTAGCCAGAACTGGATCTAGGATTCAGCTCGATGGCAGTCCAGAAGCAGACCCCGATGCTGCAGCTAATTCCTCCTTCTATAAAGGACCGAGCTAAAAACTTAATCCTGGTGTCCAGTGAAGCCTGACCGTGTCCTTGCTTCTCTCTAAATAGCATCTCGATCCTGTGAAAGGAAGGGGGCTGAATTCTGTGGTGCATGCACAGCTGTAGCAACCTCCTCCCACGATGAGCCATAACACACAGTGATTTTCACCCCATCAGTTCCTTCAACTCAAGTTTCTCTCCAAGAATACACTTTTGTGTGATACACAGCCAGGGAACAGCTATATTGTTGCTGCCCAAGCCCAGCAGATTTCAGCTTTACATCGCCAGATCTGCAGCGACTGAAACTACATGAGGTGGGATTCATCGCTGAGGAGGAGCTGGAGGATCAGTGAATACTCAGTATGGATGAGCTGCAGTAAAAGGAGAGGAGTGAGGACTAAGGTTGGAATTAACTCAGACTTTGCAGTTTGGTGTGGACCACCTGGCTCTCTTTTGGACAAACCCTACAGGGAAAAACCGCTATGGCTTACCTTCTCAGTTGCAGCAGGGCAACTACAGTACCACAGTGGAGAAAAGAACCAGCTCACGGCCCTTTATGATTTCTGTTTTAGAAGAGAATTTCTCTTACCGTTAGGGTGTAGAGTTTTTCATTTAACTTAATCACAGAAGAGCTCGCACTGGGCAAGCCATGCTCTAATAAACACTTATATTTCTTTCTCATTCCTTCATTTCATTCGTTGTTGATAGTGTTAGGAAGAAACACGTGTCGACCTGCAAGTTTACTCTCCTCCAAAACTGTCACCTAATATCTTCTAAACCTTTCTGTAGGAGGACGAGTACCATACATTCACTGAAACATGCTCCTCCCAGCAGAGGAACACGTCTCATTTTTCACATTTAATTCAGAATTTTTGTTGTCGTGCAGTTTGTCAGCCAAGCGTAATCTCCTGGCAGAAGGAGATGGACAAGCAACATAAAGAAAAGTAATTCACTTTGGTTGTAGCCCTTAAACTTTCTGATTCAAGTAACAAATAAACGGATCCTATCACCAGTAAAAATAAGAGAATTTCAAAAGCATTAAGTACTTTTGACTAGGAAAGCAAAAAGGAATTACACAGAATGGTCCCCAATACTAGTTTCCCTTTTAGCAGTAATTTTCAGATTCAAAAGTAGGTGGAAAAACTTCTGAGCACTAAGAAACACTAAATGAGATTTCATGGCATCAGAGAAATGAGAGTTGAAAACAGACTTGATAGCTTATAACAGCCATAGCCATGCAATAGGCAAGGCAGAACATGACTTCAGGATGCAAGTCCTTCCTGGTGAGAGTAACAAATCCTTTCATCACATCTTCACATCCAACTGTTGCTCTGACCTGGTCTAGGCTCTGTAATAATCTGGAAGTCCTACAAATTCCAGGGTGTCATAGACGATGTATCTGTGATAGGAGACATTCCTCTGTCCACACTCCCAAACATTTTCTAGGGCTCATCTTCAGTCTTCATCCACAGCTGAACAGAGGAAAATGATTTAGGGAGAGAGCAGTAATTAAGGGCCATGAGTAGATCAAGATCTCTCCACTGGACAACATGCCCAACGGGAGAATCTTACACTCGGATGTCAAAAAGTCCAGTTAAGGAAAGCCTCTAATAAACATGAGAGCTGGACATTATTCTTTACCCTGGTGGGCTACAGGGGAGTTATTTTACCACAAAAGTGTGTGAACTGACAGAAAGCAGAACTTGTCCCAAGGTTTTCAGAGGTCTTTGAAATAATCCACAAGGAAAAATGCTTTGAAAAGTGTGTTTCAGGTTTTCATCTGTTCAGAATAAAAGGTGTGAGATAAACCTCCAGGTACATTTCATTGCAATGGCTGATGTACAACAATAGTAGCACTGGATGTATTAAGAAAAACAAAAAACAAAAAAAAAAAGATTCTTGTTATTTATACAGTAATTGAAATTTGTACTAATTTTGCCTTTTGCTGTGCCTGAAGAGTCCCAAGTGAGAGTCACATGCAAACAGACAAGGGCAGTAGGGAGTCCCTAGAGTGTGACACAGATAAAGCAACAAGGAATCTAAATAATGTCAGACATGGGTATGTAGGTTAAAAAAACAAACCATGGTTTATTTAAATGTGTAAAGTACTTGGGAGGGAAAAAGATTACATTGTACTATGGCAATAGAGACAGCACATACTGTAACAAGCTCATCCACTGTAATGAATTCAGGCTACTCTTTCCAGCCTCTTATTCCTGTCAGTCATGCTGACCTTTGGGAGAGGCTCACCGTTGATTTCTCTAAGGGACTCCACACTACATATTAATTTCAGTCAGAATTTGCTGTCCTGTTTCTGTATGTCAGACTCAGGAGCAGGGCATCGTCCTCCCACCAGGGGAGACAGGCAAAATATGGCAAAACTTCCCATGCACAAGGACATTCTGCCATGAATTAAGAGTAGCCTGATGGAACATCTGATCCTAGGACAAATTACCAGGGTGTCTGCCTTAACCTTATCCCAGACGTGGCTCATCATTGGGATGAGAAGCCTAAAGCAGCAGAGACTGTGAGAGATATTATGATAATTATAAAATGCCGTTTCCAGACGCAGCTTTTTATTTCAGGTTCTTCTCAATCCAGTCTTTGAAGGGAAAAGCTTTAGTGTAGCCACTGTAGAGTTCTAGGCTGCAAGTTTTATCATAACCCCAGCTCACTAATCCCATCAGGTGCCACCTTAGCTCAGGAGATGCTTTTCCTGGTAAAGTTATGGCTGCAATCCCACCAGTCTCAGCAGGGCAGATATTCGAAAAGGCTGTGTGGTCCTGTTTGGCGCAGAACATGCTGTCAGTGATGCTGACCTGTATCCCATTATCCTCATACTGTTGCTCACACAACAGTGAGTCCACCATCCGAACAGCTCCCATGCGGATCGTATCGTTCTTGTATCCAGGTTCTTTAATGTCAGCCAGTACCTTCCAGCCAGTAACCATTATTTTTAAATCCTCTACGGGTGAAGTCAAGTCATGAGAAGATGCCAGGCAAATGGGTTGAACACGACTGCTGATTCTGGCTTTGTCCAAAAGTTTTATGATAGCTATATCAGAGTCAAGCAATATGGGGTCATAATTTGGATGCACTATGATGGCAGAAATCTGGGGAGGAAACAGAACAGGAACAATTGTAGCGTTAACAGCAATGGAATATGAGCAATACTATTTCCATACCAATACATTTTAGTTTATTTAGCATTCCTTACCTCTCCCCTCTGCTCCCAAAGTGTTCTTTCACCTTAGAGCTCACTCAAATGAGAAATAAGCAAAGAGATCAAGCATCTTCTGTTAAGAACTCTTTTTTTTTTGGGGGGTGGTTTTCAGGCCAGTTTTTATTGTACAAAACTCCTTCTAATGAAATATAGCCAAGGACATTTCCAAAAAAATAGGGAGTTAATGTGCAGTGCAAGTTTTTCCACTGTTTACTGAAAAGAATTTACCTACGATGTCATCTTCAGTCTGTATGATTTGAATTTGAGGGGCTTTTGAATTTAAATATTATATTCTTACTGAAATTCAACCATCTTCCCCCAAAAAAACAATGTTAGAAATACATAACATAACACTGGGGCTAAGCATTTACTGCCAGCTAGCTTGATGAAACACTACAAGAAGAAAGAGGATTCCTACAGGGAAAAATCATCAAAAAATAATATATCTAGGAAGGTCTGAGAAAGTTGGAATTAGAGAAAGAAACAAAAAATAAAGGAGAGAGAGGAATCAAATTAACTATGAATTATTGGATAAAATCCATTAATTAATTCACATATCCCCCCACTCCAGAAAAAGAGTCACAGCCAGAATTGCTGTATTTCTCCTCGTTTTGATTTCTACGTTCGTAGTTTTACTTGAAAAAAACAAACTAGTCTGACCCTGAGTTGCTGTTTTTGGAGCTGGAGTCAGATACAAACTTCTTTTGAGTTTAGAGCTGGACAGCCTTGGGACTGAGATGTGAAATGCGCTCACGGTGTCAAACCAGGATCTAGAGCACAAGTGTTTCCTTCATAAATTATGCTAATCGCTTTTGACAGTAGCTGGCATCTCTTCTCCTTTTTTTCTGGCAATATCACTCAAGATGTCATGACCCATGGAACCTGAGCTATTTTCTTAATGATCAGTGTTAGGGGGGAAACACGCTGGTTGGACAGTGTCAAGGGAATTAACACACTACAGCATGTGCCCTCCTTGTGCCATGACAGTTCTGTCAGTTGAATCTCTAGAGATGTATTTCAAGGAACAGTGTGTAAAACAATACATTGCCCAAAGGATAATCTTTTTCTCCCCATACGAGACGGATGTGATCAGCATCTGTCAGTGCTCATCATTTTCGGCTCCCAGCAGACTTACTCACCCGCAGGTTCTGGATGGTCTTTTCATCCCTGTCATCGTCTCTGTAGAATTTCCCCAGAACCACCTTGAGCTCTGCTGACTTGAGCACGATGGTCTTGCCCAGGTCAGTGACACAGTGAGCTGCCACCACCACGGTGCGCTCATTCACCAGGGCCCCGCTGCAGATGAGGATCCAGGTGCCTTTTCGGAGACTGTTCTCCTTCACCCCGTTGGCCGTCCGATAGATTGCTGCTTGCCAGGGCCACCTGGTAGAGGTCACTGTCTTCTGAAGAGTGATGTTTTCTGCCTTTCCGCAGACTGGGGAAACATGGACAAAGAATGAGGTGACACCTCTTCCCAATCAAAGAAACCAAACTACAATGGTTAGAATGAGGGACAACTTTATAATAAGCCTCTGTCTCCGAAGTGCAAACAGAAGATTATTTTCTATAGCTTAAAAAAAAAAAAAAAGAAAAAAAAAACTTTTTTTCTTGTTATTCTCTGAATTCCTGGCTGAAGGAGGAATGTGGAATTAGCACTTGAGCAGGTGAATTTTCATCACAACTTTATCGAGCTGCATTATAATGAGAAAAGTGCATAAAGAACTGTAGAGAACACATCCGATTCTTGCTTGCAATAAAACACCATACAGCCAGCAGCATACTAAAACCACTCTAGGCAGTCACAGAGCAATTGTGGGGTCCGCTCCTAGAACTGGCCTTAGCATAGCTGAGTTCATGCCTACGTGAACAGACTTGTCTTGCCGCGAAACTTTGAACCAAATGCACATAAATTAATATCCACCCAAAGCAAAAGAAAAAGCCATGCCCTGTCCTAGTAATATACTACCCTGGGGTAAAATGTCCCGAATTAGGAAAAGTTCACTCACACTTTGCAATGTAAACCCTTCCTTAGCAGGGTATGTTATGGGAAGAGCCTCTTTAAAATGCAGGCTCTCCATTCCATTGCCGAAACCTTGATGTTATTGTAAGCTGTGTGCCAAAGCACAGAGATGAAAGAAAAATCATTTTTGCAATAAAAATACAGGAAAACATGAGGTGATAGTAGGAACACATTTTCAAATCATGACAGAACCTCATTCCCTTTGCTCAGTGAAAGAGTAGAAAAACTGATGGCAAATTACCATGCCGAAAGCTTGATCCCTTTACCATCACCTACATCACCTACTGATGGTAAACAGAACCATACATCCTCCCACCTTTATTCCTCCTATCTCCCAGCTGGAAGCATAGGCAGCCTACACTGTTGGGACTCCCTAATTATCTAAGACGAATACAGAGCCTGTTCCCCCATTCGCCAAGAGATGTGTGCTTTTTTTCCCTTTGAGACTCACTTGGAATACAAACGGGGGCCCTCCCACTCCATTTTCCTGTCTTCAGACAAGTCCTCCTGCTGCTACCCAGGCGGCGGTAGAAAGGAGAAATGCATTCGTACTGAAGCTGAGTGTGCAGATGCTGGTACCCTGGGGGCAGGTCTCCGAACGGCAGTGCTGGCTTCTTGGTTGGGTAGATTTCAAGCTTTTGCTTGCTGAATGCAGATGAGTAAAGCTGATGCAAAGGTGTTTCCCTGTTTCAATGCACAAAGAACACGGTCATGATAATAACACAATAAAAGAGATCATTTCCATAGCTTTATCACCAGCTGTCTTAAGTAACATTTAAAAATATAAGCAAGTAGTTTGCTTGTGAAAACACAAGGCAAATATCCTTCCAACATAGTTTAGCAATACTGCCATTTACATCCCATATATTTTATTTATATATATACATATATATATATTCACATATTTTTAAATTATCTATTTGTATCTCTTTTTTATTTATTTATTTTACTGTTTCTGGATTGTATTTTGTTGTCTTTGAGTGTGGAACAGGTTTCACCATTCACAAAAGGACTGAGATACTGCGTTTTTAAATCGAGAAATTACACTAGAAGTTGGTGCTGCCATAATTAATTCTCACTAGAGAGGAGTTAGGCACTTCTTTACTCTAGTGAACATTTGAACAGGCAGTATTAGGAATTGATTCAGATTAAATCATGTTGATAAAGTTGCTTGATTTAGCAATTAACAGATAATTACCTCACCACAGAGATTTCATAATTGCAATAATCACTAAGCTTCCATTTGGAAATTGTACTGATTAGCTGAAACATGGCACATAATTAAAAAAATAAATGTATGCACCAGCCTGGATATGGACCATAAGCTTGACTACAGTCATACTTAAATCTTCATCACTTAGAATATATTCCTTGTGCTAATGGTTAAAAGCACATATCTACACAAAAAAACTATTTACATCTGAAAAAATCAGCGGGAAAATAATTTCCCTTGCTATTTTTGGAACTGCCTGTATCCAGAAAAGCCACAAGAATGCTTTTTCACATGGTAATTCCATTTTCGGTCAGAGAGAGACACAGACTACCTTCACCATATAGAATTTGTGAGGAGATACATGACAGCACTCAGGGAAAATAAACTTACTAAGAACAAGAGCAATAGGAAGTTTCTTGGTTTTTGGAAGAAGGATGAGAATTGCTCTGGTCGTGCTCAGACTGCCTGGGTCCCATTCCCTACTCATGTGTGACCTCGCAATACTACAAAATCCACATTTGTCCTCTTTCTTTATCTGTGCTACTTCATGGGATCATGCTTCAAGGGACAAAAACAGTGCACAGACATGAGATGCCATCATGATGCAATGCAGGTGGGGGCATGTATGCACTCTCATACAGCTGGTGTTAATATCTGAAACATTTAGCATAAAAAGACCTCAGTTCAAAAGTGAAGCAAGAAACGTAACTAAGCAATAAATCTTGATGGCTATGAAAGCCTCCTGATGGCTTCTCAGGGCCACCTCAACACACATACGCTACAGACAGCTGGAGAATGGGAGAATATTTGGGGGAAGTACATGTTGCCTTGTTCCTAAAGGCTTCTCTCGGCATCTGCTAGTGGCCATTGCCAGAGACAGGACACAGCTAGAGCTGGACCTTTATTCTGACCTCATATGGCTGTTCTTAAGACCAAAGATGAGGACAGTTCTTGCACTGCATCTAAAAATAAATGAATCCTCTACTGAAAGAAAACGCTGAAATGAGAAATGACTACTTCGACAAAAATTAAATTGAACATTTCAGTGTAACCAGATTCAGACTGTGTTCATTTCAAGAGATCAGCAAAAGGGCAAGTTCACACAAGGTCTAATTGTTCATTCACTTCTTCCCCTCCTATTCTCCTTCACCTTGTCCCTGTGCCCATCCCAAACCCAACTTTATATCAGCTGCGCTATAATTTGAAACCTAATGGGTAGTGAAACCTAATGGAAGCAGACTACATTGCCCTTTCACTTCTTGTGCTCCCCCCACTCATTTCTTCACGAAGTTAACACATTTTCATATTTTAAGATACATCCCCAGCTCCAGGGAACTGTTCCTCAGACTGCTCTTGTACTCTGTTACAAGCTTGCAAGCCTAATTCTGGCACTGTCCAGTAGTTTGCACACCTCTAACCATGCATTTCTTCCTGGCAGCCTCCTGCAGCCTGCAAACCTGTGCTTAACCAGACCTCCCCTCCCAGCAGCTCTCATTGCTCGGTTATCAGTGGAGTACACATGAAGCATTTCCTAGGAAAGGCTGCTCAGTCAGGGCATGGTCATGGGGTGGAAAGGAGAGGAAAAGCAATCACATTTTTCTTAAAACTGTACTTGAGGTATTGCATTCTCACCTTGACTGAACCTGCATTGGAAGCACTTTCTGTCTCACCAGGTCAGAGATCTTTGGCTCTCTGCAGGCTAGAAAAAATATAACGTTGCACAGTACTTTTCCACATTCACAGCTAAAATGTTATGATTCATACCCATTTCCACCCTTTCCTCTCACTAGCAATAGGGGGCTGGATTAAGAAAAGAGGCAGTAAATTATGTGCATTGTAATAAAGGTAGGCCCTAAAAGGTAAAGCTTTAGGAAAATACTTCCCCACAGATCTCCGTATCTATCCGTTTACAACCATGGAAGCAACTCAGCATCATCTGCACTGGACACTTTCAGCTGTGGAAGAAGATTTGTCTGTTAGTGTGTCTGAATGTCAGATTTACATGACCACAGCTGGCATTTATGAATAACTTTAGCAATAATAGAACTATACAAAAAACATTTAATTTCCACCTATGTAGCCACACATATCTAACGCCAGTGAGTCAGCACACTGAGAAAGGCTGCAGGATATTACAGACTTCTGAGAGCCTGTTTGCTTGGGCACCCTTTGGGAGGAGCTGGGGGCTCTGAATGAAATGAACACCACAGAGTTACCTGAATATGCACAAAATAACAGAAGGACAATTGAGGATTTCTAATTTTGCATATTCTGTTTATTTACTTTAAGAGCAGGATAAAATATTCAGCTTTATCACTTCAAATAACTCTGCAAGGATCTCCTTCCTGCTGCGCACAGTGGAAGAAAAGGAATCTTGCAGGATGTATTTCATCTGTATGCCTGAGCACTCATGTTCAATGGGATTTAACAATATCTAGCTCTTTGTGATTACTGTATATGTTAACCTTTATGTCATTGTCAAAGTTAACTTCAGTAAAGAAGCCTTCCACAAATGGAGATGATTATATGCTTCAGGGAGAGAGTATTTCCATCTAAAATAACAGAATAAAGCAAATTCCTCAGGGGACAGATATATTTCCTTACATTATCATTACTTCAGTTAACAAAAAAAAAAATCCATTAGAATATGTTTCAAAAAATTGCTTTGGGAAAATGAATTTGGCAGTTCCCCAGCCCAAATTCCTTCATCCATTCAGGGCTCTAGTCATGCTTACAGTAGCCCCAGGTCAACAGCATATCTCCCTTTCTAGCAAAGTATTTAAAGATGTGTTTCAATGTTTTGATGAACACAGATAGTTTAAGCATGTCCTCAAGTGGTTTTCTGAACCCAGTGTCCAAGGCTGCAAACTACAGGCTTGACCTTATAAACCTTTACATTCAGGACTGGTCCCACCGACTGAACAGCGGTGTGAGAGGAGAGCTGGGTCCTGTCACAACAACTCTGATGATACAGTTATTTCCTTCTATTTCAGTTCCCTGCTGATCTTCTTTGTTTTTAATCTTACACAGATTTCATCCTAGAAAGAGGGTAATAAGGGTTATGGGGAGCATTACTCACCATCTTTAAAGATGAAAGCATCTGCTGGAATCACTGGCAGCTTCTCTGGCTGAGTTTAGCAGCCAGTAAGAGCTGGCAAACTACCAATCTCAGTATCAGGTGTCAGTCAGAGTTTATTCTTAGGAAAAATGTTTCTTTGGCCAATGCAAATTATAAAATGCAAACTCCAGTAAAAACATAGCAGCTTGTATGAGTTGTTGTAAAAAAAAAAATTTTAAAAAAAGTAAACTACCTTTTATGCAGATTGGCTGTTTCCCTGACCATTCTCCATTGTCTTGGCAGGTCCTCTTTTCATTCCCACTAAGAACATATGAGTTGTTACAAAAGAAAGCAATGACTGTGCCAATTTTTGCATAGCGTCCATTCAAGAGCTCAGCGTCTTCCATTACTCTTCTGTAGCCATTGAGTGGGCCACCGGGATCTGAGCAGTTTTTTTCATCTAGAACTAATGATAGGGGGAAAAATAGTAACCATTTTATCAAGTTCACAGCATTATTTTCACCCGTCAGACTGCTTGACATTTCATTCAGATTTTACAATGCATTCTGCACTTCATTAAGGATGTCCCATGACCCATTTGGGATCCCAGTCTTAGAAGAGATCATATATTAAAGAAGCAATGATAATACAAATGTCTATTTATAATACATGTTTTGTCTTTGTTGAAAGTGTAAGACTCTCAAATCATTAAAAAGTCCTTAAAACTTGGCTGACAATCCTGAAAAAGAACCTTGACTTTACATGATGTTAATGTCCCATTAACATTAACGGGGCTACTTCAGGAGCATAAAAGGATGCACTTAAACTATTTGCAGAAAACAGGCCCTTGGCATCCTTCTCCCTTTATATACTTCCAATACTTTACTGGACTTGAATAATAAACTAGACTACTTAGTTTTGCTTTTATGTTTGGTTGCAGTTTGGTCTCTTAGCACTGACAGAGAGATCTCAATAATCCAGGGAAATACAGTAATTTAACTAAAACATATATATATATATTATGACACTAAAAGTTTAATGTGGAAATTCATAGGCACACTGCCTATAAAACCTCTTTTACTTTCTCTTTCCCAATATTTTCCTCTTCTTTTTATTTGCTGCTGTTCTTTTTTTCTTTCAATAAGCTAAAATTTTTGGCCTATATTTGAGAATATTTGTCAATATTCCCTATCTGATGCTAATGAATGCTATTCCCTGTAATCTTGACACCTCTGCACTTTATAATTAGCAGCTGGAAAAGGTTGGGTTTTTTTTTTTGTTTGTTTGTTTGTTTTCTTTTTTTAGGATTTTGTCTCAGTTTTCTTGTCAGGCTGATGGTAATATGCAATTTGATTTAACTCCTCTGTTGTCTCATTGCATGACATCCGGTGAAGATCTCATTTAGACAGTGTTGGTGCTGCTCTGCGCAGAGCGTCCTGAGAAGACCGTGATCTTTCAATTGACTAGAAATGACCCCTTCACGGCATTGCTTCAGACTCCGCTGAACCTCACTTCACAAAAGCACCAACACAGACCAAAATGCTTAAAATCCCTGTGAAAGGAGCGCAGTAAAAGTGCATAGGTATGGGCCTGACCTGTTCCCGCATCCTCATGTCACCAGATGGAGCCCAGCCCAACAAAGATGTAAGCACATAGCTAACCATGGCAGTACAAGGTTCAATAAGGGCATGTGCTCTTAACGCTGAGCGCATAATTCAAGTGAAGTGTGTATTTCAGTGCTTTATTTAACAACACTGGATTTTGGTATATGCTGAATGTTTTACATGTACTTGAATACTTTTCCACATGAGTCATATTGAATAAACAAGAACGAGAGTTGAACTTCCTCTCAACCAGGAGAAAGGGAGAAGCCAAGCCCTGCCTCCTTTTCTTTTGGCTCTGTCTTTCTCTCCTGTACCTCACAGACTCTCTCACTTGTGAACCACAGATGACTTTTAACCTGATACTAACTAAAGACTGCAGGGAATCACCCACAGTATAATGCTTCATTTGCAAGTTGCTTTCTGTGCTGATATCTAGCCTAGAGGCATCATCTGATGAGCAGAGTGCATTTGTTTCCAAATGTACCAAAGCTTGACCAAATAAGTCAACAAAGACCTTCTCTTATTTCATCCTGTGCCTATCGGTAACTTGAATCATAATTCTTTTCTTCTGTAAGTTCTGGGTTATGATTTTTCTGACAGATTAAAAACAAAGAGAAAACATCTGGGAAGGAGAGACCCAAATTTCAGCGCTGACACTACAGTAACAATCAAGTCTAGAGACAGATGTTTCAACAGATCTTTACCCAGGGACGTCATGCAGCAGGAAACTATCCCATTTATTGCAATGGGAGGTGTTCTCTCTAGACAGAAGAATGCCTTTGCTTGCTTTTTCAGATGAACTTATATACAGCTGTTTCACGACACTTCCCCTGAAATTTGCACTGCTTGTCACAACACAATTGTGAAAGCACTTTTCAAATTGATACAAATTATTCTGGAATATGGAAATAAAACTGTGCAATATGGAACAACTAAAGAAAAATTAGAAGTCTCTTTGGATGGGAAGAAGGGGCTTGAAATTTCACAGCTGAATCAAAGTGAATGGTAGATCTACCATAGGCATGCAAACTTGCACAGCAAGAATGAACAGAAGTTTCTGTTTTAACAGTTTTTCTCTAGGATGGGAATGCTGTTGATGTAAGAGTCTAGTCTTCACGTGGTAAGCCTCAATCACGTCCACGGAGTGCACCAGGCTCCTGCAGAGAAAGTATCAGAGGTACACAGCAATGGAAGTAGCTATCCACTGATGCACAAAGACCCTCATTTGGAGTTAGTCCTAGAAATTGCCAGTCTATGTGTAAGAAGGATGTATGCCTCCAGTCTTTGAGATTATTTTTCAGTCATTTGATGTTTCAGTCAGACCTTCATATAAGTAAGTCTTGCAGGCTTGGGCTCCAGCTGAATAAAATAAGAATCCCTACTACTATTTAAGGCAGGAAGACACAAGAACATCATGTTAAGCCATGGATCTACCAAATTTCAAGTGAGATTTGGATATTCTGGTTTCATGTGAATACAATGTTTGAAACATTTGATAAGAACCAAAACTTAAAGTGACCTTACCACATTCGGGATGATGTGTTGACCAAATCCCATCAAGCTGACAGTAGGCAACACGGCTGCCTTTTAAGCTGTAACCTGCGTTGCACTTGAAGTAAACCTGGGCCCCGTATTTAAAGTCATCTCCTTCCACAATACCATGAGCGGGAGCACCTGGAGTCCTACACATCACCACTGACAGTTCAGATATTTCAAAAAAATCCACTTTATTACAAAAACAGGACTGCGTTAAGATGATTCTTTATTTAGAACACTGAAAAACCAATTAAAATGGGCACAGAAGTCAAAATTGCAAGACAACTGCTGATTTTAGAAAGTTGTTTAGACCTCATTTCCACACACTTACATATACGTCACTTTTCAAAACATGCCTAGATCCATTCAGTTCAATGGGATAACTCAAAATGATCATATGCATAAGTATTTGTACCATTATGACTTTCATCTGCTCAAAATACTGGTACTTGAAGCACCTTCCAGCTAAACGGGTTTTGAACCATTTTTTCAACAGAAAATTTAGATCCTTAAGAGCCTTACATTTTAAACTCTTTCAAATTCTTCTTTCAACATTTATATACTTTTTCAGGTAACGTCACTGAAATATTAAAGCATTGTTATTTGTATAGATCAAACATTATCATAATGACATTAAAAAGGAACCTTGATATTTACCAAACTGTGATACTTACTCTTTCCACAGGGTTTGTTCTATTGCGAAAATACTGACAGACAATGGTGTATTTAACTACTGCAAGTAGTAAATATTAGATTAAACATCCTAAGCAAGATTTCTCTGAGAATATCAAACCAGCCATACTAAATCAGACTGAAGGTCCATCCAGCACAGAATTCTGTCTTCAATGGTAGCAAAAAGTAGATTTGATAAAAAGAATGTAAAAATAGAGCAAGCATACAGAATGCTTTCCTGGCATAATCTGGCAGCATTCAGCAATCTGAGGCTCAAGAACTACCCAAAGTACGATGGTATCTTTGGTAAAATATACCATGGTTAATTCTTTTATATTAGTTTGTCTAAGTATTTTCTAAACTCAGCTACATACTTTATATCCACAATATATTGTGGCAATGAGTTCTACAGAGTAAGCGTTGTGTCAAAAATACGCTGCCTTCATAGGTTTGGTTTTTAGCCTGCCACATGATAACTTCATTTGATGCTTCCTTTGCTATCAGAGACAAAGAATGCCCACGTCCTATTCACCTTCTGCAAGTCACTTTTCAAGACCAACTTTCTGTATCAATGAAGAAATTAAAACAGTGTAGGATATACAGATTTTGGTGTCTGCACAACCCAGCAGCTGCGGTACTCCATTGAAGATAGCTAGATGAATGCTATAGAGATCACCCTTGCTTTATGTTTTTAGAATTTGATTTCCCTTTCTGTTTTGCCTTGTAGCTACTGGATCTGGACACACAAAGAATGTTGCTTACAGCCAAATTTTGATCCTTACGCTTGCAGAGGAAAAACCTTTGTAAGGCCTCAGGCCTGTAATCCTTCCTCAGAACACGCATGACTCCATCTACTTATATTGAGCATGGACGATCCAATTATTCACATAAGGAAGAGATTCTTGAGTAAGTAACAGTCCTAAAGCAGTAGCACTCACAAGAACAAGGCTCAATAGAAATTCCCCTCATTTTATGGATTACTACAAATGTCAAACAATGATTTGGCAGAATCATTTGTGCACTAGTAAGCCCAAGTCCTGGAAAGAAAAACTGTCTAATACGTCAGCTTTAGAGATGGGCCCAGACTCACTACTCCAAGTCAAAACACGTCCACTTAGGGAAGGTCAACATTTCCTCTTGGCTGCAAGCGTTCTGCATCAGCATCATCTTTTGCAAAAGAATAATGATGAAAATTCAACAAAATTCATTCCTAGCCCATAAGGTTTTTCATGTGAAATATACCCACATGTATATATGTGTATACACAAGCACATACAGAAATGAACGGAAAATAACGGAAGCATAGATTTTCTAAGTGAATGCTTGTCATCCCAGTTATGATCTTTGTATTCCCAGTAACCCCCTTCATATCTAAATATAAATTTATTGCATCATATTTGTATTTCTCTCTTTTGGTGTAAAGTCACACTCAACTTGTCAAATGGAAAGAGTTGATTAGAAACATCTGTACACTACTTAGAGTCCTCCTTTTTATCATAAATACAGGTTTTCTGTTTTCTTGTGGCCCAGTTCAGCTCTGCAGAAAAAATCGTTTGGTGCTTTTATGTTCTAGGTCCCTCCCGGAAAAAAACTTATCCAAGCTACACTTACTTTTTACCCACAAACTATGAGTGTTTGTTCTTGTTCAGTCTCCTGAGTGATTAAGATATTCAGTTTCTAGCTCTTGCAATTTGCTTTGGTTGCCAGTCTTTCTTTAGACACTCTATGCCAGTGTGACCCAGCTGGAACATCTCTGGTTTTACTTATGGGGTAAATTCAGGATTTTGTGCATAGATTGATTTAGTAATGAAACTGTGGCCTAGAATAGAGGATATGGAGGCAGAAGGTCATGAGATCTAATCATAGCTATGAAGCTGTGGCCATGGGTAAGTTGCTTAATTTGCTGTATCAATCAAATGAAAGCACCCTTTTCCTCACAGGGATGTTATAAGCATTAGCTCATATCCACTTGTGTCACAGAGTCGTGGAATTTCTCTGATTGCAAAACAGCTAAGTATTATTAACAGGCGTGTCCCTGTTGTTGCCCGTGCCTCTGTCTGCTGGTTGTCTTTTCTCTTGTTCTCATCATCCTCCCTCATGGTCTGCCCTAGTCTTTAACTGTGCCACTGGAGGCACAGCCACTCCTTTTATCTTTTCTTTGGATCATTTTGTAAGTTCATTCTTACTCTCTTCAAATTACACATGGTTTTGAATCCTGAGATGTTCCCTGAATCTCAGTACCACAGCTGAGCTCTGTTTTCAGCTTATATTATCTAGTCTGAAAGTCACATACAGTTACTCTAGTACTTGTCTCTGCTGCTTTAATTTTGAGCTCTATAGCTTTTCTCCCTGTACAGTCTGACTTGCCTTTTATCCCTTTCACCTAATCAATTTCAGGTAGCTCTTTTGCACCCTGTCCTTTTACTTGTGAATACTTCAGGCAATGAAGTTTTGAAGCCTTATTGTGAAAGGAATCCTAGCCTCTTGTGTGCTTCATCCAATTCACTCTTTCCTTTTTGTAGATGGCTTCCCATCAAGGGTATGAATTTGATGGGTTTTTACATCTTTCAGAATGTGCAGTATATTCTGCTGAATCTTAGGACCGCCTCCTTTGTTTGAGATATTGTACTGAAGTCTTTGCATTCTCTCCTGGTGTAAGACTATATCCAACTCTCCAACAGACATTTCTCAAAAGTCAAAAAGAAAGAAAAAAGGAACATTTAGTAAATGTCATTCATATCTAGCTCTACCCTCTGGTTATACACAGTAGCCAAAAGATCCAACCATCTGAGCTGACCCAATTCTCTTCAGTTTCTAAGCTCTGTAAGGTATTTGGTGTAGTGTCAGATTCTCTTGCCCAGGCAACTTGGGCCTGATCCTGCCATCTACCAAGTATTTTTCAATATCAGTCCTTCTTGTCTGCTTGGTCCAACTTCAACAGCCACGAGGGCTGGATCTCCTCACGTCTGCCATCTCTCCCCCAGCTCTTGCCCAACCACAAGCCATCTCCATCCCACCTTGTACCCACCCCCAATTATACCTGTACGTGGTCCAGCATGACTGCTATGCCAGAGACGAGGCTGTGAGCTGTCTGGACAGCATCTCCTCAGGAAGCAGGGGGTGGGCTAGCCAGCAGCACTCCACAGGTCTGAACCATTTCTAGGTCACTGGTTGGATTACTCTATTCTACATGAAATATGTGATTTCTACTGCCCTGTGATTCTGGCTTACTACCTTTAGAGAGTCTTAAATGTTTGTGGTTTGTGCTGTGTTTGGCATTAGTTGTCCATAGCAAAATAGTAGGAAAATCTGTCCTGATAATCCATGGGAGGACCTTCTCATTCATCCAGAAGTGGTTAAAGAAGGAACTAGCATCTATAGGTCTTATCCTTCTTAAAGGCCTTAAGAGCATTTCTCTTGTATTGGTGCAATGTCCTCTGAACAGCAGCCACTGCCTAGCTTCTCAAAAGATTAATACCTTACCTTTCCTCTCAGTGCCCTTTGCAATGCAGACAAAGATGCAAATGGCAAGGTAGAGAGCTTCAAACAGAATTATCTGAAGAACATCTGTGAACTGTACCATGAGGTCAGTCATGCTTACTCTAAACTGTAATGTTTGAGACAACCCTGCAGAAATGGAACTAAGACTGTCAGGGATTTCAGGTTGCAGTGTTCAGTCTCTGCATCTTTCTTTCCACAAACAGAAGACCAAAGACACCAGGAATCCAGAAAATGTGATAGGTGAATGAAAAATTATGTTACGAGATGGTAATGGACAACCATATATGAAAGAGATTTCAAGCAACATCTGCCAAAAAAAGTCTAAGCAACCCAGGGACCCCATGTCTGAGCCTGATCCCATTTCTCATGCCATGGTGTCATCACACCTATAAAGGCTCTGGGGATCTAAAAAACTATCAGAAAAACTAGGGAATTAGGGAAAAATAATCTTGAGAAGAGACTAGGAGCTAAGAATGACGGCTCTGGTCATGCAAAACTAAAAACTGCAATAATGTAAAAGCTAAAACCAGAAAGGATGTAGCAAAATGTTTAAAGGAAGATAAAGAGGTATGTTCAGGCAGAATAAAATTAAGAACAGATTTTTTACTCAAGAAAAACTCTACAAAAGTCTTCTTGACAAATGTTTGAAAGACATAGTAGGATGTAAATTGAAATACATCTCAGCATTTAAAAACTGAAAATCCGCTAAAAAAAAAAAAAAAACTGACCATCACTAGCAAGCCCATTGTGACCTAAGAGATTTTTTTGTTTGTTTTAATTTTTCCACGTTTTGCCCCAACATGTTGTTCCTTGGAAGTCCCACAATTAATCTATATAGGCGTATAGATAATCCTTGTCACTTTAGTGTGTGAGGCAACTAGTAGCCTGAGAGAGCTCAGTTTATAAGAAAGTAAAGTAGAGAGGTGTAAGACAAGGTGGCTACAGACAATTCCATCAGAAATGCTGAACTGTGACAACCGTTGTTAGAGGGAGAACAAAAACCAGAACTGCCTCAAGTGTTTATATAACAAACTCACAGAATCCCAATAAAATTGATTACCCTTCTTGCCCCTCAACTTGTTGCCTTGGAAAACAAACAAAAAAAAAATTTCTGTCCCATATGAAGCACAAAAATGGTTCCACTTTCGCAGATAACTTTCTGCAATCAGAGAAAATCTAGGCTACAGGAATAGTAAGTTCCTGAATTTTTAAGTAAATGTTCCATTATTAATAAAAACAGTGCAAATTCTTCTCTCTTCTCAATTATAAGTAGGAGACATTCCTCAGATCTGAATTATCTGCCATTTAGAAATAGTTTCCATGTTCATTTTATAACCAGTGAGATAAATTAGATCATCTCTTAGGCTACACTTTTCTTTCTTCAGTGTCCTTCAAATCCTGCCTGATGGAATTAGCGTTTGCTCTTGTCCCAGAGTCCCTTCATTAAATGAACACCATTTTATTCTGCTGCCTTCCTCTCACCCACTTCCTCATTAAATAATATATATCCCCTCACATAAATCATACATGATCTCTAAACTCTGCACATCCTATTTAATAATATATTGCCTACCTGAAATAAATCTCATTTCTCACTGCTGTTGCTAATTCAAGGTTTACATTTCCATTTTTGCTCCCCTCAGTATATTGGGTGAAAGAGTTAATAATTGTGTGGGTTGTTGTTTTTTTTTTGTTCTAGTTTGCTCACAGGATGTTTTAATGCTGCTACTGCTAAAGAAATTGATTTTGTTGCATATTCCCAAGTCAGAGTTTGGCTTTCAGACTGACCCATGCTAATGTATATAGCACATTTTGACATCTAGTGGCTTTGGGGAAAAATTTTCTATTCCTTTGTAATATTGCTTTCACATAAGGTGTGCTGGCAGGCTTAGTGGAGGCCAAACACTGAAAATGGCCACAGAAACTGTGCTTGATGATGAGCAGGGGTGCAGAGCAGCTTCTGCTGGTATGGCTCCTAGCATACGTTTTGTGCAGTGAAAGAGAGCTACGGACCTGCTCTGGGACCTAGAGTGCCACCACCATAGCCAAAACCACTCTAGTGACTGTCAAAGAAAGCCTGACAGAGACTTAAACTGAAGAAATTTAAATGACTATCCTCAGAAACAAAATCCCAAAACAGTCTCCAAATGGAATTTGGGCATTTTGTCAGCAGAAAGCCTAAAAACCATTCTTTTCTCCGGGAACGGCACCGTGACTCAGCCCCTTGCTGAAAGCCACAGCAGCTCCTGAGCCAGACAAAAGCTGTACAGGGACCCTCAGCAGCAGGATTTTGGACCCTGAGTTTTGCAGATTCCTGGCTCCACAGCAGCCTGGCTGGCAAGGTACTCTGGAGCCAGTGAACCTGGAAGCCCTGGAAATCACAGCTCCAAGATGCTCATGCTGGAAAGAGCCTAACACGCAGGGGAGTGGGATTGGAAGTGATTTATTTTTTCTCTGCTTAAGTATGTAATTAAAAAAAAAATCCAGCAGAAAACAGAAATTTCTTTGAAAAGTGAATTTACCACTACAAAACCATCCTAACAGAGAACTCCCAGCCAGTGGTACCTATGTGCACTTCATGCAGCTCACCAATAGCTGCAGTTGCTGCCTATGGCCAACCCTGCTGAAGTGAAGAGTGGTAACTCCCATCAGGTTTGACTTTTGGCCTGTAAGTCTCTGATTTTATCAAAATCTTTTTCTTGGTTTAACTTTTGTTATGAGAGCAAGTCTAATTACATGACTACCTGAGTGTCATTATATGGCAGTTCCTAAAATTTATGATATCTGGATTTCCAAAGTCTTTGTAAAATAAGCTTCTGTCTGCATTTTACCACTGGGGAACCTGTAGCACAGACATATTAAGTGATTTACCAGAAGGCAAATAGTGAGTGAGTGGCAGAGCTAGGAAAAGAGCTGTTATCTCTATATATTCCTACTAAGTTTACTTGCAAACTGGCCCAGCTTTCTGCAGAAACCAGCATTCAACAACTGTGCCATTACGTAATCCAACGCATTATTCTCAGCAGCAGTGTTGAGGTGATGGAGCTGTACAGGAGCAGATAGCTGCGTGCCCCTGAAGGCACAGCACAGGGGTTAAGGGGGAACCACCTCTGAGCAGCCCAGAAGTCACTGTGGGGTAGCAGGACACCTTTTGCAAAGTCCCTTGAATAAAGAGCTTTTCAGAATTCAGACTTAGAGAATTTGTCATCTTCACTCATAACAGATCTTATTTTCTATTCTTGGCCCTTGAGCTTTGTGAGTCCATGTAAATCTCTAGCACTATTTATTCCTACACTTATCACTTCCCTCCCCAGCGGGCACCCAAAAGGTGAGGATGCCCCAGGTTCTCACAGGGTTTGCTGGCAGAGAAGAGCTGATGTGGAGGAGGACTCAGATGGCTCTCCTCAGACATCATCCCCCTGCAGCTTGGCAGAGCAGCCCAGAGACGAGAATGCCTAACACATAAGCCCACAGATACTAACTTTAGCCAAAAGCATAAGGGCATTGGCTGTCAAAATGTTTTTGGAATGCCTGTGTCCTCAAGGAGGGAATGAGGTGAGGGATTTCTGGAGGCTGTGGCTCAGAATGCTCAGGAGAATTGTTTTTTTTATTTTTTCTCATAAGCAGTGAGCAGGACTTCCAAGCAAGTATATGACACTGGCAGTGGGTTTGATGAAAGTGCCCGCCAGCATCCTGAGGCACATCCTGGGGCAGTGTGGCTCTGCACTCTCCTCTGAGCAGGGCAGTACCACCTCTGGGAGCCTGGGAGACCTTGATGCTTCAAGTCACACTACAGGGGAGGTGCCCTGACTCCAGACTCATGCTTTAGGACCTCCAGTCTCCTGATCTAGCCTTCAAAGCTGTCTGCATGCTGGGATCGTGGGCACACCATGAGCCTGCTGACTGCCACATTGGATACCTGAGGTCCTGCAGCAGGAGAACGGGTAGAGCTGCCACAGCCCCAGGGCAGAAAGATGCCATTGCTGGCGGATGACTCCAAGCAGGTCTCACTCAGTGGCTGATGTATGAGAAACCTGCTCTGCGTAGCACCTAATAGAGCAAGCTGTGTTAGTTGAGGTGGGAATGCCCTTCTCTCTGTGACACTGCTGGAAGAAGAACAAGAATTCTTCCCCAAAAATGTCCCCTTTTGTTGCAGTAGCTTCCATTCATTTTGTTAGCCAGCAAGGATTTTGCATTAACTTGCCCTTGCTCACTTGTGTTTCAAAAAAGAGGAAACTATCAGCCCTCCGTCGTGGCTCTTGTGGTGACACATTCTCTCAGTTCCAAAACCAGCTCAAGCCACATCTCCTGCAGAAATGCTGGGACACACAATTTACCACAAAGATAGTTGTTCTTAATTTGTGCCCCCTGAAAGAGTCCTGGAAGCTCAAAAGCTCCTCTCATTGTTGATTTTTGCCAGTCCTCACATTAATCCTTGAAATGTCAAAGGAAATCATAACAAGAGCAGCTCATGAGCCAACCCCAAGTACTAGAGATTGTAGACTTCCAGTCCTACTTTCTGGGCCTCTTCACTTTTGCAGCAGTTCCACCAGCTAGGAATAATTACACAAAACTATGACATAATCCCTACTGAAATTTAAATCTTTTCATTCCCTTCCAGCCAATTGGAACTCACTCCTGATGTTTTCCAGCTCCCTGCTTCTGTGAATGAGACAGTATCCATGTGAAAATATGCTTGGATCACCCACTGTGATTTATTCATCCGGAGGCAATTTGGAGGTTGTTGCTTACAATTAGCCACTTGATCTTTATCAGCATTGTTCCTAGCCCTTAGAAAGCTGTGTCTCTGGATACAACCTTTCCGGTATTCGGATGGCCTACTTAATTATACAACTGGATCTGTTTGTGCATGGGATACTGGACTGAGTGAAATCCTAATGAATGATCCTCAATATTCACTTTCTCTATCAGCAGCAAGAACTAATATTTAGAGTAAGTTCCCCAATGTGTCCTTTGGAAAACATCACAATATCACACTGCAGAGGAGAGCACCATCTGCTCACAGGGAAGATTGTAGAGCCACAGAGAAGCTGATATGCTCGTTATTATACCAAATTACAAAAGAGAGTAAATCATCTTGAGGTGTTTCATTTTGGAGATGTCAGCCTTCCAGCTGAGCAGGGACAAGCCCAGGCAATGCCGGATGGGAAAGACATTCTAAAGAAATGCAGGTTGCTTTGAAAAAATGTTTGTGAATGTCCATTAACTGTAACAGGAAAACACCATTTAATGATATAGATTCACTCCGGTGTGGCTGACAGAATAGTTTATTCAGTCTTTGGAAGGGATCTAAGCTGGATTTCAGGCAGAAAAGATGATCTGGCATTGCCTGTTTAAGAGAAAGAGATCAAAATTACCAAGTGTTGAGATGAGGGTGTAGGGAAAAAGAAAATTAAGGAAATTAAAAAGCAGGAGAGTACTGAGGAAGTAGCAGGGCAATTTGGTTGGCTGTGAAAAGCAGTTGCTGAGCTCTTGAAGAGTACAAAGAGGAGTATGGGAGCCATAAGAAAGAGCAAGTGGGATACTGCCTGATCGTTTGTGTCATCATGCCTACCGCCTGGGGCCATCCTGCTTTGGTAGTATTTTTTATCAGCTGCAAAGAGTGTGCAAGGCAGTGAAATCATGCCCAAGAGCACAACAAAGGGAAGTGCCTAAGGTACCTAGCCTCAGAGATGTTTGAGTGTAAAATCCTCAAGGAGGAACAAAGCCTTTGAATGAGCTGGGGAGGGGGTCGGGACTGAAATTGTCAGCACTTAAGCATGCTGGTTACTCCAACAAGCTTTCAAAATGGTTTTAAGGTTACCCCAAAACACTGAAAGAACGTGCAGTCTACACATTTGCACCCAAAAAACTATGAGCTATGTATTAGTAGTCTTCAGAGAGGACAAGGAGCAGTTAGAGGCAGAGACCCCAAATCTATAACTGCTCTGGGCCTTTCTCTCATTTCTTCTCACTCCAAAGAAATCAAAAGATAATCCCCTGCCTCTCAGCTAGGAGGCAGAAAACATCTCCATCAGCAACTTACAGCTGTATACCAGCAACTCATAGTCAGCAACCTCTGCAAAGGGTAGGGGGTGACCCCAAAGTGTGTCAGTGATGCAAAGTTTTATTTGGCCAGCCATGCTGAAGAGCTGATTTACACCATAGATTGGAGCAGACCTGAGAGGATGACTTTGTCTCCTAAGCGATTCAGTGATGAAATGACAGGGAAAAGTAGCTTTGTGCTGTCCAGAATGGCAAGAATACCTGAAACGTAGCTTGGGCTGAACTGTCCCCCCATAATACTGATTCGTCTTTCCATATGGCAAGTCATACCAAGGAGAATCCCGTGCATGTTTTCACTCTAAGGCATGTTAGCAGACTGAGGAAAATGCTCTAGATTGTTTTGGGGTGTGGGGAGTGGAGATTTCCTATGAATTGATTTAACGTGGTTTAGAAATGCACCTCTTTTCCTACAGCAGGCCTATCCTTGTATAGATTTCATCACAGAGAAAACAACTTTTGATTTAGATAATAGCAATGCCTGGAGCTATGCTCTGGGCAGAACGTTTTTTTACCAGACATGTTGCCTTTTTTGAAAAGTTTAAAAAAATGTTTACTTAATAAACATTGAGAAAATAATAAAGGGACCAAGACAAGTCATCACTAAAGGAGTTATCCTGTCTCTTTAAGCCTTGTTATCAGCTACACTTACTCACTGGGGTTTCAAAACTCTATAAAAATATTATGAAACCAAGCCCTGCTAAACAGTATTAGCAACTTCCTTGCACAAACTGTGACTTGCCCAATCCAATAGTTGTATTGACAGAGCTGAAGGAAAGAGCAGTGTTAAGGACAAGTGTTCTGCAGTCTGATTCACAAGAAGCAGTTGTTGATTGCTTCAGACATTTGTAGTAATTTCCTATTAGGTGTTCCTGCTCTCCTTATGGGGGCATCTTGGCTGTTTGCGTAACAGAAGCTGAAGACCTTTAGTTTACAGCTCAGTGAATTAAGATAACCCAAAACTGATGTTAGGTTGCCTTAAAACATCAGGTGTCATGTTTTGTGCTTTGGCAGTTGCTATGTGAACAGTTCTGGCATCCTTCTACCCAAGGGAGAAACGTCCAGGAAATATACTGAACTGTAAAGAGGGAGCAGAAGTCTGTATCTCCATCTCAAGCTAAGCCCTTTGAATACATGCACTAAGCACTAAACAATGCAGATCACACATCTTAAACACGTGATTGCAGAGACATCTTGAAATTAGAGAGCTGGGCAATCACCAAACACATGAAGTTTAACAAGAGCAAGTACCAGGTTCTGCACCTGGGACAGGGCAACCCTGGCTATACGTACAGACTCAGGGATGAGAGGCTGGAGATCAGCCCTGCAAAAATGGATCTGGGGGTTTTGGTCGACGGCGAGTTGAATATCAGTCAACAGTGCGCCCCAGCAGCCAGGTGGGCTAACCAAATCCTGGGCTGCATCAGGCACAGCGTGGCTTGCTGGTCATGGGACAGATCATCCATATCTGCTCTGTGCTGCTGCAGCCTCACCTTGAGCACTGTGTGATGTTTTGGGCACCACAGTATAAGGAGGACATAAAACTACTAGAGAGTGTCCAAAGGAGGGCTACGAAGATGGTGAAGGGTCTGGAGGGCAAAACGTGTGAGGAGCAGCTGAGGTCTTTGAGGTTTGTTCAGTCCAGAGCAGAGCAGGCTGAGGGGAGGCCTCATGGCGGCCTGCAGCTCCCTCACGAGGGGAGCGGAGGGGCAGGCGCTGAGCTCTGCTCTCTGGGGACAGCGACAGGACCCGAGGGAACGGCATGGAGCTGGGACAGGGGAGGGTCAGGCTGGGTGTTAGGAAAAGGTTCTGCACCCAGAGGGTGGTCGGGCACTGGAACAGGCTCCCCAGGGAAGCTGTAACAGCACCAAGCCTGCTGGAGTTCAAGAAACATTTGGACAACGCTCTCAGACATACGGTTTGATTTTGGGGTGGTCCTGTGTGGAGCCAGGAGTTGGACTTGATGATCCTTGTGGGTCCCTTCCAACTTGGGAAATTCTGTGATTCTACAATTGTCCTGGATGTCACCATACTGTATTACAGGGGAGCAACGATAACATCCTACCAAATGTCTACCCAGTATCACAGTTTTCTGACCAGGTGGGAAGAATAAAAAAATCCCACCAAAAGGTGACTTTTAAAACCTGAGGACTGCAGTACTGTTGTCTTACCCAGCTATGCAAAGAAATGTGGGCCACTAAAGCTTCCTGTATGACTGCACTGGCCATGTCTTCTCTGCAGAAGTATCTCACCCTGTCTGAACAAACTGTTTTGCTGAACAGTCTTGCCCATAAAGGGCAGTTTCAGTGAGTAACAGTGCTCAAGGCACAAGTAGTGATGCTACGTTGCCTCTCAGAGGGAGTCCCAGGAAGGTTCTGAGAACAAGCTATCTATGAGAGCATCTTGACTGTGTTCACATCACAGCTTTGCCATGACAGCCTAAAGGGTGGTGGTGGTTTAAGCTTTAGCCTGTTACCCCTACTAGGCCTGCAAAACCCGAGGATTTCCACATTCCGGTTAAAGGTTTTTGCTGGTGTATAGGTCTCGAGGCAATTGAGCCCTTGTACAGTAATGGTGAATAAAAGGCCACTAGCCTTTACTCCTCATTATAGGACTGGCCAGAGTGGCAAGAAAGGGCTCAGGGGCATTTTCTTACACCTGAAGTTGTCCGCTATAATTATGCAGTATACGAATGGCTTAACACATGCAGGCTGCAAATGGCAGAGTATGCACCAGTGATTATGGTGCTCCTTGACCTGTTATTGTGAATCTTTCCGACAGAAGGGAAAAAAAAAAAAGCATATCCTTAGAAGTCACTACATTACATGTCCATAGTTAGGTGAGAAAAATAGGTTTAACATCCAGAACCTTTCCCCTGTGCCTCATCCTAGACTCTGCTGAGTTTAAAACTCTGTCTAGTCTATGCCAAACACTGACAGCTGGGCTCATTTTTCCCCACAGCAGAAGAAGGCAGAGGATGGGGGAGTGTTAATGCTTTCTTCCTATTTTAAATATCAGTCCGTCAGTGAAGGGTGAGGCCATCCCTAAGAACCGGACCAAGTCATAGTTGCACGGGGGAGAGAAGGGTGGAAGGGGATTATTTCAGCAGTGGGGAAGGGTCTGAAAGCTATATTCAGAGGCTGACTGGAACATGGTAAGGCCAGCCCTAGCAACATCAAAGGCTACAGCGTGGAGTTAGTTTATACAGCTTAGTCAGTTGGATTAGACCCTTCATTAGGATGCAGAACAAAGCTTTTCTTCTTGGCAACAAGGAGCGAGAAACAGAATGAAAATGGAAATCGGATCTGAGCCCTGAATTCCCCATTCAGCACGAGATCCCTTATTTGCGTAGGAACTCTAGTTTGCCTGGCTTTGTTTAAAATAAAGGTGACAGGAAATTTCAGGGCAGGATGAGGTCAAGGTCTCTTGCTTTGGGGCCAGCAGGCCCTGGGAGGACTCTTGAGTCAGAACGCCCTGTCCTAGGAGGAGAACAATCAGAGGGTGAGAGCATTTGCCATGGGGTACCAGGGTACCATCTTGCTACAGCTGCATCTTCAGAAGGCAAACTCAACACTGAGACTTTAGAAAAGACCTTGCTAAATTTGAGATGAACAAGTAGTCATCACACAGTACAGTGTCATTGACAGTGTGATATTTGTGTGGATGCTTTTTAGCATGTAGAGCACCAGGATCAGGCCACTAATCAGCTGTTATTTTTTCCCTTACATATCTTTTGAGGAAGCTGCTGCTCCATTTCAGGATATTTCAGGCTAAGAGAACAAGATGATCCTTTTTTGTCATTTCTTACACCTCTGATTGCGGGATTATTTGCATTAAAATAGACAGAGGTCATACAGAAAAGCCTGAGTTTGATCTCAATGATATCAGCATGGCTCAGAGGTCACTGGGAGGGGTGTGCTGGTATACTGCAAAATCAGCTTAAGATCAGGAAGAAGTCCAAGTATTTAAAATAGGAATTAAGATTCTCTACTTACTGTATCATCATAACAAAGCATGCTTATGTGTAAGAAGGTATTTGTTGCTGGTCGTTAGGCCTTTTCTTTACTGTGTTTTAGGAGAGAAGAAAGAAGATCTCACTCTATTGGTTAGCATCTATTTTACAATTTCTTATAGAAAAAAAAATAATAATAATAATCTCCAGAGTCAAATCAGACATTTGACTTTTAAATCAGACATTGACAATTTAAATTAAGAATTTCTTGACCAGTGAATCAGTCCTAAGTATGGCTGATTGAAATACTAACAGCTGTAAGAAAGGAATGTGCCTGCATTTCAACTTTCATGCCTTTAGATGATTGTATTAGCCCCTCAGATTGTAAACAAAAAGGCAATTGCCTGGCTGCCATAGAGGAAGAGAGAAGAGAGTACTAGTAACCTGCAATCTGTGCCTTTAATCGTTTTATTAATATTGCAAATTGCAACTGACAGCAATTAGGGCTGGATATTACCCCAGGAAAGTAGCTTGACCAATGTTGATCATCCTGTTAAAGAGATAGAATTTACTTTAACAGAGGAAAAAATAGGTTCCTTGAGGTTTATCTCATTAAAGTGATTTCCATAATTTCCACAGTGCATCCCACACCTTTAAAACCAGACTTGGCAACAGACAAAAAGACATAGCTGAGCTGGGATGATGAGGGACTTCTAAAAGCTTTCTGTCATAGAATGTCTATTGCTGAATTTGTTTTATTTGTTCCTCAGTGAGATAATCCCACAGCCTCCTTTCCTCCAAAGCAAGCCCCTTGGATTTCTCTGACTAAATCTCTCATATCTCTGTGGCTACCTTCTGTTGCACCACCTCAAATCTTCTACATCCATTTAACAGTAAGGGGCTCTAATTTTCTTCTCTCTTATACTTATTTTTCATCAACATAAATCCATTGTCTTTAACGGGATTGCACCTGACATGCTCCAAGAAAACCAGACTGAAAGAATCATGATCACCATGTCCAAAGTCATATTCGATATTCCAACAGTGACCATTTTATGACCATTTTCTGCAGAAATAAAGTTATAACCTTGGCTCCACCTCATAAGTCACAGGAAAGACAGCCCTGCTGCTGCAAGACCTAACACAGACAATGATTCTGAGCATGATGTGATCTCCCTTTAATATTTAAACTGCAATGCTGTTCAGGAAACTACATGACTAATATTTAAAGAATTATAGCCACAGATATTTTTTCCAGTTCTTCCATTTGCTCTTAGAAAACAAATCAAACTTTTATTTTCTGCCTCTTTTTCCCCTATACACTGGAAAATACTTAGGATATGCTTTGGCAAAACTGCAGGAAATATCTTTAAAAACACTTCTTTGAAGCCAGACTGAACAGAGATTTGCCATGATTTCCTTGCACTGTGAGATTTGCTGTTCACATATAAGGAAAAAAAAGTCAACCTTTATCTGTTATGGATGACAGTAAAATAGATGTTGAAAGAAATACTTCTTAGCCTAAGCAAAAGGTCAGCATACGACCACAAACATCATAAAGTAACAGCATTTTATCCACCTGCCCTGTTCTTTCACAAATCAAACAAAAGGATTCCTGTCAAGTTAGACCTTACTGTATATATTTTTAAGTATCTCCTCCCTTTGCTTTGTTACTATATACAGCTCATTGTTTACACTAAAATAGAAGTCTCGTCCTATTGTTTATCCTTTACCTCCTCTGCTGTTTGCTGCTTGTGTTGCATGGATGAAGTTTCTACACTGGAATTACAAAAGAAAACTAGTAGAAGAATGCGAACTTCATTTCTTGCCTTGACTGTACTGTAAAGCCTGCCAAAAGTAGGGTTGAGGTTTTCTGGAAATTTAATTAATTTGAAATTTAGGTTGGTTCTGAACCAAACAGGGACCTTTTTTTTTTTTTTTTAATTTCTCTCCTACAGACAGCAACATAATCTCACTGAGCAGTTGAGAAGGGCTTCAAGTTTGCAGTCCCTAAATGACCTGCTACTGGCAGAAAAGGGTATTTTAGCAAAAGAGCTAGACACATTAGCCCTGAACCCTCAATTTTCAGCAGCTCTTTCCTTATCAAAAACATGAGGAATCTGTGCAATCTGTCAGAATGTAGCACCCTTTTCTGAACCAAAACTTTTGGGGTTTACAGAATATGCAAAACTACCTCTCCTTTGGTCTGCTGGGAGAAAAAGTCAAGTCTTATGAGCTAGTTCTGGATCCATAGAAATCCAAAGGTCTTTTGTTTCGAAATGATCCATTTAATAATGTAAGGAGATACCATGTCACTATGATTTAACTCCCCTGAAGTAAAAGCAATTCCAGGACAGAAATCCATTTCTGAGGCTGGCACAAGTGGGGGAAAGATTTTGAAGTGGTGAGGTTTACTGTACACTGGCTATTCTGAAATAGAATTGAAAACTCTGAAAGCAGGCAAGGCATTGTGTGCCTTATGGCCGGATCAGTGCCACAGCAATGCCATAGTAAGCCATGCTTTCTGTCTTGGGCCAAATATTGTCCCTTCTGGATTTCACTAGTATCACTGAAATCCTCCGGGGTCAGCTGGAGCTCTAGCTCAGTGACTTTAAATATTGCACACTGCTTCTTTCAGTCAGTAGAGATGATATAGCCTTCATCGTAGTATATATTGCACAATTTTTACTCCTTCTTGCTCTTTCAAGCCCCGTCAGATGAAGACGTTTGCTCAAGCATGGAAAAAATGAAATTGCTAGAACAGACAATTGATTTGATCAGACTTGAATCCAGTTAATTTACAATTCACTTGACAGAACAAAAGCAGGTGTATATCTATATGTACAGGGAGGACTACCAAGACAGACGTGGATGGAATCAGCCATTTTCTGTTCATTCTGACCCCAAGGATCTCAGTCATTCATGGTGCCAGTGCTCTAACTTTCAGACCACTGTGAGGGAAGACAAACTTCCTAGGACTGGCTCTGGCTAAAGCATCATATGCAGGGCTCAGCTGAGGTATGCGCTGTTAGAAGAGAACAGCTACACACACAATGGGAAATAGCAGACAAATATACCTCTCTCCTGAAAAGGCCAGTCCATTACAAGATTTCTCTCTCGTATGCTGTTTCTCAGCTCCAATTCTGTCTTACCCTCTTCCACACAGATATAAAGCTTCAGAGGTTTTCAGTGGGAATCATAAACTGCACGCAATGTGTCTATAAATGCCGGAAGTAGCTCAGTACGTTCTCTGGTACTGTGATTAACCTAACCTACGTATCAGTGACACTCCTAACATTCAAGCACCTGCATCAGTAACAACCCTGGAGGCTGGTCATACACACAGTGCCTGTACTCACAGTTTTCACAGCGGCTCCCCGTATAGCCAGCCAGACAGGCGCATTTGTAGGTACCGCTTTTGTCTAGAATGCAAGTTCCATCATGAAGACATGGAGATGAAGAACAAGCTATAAAAGAGAAACAAGAACATTCACAGTCTCTGATAGGTTGGAGTTCTTACATATTTTTCCTCATGATGGTTGGTCTTGGGGTAAATTATATATTCTGGTAAAAAGGTGGGAAGACGGTAAATGGCCTAACACTTGTCAAAAAGCCTTCTGCTCTTTTATACTTACTTCTAGGGATGGTAAGTTTTTTCCAAGCATTCATTATTTATTCTTACCATTTTCCTCTAACTGCTGTCCAGTGGTGAGAAAGGTTTATGGAAGAAAAATAATTTACAGCAAGCTCCAACAGTGTTTAGAGCTTAGCCTTTTATAGCCTTAAAGAAGTTTAATATCAAGCTACATTTCTCCTGCCATTCACCTCAGAGCTGAAGGATGAGTTACAGGATCTATAGTTTTGTTTTGGTTTGGTTTTGTATTGGACATATGTCATCTGAGACTTTGCAAGTTGTTTTGCCCCTGAGGAGCATGTATTTGGTGTTTGGTTCAGGAAGCTGAGCAGTCATGATGATCCTGAGCCTGCTGGGGAAGCTCTTGCATATCACAAATCTAACAGTGATGCACATCAAACAGCATAATGGAGAAAGTGTAATTGCGCCATTTAATATCATCAAAATCTGCTGTGCAATAACACATACACATTTTTTGGCCTCTAAGGGAAGACGATAGAGTAGAATGTTAATTTACTCTCAGAAAAACAAAGACATAATTTCAGTCTAGATTATTTTCAAAACTGAATGTTGGTTTCAGCAGACAAAGTAGACCCCAAATTACAAGATTTAGATTCTGTTTCAGATTTGAGTAAGTCCAACACCTGATCCTTATGGATCTTATGCCCCGCTTCAAGTCCCTCTTAACAAAACCAGACTGCAGCAAAGTTCACATCTTCATCCATTCCAAAAGCTGAGTCCATGTCGAGGTCCCATACCATCACATTTAAAGCATTCTCTTTGCTGCAGTTCAGAATGACAGATACCAGAATAAGCAGTTTTCCTTGCAAAGACTTCACTTGAAGCATGAACTTGGAATTACTTATATCCAGACAAGAAATATAAAGGTGCCACATATAAACTTCTCCAGAGGTTTCATGTGGTGATGTAACAGTAATTTGTATGTAGCTGGGCAATGATTATCTCCCAGGTGTCTTTGAGGACTAAGGTCAAACTAAGGACAATAATTTGTTTCTTAAAAGGAATATATATGTTGCAATTGTACTGTATCCAACTAGCCTAAAGGATCACCAAGAAAGGGAAAGAGAAGTAGAAGAGCTTGTATAGGCTGATATTTCGCAGTCACTGGTTTGAAGCCAGTGAACTTTTAGCTTTGTCCTCACCCCAGCTTTGTCTCATGACTCTGTAGAAACAAGTAAATGAGGATAAGTGCCAGGTACTATCCTGGAAAATGTCTGATTCTCAAGAGCACTAGATATTTTTCTTTTTAAAGGAGTCTTGATTGCCTGGCTTCAGTGAAACAACATGGGACAGTGCTACAAAATGGTAAAGCCCATACGTTGTGCCAAAGATCACTAGCTTGGGGGTACAGAAAGTAAAGCAGTACTGAAATTCAACAACAGGCTTTCATCTAAGCAGATCCAACATAAGTATAATCCCTAGGAGATCCTGATGCCTCCCCATCTGGCCCTCCATCCTTCTCATCTGAAGTCTGCCGAGTGGCTTCATGTCACTCATGCCAATTACTGGTTTTCATTTGACACTTGGCATGGGATGGGTGACAGAGCTCAGGGACCTAACACCTGTTTCCAGACCAGGCAGCGGAGAAGCAGGTTGTATGGTTTCTTCCTTTAATAACTACACCTGCAGCAACTTTTCCAAAAGGGAATATAGGCTTCACAGCTTATTTTATATTAATCTAAATCTTTCTGGCTGTCAAACCAGTGACCTCTATGCAGTCAGTGGCGCTGCTTCAGCAGGCTGTGACTGATAAGCCAGCACAAAGCTCAGTGGAAGGGAAAACAGTGGCACAAGCCACTTTTCCAGTCCTCTCCATTACACCACTACAGTGCTGGCAACATCTGATCATCTCCACACCCTATAAGCACAAGTGCTGCTGCAGCTCTCACCTGCGCCACAGGGAATTGCTCTAGCAAGCCTCGAGCAGCCTTTTCCCGAGACCTTGGCTTTTCACAAGGCTGTGCACAGAGGGAAATTTCAGGGGCAATGCTTCAGTTTGCAATGTGTTGCCAGAGCTTTCGATCTTGTGCTGCCCTTGTTTTCAATTCTACACTGCCCCATGCACGCCGTATTCTTCCCCTAAACCGTCCTGCTGGCCAGGTTAATGCTTCACATAAAGAGGCACTGGGAGTGTTTTAAAAGCCTTTCACTCCAGCTACACATTAGGCCAGAACAGCCTCATAATAAAGCCTACAATGAGACCTCCTCACAAACTCTAAGAAGCCCTTTGCAACATGCTCTGTGTGGATTACCACACTTGCAACCACCCAGCCTCAGAATAATTGCCACTAAAAATGGGGCGGAAATAAAGTGTTCAACAGTATTCGAATACCAAGTGTTCCCTGCTGGGCAGAGAAAACAGAATCAATTCAGCTTGCGCCATATGGAAAATGTTAGTTTCCTGAGTGTAGGCAGCCCTTATGCAACATAGCCCACACCACATTCATTTGTTCGATATCACCTCTCCTGCTGCAAGCCCAGGCAAGCTACCAATAGCTAACTGCTACCGCTACGTTACTAACGGGTACCAAAGGTAAAAGCTGAAGAGCAGGGCAGGCTAAGAAATGGCACAGACACCGCATGCAGCGGTACGCACATTTCAGATTGCTAGTCACAACCCTGATCATTGGCAACAGCTGCCCCACCGTAGGTTTGTATATTTATATAGGAGTTATACAAGCCAACTAAACTTCCTGAGTGAGATGTACCCTGGACAACCTCATGAAATGTGGGTCATTGGGGTATGTGGAAGGTAAATTATACTGAGTCATAGACCCTGCAGGGATTATCTGTGGCAAAGCAGCATGCTCTGATTAGCCTTCTGTGCCAGGAGTACTGTAGACAGATTTGGCCAAAATTCCCTACATAGCTAAACAAGGAAGGTCCAGGAAGAGCATACATACTGCAAAACCAGGAGTCAGCTACACTTTCTATGTTATTTTGCAGCCAGAAAGAAAAAAAAAATAAAATAGAAAGCAATGTGGGGGACTCAAGCACTGAGTACTAACAAAAACACTGGAATTCTGGAGCCCTACTTCTGTCATTCATAACACTGAGTTCATCACAGAATGGGAAATGCCTCTATTTTCTTCTTCAGAAAAGAATCTGTCCTTTGTACACACTTTTTTTTTTTTTACTTTTTTTTTAAACTCTAATGGTATGACACATGAGACAATACAAGAGGCATGTCAGGGCATTGTCACTTAACTAATTATGAGGCTTTGCATCAGGTTTCTGCTAACTGAGTCAAGGCTCTACTCCTGCACACAGCATTGAGCAATTCCACAATTGCAAAGATATACAGGCCCCTTCCTCTATTTCCTTCTGTGCTCTTAGTTCTGATATTCACACAGAAAAGTCTCACAACACAGCAGCCTTTCTGTGCTCGCCGATGTGCTTGCTTTTCACACAGGTAGAGGGAATTTAGTCTTTGTTAGAAGAACCTCACATTCACATGTTATCTGATGGCTTTTGAACCTTCCCTGCACTGACTTTGTTTAAGTTGCTGTTGGCAACACAGCATGAAAGTTTTTAATGAAGCAAAACAGGGAGAGAGATTAGCGAAATTGAATTAATGAGAATGAGCGGAATGTTCCACTTTTGGGACTATTTTACCTGTAATTTCTTCAAAGACAGCATGAAATCCATCAAAGTTCTTGGATCCATCAGACTGGAAAAGGACATGGAGAGAAGACCCAGTGCTTCGGATGGGAGGTGGCCTCTCATTTCCACAGAATTTCTTAATTATTCGGCTGTCCAAATTGTCCCCATCACGGACCTCCACATAATCATACTGGCACATGTAATCAAACTCCAGGCTCAGCATGGAAAACCTTGGGGAATAAGGACATGTGTTCAGACCTCATACTCTGACCTGTGCACCCTGATTCTGTTTTATTTGGAAGCTTAGTTATGTTAGCGCCCCCCACCTCCGTGAACCAACAGCTCCCAATCACACGAAGACCCCCTTGCTTCATCTCAGTTTTTGCAATGTGATCCTTGGAAGCCAGCTCAACCCTACAGAGTCGCTCCATGAGAATATTAAGTGGCACGACAGTGAAGCCAAAACTGAAGTCATACAGTCTGATCACTTGCATCAGGACCCTAACCACATCACAATGTTAAAGCTTTCATCTATGGTCAGATGCAGTAGGGGGTATATTTCTTTCATGGCTGTTTGCTAAAGATTGTTCTGTTTGCCCTAAATAAAGTCCTAAGTACTGAAAGTAACAGTATCAAAGACCAAGGATCAAAAGCTATTTACATTGTTATGTTCAAAAGCCAGCAATTCGGGGTACAATGAAAGCTCAGAGACGTGACAGAAGGAGAAACAGACAGAGAAAGGGAATCTGAAACAGTACAGCACGTTGTGCATTAGAAAGCAAAATGGTAGTAAATCCCCAATGTCTGGCACTTGCCCTTCTTTTAAGGGCAGAAATAAGGGACAGCAGTTAGTGCAGAAGGGAAATATTTAAAGCTTTTTCCTACAATGTCTGTCTTTCCTAGCTTTGATCCAGCCACTGCGCAAGGCTCTTGTTCATTAACAGCAATGTTATATGCTGCTGTTTGAGTTCAGTGGGGCACCGAGCCAAAGCATGCCACCAGAATATGAATGAGAAGCAGAGTGAGAAACACCAAGGGCCTCTGGAGAATAAGCAATGGCTAGGGGTGCTCAGCCCAGCCCTGGTACAGCGGATAAGAACTAGAAGATCTGGGCTGGGAGAAGGCCATGCTACTGTTTAGCTGAACATTTTATAAAAGAAACTCCCAAAGCATTCAATCTTCCTGAGAATTCCTAACTCTGTAGATTATGTGTATTTAGGATCAGGCTATATCTCCCACGTTGCCTATTCCAATGTGGGCCTAGTGATTTGGAAAGACTGTATTTTCACACCAAGGAGATGAGCCAAATTTTGGATGCGCTGCCACATCTCACAGTCTGAAGAGGCGAAAGAGTACAAGAGACTGTTTCCTGCTCTTCTCTGGTGGGGACTCAGACCATAAGGAAGCCCCCATGTTCTGTAAAACGACCTTTCCTTGCCACCTCATGAACTGACCTAAGAGGCCTCTTCACTCAGTCACCTTTGTTCAGGTCATGTGGTTGGTTTTAGAGAGTCAGGAATGCTCTACATAAAGAGAAACAAATGAGCAGTTTTAGGAAGCTACAACAGTGGAGCAGAGCCCCTCATTTTTTAAATTATCTGTTGGAATTTAGAAAAAGAGAAAAAAAATGATATCTGCTTTTAATATACATAAGAGATTAATTCCACTTAGGTTTGCATAAAATACATGAGGTGAGAAGACTGAATTCTAATTCTGTCAGGTTTGCCAAAGACATCCTCGCAGGCATCAGGTTACACACTACATCTTCAAAATATTCTTTCACCTGTAGGTCAAATACCAGGGAGCTACCCTTATGGAAGTTATAAAGCAATGCAAATTAACCTATTCATCCTTGTCACACTTATCAGGCTACAGTTTATCCTGACTCACTCCTAAAGATATTTACTGGTTCTCTGAACTGATACATTTCTGATTAAAATTGAGTATGTGTGTAAGAATACCAGAAATGTTTCTGGGATGCCCGCCATGTAATGAGGGAAAGAACTGGGATAATACCATTAACTCTCTGCGTAGGACTATTTACAGATGCAGAGGCAAACTCTGTCTAGCAATGCATTCCTGAACAACAAGTATCAGGAGACATTACACAGAGTGAAGACACAGAATGCAAGATTCGTATACAGAACACTGTTTTTAATAATTTTTTCTGATTTAAAGATGATGAAAATGGAGTGGAATATATGAAAGGCATAGGGGGTTCTGATTTGCATTTTATTTAACTTAGCACAGAAGCAGATACACTGTGCTGATGACATTGGATCCCATGATTAAGACTCATAATTAGCAGGTCAAAAAACCTGCCATTCAAAACCTCTTGGCTATGGACTAGTTGACGGGACTCTAATTTAGAGACCACAACATCTACTGCTGTTTAAATCAGTTACAGTCTATGTAATGAACCTCACTTCCCTCACCTGTGAAACTGTGACTATATCCTAATTCTCCTATGTATTATGAAACTAAGTATTTAAATTTAGTGCTACTGATCACCAGAGACAAAAGGGAATGAAAAGTACTGTCTTGATTTCACTACTGTCTGCGGTGGGAATACATTCACCAACCCCTTTGAGGAAAGCTTCCAGCCAAAGGAAAAGATTTAAAACTACATCTCTGCTGAGGCATTACAGAAAATGATTGAAAGTTGTAAGCTACTTCTACTGTGGTGTGACATCCCGGACGTGGCTCGGGCTGAGGGAGCCTATACATCACAACCTAAGGAAAAACAAGGCTGAAAAAAAAAAAGAAAGGAGAAAACAAACTACCACTGCAATCTGGGCATCATTTATCAAAACAGCTCTGCTTAGCCAACCCCCAAAGGACAGTGTGGCACAGCTTGAGGCAAGAGAAGATTTATTGGTGCTCCTGAGAGTTTCACTCTTCCTGCCCTGTGTAAGTGGAGACAAACCACTTTGTTCCCCCTTTGTATCACACTGTCCCTATCCCTCGCCCTCGCAAGCCATCAGAGCGGCAGCAAACAGAATTTGTGGGGAATGCACAGAGAGAAGGAAGAAAGGAGTTCTTTTGTTAACAGTGATGCTGATTCAGCACAACACTGGCTGTGTGCTACAGCTCTCAGCAGAGTTAGCACTCAGAGGGAATCAGTGTGTTTCTACAGAAATGCAGTGAAGGCAAAGGTTCGGCAGGGATGGCAGACCAGGAGGAAGATTCTGCAGGTCTGTTTGATAGTGCCTGCCCTTCTGTGTAGGTATGGCCTAAAGGAGAAGCGTCTTGCTAAATGTACCAATTTTCCACAGTACTATCTGCTGGAGTACCCCAAAGGCCACTTTGAGGTAGCCCACCTTGAAAACCTCAGCTTATTCAGAACACACGCCAGGGCTTCATTATATGAGGCAGATATAGGTCTTTCTGCTCTGTTTGGCCTAGAGGTTCCCTCCTATGCCGTGCAGGGTTGCAGGAGTAAGTGTCCTTTGTTAAAATAGCCTTTCCTTCCTTTCTAGTACCATGCACCTTGTGTCATTGGCTATCATCTCGTTACACTAATGATGGGTGCATTCACTAGTGATGTGCATGCATGGGATCCATTTCCCCTCTCACAGCTATTCCCATAAAAGTGAAGACAGGGTGACACCTGTAGCTGCTGAAGAACTTTTTTAGCCTTAAAATTGACAAAGTCTTGTTCATAAGTGTAAAAAATACTGGATTATAAGCTCTCCGAGCCTTTGCTGTACAAACCATTCACCTAGCCAACAATGCCTTTTAAAAACAGGGTAGGTACAGCTCATACCCACTGAGACCGAAACAAAGCTGTGTCACAAGAATGCCAAACTCTTCCTCACAGCATTGCTTCCCTGTGTCTCCCATGTGCCACATAATTCTCCAGTCAAGAGGCTCCAACACTAACCAGGCAATAATTACAGCTGCTCATAACTACACAATAGGCTTGCATTTGCAAGTCTAAAAAAAAAGGGGGGTTAGTGTGGGAATGCCATGAGCTCTTCTTTTCTATTCAATTCATTTCTGTTCCTCTTATTAAATATTAAGTCTTGTTAAATATATAGGAAGAAGTATGTCTGTGTGTCTAGCGTAGTTCCTTTGCCTGGGCTCGAAAGCTGGTGAAATATTGATGTGGAGGCTTCGGCTACTGTTTTTATTATATTAGCTCGTGGGTTTTGAATGCGATCCCCTGCCAAGCTTCCTGCTGTGTGTGTGTGAGTTCCCTGCCACACACATACAAAAACAGTATTAATTACCCCAACTAGGGGCTCTCCTGCTCTAGGCAAGATACCTGATCAAGAACTGTGAGTTGAGTCACCAGGGGAAGGTAACAGGGCAAAGCACACACAGGTCAGAGCAGCAATGACTTGCAGGAGAGTCATTCACACCTCCAGACATATGAATGGTAAGATGAATAACTGAGGCTGGTAGAGGACTGGGCTGGTAAAATGAGTGAAAGAAAATTAAGAGAGGGAATATGTAGACTAACTGCAAAGCATGTCCCAAAGGCAACTCTCTCCTGGCATGAGACATCACATCAAAATGCTCCCATAGCTTTTCTTCAAAGAATGTCTTAGGTCAGTCTGGTACACGCTTGAGAAAATATTGGGTGCTGTGGCATCAAGGTGTTGAAGAGATCTGGAGAGATGCATTGGTTCCAATATCTGAGAAACTCTCCTTAGCATCCATCTGTCCTAAAGGGGGCTGAAGGCAGAGCATCGATGATTTGCACAGTGGCTGCCCATCACAAGCTAAGCTAGGGGAAAGCTGAAGGTGCCAGATGCAAAGTGGAGGTAGTGTCTTCACTGTCCCAGAGCTCTCAGCTGCTGACACCTGCTGACTCTTTGGTTATTCATGTGCCCCAATGTCTACCTGAAACCAGTTCTGGCTGAAAGTCATTATGGCCTACCTTAATTCAATGTTAAATCCAGCTTGAACATGAATAGTCCATTCACATCGTGCATTCAGTGGGTAACTCTCCAGCAAAATCTGACCTCTAGGAGCCCGAAGAACCTGCCCGCACCCTGGGGAGCAAAAGAAGAAAAAAATCTGTCTGAGGAACCTTCAAACTGCATTTGAAGAAAATACAAGTAGTAACAACATTGGAATGAGAATACAGTGTGGCTTAGGAAGATACATAAAAGGCAGCACAGAAAACAAAGGAATGGCCACACAGAAGCTACAAAAAGTTATGATTCTATCAGAAGTCTTGCCTGTGTTAAGACTGCCCCAATAAAAGTTTTACTTTCTTGCTTTTCCCTGCTTTGCAAAGCAGCCCCATAACACTATTTCTTACTGCTTTTGTCCCACTCAGGATTAGCCCATCCACCCACCCGGCCAAAGCTCCAGCTCACAAAAGTTCTGATAGGTCTTATCTCAAACTGAAGCTGAAGAAGCTTGTGGGATAGTGTCAAACACCTAAATTAGTTCAAGTGAGTAAAAAATTGAGAGGAGGAGTTGTTGCACCCAAAATCACTGTTTCAAGTTCTTCCCAAGGAGTCTCTTGGAGGAAAAACAGCTGATGTATTCCTACAGGAGGTATCCATTTGACCTCAGGATTCACCACATCATCCTTATGTGTGCCAATGGAGACATAAAACCGCCATGACCCCTCCACCTCACTGTAGCGTATGTATCATATACAGCCCTCACCCGTTTTCTCAGGTTCGTTCCTAAACTTTCTCTCCTCCTGTCCTACTCTATCTGTGTCACTGTCAGCTTTACATCACACCATAAAATCTACCTCAGTGCCCAGCACCAACAGAATAACAAGTACTCCAGTCACTTCTGACCAGTCTGAAAAAAACATCAGAGGAGAGGGACCTGAATAGGCAGACAAGGTCACACTCAGAGGAAGCAGGATCTTTTCATGGCGATCCTGCAGCTGTCCCTAGGCAGCTGTCCAGAGATAGTTGCCCTAATTCCTCATTGTGGATGCTGAACATTTGTAGTCCAGAGAGTTCTCTCACCTTCTGTAACCTCTGCCTTTCCCCCAGCTATAAAATATGGCTAGAAGTATCTTCCTCTGTGGAAGAAGGAAAGTTGTTTAGCATTTTTTGTAGAGCCTTCTGTGATCTGTAAATGAAAATGCTAGCAAAATGAACAGTTAAATCATTACATATCAAGCATAGCTCATTTCTCAGTTTCTACTTTCCTGACTACATCTTTTCGAATGGAGTCTTGCACATGGCTACATTCTATAGTAAGCCTTCTGTTGTTTTGCTGGGGGATGAGGCTGTAACTGTAAGCCAGAAATTGCAATCAAGTCTAATAGCACAGCTGAACCAGGGGATCCTGATAGGCTCCACACCACAGGTAACTAGGAGAAGCCAAAGGGTCAAAAATGACCCAACAGGCCTCCACAGCATGTCTCTCACTTCCTTTTATCTCCTTAGTCCAACATAAAGACCTGTTCCCTGCAATAAATTCTGAAGCTGAATCCTACATTTTTAACAAGTAATGCAGGATGAATGTTCCCTACGGGAATGGTGGGTTTTAACACTTGCCCCAGGGCCCTTCTTTCCTTTGGGAAAAGAGGGAGACAGTGACCTGATTTGGTGAAGTAGAAAGCACCGCAGTTCCCATTGATCTTAGTGTCTGGAAATCTGTCCTGCTGCATCTTGTCCATGGGGAGACGTGAAAACTGAGGGTCAATTACTCCTCTTTCTTCTTAAGAAAGAGTTGCTTGAATGAAATACCCTTTGTTCATTTACCCTCGGTTACCCTTAATTAAGCAGGACCCAAGGAAAGAGAAATCCTGCTCAGAGGAGTTCCTCACAAGTGTTTCATCCTTCTCTGTGGCTTGCTTAGTTCCTTGTGTAAAAAGCAAGGATTAATGACTGTGCCCAGCAGCCACATTACGATTCAGCAAGTACGGCAGGATCTGCTGTGGTGCACATGATAATGCTCCTTCCCACAGCATGGAACGGGACCTTGTGCTGCCGCTGGCTCCTGCCTCAAAAACAACCTGAGACAAAGCTGCTAGAAATCTTCAGATGGTTTGACAGGGGGCTTGGATCACCTCAAAGAAAATTTCCCTTTCGTCCCGAAGGGCTTTTGAGTTTCCTGTGCCTTTAACAAAGGAAAGCCAAAGAACTGGTGCAAAGAGATACTTGTGTGCAAGGCATACTAAATGAACTTTTCTGTTTGCAGTGGTACAGCCTGAACCCTCTGAACACAGATGCCAAGGAAGTTGGTTTGGCCAGCGAAGCAGGTGGTCCAGAGGCTAAAGAGGAGCCATTCAGTGACTGCTTCCAAAAGAACATTCTCAGGTTTGCTACCACCTTCCTCTGCACAAAGCACCTTTGCGATCAGATCTGTGCTCCTCTATCTCCAGCACTTCTAGCAGAGGTTAGGCTGCCTCCCCAGACCAACAGTTCAGTTATCTGTTGATCAAAAGGAATCCTTTCCCTTGCTGAAATCTGCAGGAGACCTGGAAAGCTCTCAAGAATAATTTACATCCTAAACACAAATGCTGGCAAATTCTGCCTCATTTACAAAATAAATAAATAAATAAATAATCCACTTTGGCAGGCTGTCAACTTCCTTGTTCCGTTCCTTTTCCTGAAAAAAGGCAGCTTTCAGGGCCACAGTGAGATTTCCTCTAAGGCTCGTTACCGACAGAAAACAAAACAATTCAAGAGACCTCCGAGTTCCTGCCCGCAGAGACCCGCGGCTCTGTGAAGGTAGAGGTCCTGAGGAGACCTCCACTGAGAACTTGCTATCTGCTGTTCGAGTGCTACAGCACCAGTGCGGAGCTCCTTCAAAGCTCCAGTGGATGAGCAGAGGAGAATGACAGCAGAAATGCTACCGGTGTTCAGAGACAGAGAAGGCAGCTGTCACTTGTCTCACCCTGTTGGTACCTGTTGCTCGTTGCAGACTGGTTACTCCATGAGACACTGTAATTTTCAGTCTGTAAATGTACAGGTACTGCCATCACCGGGACCACATTCGGACAGGGAGGGAGCTGGTGGGTATCAGCACTTTCTCCTCTGCTCTGCCGGAGCATCTTTTCAAGCGATGTGAACATCAGAGCTTGAGAAAGGCTTGAGGACTGGGTGCAGGGAAAAGGGTCCAGCAGGAGGGGTCGTTTTTAGATTCTGATGTGCCTTGTAGGGGACGACAGACCAGACCAGCCACCCACCCCACTAGGCGATGCCCTCGCCCCCAGCTAACTCCATCCCCCGGTAAGGGGGGGCCGGGCCGGGCTCCTCCGGGGCTCCCCGGCGCCACCCCGCGGCCGCACCTCGCTACCGCAGCGCGGCCGCCTGAGGGGAAATGGCGCCGCGGGCGGGCGGGCGGAGCGGGGATCGGGCTTCGCCGTGCCCCGCCGGCCGGGCCGGGCCCGGGGCGGGCAGAGCCGGCGCCAGGCGGAGCCCTCCCGCTTCGGCCGAGCCCGGAGCGGCCGGAGCCGGGAGAAGGAGCCCGGGGGTCGCCGCTGTGCGCGGCAGCGCCGCCCGCGGCCCGCGAGAGGGAGGCAGAGCACCGCGCTGCCGGGCGGCCGGGGGGCAGTAGCCATAGCTCCCCACCCCGTCTCTCTGAAGCACACAGAACCATCCAGAGAAGAGCACCTTCCCGGCACCACACTGCAGCCCTCAAAAGGCCAAGTAGTAGGAAAACCACTAACAGACAAAGCTCTGTGAAATTTCGGTATTGCTAAAGCCTCCTAACGGACTGCAGCGTGAGGTGGTGTTTGCTTTAAAGCACAAGCAGGCTGAAATACACCATAGGCAACCGATCTACTCAGGCAGAGGGGGAAGGATTAGATGAGCTAATGATCGTTTCTTGGCTCTGCTTTTAAGTGCCAAGGGAGCTTTAGAATCGACCCAGAGCAAAAGGGCCTTAAACGTGCTATCAGAAATCAGACTGTAAATTGCAGGGGACTCAATTTATCAACTTCTGAAGAACCAAGGCTGAGTTAACCCTGCTGCAGAAACAATGGGTTCCCTACATTCTGCTTTTAAAGCAGTTACTTTATTTTGTTTGCTTTCACCTCCTTAATTGTCATGGGCTGTGTTTGATAGGAAGACAGATTAACTTGTTGCTCTAACATCTGTGACTAAGGGGAGATAAGCCTAAGGTGTGTAGAATAATGGACAGAACAGAGTAGGAAAAGCAGACACTGCTTTCATCCCTTTCAGTGAAACACGAACAAAGAGGCAGTCAATAAAAGCTGAGGGAGGGTTGGTGAAAGGCTGTAGTTTCACCCGTGGGAAATTGGTAAAGGAAATACATGCCTTAAACGGTCTCCAATTAGCTTATGGAATTCATTATTAAAAGATAGCACTGGGACCAACAACTTAGCAAAATCCAAGAAGGCAGGGTTTTTGAATCAAAACCTTCAGATAGCGCTAGCAGGGCCTGAAAGACCCTGTGTTATCCAGCGCTTCCTCTGAGTGTGTTGGAGCTGTGAGAAGGAGGGAGGGAGCGCTGGGACTTCCTTGGGGCTGGTTCTGTAGCCCGGGGGTTGAAAGAGGACAGAGGAGAAGTTCTGTAACATTGCTGCTGCCCTCGTAAATGTTTATGCTTTGCTGAAATCCTCTGGAGAATTAGTTATGCTGACATATGTCCGAGAAATGCAGAGAACACAAGATTTCCAGAGTCACAGTAGTTGAAGTTTTAAAATAAAACAAAACAAAACAAAAGGGTTTAGTAGGGTTGTAAACTCCCATGACTTGGGGCCCGCGCCAATCCCTAGCAGATGAGCCTTGGGAGAGAACTTTTCCCCACTATACATCTGCTCAGTGCCTGGTTGTGTTTGTCCTCTCCTGCCTGTGCCCTTTGCGGGGGTCATGGTACAGGAACAGCTGGAAAGACACAGCATGGCTCTGGCTCCATCCCATCACTCCCTGTCCCTGACGTGCCTCTGCCCGTGTAGGACACTTACTCATGCAGTCCCCTCCGTACCAGCCAGCTCTGCACTCTGCGCAGTAGATCCCCTTGATGTAAAAGTCGTCGAGTGTCCCTCCCCAGGAGCCGTTACGGCAGGACTTGCAGTTCTCAAAAATGGTGCAGCCTGAAAGGAGAGCCACCGTGTTAGAAGAAAGCCAAGGTGGATTGTCCTGAGGAAAGAGGAGCAGCCACTCTCTGTTTTTCACAATAAATGCCAACAACGTTATTGACTGCTGTGGCGCTGACAGCTTCCCCGCTGTGAACCATACCCAGCCTCCAACTCCAGGCCCTAGGCAGCTCAGACTCTGAGATCTGGAGCCAAACGCTCTGTTTCACTGGCCAAACCTCTAAATCTCATTGCTTCAGCTGTAAATGCCTCTCTCAGGAGTCTAAGCATGTTATGCTGGTGCAGGTTGGGCTCAGCCCAAGTGATTCTGACGTTTTCTGACCTGGTCCTGTCTCCTCCTGCTCTCACCTGTCACCCTGCCCTCTCCTCCTTGCTAGTCAGACTTACCCATCATCTCTCCCTTCTCGCCTTGGGGATGCAAATCATCCCTGAGCACCTATGAAACACTCCTGGTGGGCAGCCAGCTGCATCATCACCCTTTGGCAGCTGCCAAACCTGCCTGAGAAGCCCTGAGGACAGCTTTTCTGGTAGAAGAGGTTTTTTTGGGCGGCAGTGCTACATTGCCATGTGCACTGCTGCTGCCACCAGAGTGACAGGGGGGGTTCCTTAGGAGGCCCAGCACCATCCCAGGCCCTGAGGGATGTGCATGCCCTCGCTGCTCTCCTGCTCAACAGCTGCCCATACATGCTGGCCACAGGTCTGGTGTGAGCACAGCGTGGTGGTACACGTACCTGGGTGGATTAAGCAGGAGTCACACTCGTTCTCCTCATTCCTGCAGCAGGGAATGGTGTAGCCCACTTTTTCTTTCCGTCCTGGACAGACGCACTCGATTTGGTCATACTCACAGCACTCCCGGCACATGATGTTCCACTCCGCCCCAGGGCAGTTCTCATTGATCACCGTGTACTCTGCAAGCAGGGAGGGAAGGGGGGGACAACAGAAATAATCCACTCTCTGCAAAGGATTGACAGAATCTATTATTCAGCGATTTGTCAGATCATGCATGGCATGAGGTGGCCCCGGGTCTTCAGTGTAGAAAATTGCAAACTACGTGGTAACCCACATCCCAAATACCAGCTTGGGTGTCTAAGGGACACACGGGCAGTTTTGCAGGGACAGCCAGAGGAGGCAAACACAGCGGAGGTAAGAATATGTTCACTTAATTCTTTTCTCTGCAAGGCCTTCCACATCAGCACTGAGAAAAATAATTATAAAAAAAAATACAGGGGATGAGGTCATGTGAGAAACTCTTCTTCAGATCTCAGTCTGACTTACAGCCTCGTATAGAGCGTACATTATTTAAACTATGCTAGCATGTTTTGTTCAGCTTGTGAATTTGCTGCTGTCAAAGATGAGGGTGTCCGACAGGAAAGGCCAATTTCACGGCTGGATTTTAGCCAATTTCACTCCCTATTTTCACTCAGAAATACATAGTGTTATACTCAGTTTTGTTGCCAAAGGAAACAAGATTTTTCATTATTTTTAAATGTTTGTTTTGTCTGGCATTTCTAATATGATAACATTATTAATGTCTTTTTATTATCTAGCATAACCTTATACATTGGTATTTAAGCTATGCTAGAAGTGCCCTTTTAGGAAAGGGCACTGTGATACCTCAGGTTGTGACTCCAGACTGCTGCAGTAAGTGCAGACCCCACCTTCCATCGCCAGCGTGCTGTCTAAAGTCTACAAATTGAAATCTAATGAGTGCACGCTGCTGTCAGCATGTCTCAGCCAGCTGACAGACCTGACGGCTGCTTTCATGGAGGTTGATGGTAAGAAGTGTGAGAGCAGCCTGGAAAGATGAGACATGAAGGAAACATAATGAGACTCTCTCTTTCTTCTTCCCTCTCCCCTCCCCTTTTTTCTTTTCTTATTGTGGTTAGGTAACATCCTTTTTTCTTTTGTTTTAAACTCTGAGTGACAGAGCTGCATTGCCATCGCAACCAGCCGTACATCTCTAAGGCGCAGCGCTCCCGCCTGTGCCCGTACCTGGCTCCCTTCTCACACCGCTGCTTTTGCTGTCGTTGTGCCTCATAACCGAATTACCGCGTCTGCCAGACAGAGCTCCCTGCCACTGAACCTTGCTGCTCCGTCTCACTTGATTCTCCACGGGCTCGTGAAGCCCAGTTCCTGGAAGCTTATCTTTTTCCCTAATGATATTTATTTGCTCCATCAAAAAGGGACCACCAACTGTTTCTTCATTTTTTTCCCTTTGGCTGGGAAATGAAATTTAGCCCTTTGTGCTCCTCGCAGCTGAACCTTTCCCAGTCTACTGCAGTTTGGAGTTTGGAAACCAGGCTGCTGTTTGCGCTAAAACCCTTCTACTCCCTCCCAACCACAACCATTCCAAAAAGAAGAAAAGAGCCACATCTGTCTTTAAATAAAATTTTGTATTTTTTTATTCCAATAATAAATTCTTGCATCAAGATGACCTTAGTGTTTAGCAGTTATATAGCCTTGTGCCTGTAGATCTTGACATGCTTTACAAAGTGCTTTTTCCAGATGGGAAACTGAAGCACAAGAGAGGTGAAGTGACTTTGCTCAAGGTCCCAGAGAAAAACAATAGCAGAGCCAGGAATTAAACCCGTGCCTCCTAATTCCCAGAACAGCAGTCAATCAACTTGGCCAAGTTGGGACTTCTTAACCTATAGCTATTATTCTCTTCTAATGAAGCCATTTATCTATGATCTGTATCTGATTCAGACTCCAGAGCAAATTGATTACACGTGTCTAATATCTTATTAGAACTGACACTCAGCTTGATCCATCTCATCATACATGACTGGAAATAGCTGTTTCTGTGGTGTATAGGGGCGGGTGTCTTGCTCCCTGTTGAAGGAAGAATCCCCAAAGCCTGAGCAATAAATAACTACCCAACACTCAGGAGCTTTTGCAAAGCTTCCTTCAAATCCTTTGGTCTTCCAGCTCAAGCTAGAAATCTAAATTCTCTCAAGATTGCCAATGCTCATTAATGAAATGGCTCTATCCATTTGGGTTGTAGCTATCTGTTGCTATCTGTAAAACGATCCAAATGTTCACAGGCAGAGAGAACTGTGAAGGCTGACCAAGGCGTGTCTCCATCCGTGCAGAAATGCCAAGCCTGGCTAGGTAAGGCTGCAGGCAGCACAAAGTGGCTTCCGAGTTAGCACTTCCCTGAGAGAGGGGCTGGACCAGGCGGCCGCCAGAGCCCCCTTTCAGCCTAAATTATTCTATGATTTTATAACAATATTACACACGTATTTGTATGTGTAGAGTGTGTGTGTGTGCATAAACATATTTAATTTTCTGTGTAGAGCTTGTGTATGCAACAGGGCCAAAAAGCCAATGTCACTCTTGTTGGATTCAGTGGGCCTATTGGTAGCATAAATTGAGCTTAAGGTAATGCTTAGTGTTAAGATGGGAGAAGCAGATCTTGGCCCTTAAAGAACTGTAAAAATAAATTCACTGTCACCTAGAAATGCTGTTTGCTTACTTCTTGCCTTTGTTTCAAGTGAGACAATAGAAATAGACTGTCTTTTGATTTACTGTCCATTGAATTCCCTTCCACGTTCGCAGGTAGTGCAGTTTGGGCAGCATATTTTCCTTGACAGGGAAATTTGTGGGTCTGAGAATTTTTTATTATTTTTTTTTAAGTGATCATGTCTAGGATTTTCTTCAAAGAAATCATGAAGTCTGTTATTGTGAAGTTTTGTAGAAGTTATTTTTAAGGAAACTTGTGCAAAGACTCGATGTACCCTTTTAATAATGGTAGCATCCCTTTTGTGTTGCGCATATATCTCCTGACTGCTGAGCAGAAGGCAAAGGAACACTTTCCCTCAGAAATGCAAGAGGGAGATGCACAGAGCAGCCCACATGCAACAAACATTTGTTTGGGTTGCTGAGCTCAGCCTGGCCCCAGGGAGGAAGAATTATCCCCCTTGTGCACTTGGGGAACGGTAACCATGTCCCCACTGGTAGCTCCCTGCAGCCACACTTGGCCATTATTACCCCAAAAGAGAAGAGACTGAGGCAGGGAGGATCAGGGGGAGATTTTACTGAGTGAAATGCTGGAAACCAGGCCTTGGCCAGCTGCGGCTGCGACAATCACAGGGTACATTGTGGGCCTAACTGATAATCCTCCAGAGCAGGCAGGCTGGTGTGGAGGCAGTGGCTGTGTCTCCCAGTGTCAAACATAGTCCAGAAAGTGGTTTGACCTGATTTTGGAAGAAGCAGGAAGAAGCTGCCTGACAAGCCCTGCAAAATATTTAGCTGAAATCAACAAACAAGTCTCAGAACAAGCAAATAAACAGCGCATTAATTTATGGGATTTTAATGATGGAAGAAAAGCCCATTAAATCCAGGAATAGACAGCACGTGTGGAGGCAGCTCAAGACCACGGAAACTGAGCAAGAAGTAGTTGTGTGGGGAAGGCAGGCAAACAGCTGGGGGAAGGTGCTGGGGGAATGCCCGCTGGGCTCGGCAGCCTGGCAGGACACGGTGCCACGTTTCTCCTGTTGCTTCGAGTCCAGCCTGGGGGAAAAGTGCAAAGGCAAGCACAGCAGTAACATGCGACCTAGCTGGTAATTCTCATATGTTTCCAGGTTTGGATGGCTACACGTTCATTCTTTTTGCTGACATCTGCACCTAGTGAGACTGCCTCGCCCTCACAGCACAGGGGCACGTTTCATATCCCGCAGCTTTCAGTGACTGATTCTGCAAGACAGCAGTGGGAGGGGATGTTCCCCAGCAGCGCCCACGTTTCTGTGGGCTCTAAATGGCCTTCCTGTTGTCAGCATCAGCCCGAGGGCTGTTCCAGCAAAGGCAATTCATCACAGTCACACCGCCACCTCCCCTGCTCTCAAATATTAAGCTGGGTATTTGGAGGAGCCAAAGACTCCTCTCCCTGGGGAGCCGTCCCCACTAACAGGCAGGCCCTGAGCTTCCTCCATGAAAACCTGCGTGCAGATGATGAGCCACAGCGAGGAGAAGGTGCCGCAGGAGTGTCTCGAGGGAGCCGACTCCTGCTCTTGTCGTGGCTGAGCCTGCACTGGGAGCTGAGCTGCTGAAAGCAGATGAAGAGCAGCCACAGAGGAGCCAGCACAGAATGAAGTGCACAGCTCATCTGCTGGATGCTCTAATGCTTACTGACATCCCTGTGCAGACAGGGCCTTGCTTTCTCCACAGATTCTCAAGACTGCAAAGGCAAAGTGTTCAGCCTTTGCTCTTGATTTTGATTCAGCTCTGTGTTTGCCTTTGTACAAGTGGTGCTTATCTGCCTGCCTCTGTACCGTATACCCACAGGAGCCAGGGAAGGAGTGGAAGAAGATTACTCCTGGTGCTCTAGTAGCTTTAAGGGGAAATACAATTTTAATCCGCTGGACTACCAAGTTTCTACTGTCACGCACTCCATTCACAAAGTTGCAAAAAATTCAGCTGTGATTTAACTTGCCTGGTGCATCCACTTCCCTCACTTGATCTGGCCCAGAGTTCTCTTATTTGCTTCTTATTTCTGCTTCACCTTTTCAAGAGGTGCCAATGTCCTCAGCCAAGATGTGCCTAGGCTAGGCAGCCCGGTGTGCAGAAGAGGAGCTTGAACAGTTGACAGTGAAGTTGTCATCTCCCTCACACAAATGGGTCTGTTATTCCTGTTGCCGTCATGGTCAGGGCACACGTGTGACTCAGCCATCTCTGTCCTGGCCAAACCTCAAATACTATCCTTTTCCAAACTGCAGGACCTCAGAAAGTGAGGTGATGAAACCCCCACGATAAAATATTTTATTAGTACTTGGGAAAGATGGTGATGGAGGTTTGACAGAAATATTGTTTGAAATTGTATAGAAATGCAACCTTCCAAAAGGGCAGTTTTTACCATGCCATTCGGAAAAGGCAGAAGTCTCCTTAGAAGATAAGCGAAGGCTCCATTGGCACTCACCCTGAAGACTGGAGATATGTTACTTATTCTTATGCCACTGAGTTCAAAGAGGATACCCAAGTAAGAAAAAATAGCTGTAAGGATAAGGCCATCTTAAAGCACTAGTTCTATTCAGTTCAAGGCCTGCTGGAAAGGATAGTGATGAGTCCTATGGGATATGCAATGAGCCCAGCCAAATCTCTCATTTGAGGGAAAAGCGGGAGACCTATGAGGGATGGAAAAAGTCTGATCATCAAAGAAAGCTATGTCTTAGAGCTCAGGGATAAAGGGAGGACTGCCAAAAGCCAAGCTGAATTTGACCTTGCGAAGGAAATTAGAATAATAGTAAAAGGTTCTTCAGTCATAATAAGAAAATAAGGAAAGAAGAAAAGTGATTCTTGTGGGATGGGGATGCAGATGAAATGTAAGATGGTGGTGGACAGTGTGGTGAGTTACTCGCTTTCATCTTTAGGGATTCTACATTAATAGGTTTGAGGGTGTGGAAACAATTAAGTTGTGATCTACATATTAGTGAACTTCTAACCAACTGCAGTTTGCAGCTTGGGATATTCAAGTAAACCAGCTTCAAATTTGGTTTATCTTACTAGGTCAGGCTTAAAACTTCGGTGATTCGCAGATTCACAAGCACGTTGCTGCCTCAAGGGTGGGTCAGACAGTTCATCGCTCTAAAACTTCAAATTTAGCACACTTTTCTTGTCACGGTGAATTTTCCTGTCATAGATACCTTACTAAATAGAAAGGGGATTTCTGTTCCAAAGGGCTTGGAGCTAGGAAAATTATATGGCTAGGATCTAAGGTGAATTAAAGCAAGCACAATTACAGCAATTAACTTATATGTCTTCTACTTCTTTGGAAGAATGGCTAGTTTAGGCTGTAGTCATTTTAAGCTGATATAAATCCATGCTGCTGCTGCAATGGGACATCTCCCTCAGTTGTGTCCCTGACTTCCCATTCCCACTCCCTATCTTTGTGCTGGCATTAGCTGCTACGTAGAGGGATCAGAGTACTGATCCAACAGAAAGCCAGTTTGCAGTCTCCATTTCTCCCTGAAAAAAAATAAAAAGGAAAAAAGCCTAAATATTCACCACAGTTCTACAAGAGAGAGAACCTCAGGACCTTGTTGTATATATGTATTTATCAGAACATGGAAGAAAGTGATTTAAAAGGACATCCATACCTTGATCTGAACTGATGGAACTTCCTATCCTACATATCCATTGTGTTACATAGAAAAGATGAGTTTTCCTCCCATGCCACAGTTTATCCGTCAGCACATTGGTGTAACAATACTTACACTCAAAGAAACATCATTTCAAATTGCTTTGAAAAGTGCCATACAAATTAAAAGTGCATTGTAAATAAGAGCAGATACAAACATATACATCTCTAAAATTAGAGTCCATAGAAGATGACTTTCAAAGTGTTTATTCAAACAGCTCATGTTCCACAAATGAGAGTATGTCCCCTTTTATTTGATTGCCTTTTTTTTTTTTCATCATGATGCTCAATAACAATTACTGCCTCTGCAGAAGAAGCAAGCATCTGAGTTTGAAGGAGCAATTTCTTAAGGCTCTTATTAGGAAATGTTCAGCCATGTAATAATTCTGAAATGAAGGTTTCTCATTTAAAGAAAGAATAAATCTGACAGAGGTGAAATCTAGTAAAAGCTAACACATTTTCTTTCTCTTCATGTCTGTCTCATTTTCATGGTTGTTTTATCCTGCTCCTTATTCAAGTCTACTCACATTGCACCACAGTGCAAGCTGGTTCCTATCCCATAGGTGTTATGTGTATGGATATTAACAACATGAAGAGCTCTGAGCACACAGAAGATCTAGAATTTCTCAACTGGAAATGAGAAACATGTTGGATCCACTTAGTAAGGCCAAGAGGAACCGACCTCAGAAGGGAGGAGAGTTGTTCCCTTAAGAAGTTTTAACCGGTGCACTTGGAGAACAGTTTAACCCCAAACCCTTAATTACGATGGAAAGTGCAGGTCTTTATTCCTAACCTTTTCATCCCTCAGATAACCTGTTGTGCAAATGATGCCTGTTTTCCTAATAGGTTAAGAAGATGAAAGGGAATAACGCTATCTCTAAAAAAGCTTGCTTCCCTTTGGAAATTATGTGCCTATTATTCTTTTTAGCAGCTGGACTAATTAAAAGAGGAGCTAAAATACATCCCTGTTTTAGTTTTACTCAGTGTGCTTCATTTATGGATTGCAGACCATTGTTGAATAATCGGACTGCTTCTCCCAGTGAGCCAGTTTGCATCCTTTCCTAACTATTAGTGTGTGCTTTTACACAGCCATGAATGTGAGGGGAAAAAATGAAAGATTTTCTCACTAAAAAAATAAAAATAAAAATAAAAATAAAAATAAAAATAAAAATAAAAATAAAAATAAAAATAAAAATAAAAATAAAAATAAAAATAAAAATAAAAATAAAAATAAAAATAAAAATAAAAATAAAAATAAAAATAAAAATAAAAATAAAAATAAAAAAAGCTAGCATGTGAACACATGGTGAGGTCTACTATACTAAGCTGACTTGGTCCACTTACTAAACATGTAGCTATAAAATTCAGAAATAAATATTTCTGTTGATCCTAATAGGACATAGGTTTGCTTCAGCATGCTCCTACAGTAGTGCCTTTTTTACACTTGCAAGCTTCCACTCTTGACTGGGCTGTGATAAACAAATCATAAACCCACAACACCTCTGCTCCAACGAGAGAAGAATTGTTACTTCAATAAAAAGTCATTTTTGAGGTCTCCATCAAGTCCTTAACAGGAGTTCCCATATGACTTCCAAAGCTTGTACCTCACTCCACACTGCCTTGTTTTGCTTTGTCTATAATAAACATCAAGTATCTCAGTGCAGTGTAACTGAAAGGAAAGCCAGGTAAAAACCGTGCTTCCTCTTTGTGGTGTATAGGAGTTGCCCATCTAAAAGCTATAGCAGTGGGTTAATGAATAAAGAGCATTAAGTGAAAATAGGAGTGTCCATTCAGCCATCTACACTACAAAACCCTGATGGTCCCAGTACCCCTCAGCCAACATCACCTCAGTTGCGATGCCCACCAGTTGTTCATGTTCTACCCATTTTCCTTCCAGAAAACCTGCCCGCCCTGCAGCCCCTCCTCGCCTGCCCTACCCCTGCTGAGGAGCAGCCCGGCAGGTAGGCCTCAGGCAGGGTGCTCTTTCTTATTAGAAATGTCCCGCTTCGCTTCTTCCTACATTTCAGCAGCCCTTTCTTCCAGATAGTGAGCTGTAACACACAAAACAGAGCTCTACTCCATACACTCCAAGTAGCAGCTCTGCTCCTTTCTCCTTTTTCTTGTACAAAGCCCTTATAATCCCTGCCTTCCCTCTGGGGACAGGCCAGTTGGCCCACAGGCCCGGAGCGCTGCAGCAGGCGTACACGCCTCCACCGCATCTCAGATGCTGTTCCAGTTTAAACCTCGCACTCCTCAGCACGCGTCTTCCCCCTGCCCTCAAAACACCACAGCTTCCTCTTTCTGTATCTTTTTGTCATGGCTGGATTTAAATTACAGGCCATCATCTATGCCACGAGCTGGGATGTTTTTAGCATCTAAAGCAACCTGCAGAAGTCTGCCCTAAACCTCCCCGTCCTTCACTTTCTCCTCTGTAATTATGAGACGGCATTTTTGATCTCATTATTGGCACCGTGGCATTGCATGTTCATCCAAGAAGGGCTGTGACAGGGCTGTAAAACAGCCAGGATAAGGCAGAAACTGAGTTTGCTACATTACCCAGCAGGCCTTGATTTGTTTCTGGGATAGAGAAGCTTATTCTGGCCAGGAAAATTACACTAGTGTGATTGGGAAGAGATTTTGTTTTTCCTGTGCTGCAGGACAAGGAACAGGAGAGGGTGTGAACGCGGCACTTTTGAGATAGTGGCAGCATGCATGAGGTTGGAAAGCCCAGCCTTCGTTAACAGGGCTGGGGAACAAAGCCAGACTGCTGTGATATGGGAGAATATTTGGGAATCTGTAGAAAAGAAACAGCTGTAATATTTAAATCTATGAGAACATAACATAGGGACATGCCTGTGTTAACCATGGAGAAGTGGTGCCGGCCCTGTCTTGAGTGTTTGCTTGCTGTAGCGGTGTCAGACCTGGACCAGGTTGGCAGTTAACGTTGCCTGGATAGAAACAGCCTACGCAGACAGCAGCAAAATCCCTGAGCCTCCACCTCAAGCTGTACGCAGCTGCCCTGGGGCTGTAGTTCAGCCCTAGCCAAGGACCGCAGGGTGCCCCCGAGCTGCCGGCCCTATGCCCCTGCGGTGGGGGGGGCAACAAGCCAAACCACGGGGCACCGGAGGGCTTAACGGGACTCCTGGGAGCCCCTCGAGGTAGCCTCGGGGTTGAGCATGAGTAACCCCAGCTTTCCTCCAAAACAAAAAGCGAATCTCTCCCCCTTTGTCCATGCTAGGAACCTAAACGTGTGAACTGAAGTAACCCATTTGCTAAGATTGAATGCATCTGGATGCATCTGAGTGCATCTGGGCTCCACTTCTCTAGACAGAGGACGAAGGGGGAGGGGAGGAGAGATTGGGGAGGGTTGAGATAGGCAGGAGCACACACAAACACATATATTTTTAAGGAAATATGAGTCACTTGCACTTCAAGTTTATTCCAAAAATCAACTCCCAGACCTCCCCTGACTCCTGCCCCCAACTCCAGAGGCAGGCCCTGTGCAACTGGGTGTGATAAATAGGGATAAAAATTGGATACATCTGTGGGGAGGAGGCAAAATGCTATTTTCCAACCTGCCCTGACATGCTCAGGGCACCGCACTTTTGAATCCTTCCCCTGGCTCCAAGCACCCCTCCCACCGCTGTGTGCAGGGCGAGCACCGACGCCAGTGACTCCTCTGGAGACAGGGCACAAAGGCACAGCGAGGACGGACAGGGCAGAGGGGTGGCTGTCCTCAATGTGGGACCCCCAGGCCCTTCAGTCACTGCCCCCGGTGCATGAGGAGCTGGTGCTGGGGAGAACAGGTGGGCAATAAGCCCCTCCACAGCACCCTGCCGCTGGGCAGCCACTGCCCATGCCTAGGAGTGCTCTGGCACATGGCAGAGGGACAGGCTGCCGCGGGGACAAAAAGTGGGTGCACGTGGGACAGTGAAACCGTGCTTTGTGCTGGTGCCCCTCGGGGAAGTCTTTGACAGGAGGTCAGTCTCCCTGTCGCCTGCACCCTGGGCCCCCAGGACCAGCAGGGAAGGACACCACAGAGGCAGACCCTCTGCCTCAGCCCCCAGAGAGGCGGGCTCTGTAGCCCCGTCCTTGACGCTGATTATTTATAGCCGTCACGATCGGGTTGCCTGCATACCTGGCACATGCCCTGGTCTGATGCGTCCCCCCGAGGTGCTTACCTGGCAGTTAATGTTGCCACAACCCAGCGGCTCGAAGGTCGGGCGATTCGGGGGCACTGCACCTCCCAGTGCTCAGCGCTGCGGCTCCTGAGGAGGCAGCCCGCGGGATGCTGACAGCCATCTGCAGCTTCAGCTGCTTCCAGGTGTAAGCAGCCCACGTTCGTGGCCACAACGACAGCAAATCTGCACTCACCAGTAAATGCCTTTTGCTTAACCTTATCAAGAAGAAACTGAACATGCTGGTTCAGCAGAATCTGGAGCGAGGCTTGGCTATAAAAAAGATCATTCTGCTTTAACGAGGCTTCCCCTTCGAAAGAATAATATTGGCAGAACTAAAGCCCAGATCGGAAACAATGTGTGGCTTTTGTTTTCTTTTTTTCCTTCACTTTTTTCCTCCCTTGCCTTCATTCTTGGTGTTGGGGCTGGAGAGGAAAGTTTCTGTCTTGCCAAACTAAACAAATTACGCTTTACAATTCGGAGACTTAAATGCCTCTTTTTATCATCATTTCCTTAGCACTGAGTGTTGAGAAAATAAAGCAGTAGTAAGTGAAGTGATTGCATACCCTTTTCTTGATGGCCATTGGCAAACAAATCCAGCCAGTTGTTTCTCTTTAAGGCTATTAACTTTGCCTGGAAATCATCCCTGGGCAGACCTCCCCCCACACATGCTCTGTGCTGGCGAGAAAGGAATAAATAAAGCAGAGCCCCTTCTTTCTATTATTACCATCCCTGCAGATCTCTCCACTGCCCATGACAGCCCGTGAGCTCAAACCCCTCTGACCACACTGAAGGAATGGGACTGATCTGGCCGTGCCGGGAACGCAGACGCTGACTTACGGTACCTCTCGGCAAGCAGGAGATGAGCAGGAGCTGGAGGAGGGTCAGTCCTATGTGTGTCCAGAGGGCTCGCTCCATACTGGCCAGGCCGGTGCAGCGGTGTGACTGCTCAGCAAGGGAAAGCAGGCAAACAGCTTTTACTGGGACCTCACCAGCTCCAGGCTGCGAGGGATCTCGGATTTCAGACCTCGGCTCGCTCCCATCCTCACCAGAGGGGAACTACCTTCAAGAGACTTCTCAGGCGTCCAGAAGCACGACGTCACCCCAAACCTCTCCAACTGCTGCCTTAACCCTTTCTGGACTCTGGCAGGCGATCCCTTTTGTGATGGGTTTGTTGTCTCGCACTGCTCAGCTCTGAGATAGCGATTTTCATCTCGGAAAGAAAGATATAGTAAAGGGGGGAGAAACAGAAATATAACTTTCTATTCATGAGTCATCCCTGTTGCTGTGGTGAGTTGAAGTTACAGAAGTCTCCAGAAGGAGGCACTTGGTACGTGCTCCCTCTGGGTGTGCAGGGCCGATGTGTCCCCAGGGTGCTGCCCTTGCCGCCGGGCTGGGCGTGGGGTGGGTGTGGAAGGGGATTCCTGGCCCACCGTCCTGTGACTGGACAGCCCGGCTAAGTGACATGTGCCATTTTACAACGCACTTAAAATAGACGTGCTTTTTTATGGCAGGCCAGATGAATGAATGGGGCTCACGAAGTGTTCGCTCCCTCCACAGTGGATGAAAACCGCAAAACACAAAAGGAATCACTTGGAATACAAGCGCTTGAGCTAGTCAGAAGCTTTTTACGGACTCCGTTCTGCCAGAAAATGCAACTTTGGCAAAATTGAAATGTTTTGTCGGAACATGTTGATATTGAGGAAATGTTCAATCCAAACAAAGGACACCATTGCATTTTGATTTTATCTTTGCGTCATGTTTTGGTTTGCCTTTTCTATTAGTACATGCTACTGATTTTACCTGTCTTCAGCTCATATTTAATAGCCGTATACTTCATTTTTCCTAATATTCTTCTTGCAAAATGTATCAATACTATCCAAGGGAAATATTTCATGGTTCTACATCAGATTTCCTCAATTTCACATCTGTAGTGAATTTTCAAAATGTAGATCATTTTCAAAATGTGAAGGGTAAAAATTGGCATTTTCTGCAGAGTAGAAACCCAAGTATCTCAAAGGTTTTTACAAATACCTTCAGCTGTTTGTAAAGCTCTTAGGCATGTTGAGCAACCTCAAAAATTTGCAAGCAGTAGCCAATGGAAACCTTGAGTAATTTACTGCAGTGGAAAATCCATTACGCCTTCAGGTGGTCTTTCATGGGATGAATTCCTTTATCCAGACATCTCCTTAGGTTATCCTTGTCTAACAACCTATAGACTTTTAACTGTGAACAGTCTTTGTAGTATCTGTGCACCTTCCGTATAAAACAATACTGATGTGTTCATGACCATCTTTTTCTCTAAATCTCTTAACACGGATGCAAACATACCCACTGAGATTGCTGATGTAAGAAGACATGAGACAGATGCCAAGATTTTGACGATTACAGCACACAGCTCTACTCAGTACATAGTATTTAAAGTTCATTTTGCACTTAGCTGCCATTTGATTTACTGCATGGCAGTGGAACTGATGCTAACTGCAAATTTCCTTCAGGGCACAGCCACCTACTTTGGCGTGGGGACCTCCACAGGCTGCAGTATGGATATCTACCTGCTCCACAGCCTGATGGGGAATCTCCTCTCTGCCATGGAGTGTGCCCAGGTGGCCAACAAGGCCAACAGCATCGTGGTTTGTATCAGGAATAGTGTAGCCAGCAGGACCAGGGAGGTGATCGTCCCCCTGTACTCTGCCCTGGTGAGGCCTCACCTTAAGTACTGTGTTCAGCTTTGGGCCCCTCAGTACAAGAAGGACACCGAGGCCCTGGAGCGTCTCCAGAGAAGGGCTACAAAGCTGGTGAAGGGCCTGGAACACAAGTCCTGTGAGGAGCGGCTGAGGGAACGGGGGTTGTTTAGTCTGGAGAAGAGGAGGCTCAGGGGAGACCTTATTGCTCTCTGCAACTGCCTGAAGGTGTGGGGAGCTGGGGGTCGGCTTCTTCTCACAGATAACCAGTGACAGGACTAGAGGGAATGGCCTCAAGTTGCGCTAGGGGAGGTTCAGGTAGGAAATGAGGAGACATTTCCTCTCAGAAAGCAGTCAGGCTTTGGAACGGGTTGCCCAGGGAAGTGGTGGCATCACTGTCCCTGGGGGTGTTCAAATTGGCTGGAACTGGCTGGAACCAGCTGGAATCGGCTGGAACAGAATGGAACTGGCTGGAACAGGCTGGAACTGCCTAGAACCAGCTGGAATCATCTCGAACTGACTGGAACTGGCTGTAACCTGCTGGAACTGGCTGGAACTGAGGGGAACTGTCTGGAACTGTCTGGAACTGAGAGGAACTGGCTGGAACTGACTGGAACTGGCTGGAACTGGCTGGAACTGACTGGAACTGAGGGGAACTGGCTGGAACCATCTGGAACTGACTGGAACCGGCTGGAACTGACTGGAATTGGCTGGAACTGACTGGAACCGGCTGGAACTGGCTGGAACTGAGGGGAGCCGGCTGGAACCAGCTGGAACTGACTGGATCTGGCTGTAACCGGCTGGAACTGACCGGAACCAGCTGGAATTGACTGAAACCGGCTGGAACTGACTGGAACTGGCTGGAACTGATTGGAACTGGCTGGAACTGACTGGGACCGGGTGGAACTGGCTGGAACTGAGGGGAACCAGCTGGAACTGACTGGAATTGGCTGGAACTGACTGGAACCGGGTGGAACTGGCTGGAACCATCTGGAACTAACTGGAACTGGCTGGAACAGAGGGGAACGGACTGGAACTGGCTGTAACAGGCTGGAACCAACTGGTACCGACTGGAACTGACTGAAACTGACTGGAACCATCTGCAACTGGCTGGAACTGAGGGGAACTGGCTGGAACTGACTGGAACCGGCTGGAACTGGCTGGAGCCAGCTGGAACTGACTGGATCTGGCTGTAACCGGCTGGAACTGACTGAAACCGGCTGGAACTGGCTGGAACTGACTGGAACCGGCTGGAACTGACTGGAACCGGCTGGAACCAGCTGGAACTGACTGGAACTGGCTGGAAAAAACTGTATCCGGCTGGAACCAGCGGGAACTGGCTGGAACTGGAACTGGATGGAACTGACTGGACCCGGCTGGAACCAGCTGGAACTGACTGGAGCCGACTGGAACCGGCTGGAACTGACTGGAACTGGCTGGAACTGGAAGTGGATGGAACTGAGTGGATCCGGCTGGAACCAGCTGGAACTGACTGGCACCGGCTGGAACCGGCTGGAACTGACTGGAACTAGCTTAAACCAGCTGGAACTGAGGGGAACCGGCTGGAACTGACTGAAACTGGTTGGAACTGGTTGGAACTGGCTGGAACTGAGGGGAGCTGGCTGTAACTGACTTGAACTGGCTGGAACTGACTGTACCCAGCTGGAACCAGCTGGAACTGACTGGAACCATCTGGAACTGGCTGGAACTGAGGGGAACCAGCTGGAACTGACTGGAACTGGCTGGAGCTGACTGGATCCGGCTGGAACCAGCTGGAACTGACTGGAGTTGACTGGAAAGGGCTGGAACTGACTGGAGTTGACTGGAACGGGCTGGAACTGACTGGAACCGGCTGGAACTGGTTGGAACTGGCCCTGTCTGGCACAAGACAGCCTTGGCTGCTCCTCACAGAAACCGCATTGCAGCCCCTGTTACCAGCACCTCACTGGGAACAACCAGGACAGTCATTTAGTTTCCACACAGGACTATATGTCATAGTAGCTCCTGTTCACCTCCATAGTCAGCTCTTGTAAAAGGTGAAGAAGGTGAAGGTGACAAGTGGAGAACCCTCTGTGGCCGTGGGGATCATTGCAGTGACAGTCCACAGCAAGCTGAAAACGATGTTATGACAAGCTGACTAAAGCTTTCCCCTGTATTTCCCCCTTTTTTTTTTCTTCATTACTTCCCACACAGACAACTGAAGCTAGTCACTCTCCTCTGTGTTTAAGAAAAAAGAAATGAATTCCCCCAAAACAGATGAAAATAGAGAGCCCTTACCTCTTCACAAAGAAACATGAATTTTAATGTTTATGGAATCATAAGTAGTTCATTTCGTACCCTGTTATTTCTAATAAATAATGAAATTATTTAACCTAGTAAGTCCTTTTAAGACTGAAAGTTGGCTTATACATACCTGAGGTTTAGCTGAAACTGAGGGGGAGCCCCACGAGGATCCAGACCCAAATCTGTCCTCGATGTGTCAAGTCAGGGGAAATCCCAGAGCATTGAACAAGGCTGAACACAGGGAACCAAAGAGTTAAGGACAAGCGTAGAGGACCTAATACATAGGTTTTTCATAAAGGCCAGAACCATTGGGGGAAAAATAGCCACAAGGGCCACAAGTATTTGTTTATTTGAGCCAGTTGCTGTGGCAAGTCGTTCAATATGGTGGAAAAGGAGTAGCTGAGGTTGTGCCTCTGTCCTGTGTAAGGAGCAGTTCTGCAGGGACACCTTCAGTTTTAAGCTGGAAAAGAGGTCTTTCTATTTTATGGAGGACTGGGCTAAGGAAGGGGAAAGCTGACTGGTCTTCGATATCTCTTATTTTTCTTGTCTCTGAAGGAAGTTAGTTATGTCCTCCAGGGAATATAATTGCACTCAGTGTCACTCTAAAGGGCTTCGTTTAGCCCTTTGCAAACTCAAGTTGCATTGGTGGATCCACTGCATCTGTAGAGGATGGCTTGTCAGTCAAAAGAGTGAATACAAACATGATCCCATAGATTTTACATGATCAAGTAGATTTATCCTATTTACACTGGTTGTTTGGTGAGGTGTAGGTTTAGCTCTGGGTAACTTACACAGTGCTCCTGAATGCACTTACTGCATTCCTATTAAGATGCAGAGACCAAACCAGGCAGATCACACCAGCCAAATATTTCAGGCTTTATGTAATTCTGCATGAAAGAAAGCTAAAAGCTCTTAGCCATGCGTCTGTGCTGCTGAGGAATCTCACTCTAGCATTTGGCTGCAGTGTTTGTATCTGCCCTATTGCTGAACATACTTAAGTACAGGTTTGAAAATTACATTCCACTGACACTGAATTGTAAAACAGATCTGCAAAAATGGATAGAGTTAATGTATCTTCTAGTCATTATAAACTACCTAGCAACCCACTTCAACCTAGAGTAAAACAAGCGCTTTGATAATTAATAGTTAGCCACTGGAGTAATAGTTAATGTGTAATTAATACCACTAACTTCTAATAATCCACCATGAAAAACATGAGACATGAAAACACTGTGTGGTTCAGTCTGTAAGAAGAGCAAGAATGCCACCATTTTATAGGGGAGAAAAATTGAGGCGCTGAGGTTCGTATCTTGTAGCAGTGCCAGAATGAGTTCACCCCTGTTTGGTACTTAAAGCTCTAGACTGTTCTGCTTGAGAGGACTCAGTGAAGAATAATTAGGGATGGATGTACAGTTCTGAATAAAATCAATTTTGGTTTGAAATAAAATCACTGTTTCAGAGTCAGAAGGGCTTTTTTTTTTTTTTTTCAGCCAGAATGTTTAGTGAACTTTTTATTTCCCTTCACAAGGCATCCTTCTTACAGAAATATTTTGAGCCCATTTCTTTCTCTTCTCCCAGGCAAGATTCCCACTGAAACTAGTAGAGTCTTCTGCAAGAGAAAGAGTTTGAATCATCCAAGCTGAAATGTGCTCCCAGCAGAGTTGGTGGAGTTAGGTCTTGAACTTTAGTGACTGCCCGGTAATGCCCATCATACTTGAACAAAATCTGAAGAAACCATTTGTGAGACATTGTAAAAGAAAATGGACCCTCTGAAAGGCTGGAAAGGGCTTGTATATCACAGGAGAAATAAAGTTCAAATGAAACTCAGACTTGGAGCTTTAAGAGTAGCAGCAACAGCAGTTAATGAAAGATTAGCACTAATGTTTTATTCCTTCCCTCAAATCATTGTTGTTGAATGAGGGAGCCCTTTCAGAGGAGAAATTACAAAGCGTTTGCCTTTAAAACACTGCTTTTAATAGAAATCACAGACCTTACTATAACATCCGAGGAACATTTTATAAGTTTCTGGGAGTATTTAGAGTATACTTTGCCCTTTTAGCTTCAAGTTCTGCCAAATGTGTGCAATGCAATATCAAGCACTTATAAACCACAGTAGAATTGCGGCAGCCATCCTACAAAGGCACCTGCAGGCAAGGGCACTTTGTGGGGCTTTTTCTGACCCAAGCTCCACAACCTATTCCCAGCTCTACGCGGGATGTTAATCCTCGGTGACCGAAGCATCACAGTCAAAGAAAGCAAATTGGATGAGAATGGGAGAAGCCAAAAGAGCAAGGAACTGTAGTGCCAGCACACATTACAGCTCCTGACCTAATGGGACTTGTAATGGCAATAGTAAAGCCTGTATTCGTTAAAAAGATTTTGTCAGGAAAATTGAGGTAGTTTAAAGTTTAGGATTCCAATTATGTTTCTGGGCAGGTGATCAACAAAATATGGCCAGAAAAATATGACTCCTTAATGGCACCTAACAAGCAGTATGGTTTTTGTTTTGTTTTGTGTTGTTCTTTCAGTTGGTACTGCATGTCTTAATCTGTCTGGATGTGGGTTTTTTTCAGTGATCCTTCTGTGTTTCTCTTTTGTATATAGTCTATGATGATCTTCATCATAGCAATGTGTAAAAAAAAAAAAAAAGAGACAGGTAGAAGATTTGGTTTGAATCTAAAACTAGCCATTAGTCAAGCCTACTTATCAATCAGTCAGACACTGATGTTACACTCTAAGGAGGTAACAGGAAAGGGTTGCAGTTACGTATTTCCCTATATGGAGGTGAACAATCTCAAAATTCAATTGTTGTTATGATACATATTTTGCTTCATAGATTAATAAATAAGGTTTTGTAGGTTAACAAATAAGGCTTTTAATCTGTACAGTAGGCTCAAACTGATCACCAAAACAACGACACAGGACATTAGCAACTGCTTTTTTTTGTTTGTTTGAAGTTGGACATTTGATAATCATGCTAGCACGTGAGCCAATGGGGAAGCCAAGAAGAGAACATGTGTTTGAGTCAGAAATCTAATGATGCTCAACCTGGAAGGCCAACCTAGCACTGGAGCATGAAGTCCACTCAGAAGAAAGTGTACATGAAATAAAGCTCAGAAAAATGTATGTTGGAAGCAATTGGTGGAAGGTCAGCTTTTCAGAGGTGCTGATTGTCTGCATTTCCAAACTGGAAATGTAGAATTGCAGCACTTCTTGAAATGTGATTCAGAATGAGATGTAACTGCATTGCAGTTAGATAATAAGTGATGTAAGACTTGAGCAGTGCTACCTTACAAATTAAGAGCTTAGTCTAAAGTGCAGGTTTTTTGTGATCTCCTTTTCTTCTTTCATTGATCCCCATTATAGCTGAAATTAAGGCTCAATTTCTGTCCCTGTAGGTTGAATTTGCCAAAATGTCCTCATGAATGTTCTATGAAGAAATCAGGCTAGGAACAACTGTAAAATTCTAATTACAAAGAGTAATGAAATCATTCACCCTTTATATAGTTGTCTTATATGTGGTACAAGTAAATAATCAACAAATGTGCAGTAACATATTATTATCTATTTCCTCCTGATGCATCTTTTGGGAGTTCTGCCATCAATCATTTAATACCGTCTTCTGCTAATCGCTATGCAGTTTTTCTGTTCTTCTCCCTTGATTGACTTGACTGACCTTGATGAAAAGGGTGGACCTGAAGAAGATGACAAAGACAATAAAAATGTACTCATTCAGAAAGAGAGAGTAAGATTGCTAAAACTGAAATGTGAATCAGCTGAGATCTTTCAGATCAGTAATCCATTCTTAGAGTAATCGGACAAGGTCACCGGAGTATTGCAAAATTTGATCTCATGATATAAAATGATATACTGAGCAAAATCTCAGGCCATTATGCAGCCATCTTTTGAATTTTATTTTAAAATTCATCAGCATCTTCAACTACTGCAAAACCAGGTGCTGAAAGGCTGAGATGTAGCATCTCGTCCACCTCTTCTGTCTCTATCAGACACTGAAGTGGCAGTTGACAGTCCTGATGATCCTGCTTCCTCATATGTATTCTCCCTGTCATCCCTGTCATCTTTGAATTCTGGCATGCCAGACTACTATTGATGTTTCACTTAAAAACACAGAAAAAAAAAAAAAACATCATAGAAATTGTTTCCTGCTAAATTTTTTTTTTTATTATATTTTAGGCCTTGATATCAGGATATGAATGAGCAAGATCATATGTTGCAACATACTGTCCTTGGGTAAATTTAGACTGTGTAATTCCTAAGCACACATCCCACTCACTACCCTTAAATTAATTCTTATAGGAAAAGCTGTCTTGCAATCTGTCAAATCACTAACTGTCACACTTTTCAGGAATGCCTACCCAGTGGGTAGTAGGATATGTTTATATCAGGAAATCCCCCTTGGCATATCTAATGCAACAGAAAAATGCATCTTAGTATAATTCTGTTATTTATAGCTATGTAAATGAAAGCCAATGAGGTTTAGATAATTTATAAGCTGCTAATCAAGGAAAAAGACTCTATGCACAAAACCCATGAGCTAAAAAGTTTGTTCAAGTTATTGGAAGACTTTGTATAGCTCATAAGGCCTCTGTTTAAAATATCCATGAAGATACTTACACAATACTGATTGCAGTGGTATTTTAAGCTCTGACTTAGAAAAGACTTAAGCATGTGCTTAACTTTGTTTAAATCAGTAGTTCTACTGAATTCAGTACGGCTAAATGACGTAATTTTAAGTCTTAGAACCCTAAAGGCCTTAGCGGGTAACCATAACTGAAATTCAGGGAAGTGACAATGCCAGAAGTCACATGAAATCTCTCTGCCTGAGTCTTGGGCTCCCTGAACTTCCCACACCTCTGGAGTCGTGGAGCACTGCTGTCATCACAGTAGTTGCTACCCCAAGGAGCAAACAGGCTCTCCTTTGCAACATGTTGCCTGCTTAATACAGAGAATAAAAAGAAAGAGATTCCATCAGACCAGATTTCCCACAATGAATTAACAACAGACTGGCACTGGACTATTCACTGCTTTGTAGACATTGAAAGAGTGACAGGAGTTTCTAAATAAGACAGCCTTCAGCATTCATTGTTAATAGGCATATCAGGGTTTTCAGTAAATATTTATGTAGCGGCCTCCAGGATTAGAAATCAACACTGACGCTTCCCTTTAAAGACTGAAAATCTCAATTGAAGCAAAGTGAAAGATTTTACTATACCATTGTCTCTCCTCTGGACTGTTAGCATTTAGTGGTGTGCATGCTGACAGAGAGGGTATTGATTTTTTTTACTTCAAACATTTCTTCATAGAAGAGAAGCAACAAAAAGGAGTAGAAAAGAAATAATAGTGATTCTTGTTTTCTTCAGCAGCACTTCGATCTTACAAGTATAAGCTGTAAAAGAAAGGAATAGTCTGTTCCATTCCAGTCTGTCCTGCTAGAGAATCCACATTTCTACATCCTTGTTACTACCTCTCTGTCCTGAAACCACAATCAGAATACATGCCTACTGACAGCATAGCTATAAGTTCTGATATCTATTCATGGGTCCCTGAGATCTTTCCAAATTCCTGTTGCACTACAACACACAATATCATGCAAGGAGAGAAAAGTCTACGTGGAAAAGTCTGTTTGAAGTAGCCTAAAACACTTCAGGAAGGACCACAGAAAAGCCAGTCTTGGATCCAGTAGAGAATTTTAGTTTTTCCTAAAAGGGTATTTACAATTGCATGTTTTTTTCCCCTATATGTTATTGTCTAACGATAATTCCATTGTTTGCATTCAGTCAGTGTCTTCTCTGTGAAGAATGTCTTGGCCATTGACATTTGTTTTAGATTTCTCTTCATTTATTTTTAAACCAAAACAGCTTGATCCAAAGCCACTGAAGTGAATGGAAAGTCTACCACTGAGTTCCGTGGCCTTCAGAACAGGCCCATAAGGATCCTTAATCATCAGCTGATACAAATTTGGCTAAAATGGATGGCCACATCTATGCTGCGTTGAAAGAGAAGCCTCTCGAATGCCTGTGAGCCTGGTTTGTTTCCTTTCCTGCCTGCCTGTGTCGATTTACCCCTTGGCCAGCCTGGGAATACAAGGTCCTGTAGATGCTGGCAGTGGTGCTCTGGTTGTACCTCAAGCCATGTCTGGTCGCTCACCCTGTAGCGGATAAATCATTCATCCCCTGGAGCAGTCGTGGGGCCATCCTTTGCAGGCAGTATAGGTATAGTTAATATGAGCGCACCACTTCAGATAACTTGGTCACCTAGATCCATGTGACTACAGGCTAGACTGTAAATTAAATATAATAATTCTGTGTTACATGTGCTAATGAACCAGGAATTTCCCAAACACTGACAAAGCAAGCATTAAGAATTAATCTCCCGTGTGGGCTGTTTATGTTCTTACAATCCCAAACTGGTTTTCCATGCTTTCAGCCGTAGCCACTGTCAAAGACGGGAGCACAACTGAGTATATCCAGCTACTTGATTTCTGATGGAAATTCTTCTCTTGCTGATGTTCTGGAGTTTTGTTTCACAAACATCTTTTTAAAATGTTTTGGTTTGTTAAAATTTGTGAATTGTGCGTTTTTCCTGAGTCACCTAGCAAGCACTGGCTTTTAGACAATATCTTGTAACAGCAGCATCTCAAGGCCCTATCAATACCAGCACTTTGAAATGGATAGGTAGTTTTCATGTGCAGCTTTTACCTCAACCTAATCTGGTGAATTTACGTGAGGACTGCATGCCATACAAGAAAGTAAAATGCAAAGTCCAGAAACTCCTATTTCAGGGGATGTATTCCACTGGTTTGGTTTGCCATTCAAAATATTGGCCTCTTCTGCAGAGTACAGGTGCCAGAAGGCTGGCAGGTAAGTACCACATGAGGGTCTGGCCTTCAGTGCACTGGATTTTTCAGTGCTTCTCTGCCATTTTATCAGGGCACAGCCTTTCTGGCCAGCACAGATGAGCTATGTTAAATGTTTTATGATTTTCTCAACCAAAACAAGCCACGGGGGTTACAGTGAAAACAAATAAAAGGGAACAACAAGATACAGATAAGAGAGTTCTGCATATTCCTGGATATGAATGGAGTATCTTTAGCATTATATCATCCCTTTCCTCCATGTGATCCTAAGGTGGAACCAGAGCTTTTTTTTTTTTACAGCCCCTTCCTTTAAAGTATGGCGTGTCAACTGCAAGAAGAGGCGAAAAAAGCTTAATCAATAGCACTCCAAAACAAGTTGGTGAGACTTTATTTTTTTTCCTCTGTACATAGGCACAGAGTAAACAGGTTAATCAGTTTAAGATTCTTGTGTAAGGTCACAGTGCTTGGTATGATTTACTGGAGATGAAATTTGGCAGGCAATATGTTCATAATATGATCTAATCATGTTTGGTAGTGTGGGGAAAGAAATAAAGAAATTGGCTGAGAGGACTGCTTAAAAATTGGCAACCTTGCAAATACTGTGACTTCTCTATGGAAATCTCATCAGAATGATGAGCCAGCCAGCTTTTCAGAGCCTGTCCAGAATTTTTCCTTTCAAAATATTTGTGCATGAGTGATAATGGATACCTCCTATTACTGGATGGCTCTTGCAGTGCACTTCAGGACTGACCTGAAGTATCCCCTGCCATTTCAGTGTTGGACTCCAAACTGCTCTGCCAAAAAGCCACGCTCCTCAATCTCCCTTTTTCTCTCAGGTCTAGGGTTCATAAATCTGTTGGAATATTGTCACATAAATGCAGTCAGGCCACATGAGATTGTGTAGTGTCCTGCCCCCAGAAATGACCAGGACCATAAATTTCAACAGATACAGACAATAAAATCATTTGGATAATCTGCTCTAGCCCACAGTCCCATCCTGTTCTCCACTGATAAAGACTAATTCAAGTCCTAAAGTGTTTATGGTTTACCAATTGCAATCCTCACCTCTGGCTACCTACCGGTGTGTCTAGTAACCCTTTTACGCTTGCTAAGATCTTGCTGCCAGGGGTATGCTGTGGAAAAGATCCATTATGTCCATCAGAAAAAAAAAAAAAAAAAAAAAAAAACTTTGTTCCTTCTCTTTCTTCCTTTCTCTCAGACAGTTTTGACCTGTACACTTTGTTTCTCAGACATAATAGCTTTAATTTCTTTCTCTCCTTCCATAAGGCACCTCAGAAAGGGCTGCAGGGAAGTCTAGGCCACCAGCTCGTCTCTACCCACTGCTTTGTGCTCATGGAAATTCCCTTGATTTCTGCCCTGCAGTGGTCATTGCTGTTCCAAGCCCAGAGCTCCTCACAGCTCACGCACGGCCACCACTGGCCCCATCTGCCGCAGCCTCAGATGTTCCTGCTGAACTTCTGTCTCCACCTGTGCAATTCCCCATTATTTCCAAGGTGGACCCCACTGTCAAGAAGCCCTGTTTTTGTGTGCAATGGTGCCACAAGCCATTGCCAAATTTTACCATAGGGCTCATGATTTCTTTTCTCCCTTCGTGCACTTTTTTCCCATATGCTCAAAGACTCGGGGATGAGGTCCCATTGCACAATCACTAGAAGATGTCTGAAATTTTTGCACCAAAAAAATTGGTCACGTTAAAAATGAAAAATAGTAGCACCACAGTCACTAAAGAATGATTCATCATTCTGTAAAGTTTTGGCAACGTGACAAGGGGCAAATGTTCAGGAAAAGAGAATATTTTCCCAGTGCTAGTAAAACGTTCAACAAAATAAATACAAACTCCCTGGAGATCACTGGCAATAAACATTTAATTTCAGCCTCCACAGAAATGCATCGTTGTTTCTATTATTTTTGTAGTTCCCCGGGATAAGAAATCTATCTGTGAAAGATTAATCTCTAGATAGTGGGTTTCCCATGAAAGGCATTTACCTTTTCTGTAGTCTCTTTGGACTCTTTGAAAACCACCACAGGGCCATTCTGAGCATTAATTGCCATTAATTGCTTGGTGCGGGGTGCAGCCTTGGGCATGCACTGCTAGAGAGATTCTTTTACCCTTGCAAATTGCCATCGATTTAGCCATCTTACCTGCTGTGTAAAATAACTTTTGATTTATGAAAAGAGAACTAAATAGGTACTGGGACAGTGTAACAGCGAGCTCCGTAACACATTCTGCGAGGACCTTTACTTGAGGTGGAAACCCCAGGTTGGAGCAGCTGTCTCTGTCTCAGGCAGGAGCCCTGGTTCCCAGAACTGCTCCACCGTGGAAAGTGGGCCTGGTGGTGGTTCAGCAAGCGCCGCCCAGAAACATGAGGTGTTGGTCATTAAACCTGACCGATAGCCTGGCTGAGGGAAACACTTTGGGAGGACGGGCTGGCTACAAGTGTTCGTCAGCTCCTCCAGCTCCTTCGCGAGCAGGAGAGGGGAAGTGGAAGATCTCTAACATCAAAGCAAAAGGTTGTGGTCTATAAAACTGAGGAATTCACAAAGGACAGGAAATCCTAGCAGGTGAGAGGATCAAAGAAACATGTTTTCACAGCAGAAGGGATTTTCTTAGTGTGGGGGAATAGCCAAAGTCAAAACAAACTGTTCTGTAGCAGGAAAGAAAAGAGTGAGTGAAAGGAACACTGTGCCTGAAGAACAAAATCCTTTTCACCAGTTTTTCAAGTCAAATATCCTCTCAGAAAAAACTAAGATACGGACATTCTTACAAGCGTGTTCTCTACTTTGTCCACTACTTACTTGTACTTTTGCTTTTATTTAAGTCATTGTATTCTGCAAGACTTTACACCCTGAGTGTTTACCTTCCCTGCCATGGGAATGGCAGTCCCAAGCACCCTCCGGGCAGCAATACCAGGAAGAGATGCTGCTGCCCCTGTGTCCCACGGGATGGCAGCTGCCAGGATGCCGGGGTGACACAGCCACAAGGACCCTTTGGGCACGGTGGTGGCTTGCAAAAGAGGGTGACCCAGTGACAGTGCCCTCTGACACGCAGGAGGAGAGGGCACCTTACGGGGAGCTCCGCAGTCAAAAGAGCTCTTCAAGGGGTGCTTGCCTTCATGTGGCACGATGTTTCCATCTGAGTGGGTCCTTAAATGCCTTCTTGAACATGGATGGACTGAAATAAGTTCATCAGTCATGGCTGCAGTACCCCCAGGGGGAGAATTGTCATACCAAGACCAAGTTTAAATTGATCTATCAAACGTGAGGCTTGCCAAAGCTCCAGAAGTGTAATTACCTTATATTCCTGATAGAAGGGATTAGCAGCTGTTTTGCCTTAACCTTTGCTTTTTCTGTCCCAACTAACTCAGCCTCTTTAAACAATTTATTCTTGTGTAACATAGGGAAAAGTCATGATTAAAATCACATGGCTAATAATACAGCACAGTTCACAGGAGGAGGAAAATTATTGATTAGGCCAAGTGATATAGCTGGAAAAAACAGCCAAGCTTTCAAGCACTCAAGCATGAGCGAGCCCAGAAGGCTGTCAGTTTTTCCCAGCCATACCATTTGGTATAACAAGAGCTATTTCCTCTCTCTGGGAGCTGGCCCGGATGGATCCTCTTGGGGCACAGTCTGGAGAATGCACTGGGAGAAAGGGAGCCCACCAAATGTCCCTAGCACCCCACTTAATAAATTGGCACAGACTTGGAGGAAAAGTGCCTTGTTATTATCCAATTACCTCGAAATCGCTCTTAATTCAAGCCAGTATAGGATCAGCTAGAAATAAAATATTTATTCATCAGGTCCAAAACAGACAATGCTACCAAAACATTTATAAAAGGTAAAGTTAAAGCAATGGAAGAAAAAATATGCTTGAGATTCAGAAGGGAAGCTCTCCCTCTTTTGCTGCCCCTCCCTTTCTCTCTGCCCTTCTCCTGGCGGTTCAGGGCAGCCTTTCCCCATGCTCACCGAGCAGGGACGGTCTCATTAAGCTTCCTTCCGTGTCCTCCCCTGCCATACATGCCTAACTCGGTGCTCGTGACCTTACACTGAACCCCATCCTTCACAGCAATCTGTACCTTAAGATGCATGCTTGATACCAGCATCTCTGTGGGATAACTGTGTACAGCTCCTCACCGGATTTTTGCCTGAAAGCAGACATGAGGGTAATTAAAATCTTTATGAAAGTAGCTAATTTAGGGTTGTTGGCTGCTAGGATCTTTCTTCTAAACATACTAGGAGAAGTTTCTTGCCCTCGTGCCATTTAAGAATTAATGAATGCTTTCTCATAGCTCTGAGCGAGGACTTGATCAGCCTGCATCATTTTTTACTTGAGGGGCTGAAACAGATGGGCTGACAGAGGGATTAAGCTAAGGAGTGTGTTTGTATTCGTGGCCCAAAATGAGATACCCAGGCTGTGGGGGCTTTTGTTTCTGTTTTAAATCCCATTCTTTCTTATAATACTATCAGAGCAAACTCCCATTGGCTTCCACTACCGCTGGCAGTGCCCACCTTCCTACGGTCAAATCTTGGGGTGGCAAGTGGGGAACCTAGATAAGTCAAATGCAAATAGCTGAAGGCTTGGTTGAAGGAGCCCAGGCGAGGTGTTTGGGTGTTCAGTGCCTCTCTGTTAACAGAGTTGTGGATAAAATCTGCAGGATTCTGCTTCCTTAAGGAGGAGACACCCACCTTTTCTTGAATTCCCCAATTTAATTCTCGACATCACTACTAATTTCTGCAGGATGTACAGCAGAGGTCTGACTACTCCCCACCGAGGTAAAACGCTGTAAGGCAGCATGTGGCAAAAGCTTTCCCTTTGTGTCATTGTGTACGAGATAGGCAAAGCAGACCGCAGAAATGGTTGTTGCGACGACGCGCCTTTCCTCGGGACTGTCAGTGCTCCCAGAAGGCCCCGCTGCCCGAGCAATCGCTCTGTTTTGGTTTTATTTTGTTCCTTTAAACATTCTGGGATGCTTCAAGCCCGCGGTCGGTCATACGGCCGGCTTCGCAGGGCTGAGGGGGAGACGCAGCTGGGCCGCTTGCCACTTGGTGACTCTCCAGCCAGAAACTCCTGCCTTGGCCGCGGCTCTTCTGTGACATTTCCTGAGCTGCAAGGAGAGGCAGAAAGGTGAAATGGCAAAAGGAAGTGCAAGAGGAGTCTGTGCTACTCTTGTTCTTTTCTGTGATGGATATAAAAGGCCCGAAAAGTGTTACTTAGTCTTCTGCTCAAAAAGGCTCCATTCTCTCCTTATGTTTTAGCCTTTGAAGCATCAGAAAAGTCAAGACTCATCTTCGCTGCTTTTTCATGTGAAACTGTATGGATATCTCTGATATTGGCTGCACAGAGCAGGCTGAGCTGAATCTTTAGAAAACTGGTATTTTTGTCTACAGCTGTCTATAGGGAGGTTGCATTAAAAACGTACTAACAAAACCCAGCATTTTAAACAGCCTAGATAAAATTTACTCCTTCTCTCAGTTAATCGTGCTGTACCTTTATCATAGATATCATAATCCTTATCGCTCTCAAGCTGTGCATGCAGTCTATCAGGAAAAACAGTAGAGACAAGATCTGAAATTTTTGTGTCCAAAATATCCGCTGAAAAATTCGCTCAGAATATCTCTAAAATGAAAATTCATGCAGGACTGCTTCGTAGCTAGGAAAGGAAAAAATAAAAAGACATGGGCCCATTTGTTCCTCTCCTGAGATCACCTCCAGAAGCCAGGAAAAGAGCTGTTTTTTCCTCGAGTAAGCTCAACTCAGCTCTTACCGTGGTGCCATGGCCCAGGCTGTCCTGAGAGCTGATGGCCTCTGGCTTTGAGCCCCCGCGCCGATGGCAGCCCCTTCACTGCAGCGCAAGAGCTTGCGGATTTCCCTGCTCCGGGCCTGTAGGCTGCTTTCCAGATCTAGGAGGCGCACAGCTGACATACAGTGAAAAACAAAAGTCTTTCAGTTTTCAAAAGACGTTCCTCTGAAGGATAAAGACTCTGATCCCACTGACTGCTATTTCAACGTGCTGTGTTCCTCCTCCGTGCCAAATGTTGTCTTGGGGTTGTATCAGGAGATAGCATCAGAGATTTCCACCTGGAGCAGCGCCCTGACACCGCCTGATGCAGACTGTCGAGCTGTGTGTGTGTGTGTGTGATACAGACAGGCGAGTGAAGCACTGGCACCGTGTTGTCCTGATGGGCTGGCATCAGCCGAGAGCCCTCGTCCCGAGCAGGGCTGTGAGAAATGCTCTCAGCTGACACACAAAATCGCACGGAATGAATGTTACACGCTTGCAACCAGGCAGCTTGGTCAAAAAGGATCCCTTCGGCTGGAATGTACCTGGCCACAGTTCTGAGGAAACTTGGATCAAGTTGTGAAAACCATAAACTGCTTTTTTTTTTTTTCATTTACTTGGAAATTGCTGAAACTCGGGGAACACAAATCCACTGAGACAGAAGCAAAAGAAAAAGGTTGTCATTCTTCTCATTGACCATTGTGCCCACTTCTTCCCGACGCCTTGCCAGGACACACATCAAGAAGCTTAGCAAGTCCCTGAATGAAGGAACACAACTCTCTTTCTGCACAGTGAAAGCCGATATATTTCTGTGTGACACCAGACAGTTATTCATCAAGGATGTTCTTTGTACAAATGAGAGACTTTGTCCAAGAGGACGATGGCTGTGATGCTGATAAAGCTAATAATCTGTAGCTTCTATATGATGTTTTTCCTCCTCGCCTGCCAAAGGACTTTACAAAGGATGACATTCTTATCCTGTCATTATAGAAAAAGGGAACTAATGCAACAGAGAATGAAGAAACTAGTCCAAGATAAGTCAAGGTAAATCAAGGGGAGAGAAATAACCACTGTTCTGGTCCTGTCCCCCACTATCAGCCCACCCACGACGATGCTGAAGGTGAGAGTTGCCTCCTCAGCCTGATCTTCAGAGGGAAGAATTCACAGCCATGAAATTTCATCTTCTCCCTCCCTGCTGCCACTTATCTTTGTCCCTTCTTGCCACCCTGGCACGTGCTTTCTCCAGACCCTGAGCAGCCTGGACACAGAAGCGGTATCAGCAAGAGGGACAGGTTTGATGCGACTTCCTTTGCTTTCTTGCGCCATGGTCAATGCTTTCAGGTGTGCCACAGCCATCGTGTGCCATACACAGGCAGAGACAGTTCGCGGGCAGTACACCTCCTCTTTACGACTCCCCTGCCTGGGACAGGCTCACAGCAAGGGCCTCAGAGTAAGGGCAAGGACAGAGGGGAAAGGCAAATTTTCAGGAGGGGAAAATTGGCCAGTCAGGGGAAGGGATGCTCAGAGCAGCTGAATGAGAAAAAGAAATGGAGTCACTTGCCCGAGATTCAGATGTCATTCCCATCGGGTGCTGAGGAGCAGGGTCTCATGATGTCATTTTCTTAAATTAAAAAACCAGTTCTACACAAGTCGAGAATTGCTCTGTTTTTACAAGGAAATCTGTCTGTTTCACGACGACTTCCAAACCGTTATCCATAGATCATTAGGAAGCAGCAGTTCCAGGGCCCGGAAGCCCAGGCGCTGAGCTTCGCGAGGGAACATCCTGTCAGTACATTACTCAACAGGCTGACCCCGGGGCTTCGTGGCAGTACCTTTGCCAGGTCTCAGCTCGCGTTGAAGCCTCATCACGACAGATAATGTAAGAGAGAGCCCGTGCCCAAATGGGTTACGGTGTCTCTAGCGCAGACACTTCAGAGCTCAGAGGCATGGGGAAAGGGGATGACTCGTGAAAGATCTGAAAGGAAGTTTATGACAGAGGTACACACACATTAAATTCAGATCTGCTGAGCTGAAGCCAGTGTCCTGCCTTCAGCAGCCCCTGCCTTCAGCTGAGTGCTTTCAGACCACGTTACCTCTCTCTCCTCTCCAGACCTTTGCTGGAAACTACTGTGCCATGGTGGCTAGAGGTTGAGATCCACAGAGGAATTAAAAGCCACAAGAAAAGCCTCCTTTGGGCTGCTCTGGATGGACGTCAGAAGGTTTACATATGGAAATTATCTGTTTGCCAGGGACTCAGGGGTTGAAGGGAGACCTGTGAAGCGTTGGCGCCAGGGCCAGCGTAAACTGGGACAAAACCCAGCGTATCCTGAACACATACATCATTTTCAACAGGGAGCTGTCAAATAGCACAGAGCCAGTCAGATGTCACCAGAAAAAAATCTCTGCTCTTCAGGGACGGGAGGAATCTCTCCGTTACTCAAGAGCGGACAGCTTGGCAGCAGCAGCTCGGCCAACTCCTGTCAGTGGATTAACAAATTACACAGATATGCTCTCCGCTTTGTATTTACAGCACATGACTGGAAAGAAGAAGGCGCAGTCGGAAGGGATAATGCGAGAAGAGCTCAGTTTCCACATGTAGTGTCAGCTGGATGGCCAGAAGGGAGTCTGATGAAAGCCAGCAGCCTGAAGCAGGATGCTGCCTGTCTGTCTACCTCGAGTGCCTATACCCTGGTGTTTAAGGGCATATGATCCCGTCTCCTCATCCCAGATAAGACACAGCGTTATAAGCTACTGATATTTCCCTCTAATTCCCAACGCTTAAGTTAATGCTGAGCCTGTGTCTTTAAGCCCTGTTTGTTGCTCCTCTCGTTGCCATAGCATTTAGTGTTTCCATGTTGGAGATTTCCTTTTTTTTTTTTTTTTTTTTTCCAGACATTACCCCATCAGCACAGCTCTAGACCTGGGATTCCAGCCACTTTTTGGCTAAGAGGAAACTAATTCTTGTTGCTATAAAAGTATCAAGCCATGTAAATGCCTGTGGCTCGGATCTGGGTCCTTGTGTCTAGGAATAGCAGCACAGCTCTGAGGGAGCGGGAGAGGAGAGGAGGGAGCAAACAGACCTCTGCGCATCTCATCTCGTTCCTCCGAGTCAACCTGTCCTCCCCAGGCCAGGAAGAGGAATGGGCCTTCGCAATCTTCCAGCACAGTAGCAAACCCTGTTTTTTTTCAGCGTGAAGGACGCTCGCCTCTGGGTTTCACCTGCCGGGGAGGGCCGAGGCCACCAGCCCCACCGGCAGTGCTGGCCCACCGTGAGGCCCTCGGCTGAGCCGCAGCTGACAGAAGATGTCCTCCGCTCGGGAACGCAATGACTCCGAGACAAAAGAAATTGTTTGGGCCAGATCCAAAGTCCAAGGCAGCAGGAGCTCATCCAGCCCTTTCAGAGGTGCCGCTCCCCGGTTAGATGCAGCCTGTCCATACGGACTTGGGGCATGCGGTGGGCACGGGACAAAGCATGGCACCAGAGCCCCCTCCCTTGCGACATCCCACCTTTGCAGCCGCATAAAACTGAGTCAAGTCTGCTCTTTGCACTCAGACATTAACGCGGCCCTGAAATCACCACGCTGGCCAGAGCTTCTGCTTGCCTATCCAGAACACAGAAGTAATGAATGGATATTTAATTGCCATAGTAAAGTGTCTGCTGATACAGGGATGGAAAAATATGAGCTAAGCACAAAGTACCACTAATATTAAGCTATTTCTTACAGCATTGTTAACACCGCTTCGTGCAAATCATCGCTATTGACTCACCCTGGCACACATATTATTTATGCTGCGCAAAGTGTCAATCTGTCACATTGCAGCACAGATTGGAAGAATAAGATAAAATGCTCTGGGGAATACGGCATGAAGCTTTAACTGGCTCTGAGTAACAGCGACCGCTAATTATTAACATTATGCGTTCTATTAAATTACATTAAAATAATAAAGCATTTCAGCTACTGTATTATGTCATTGTAGTACATCAGATGCAGCAGTGCATAGTAGTAACGGATCAGCAAATTACATAAGAAATGCAAATAATTTAAAAAGTGGGGAAAATCAAGTTCGAAGCAATACTGTGACGTAAAACAGAACACTTTCTACAGTGCTTTTTTATAACATCCTATTTCATGTGAAATTCTGAACACTTTTTTCTTTCCAATTCTCTTTGTGAGCCTCATGGACCTCAAGGAGAAACAAATCCAAGATCTTTTCATGAGATTCAAATGGGAAGCGTGGTGCCAAATTCGAACGGTTTTCCTGGTTCCTACCCACTTGTGTTTTCTTGCGGTTTTGGATGAATACTTCCTGTCTTATACTCGTGGGCTATGCTGCTGTACAGGCAAAACCCTTGAAAGAAAGGAATTTCAATAAAGAGCTTGTCGGCCCTACGACCGTGATTTATTTTTATTACTACTAGCACTAGAATCTTTTTTTTTCTTCTTTTTCTTTTCACTTTGCACATGAAAGGAAAAAATGTTTCTGGCAAAGGGGAAACTGATAAAATCCTCAGGGTGAAGGTCTCATATCTGAACTTTCTTGAAAGCCCAGGAGAAAAGAGGGCTGATGGCAGCAAGATTGAGGGAGCTGAATAAATCACGGCCAGGGGGGCAGAAAAGGTTGATGAGCCGTACCGTTCCCAGCGAGCCGGCATCCCCAGGCCCCGCTGCCAGGGCACTGTGTGACCGTGCAGAAACGCGCTGCAGCAGCAGCAAAGAGCAACAGCTCTGAAAAAGCCCAGCCAAGTGCCCTGGCTTCCCCATGGAAACTCTTCAACAGAGGCTGATAAGTCCTGACACAGCCCAAAGCAGGTCTGCAGCAGAGGAAAGGTTACAGGTGCATGTGTAGGGCAGCCATACAAAAGGACAACACAGTCCCTGACCTTCCCAACAGATTCCCAGCCAGGATTTTTATTACCTGAATGGCCCACAGCATTGCATCTCTCCATTTTTGCCAGGATCTGTAATGAAGTCTGCTCAGCTGGCCAACAAGAAGCGCGTCAAGTAACTAGAAAAGAGTGAGTGCTAAGCAAGGCGATCTGGATCTCATCCTGATCCGGGCTCCCCGGCAGCTAGTGAACCTGCCCATTTCCAGGCAAGTCAAATTAGAGCCCGTAGTAAATACCACGGGGATATAAAAGCATTTGGAAAATCAAGATGCGTGTTCAAGCAGTGCCATCTGACTCTGCGCAGCAGAATTGTGGTTGTGAAAATCAAATCACAACTTGGGAAAAACTTAAGCCGCATGTAAAATCCTAGGGTGGATTTTAAAGGATCCTAAAGAGCGTCCTAAATAAGGATCCGTGATGCCTAGAGTTTCACAAAGATTTGAGACATACAACCGTGTGTGGAAGATGCACGTGGGAGATCCCTGGCTCACATTTCCTGTTGGTGCAGGGCTCTGCTGTTACCCCTCAGGTGATGTGGGGTGGGGGCAATGCGGGGTGCCCCTTCTCTTCCCTGAGCTCCCTTCTGTCAACCCCGGGGTGCAGAGGGTTTCTGTTCCTGCCCCCTCACCTGCCCACCTAACTGCCCAGCTAATTGCCCCCTCACCTGCCATGCTAATGGCCAAGCCAAATTCAGTGTTCTGGTTTTCACCGATAGAAACATCTTGGACATTTAATAGCAAAACTCTCCTCCTGCCACGGCTGCCTGAAGGGAAGTGCTGCACGCAGCCAGCTCTCCTGGAGCAAAGATTGATTTCATCTGCTGTTGTTTTATTTTAAAGTCGCAGGCCCCGGGTGATGTCATGCTTTTGCCAATTACACCCCTGTCAGCACGGTCGGCCCCGTCCAAGAAGAGGGGGTGTCAAGGGCTCTGAGCTCCAGGAAACGTCCCAGCTGGCTCCTGGCTCCCCGTGGGTTCTGGACGCGGCGCACGCGTGCACGGGAGGCAGTCGCTGTCCCGTGTCAGAGCTGACATCCCGACCTGCAGAGCTCCCACCACGAGGTCCGGCTTTGATTGCGAGGTTTGGACTTCCCCACACGCCGCAGGGGCCCCGCTTGCATGACCCCCCTGGCCCCTGTTCTGCCTGGATGCGAAGGAACCTCACCTCCCTTGTTTCTGGGGCTCCTTTTAGCTCAACGCCACGTGCATGAAACGCTTCATCTGTCTTTGCGCCCTTGACCTGATTTCATCCAGAGGGGAGAAGAGGGCTGATATGGGCCAGTCGTGAGAGAGCTGAGCTCTTTGCTTCTATGCTGGCATTGTGACCACCGAGCTCTACTAAAAACAATAAATCTTGGAATAGCTTGGATTTTACTAGTGATTCCTAGCTGTACATTGATGACATTTTAACCACTTCCATCCGCTCCAGAGCATTTGACCAGGAGTAGAAACTCTTAGATTCAACCTTGACATTTGAACATAATAAAGCAATTAGGATGGGTGTTGCACATTAAATATTATTTTGCTTCCTGAGCAGAATTCACAAGATGAGCCCACCTGAGCCTGTCTCCGCACAGCCTGAATATCACCCTCCCACCTATCGCGTCTTCCTTGGCTTTGGCAGCAGGAGACGGGAAGCTCCCAAAGACCTCGTGGGAGCTCATGAGGACCTGGAGTGCTGCGGCTCCTGGAGAGAGAACGGTGCTACCGGGGGCTTGATCTGCTGGATGCTCTCTGCTCAGCCCTGGAACAGCCTGAGTCCGGGGAAGGGCCTGCTCACATCCACTGCAAAGCTTAAAAAAGTAAACAGGTGTTATTTTCTCCATGATGCTTTTGCTCGTTGGTGCTGTCTCCTGTTATCTCCTTGCTCTGTTTTTTTGGTTTGTGTGACTCAGTGGAAAGTCAGCTCCTGTGATGACAAAGAGCAGGAGGAAGAGAGAGCTGACTTCAGTAACTCATGACCGTGTTTGTTTTTCTCTTCTTTGGGGGATTTGTTTCATGACTCTCGCTAAAGTGTTTACAGAAAGTTTGACAGCTAGGCAGAAAGTCATTTGCAAGGAAACTGGGATAAATCAAAACAAAAGCGTTGGCCAGTTTCCCAGAGGAAGAAGAGCTCTCTGTAATGTCTGTGCTGCCCTTCCTCTCCACCCACAGGTTGGGGGAGCTCAAATGCAGCAGGAGGGAGCAGAGCTTGGATGAGGGCTGAATGAACCAAGGCTGGGTGGAGGATGGAGGAACTGGGGAAACTCATGTATTCCCCAAACCGGTCTGCTTTTTTCCTCTCTTTAATTTGATGTCAATGAGAAGACTACACGAATCAGGAGTTAATTGCGATGTCAGCGAATAGCGACAACAGAAATAACACAGTTCTGCTGTGCTGATTTCCTCAAGTGCCCCCCAGCTGCTCCCAGCTGTCCAGAAGAACCTGGAGGCTGCGTTAGATGTCACCAGATAACTTATGGTTACAGCATCCCATCCTGCAAGGGCAGAAACCGCGGCACGGGCACGCTGCGTGGCTCTCCTGGTGTGGCAGGGAAACGCAGCAGGGCCAGCTATAGAAACCAGCCCGACACTACCTGTCTGGCAAACTGTGGCGTGCAAGAAAGGCTGAGTAAGAGACTCACTCCTGTGCTTTTCCGTTTCATTGCTCCTGACAAAAGCCACGCGTTGTGCCGCACGTGGTAGGTGCTTCGCCCACTGCTCGCGCCTCAGCCTGCGCCGGCCTGAGGCTTCTGGAGGAGCTGAAATGCATTTTGATGTAAAAAAGTGTTATGGTATTTTTAATAAAGCCTATTGAATAAAAAATGGCGCTTAGATTTTGGGTAGAGTCGGCTCCTGCCTGCAGTCCTTAACCTCTGAAGGGTACTTGCCCACTGCCATTTAAATCCCATGCAGTAGCTCTCTCTTCCTTCTGACTCTTTATTCAGTCCTTAAGAGAATGCTAGTTAAATACCAGATAAGTAAATACGTAATCAATGAGACATTTATTGAATGTTAATGCCGTGTTTAATAAGGCTTAGAAATTTAAATGGGTCACATTAAGATGTAGAGTGCACAGCAGGGAAACTTCTCAATGTCACCAGCCCCGGTCACAGAAGAATCATGAGCTGGGGCCTTCGAAACGCGGACAGCTTTGTGACTCAGCTGCAGGGGGCTTCTTTTGTTTCCTGCCTCTCGCCCCCAGCAGGAGGACATCCATACAGAGATGTCCCCACGGCAGGACCGACCATGCAGGGATCTCTGTGGCTGTGAGACCCAAGCTGATAAGCGCAGTGAGTCTCAGTTTAGGGTGGCCATGCAGCATGGCAGTATCCCAGTGCTAACAACCCAAACGGGGGCTTCTGAGCCCAGGCAGCCGGGTGTTGCAGCCAGACCGCATCCAGGCTCTGCTGGCCCACCTCCAGGTTGGCTGTCCCCCCGTACATCACGGCAGACCCTGCTTATTTTCTGCAGCGAAGACTGAGAGCGTCGGTCAACAACTTAACAGCTGGAATGCGTAGAAAAACTATTACAATAGGAATCGCAGCCGCAGGCAAGGCTGCCAGCGGAGACGTCTGCAAGGTGGAAATCCCATCACCTGAGTCACTCGAAACTGGACAAAAAACGCTGGAGAATGCGGAGCAGGAAGGGCCCCCACAGGGAGGAGAAAGCCCCAGCGTGGCCTGATGTGGTGGAGCGCACAGGCACGGGAGATGGGCCCATACCTTGGGAGACAGGACAGGGACCGGGACGCTGCTCCCTGCTGCCCACCTCCCGGCCTCGCATGGGGGCAGAGGGTCCCTGCACAGACGGGAAAGGCCAGGGGAATTAAAGCAAAGGTCCAGGGAATCCATACATCACTTTCTTCTGTGCCTTCCCCTGTGCTCCTGGCAGCCAGGGGGGCTCCTCTGTCCCTGGAGGGGCTCCTGCTGCCCCGGCAGGCAGCGCAGCAAGAGAGGTTATTAGGGGCCTGGAAAATGGCTCGCTATTTAAGCCGGCCCTGTTCCCTGCACCGCTTGGAGGGAGCTGCACCGCTGGCTTTACGCTGGCGCAGCTGGGGTCGTTACCCTATGGCTAATTAGAGCGCTTTCACCGGCCCTGCGAAAGCTGTGCCTTTTTAGGACTTGCTGAAAAGTTTAAGATGTGTCTTGGGTGTAGTTTTGCTTCAGACGCTACATTTTATGAGCATTTTTTAACTTCCTCTAGCAATAGCAACTCTACCTTTAGGCTGGCCTCATTTCTCCAGGCAAGTCTGGTCCACCCCAGTCTTCAGCTGAGCCCGTCCCGGGGCTATCTAGTGCCTGCAGGGGGCATTAAGGGGAGGAGGACACTGTTAACAGTCAGGGTACTTAACCCCTCAGCCAGCTTGCCAGAAGACGACAGAAAGTCTCTCCTTAAAGGCAATATCCATCTAACGATGCATACTTCTTCGTGGGTCTGCAGGACGGCTCAGGAGGTCTGGGGGCTCTGGTCAGGGCGGTTGGCTCTTCTCTTCCAGAAAGACACTGGTTTGGGGTTTCCCCTCTCTCTTGTTACGCTACATCAGGGCAGGTGCCTGAACCAGCTGTGCCAACAGAGCAGTGTTCTCCGCTCACGTGTTTCGGCAGCCAGAAGGAGAGGAGATTTGCTATCAGTGCATATGGCATGAAAATTGCAGGCAACGGGATCTGACCCTTCAGGATGCCCCATCAGAAAGCAGGGGCATGCACCCGATGCATTATTTATCCTCTCAGGTGGCGATTACCTTTCATCTCCCTGAATTGCCTCAGCAATTTCACTTGAAAGCATTCCTTGAGCCTCTCTACTTCCTGGCCTGGAAAAAAATGCGCTTTGTGCAATGGATGCAGGCGCCCATCCCCAGAAGGGACTGCAGGCTGGGGTCAGCCGCTCCCTGCGGCACGGCTCGGCCAGCTCAAACCAGCCGAGGGCATTCCCCACACCACCAGCGGCGAGGCCACAGCCTGGCGTTGGATGCTCATGTGGAAAATCCTCCCAGCTGAGCCACCTGCCTCTGTCGGGGCTGGGCTGGTGCAAGGGGTGCTGCTGGTAGGGTGTTTTGGTCCAATTCTGTCAGGAGAGCCCGCTCCTGGGCACACTGGGCACCCTGAGAACATGGGGCCGAGCGCAGCACCCATCACTTCCCACCTTGGCAGCTCACCTTTAGCAGGGCTGAGAACAAATCCCCTGCCTGGCTGAGCATCGGCAGGCACCTGACAAGTTTTATGAACGCTTACAAGAGCCAGGCTCAAGAACTCAAGCACTTACTCATTTATTGCCTTGATGTTAAAGGCAGAGTCACAGATATTAAGAACAGGGAGACTCAGGGTCCCGGGGAGATAGGATCTGTGCTGTATACGGAAATTGCTCGGCTTCGTGTTCTACATGGTGCTTCAGATTGCAGAAAAAGACCTCAGGAGCCCCATCTGTCAGGGAGCTTTTCTGAGAAACCAGAAGCGGAGCCCAAGCAATAGAAAAGCTTCCCAAGTCTCCCTGCTCCGGGCTGAGACATGTTTGTAAAATGCTTCCAGAAACTGCCCCCACACCTGAAGGGCAAGGTCTCTAACGCTCATCTCCCTGCTATGAAATGCCTTCTCCAGCCGTGCCTCCCGAAGTAAGAAGGGAACCCTGCCCTTCAGGTGCTGGGGTGCCTCACCACAAGGGATGCTTTTAGGCTGAGACGCACAAATCCACCTTGACCGAGCCACGGCCAGGCACACACGCGGACTGCACCGCTGTTGTGTTTGTGCAGAGTGCTCCTAGGAAGGACGTAACGTATAGTGACACGAAGCACATAACATCTCTGCACACCAAGCGTTTGCCAGCAGAGTTTATTCCAAGAGTCCCACCCTTCCCCAGGAGAACCAAGCCACACTGCCAGCAGCGCTGCTCTGCTGGTAGCCCTGCATCCGTACTCGAAGCTTTTGCAGGCGCAGCTCTTCCCCCTGCCCGGGGCAGCTCCCTTGCCAAGGGCAGAAGCGAGACATGCCAGCAGCATGACCGAGGGCTGTTCCAGGTGGGCAGTGATCCAGTGACACAAACACAAAGGGTGGAAGCACGGGGGGATGGAAACCTGCAGCACTGAGGAAGCAGGAGCATCACTTCCCCACCTGCAGCCCCTTTCACATCACCAGGACTGAGCCCAGCCCCACGGGTGCAGACACGCAGCACAGCCACCTGCACCTCTCCTGAGGGCAGCCTGGGCTGGTGCCTTTAAAGATAAATACAAACGGAGGTACTGCTTCGGGAGCTCATTGGCACCTGCTGACTGCCAGGAGCCAGAGCTACTAAATAGGAGTGAGAAGGAGCTGCCCAGGGAGAGGTGCTGGGGAAGGTGATGGGTAGGGAAGAAGAAGAGGGCAGGCTGATCTGGAGAAGCAATCCCAGTGGGAAGGAGCTGCGCAAAGGGCTGTAGGAGGCTGCAATCTAGAGTCCTGGTGCTGCACTAGGGCAAGATGCCCTAATACCACCTCGGCCAGGATCTGGCACCAGAATTGGAGGCAGAGAAAGGACTTGGTGCGTTGTGCTGCTGGGAGATGCTCACCGTGCTGCCATGTCCAGGGGAGGAGCTCATGGCCCCTCAGAGCCTGGTACAGCACTCTTTGCACTCATGGGCTTGGCATTGAGGTGAGTTAAATGCAGGATCAGGTATCCCCCAAACCAGAGGTGCTAGTTACTCAGAGCCTGGCTTCACATAGCAGCTAAAATGATTTAATTTAAGAAGCAACAGAGGGAAGCCAGAAACTGTTGCCTTTCCACGTACTAGGACGCTGGGTCTGGGCAGGGGCCACCTCCCCCTTCCTCGGCGCAGGCCTGGGGAGCTTGCGGTGCCCACACACCTGGCAGCGGGGCGGCTCGGGGCCCCGGCCCTGCCCCGGGGGCTTGTGGAGGCGGTGCGGCCGCAGCCGGCCGGGGCTCGGCCTGTCGACCGCCTGCCGGGCCCGCGGCTGACACGGGCGGGCGGCGGGGCGCAGGGCCCCGCGGCTTCCCCGGCCGGCGGCGGCTGCAGCTCGGGCCCGGGCCCTGCGGGGGGCGCTGGCGCCTCACGGGGGCGGGCGGGGGGCTCGGCCCGGCCCCACCGCCGCGTCGCCGCTTTTAGGGGCGGTGCCGGGGGCGGCGCGGGGCCCCCCGCTGCCGGGGCTGGGCGCACAGGGCGCGGGGCTGCCGCCGGGCCGGGCCGGGCTCGCAGCGGCTCCGCTCCCCGCCGCCATGGGGCAGCGCCGCGCCGGGGCCGGGGCCGGGGCCGGGGCCGCGCCGCGTCCCGCAGCGTGAGGCGGCGGCGGGCGGCATGGAGCGGGGCGGCCGCGCCGCGCTGGGGCTGCTGGCGCTGGGCGCGCTGCTGGGGCTCTGCGCGCTGCCCCCGCCGGCGCCCGGGCCGGAGCGGGGCGAGCCCCGGCGCGGCGGGCAGAAAACTTTCCGGGCGCTGCTGGCCGTGGGCCGGGAGCAGCAGCAGCAGCAGCAGCAGCAGCAGGAGGAGGAGGAGGCGGCCGGGCGGGCGGCGCCGGTGCGGCGGGGCATCTTCTGGAGCCGGGAGCTGGAGGCGCGGGTGCCGCCGGGCTTCGCGGCCGAGGAGGCGGCGTCGTGGCCGGCGGCCGCCCGCGCCGCCCGGGTGTCGTCGCTGGAGCGCGGCGGCTGCGGGCGCAGCTCGAACCGGCTGGCGCGGCTGTCGGACGGGAGCCGGGCCTGCGTGCGCTACGGGGTGAGCCCGGAGCAGATCCAGGGCGAGGCGCTGTCCTACCACCTGGCCGGCGTGCTGGGCATGCAGCAGCGCCTGCCGCCCATGGCGCTGGCGCTGGTGGAGCCCCGCGGGCGGCAGTGGGAGCCGGTGCGGGAGGAGCTGCGCGGCTCGCTGTGGGCCGAGGGCGCCGTGGTGAGCCTGACGCGCTGGGTGGACAACCTGACGGCCGTGGTGGCCCCCGCGCCCTGGGGCGCCGAGGCGGGCGGCGGGCGGCGGCCGCGGGCGCTGTCGGCGGCGGAGCTGGGCGGGCTGCCCGCGGCGCAGCTGGTGGAGCTGGTGCAGTGGAGCGACCTGATCCTCTTCGACTACCTGACGGCCAACTTCGACCGGCTGGCCAGCAACCTCTTCAGCCTGCAGTGGGACCCGCGCGTCATGCGGCGCGCCACCAGCAACCTGCTGCGCGGCCCCGACGGCGGGCTGGTCTTCATGGACAACGAGGCCGGGCTGGTGCACGGCTACCGCCTGCTCGCCGTCTGGGACCCCTACCACGAGCCGCTGCTGCGCTCCGTCTGCGTCTTCCGCGAGGGCACGGCCAGGCGGGTGGCCGAGCTGCACCGCCGCCGCAGCGCCGCCGCCGAGCTGCGCCGCCGCTACCGGGCCCGGGAGCCCCTCTGGGCCCACCTCGGGTTCCTCTCGGAGCGCCAGGCCGAGCTGCTGCAGGCCCGCGTCGACTTCGTGCACCGCCACATCGCCCACTGCCGCGCGCAGGCCGCCGCGCTCTGACCCCCGCCGCGGGGTGCCCGAAGCCGGGTGCCGGTGGTGGTCCCACGCACCCAGGGACCCCCCTCGGGCGGTTGCTGGATGTCGCCGCTGAGAAGGAAGCGTGTAGAAAGCCCCCGTCCCGGTAGCTGTTAGTCTGTGTCGTGGGCGCTCCTGGTTCGACTGCTCGGATCCCCGGTGTGTGTTCGTGATCGTCGCCATCCTTTGATTTGACCCGTAACGTAACCGGCGCGTGGGGGACGGAAGAGGATCTCCCAGGCTCCAGACGCATCGCTGCGTGCCAAGACTTTGGTGTGATAGTTAAAGCGGAGAACGAAACTGTCCCATGCACTTTACTTTGACTTTTTAATTTTTTATAAAAAAAAGGACCTTTTTATTTTACAAAGTCTGCCTTTTATGTACATTATAAATGTTCATAAGCCTTTCTGTGACATACTAAAGAAACTGATGGTTCAGTAAAGCGTGCCCGATGTTTTGTCTCTTTTGTCCCGACTATGTGCCCAAGCCTGGAAAAAGAAGCGCACACCTCCGCCGGCCCCGGTGAGTGACACGGCCCTGCTGCCTCCCAGCTGCTTCCTGAACCGAGCTCCAGCTAAACAGACTTGCCTGGTGGTTTTTGTTCGTGGGGTCCTGTTGCTGGTTGTTTTTTTTCCAAGCCTGAAATGATCTGCTTGTCCTAACACCAGTTGGTTTCAGTAAACTGATTTAGGTGGTGTGGGCTTAGGGGCTGGCAGCCCCTTTGGGTGCCCAGGCTGTGTCCTGGTGTCGTGATGTGGCTTGCTTCAAGTGTCACCAGACCAACAGCAGGTACCCAAAGCTTCCCCAGAGGTGCCAGGTGCTTTTGGGAGGTGTTTGCACCGATTCTCTGCCCTCTGTTTCCATTTTGTCTATCTTTGCAACTGGAGCTGTGGCCAAACTGAAGAATAGGAGAGCTGTTCAGTCTTGCTAAAAGAGGTGTGGTTTTTTTTTCTCTACAAAAGTTTTGTTCGAGGTACAGCAAAGCAGCACCAGCGGGTGGACAAAACAAAGCATCTGCATCTCTTCTTGCGTTTTTTTTATCATGTGCCAGTATCCACAGAAGAGGCAATTGTGCGGCTCAAAACACAGCCGGAATAGGGACAAAGGACAAGCTAATCCTCTTTGCGCCCCAGATGCCGGTGCCCATCCCGCTGTAACGGAGCAGCAGCGTAACCTCTGGTGCCGAGGCAGCAGCGCGCAGGGGGGATGCAAGGCGGTGGCTGCTGCCTTCCCGCGGTGAGCACCAGCCTCCCTGGACCTCAGCGAGAGCAGCGCCTTCATCCGTGCTGGTGGGGGTACTCGGGCTGTTAATATTCATTTATTTAGATTAAACTTCACACCGAGATGAGTTTCTTTGGCCGTTACCGTGTTTTCCTTTTGTGTGTGTGTTGTGGGTTGGTTGGTTGGCTTGTTCAAACAGGACAAGGGTTTTATAAACAGCTTTAACTTACCCGTTAGTTAGCTGTATTAGATGTTGCAACCTGTGCATATGTGTATTTATCTTAAAATGCTACAGCAGTCTCCAAGACTCGCTTCATTCAAGTGCTTAACTGACAGGGCTCTCTATTGAACTCGTATTTATAGTTCAGTGCATTTATCTCTCTGAACAATGCACAGAACCCCATGTGACGTTCCCTTGCCATTTACATGATAATACACAATTTAGCTGTGTAATTCTTAATTCCTCTTTAGCGCTGTTTGTCAGCCTTACTTTGTAACTCAAAAGCAGCAGCAGCTCTGTTGCATTCACCTAATGAAAATACGTCTAAGTAATAGACTGCTGGCATAAATTGTAAGCCACGGTGAAGAGCAAACTGCTGTGCTGCAAACTTCCCTGGTTCTGTTTCTGTTTGAGTATTTCTACAAGTATCGGCATGACCCCGCTTTTGATGGCTAATGGGAAATAAATCTCCTTTGCAGCGCCTTTAGAGCCAGACCCCAGATAATTACACCCTTCAAGAAGAAACGTGAGGCTCTATTTGTCGATCGGTAACCACCTCGAGCTGTACGTGGGGTGTGCGCTGAAAAGCGGTGTAGTTACGGGTCGGTGAGGGTGGAGGTACCGTGCTGGAGAAGCCGTGTCCCATGGGGAAGAGAGACCAGGGATCGTGATGCTGCACCACAGAGCTCCTGTGTTTTGTTCTGCTGCAGATCGTCTGCTGCTGCGCTGGAGAAAGCTTTCACTCACTGTCACGTTAGGGAAACTACCTTTCTGCCGTGTGACTTCTTTGAGGCAAGCAGAGCTTTGTCAGTTCTTGCCCTGGCGCATTCTTTGCGTGCCTCCAGCTCGATGCGCCGCCTGAGCCCGGGCTGTCTTTGAGCAGAACAAAGGGCTGGGGTCCTGTTGGGCTTCTCCTGTGCTGAAATCACTGGTGCCGCTCTAACGCCACGCTCCTTCTGCGGCTCCCTTCGCAACCAGCAGCAGGGCAGGCGAGGAGGACCTCTCTAGAGAGTGGGAAGACCTGCAGCCCTGGAAGTTGTAAGCTCCGAGTGGTGCTGCGGGCAGGAGCTGGCCACGCATTGCTGGCAGCCCCGCTGCAGCTCGCTGGAGGAACCGTGCTGCTGGGCTTCCTGCAGCATCCAGAGGTTTGCTGCTGGACACCAGGGACGGGTGCGGGCTGGGGGTGGCTGTTGCTCAGGAGCTTGCCCACAAGGCTGGCACTCACAGGGCACGTTCCTCACGCTTTTGTTTGCGGGCGTCTGAAGGAGTTCTGAAGCTCGATGTGCTTCAGGGGTGCTTTTCTCCAGGTGAGGCTCCCCCCACTCACACAGACATTCGCTTGCTGCTGCCACGCTTTGGTGCCCGGCTGGGGCCATGCCAGCCCCCTCACGGGTTCTGGAAATAACTGGAAGAAAGTGAAAAGGGAGCTGGTTACGCTTTGACTTACTGGGCATGCAGCGTGCTCTTACCGTCACCAGCACTGTGGTTGAGGCTTGATTGCCCTTTGAAGTTCAGTGCATTTTTTTAATGGTAATAATTCTGAGAGTTTTCTCACCGGCACACTAGGTGGTCCAGGACTAGCTTGGGTATGAGATCATGTCAGGGCTTAACCCCATATCGCACGTTATTCCTACTTTGCTACCACAACGTAAACCACGAGTGCTCCTCAGAGCCATTCTGCTCAGGCTTGGCCACAACCCAGAAACCTTCTCCCTCGCCCCTCGGGCGCTGGCGTGGCTCTCACCACTGAAGAGAACAGGCGCTGCTGACCTGAGCAATGTGGTGACTCCTGGCTGCAAAGTCTTTTGCCCTGATTCAATTAGCATTTAACAAATATCACCACACCCTTGGCAATGGTTTAATCTAACTCGTTGTGCCTCGCTAATGGATTTCACCCCCTGTGTTGTGTGTGCTCGATAGGCTTTACTGCCCTCAGCGTTTGACACAAACCATTTCATAATTTTGGGTAAATAACGTTGGACATTGGAAATGCTCTTCTTTCCCTAGTCTGGAGCTGTGAGCAGTTCATTAAAAAACTCACTTTCAGTGTCATAAAACACGCATATAAAATTTCATATCTGAGCACGTACCAGCCCAGGGTTTCCCAAGCTGTTGGGAGGAGCGGATGCCATCAGCCTCAGGGCACTCATGACGCTGCACCTGTGGCTGTGTGATGCTGGGGAGTTCGTGGCCGTGCTGTACTGGGTTGGGTTGGGCAGGGGGCTGAGGAGCAGGCTGGGCACCAGGGCACGGTGACTCTGCGAGAGTTCACTTGTTGTTCCTGCTGTGCCCCGAAAGCATCACCGTCTGTGGGGACTGTGGTGATTTCCTCTTGCAGCTGCAATCCAGCGAAAAAGCTTTGTTCCCAAAGACATCTCACAGAAAGCAAAACAGCTGCTAAAGTGCCCCCACACACACCCCGCCACCCCTCCCTGAGTCCCCCTGCTGCCAAAAGCCCCGCGCCGCATGGCTGCATCCCCGGGGACCCACCTGAAGCAGTGGAAACCCCCCTGCAGCACGGGATGCGCTAACCAGCAGCAGGGCTTGTGCCAGGGCCCCATCGCAGCCCAGACAAAGCGGTCTTCTTTCTGCATATCTGTAAATTTCAGATGGAGGAATCATCATTTTTTAATGCGCCTGTCTTGCTAGCTTCCTTTTTGTGTCCTGCCGGGGGGGAAAGTGCATTAATAAACTATGGGTTAAAGCTGCTGGTGTGAATTCTTTTTTCTTGTTCCTGATTTCTTGGAGATGAGCTAGGGACCTGCTCACCTATTTATTTGTTTAAGTGACGGCGGCCAGGCAATTTGCTTTAGTTTAGCTGGGTCACCTTCCTAATCCCCAAAGTTTTCTGTGCCCCTTCATATGTTCAAGCTAAGGAAATGTAACCATTTCCTTTGTTTTGTTAAAAATACACAGGATTTTCTCATATGGCAAAGAGTTATTTTTTTCAGTTTTTAGCAGTGCAGTGCAAACCCAGGTGCCATACATTATGGATGAACCTGGATGCAAAGATCTGGAGGATGTTAATGGTATTACTTCCTTTCACACCAGCTACGCAGCGAGGCGACTGCTCAGCAGAGATATCCCCCATTTTACAGCCACCAGAGATCAAAACCAGGCCCTCTGCTTGCGCTTTGTGAAGAGATCGGCTGCAGAGCCCCTGAGCCCTCCAACTTGCCGAAGGTGGGCGGCTGGAGCCGGTACAGTTAGGTTAAGCGGATGCTCCTGGGTTGCCTCACGTTTTTCCATACGAAAAAAAAAAAATCCTTTCTTTATGTTTCTAATGTTGCTTCTGATGATTAAAACTAAATTAGAAATGTAACTTAGTTGTCAGTGAGCTGTCTAGATGGTTATTTTGCTTGTGTTTTATTCATCTGAGTCAAGGCACGTTCTGTCGATGCTGCAGCTCGGAGCAGTTTCATTTCCCAGACCTCTCCCATGTGAGCGGGACACGGCAAGAGCTGTGCGGTCGGCCCTACACTCAGTGCTTCTTGAAAGGAAGCCATTCCTGTGAAAACACAAACCATTAACATGCTCTCTCTCTATATTTTACAAAAGGGTATTTAGGATATTTTTCCCTGTGCATCCTAACAGCCCCAGCTACCTGCTCTTTCTCTTTCCTTTATGCCGCAGGGAAAGCAGAGCACGGGCTCCCATGCTGGCACCTTGGAGATGCCACGGTCCCAACACAAGGCAGACCCCCAGGAACCTCAGCCAGGCTGATTAGGGACATGCAATGTGATGTCTTGTGATAAAATGCGAACAAACACTTGCTTTCTTGTCATTTTTCAATCTGCCATCAGCGCGATGATCTCTGTCCAATGCTTTCCATCGCGGCTGTGATCAGTGTGCGCATGATCCTCATGATCATCAAGAGAATTACTTTCCAGAAAGCAAAGTGTACTCACTGAACAGCTTTAAAAATTGCCCTGCCTGATAGGAATTACTCACAAAGCTCGTTAACATTTCAGTTCTCAGTTTGCGTAAAGGCTGAAAAATATAGGTGTGCCAGACGGAGTCTTTTGTGCATTAGAAATGACAGAATTCTGACTTGTAACGCTTCAGATGCACGTTTATCTTCCTGAAATTGTTGGGAAAGGGCAAAAGTAAGGAAAGCAGCTTCAGCATCTCCATACCTGGAGCTGGGATACAGCATGGGCAGATAACAAATAATGCTTAATGGCAACGACACGTGCCATCTAGAGGCAGAAGCACAAGCAGTGCTGGGGTAGTGCTGAGGATGTGCCGCCAAAGCCCTGGACTTGTGCAGAGCCTCTCCTGTGGGTTCAGAGCACTTCACAAGGACAAGTCAGGCATCACGGTGCTCTTTCAGCAAGTCTGTTGTTGCCCTCGTGTTACAGACAAGAAAGCAGGAATGGAGAAGCCAAGAGCACGTTGCGTGTCATTAGCAGGGCCACTGCACCTAAATTAGCAGACAAGCGGTCCCCCAGCACTTGGTTCCTCTGTGCACAGGGCAGGGTCTCCACCGCTGCCTTCCCAGGGGCTGCACAGCTCCATCCCTGAGCTATCCGTGCTTCCCCTCATGCCCCAAGGACAGCAGGAGGGCATCAGAGTGAAGAGAAGCTCGCGCAGTCCTAGGGTTACAGCTATGAGCCTCAGATGTACCCGCAGGTGCAGCGGAGCCGTGCACAGTGACAGTCTGCATTTCGTGTGACACTTTGTCATTCCCACGTAAAATTACACCAGACAAGAAATGTAGGGTTTTATGCATTTTACTTGTTCTGTGCTTGGGCAGATAAAACCCATGGGATACAGCAGAAGAAAATCAGGCCACTTTATGCTGTTAACTACCTAATTTAATTAATGTTCAACCCAACTTCAGAATAATTGGGTTTGGGAAAAAAAGAAAGTAAATACACCTTTATTAAGACGTCAGAGTAACAAACTATAAGCCTTAGAAGCAGGTGAGGCTTCTGTAGATCACCAGATATGAAACCCAAAGCTGTCACAGACATCACCCAGTGTTAGTAACCCTTCCAGCATCCAGGGGCACAGCAAGGATTTTCTGCTGATTTGAACCACTGCAGCTTGAAAACTGATTTTCTAGATTTCTGCCCGTAGAAGTCAGATCAGAATTGTGTTTCAAATGTTATTAGTGCAAAGCATAAACGTTTGACCTTTCTCAGTGTTTTTTTGTCTTCTTTTTTTTTTTTTTGAGGAGGAAAGATGATTTTTTTTCTATTATTACTTTTTGAGAATGACTTGTTTGCATATTTGCTGAGGGTTGTTGGTGGCTCTGTTAGTTTGTACTAAGCTGCTAATCGTGGCAGCTGAAACAAGCCTGGCATTCCTATGCTCCTCACAGAGCCTCCAGTTTTGCTCTATCAACACTTTCCTTAAGTGCACTGCATTAAGGATGCTGTACGCCCGGTCTGCATTAAGGATGCCGTACGGCAGGCTTCCACCTGGAGGCAAAGCCTGCTCCTGCCTCCCCCTCCTTACTTGAAACCTGAAGTCTTCTCACATCGAGTATTTAATTTCCCTTTGTTCAGGATAAAATGATATGTAAAGTGTGTGTTGCCATGGATGCAAGGCTGCGTGCCGAGCGATCCTCCCCTTACCCAGGTAGATTTCAACCAGGGTGTTCACCATCAGCCAGCACCGCACAGTGGATGGGCTGGGGTGGGGAGAAACAACTTGCAAACTGAAGTTCCCGTAGCAGGAAAGCCTCTTGTTGAAACAAAGTGAGCCTCGTGCCCCCCCGGGTGCTGCAGGCCTTGGGCTGGGTGCACTCAGCAGCACCTGTTTCTCTCCCTTCCCTCCTCAGCGTGCCTGAAGCAAGCGGCCCAGCCTGCAACCTGCCCCACTCGGCCCTCGGCCCACAGGAGCCAGGGGCACGGCCTGGTAATTAAACTTGGGGGGGGACGGGACACAAAAGGGTTGGACAACGAGGGGGTTTACAGCCTTCCCTAACTTAGTTTCAACCCTATTTTTTGTACCCATTGTACTCGGCACAGCTCCATATCCCTTCCTTGCCTCAGCAGCATACTTGTGTAACAGTGTCAATTTGTCGTTGTAATTACACTGGGCTGTGGCCTCTACAGGCCTGCTCTAAAATCATCTCATTTAATTTTATCTAAAGAGCATAGCCTCGCCTCCCTAAGCTCACACCCAAATCTTCTCCTTTTACTACACGTTCTCTTTTCCCCCGGGAGTGCATGGCTACAGCCTGCCCGTGCTCCTTGCAGCCCAGAGCACAAACTTCAGTCCCGCCCGGACCACGAGCTAAACACCTTTTTGATTTAGTTTTTCTTTTGGTGGGGGGACCTCCTGCACTCCGCTCCCCATCCGAGCGCCTCCACATGTCCCTTGCCGAGGGGGCAGCGTGGTGGTGGCCGTGGCCGCCGCTCCCCCTGCTTCGTGCAGCGGCGCTCTTCTGGGCCCTCCGTCCTTTGTCACTCCTGAGAGCCACCACAGCAGGAAGACGCCTTTTTTTTTTTTTTTTCCCTCACTGGAATGGGCTTTAATAAAGCTATTGTATTTGATCAGCGGCTTAGGAAACAATAATTTAGCATAATAGGGAAAGATCATTAATGTTCAATGAACCTAACACTCCGCTCCAGTTTTTGCTGCCCTAGAGAGACGGAGTAAACTCTTTTTCCTTAATTGAAGACTAAATAGAGTACATTTCATTTTTCATTCCCAGCACTTTTTCCAATAGGCTTGTGATGCTCACTAATGCGTGCAGAAAGGGGTGGGCTGCCTGGCGGCAGGGGAAAAATTGGGTGGGAGGGTTTAGAGCACATAAAAACGCGCTCGCTCTTCGTCAGATGGCTCTCCTGGGCCGTCGGCTTCTTCCGCGACAAGCCTCAATTTGGAGGCCCCCACGGACGGAGCCGAGGAGACGCGATGGTCCCGATGGCCCCTCGCGCTGAGAGGAGGGCGATGCCCAGTCCCCAGGGGCACAAGGGGATATGGGCAGGGGCAGGGGCTAGCACTGGTGTCCGGGTGGCACGGTGACCGCCGCCGTGCCCACCAAGGCCGGCCGGGCACAGCACCACGGGCAGGCCGCGGGCAGGCCGCGGGCAGCGAAGGGCAGCGGGGCTGCGGCCGGAGCTCGCCCCCGCCGGCAGGGGGGCTCCGGGCCGCAGCCAGGGGCGGCCCCCAGCTGTCGCGGCGGGGAAATGTCACGCGTGGGGAGGGCACGGCCCCCCCCGCCTTCCCTGCCGGCTCTGCCGGCCGCGATATCGCCGCTTTAAGCGGCGGGAGGCTCCCGGCGGAGGTGGGGCCGTGCCATGGCTCTGCCCCGCCAGCAGCCTCCCGGCCCCGCCTCGGCCCGGCCACGCTGCGGGAGCGGTCGCGGAGGAGCCGGGGCAGGGCCGAGAACGAAGTCAAGTGGAGCCCGCGCATAAATCTCCCTGATTTTGCCTGCAGTGTCTGCGGCCTCTCCTGGGAGGAAAAAATGGTCTTGTTTTCTGCCTCCATCAGTCACTTCAGGGGTGTGTTAATGGACCGCTGGGATGCTTCCTGGCTCGTTCGAGTCATCCTGCCGTCTGTCTTGAGTATAACTAGTCCCTCGGGACGCTTGCCACTGATGCCGCTTAGGAAAAAAAAAAAAAGTATTTGGGAACAATCCTGCCAGCATACCATATGTTAGAGTTTAGGGTTTCCTTGTTTGGTGACTTGGGGCACCTGTGTGAAAACATTGCTGCTTTTAAATTTTCTCTCGTGCTGCTGTTTATGCTTGTTATGTCACAAGCTGATTGCTCGAGAGATAATTGTGCTGTCCAGAGTGCAGGATGCAGTACCTGGGAAGTCTGGTGATTGGCACTCCACAAGCACCGCCAAACTTAGAGCAAGAAAGGAGGGAAGAAGCAGAGGAAATTCATCAGTGTGCCTGTGCTTATGTAGCTCTCTGAGGCAGGAGGAAAGATAACGCTAGGACCACGAACCAGAAACCAAATATATATGAAATGGGATTTGGCATTGTTTTGAGACTGGCTGGTGAATGGAGCTAGAGGGGCTTTTCTGCAGAGAGACGATTGCTGTGAAGTCAGACAGTCTGGAGGTCGCAGTGTTTGGTGTATGTGAAGTATTTGGTATGGTGAAGGAGCGATCACCTGCATCACAAGATGTGCTGTTAGGGTTGATCGAGATGCATCCAAAAAACCACACGTTGGTGCTGTTGCTGGAAGCCCTCAGTGCCCTTGGGAGCTGATCTCCTTCCCCACCTCCCCTTGTCTCCAGTGATGCACCAAGTGTAGCCTGGTCTTTGCCCCATGCTCACTTCAAAAGGCCTCTATACTAGTCCTGAGCACCCCCATGGGCCCACAGCTAACCTTCACTTGCCAACAAGCAAAAAACGTGGTGTCAGAACAAAGCAAAAATGACCACAGCTCGATGATCAAACCCAGTCATCTCGCTGGGAGGTGGGCTGGCGGCTGGGATGCGCGCAGAGGACCTCCCGTGTTCTTCCTGCTCCTCAGCATGTGAGTAGGAAGGGGTTTGTCACGAGTGGTGTCTGTGAGGGGCAAGGTTTGAGAAAGTTGCCTAGTGTAAGCATTGCTTCTCCCAGCCTCTGAGCCATCGGGCAACTCTAAAGCCAAATATTCCTCTGATGAGGGGCCTGGGTTTCCCCTGTTGTGACTGATAACTATTTGTGCAGAGTGGAGGAGCTTCAGTAGGAGAGAGGCCCCAGGAGGCCCAGCACACCAAGAGCTGGAGCTCTCCCTTCTCTTGAAGGGATCAGGCTTCGGGTGCCCCAAGCGGACAGCCTCGCTGGGCCTGGTGTTGCAGGAGGTGCCGGCTGTGCACGATGAGGGGAGCACTCCTTCGTTCCGGCTTAAACATGGCCTGCCTGTGGCCAGGGCTGAGGAAGGGGGTGGGTTGGATGGGAAACAGCCTGCAAAGCCACTGCCGGACTGCATGGTCACTGAGACTAGGTGGTCTCTGTACCCTCCGTGCCAGAGGGGGGGGCGAGAAAAGGATGTCTAAGGTATTTTGTTGGCAGGTGCTTAAATGCTTTTAGGATTAGGTGAGGGGTTGAGGATTTACTTTTTGGATGCAGGCATTTGAATCGGAGGTTAGTTATCTAAGCCTCCCTCTAGCAAGGTCTCAGCACATTTTTCAGATTCTCTTCTGTTAAATGCTGTAGATAAAATCAGAAAATGCTCTTGGAAAAAGCCTCCCTTAGACTCAGCCCCAGCTCTTTTATTTGTCAGCAAGCTGCTGCCTCTCAAATAAGAGTAACTTTTTTTTTCTTTTTTTTTTCAGGGAGTAGATGAAGCAAAGGAAGCAAATATTTCAGGTATTCCTTAAGTACCTCACACTTCACTTTTTCTCTCCTGAAGCATGCATCTTTGATTGCTTCCTTAATTAGTACTTCTTAAACCTCTCTCTGCTCACATTTATAAATAAATCAAAATATAAATGCAGAGTATTAATTTATCAGGCACTCAATCTGTGTTCCAGAGAGCAAATTTAACACCTGTACATGAAAGGACCGAGTGCCTCCTACAAGCTTCTGAGCCATCGACTTTGGTGGTGTCTGTGGAGCATCCATGAGCATCTCTCAGAGCCCTGCTTCAGTAACAATTATGCAAGGAAGCCTTGAGAAAAATGAATTGCTTGTGCAGTTGCATTTAATTTTCATTCTAGCAGGTCTCCCAGTTCACTTGGCAGCCTTTCTTCCTTTCTTTCTTCTTTTCTTCCTTTCTTTCTTTCTTAATTCATGCTTGCTTGCTTTTTTCATTCTTTCTTGGTCGTTTTGACTGAACAAAAGCAGTCCCACAAGGGCAGGCTAATGTATTCATAGTTTTGCTGCAACTTGGCTGATAGAATAAGCTGAAAAATTGCTGCCTCCCATTGTTTACTGAGAATCTTTGTTGTGCTTTGTACAGTTGAAATAAGTTCTGTCTAGTGACCTCTGCTTTCCTTCCGTACAGAACAGAGCATGTTACACTGAACCTGGTCACTGAACCTGGAGATGGTGGAAAGGCCAAAGTTCAAGTTCACAGACCCCAAAGTAAGTTACTGAAGTGATTGCTTGTTTGAACGTTTGCTTGCTTGCTCTTGCCTTTCATTCTCCTTGATCTAACCGTAGTATATTGTTAATGCCTATTCGAACATTGCATTAAGCTCTAATTAAGCCTGCCAATCAGAAATAAAGAGAAAGCAGGCTTCTAATATGCCTGGTGGTAAGTCACATTTTCCCCCTCAATTTTCTGACTATGAACATGCTACTGGTAATTGTGGGTTTGTTTTTTTTCTCTGAACAGCAGACAAGCGCTTAATGAACTTTTACCATAGTGTTTACCTCAAGGGTCAGCTTCAATTATAAAATTGTTTTGAACAAACATCACGTGGAAGGCCCAGACTTTGCCAGGCTGTAGCTAAGGTCATACTGGAGCAACATAGAGAAGTCAAAGAAGTTGTTTTCAGCTTTTCATATAATGTCAGAAACTGTCTTAGAAATGTCTCGGAAGGAAGTAACGTGATCAGGAGTCAATATGACAAAGATGCCTGGAAGGTCTTTTTGGAAATAGGAGAGAAGGTGCAACATCCAGAGTACCACATCCTGTTTCTCATATTGGAGCAAAACCTACGGATGGTTGCAGCTAGAGTAAATTCTAATTTGTTAACCAGAAACCAATAACGGCAATATCAAATGATGTGGCTGTTGAGCTTCCACTGAGGTCTTGGGATTGAGTGCTATTACTATTTATAAGCAACCGTAATAAAGGGAGGTGGCTTGTACTCCACAGCAGATTTGTGAAATGAAGCGTATTGATAGAATTGAGATTACAGTGTTTTGTACGAGAAGCTTTTCATGATTGTGAGGTGATGGGATCAAACATTACAGAAAATTCCCAAATATCAGTCAGTAATACTCTCCATTTTAGGAGGACACCAGACGTTAGGTGCCTTATTTTGATGCAAAAACCAGGATAGAATAATAGTATAAACCAGGACCAGAGCTTCCAGCTAAGATAACCCAATAGATCTTTCCCTGGTTGTTTATTAACCACGATGATGGTTTCCGCACTTCTCAGCTGCTGCGTGCTGTACTTTAGTGATTGTAAAATTTGCATTGTGTAGAAATCATGTAGCAGGGGTAAGCCGATGCTAGACACCTGAAAGGAAGGGGAACAAAGTTGTGACTGTGATGATATGCCGTCCTGCTTTGTGGACTTTAACAAGAGATCTCGGGCTAATTAAGCTTTAATGCTGTGGGTAGGGAAGGCTGACAGCTCTGCTCTAGCCTGACCCTGTGTCTCAATGTGCTTTTGTGCCTGCCTGCTTTTTTTTTTCTTCCTTCCCCTGCTGTAATCCTTATGGAACATCTGCCTGAGCCAGAAACAAATGGCAGCTTGTTCTTGGGATGCGGCGTCCTTGCCTGTACGCTCGGGTCCTGAAATCCTTCAGCGCTTTGTTCCTGTAGTGCTTTTTCCCCCTCTAGCACCACGAGACTTGATTAATCCAAATGCTGAAATCCCGCAGGCACTGTAGTTATTTTTAGCATTAACATTAGCACTCTGCGAAGGGTGGATGAAGATTTATGATTTTTTCTAATATAAATCTCACAGCCTTTCCTTTCGTTGCTAAAGCTTGGATGGATTCCAACAAACACCCACCCTCCCACCCCCCAATGCCCAAAGTTGCCTTTTATTTCTCTAATGAAAAAGTTACAGCAATTCAGCCTGGTGACCGGGGGTCAGAGTAGGTACCACGCTTTGCAGTTGTGCACATTTAGAATTTGCACTCTCACTTTTGGCTGTTAAAACTTTATAAATCTTCATTCTGGAAAGAACCTTTTGAGAGCTTTGCGTTTCGACAAGGGAATGGAGGTTGGAGGCGAGAGAGAGAAGAAAGGTGGCTTAAACAGAACCTTCCTGGTGGAAACTTGCTTTACTTTCTACTTCACAAGAATTTTTTCAATCTTCTCTTCCACTTCCTCCTGTAGCCAATATTTTTATGCTTGACTTTAGCTGGTACTGGGCTTGCTGTTCCAAGGGCACGGGGAAAGGCTTTTCAGTAAGAAATTTCAAGAATTAATTTGGCCAGACCACGTTCTTCCCTCATCTGTAAAGAGAGTGAGCGGTGGAAGAGAGAGGCTCGGTGCTGGTGGCAGAGAAACAGCAAACTGCTGCGTGGTGGTAGCTATGTGATCGTTTGACCAAATCCTTGTAGCTGCACACGTGATGCACTGGATGCCCCATGCAGTTCTCTGGCAGGCGGACCAAGGCACAAGCAGCAGCGGGTGACCTGTGCTGGAAGAGTAAGTCACCGTGCTGTCTGCTCTGGAGCCTGCTGCTTCTGCCAGCAGTTCCAGAGACTCTCTCTGCTGGCATTTTGCATGCTGTTCTTCCTGGGCTGTGCACATCAAAGCACAACAGGGCAGTTACCGTCTGCCCGTGGCAGTTGTTCCCACTGATTTTTCCAAGTCGGGCATGCCTTACTCCATAGCTGTTTCCTGGCGTACCTAAGCCTGGTTTCCAGTTTACACCCCAAAACCCCACTTAAAATGAATTTAAAGGGTCAGTAAAGGCAGCTGTAATTACCATATATTTTCCAGCATGTGCCTAGGCATGCAAATGTGCCCAGCTTTGCCAGCTGGGATCTGCTGCTTTCACCTTGTGTCTTCCTCCTGCTTGCAGCCGCTGCTACACAAGCTTGCAGCGTAGCTTCCCATACACCGTGAGGGCCGTACCCTGGGTCTGCAGGGGCACAGAATGCTCCCCGCTGACAAAATCAGGTGCTTAAGAAAACTTGTTACTGTCTAAATTATTCTGCTTTTCTGAAAGCTAGATTTCTCTCTTCCGTGCGTTTTCTGAAATCTGCATGATTATCAGCAGTTCCTTGCAGTCTGCCTTTGCAGTGGAGCTGCAGGCTTTGCGAAGCTGTTTTGTGGCTCTGGACGCAGCAGCAGCAGCAGTAGGAGAGCATCCCACCTTTTCCTTTGCGGGAGCAGGGTGGCTTTGCCAGCCACCGGGAGGGTAACCAGCCAGGGTGTCTGTAGCTATACATTTCCCCATACAAACATGAAATCAATATGCTGCAGCAATTAACTAGACTTCATAAACTTCAGCTGGCAAGCTTTCTGGAGTCGATTCAAAAAGGCAGCAACAGTTCCTGGCTTGCCCGAGAGGGAAATAAGCTTGGGTTATTTCTTTTCTTTAACTGGTGAGGAGGACATAGGCCAGCTGAAAGGGGAGAACACTTAATGACCTTGTATCAACCTCAATTTAAGGAAAAAAAAAAAAGAGAGAGAGGAAGAAAAAGGACCTTCTCTATATCTTCTTCTATGCCTCTGTTACAAGTGGAGAAAACAATCTTCAAACATCTGAATAGAATTAAAAAAAAAAAAGCCTTTACTCTCTGCCATCACCACCACCTCTTTTTTGTCGGCTTTAGTTAACAGATTCTAGTAACTTTTTGTTTGGCAAATGGTGATTCATTTGCCCAAAGATCTGAATGAAGCAAATGCTGTTTTGACAAGCAGAGCAAAGCTGTCAGGCTCCGTTTCCCTGCAGGCGACTGTACCTCGTGCTCCTGGTGCCAGATGATATTTGACATTTAATTTAAGACCCTCGGTGCCTGCATATAAAAGTTTACTGTGATAATAGTGATAAAGCAGCTGAGTGTCATATTGTTATATTTGACAGTCTTTTCTTCCGCTCTCCTAGTTCATCCCTGTGCTTGGTTTGGGCCGAAGGATCGGACTTGAATTAGGAGAGGAGACTTAACCCTGAATTTTTATGAATTGCAGAGACCTGACTTGCAGATAATGATCTAATCATGAATCTTACTCTGGCTCTGAGATCTTTCCCTGTCTTACTCCTACGATGCCAAGCAGAATTTATGCAGAGAGAAAGGAACGGGTTAGGGATAATGTCAGCTGAAGAGAAGGACCTTCTGTTCATAATTCATTCAATTACTCATCTTCTCACAAAGTAGCACATCCTCTATTGATCAGTAATGCGTTTCCCGCAGGAAAAATGGCACTAATAGTATCGACAAGGCTGTGTTTGTATGAGGAGAGAGAACTGGATTTAAATTTATTTATTTATTTTTAAATCATCTTGGTCTGCTTTCATGCCGGTGGCACGCTGCGGCTGCACAGGCTGAAGTAGGTCAGGCCAGCTCTGCCTGTGGCCGGATGGCTCCCGTGAGGAGAGGTCAGGACGCTGTGGCAGCTTTTCAAAGCACCTTCCCTCGCCGGTGACACCGGCCGTGTGTCTGTCAGGACTGGGTAGGAGCTGAGGTGGTGGGCCTGGTGCATCAGGTCGGTGGTTTTGTCCTCAGATAAAGAGATGGTTCCTGTAACAGCAGGTATAGGACCACAGTGAACTACTTTTTTTTCCTCTCCTGTTGCCTTCCCCTGTTTGAAATAAACCCTGCTACCGAGATCAACACGAGTGCTCTGTCACTTGTGTTAGCTGAGCGGGGAGTGAACGCCATGGTGAGCTGTGCTTTTCATGTGGCGATTAAAATATTAGCAGTGAGTCTGTGCTGAAGATACTTCTTGCGCTACTGCTGGTAGAAAGCAACTGGGAGGGAAATTCTTAAGGGAAGAAAAAATGTTTTACAGTCTCTGGGATCTAACGTGCTTCCCATGAAGAAGTTACAAATTCAGTCCTACAGCAGAAACTAGAAAGAGGATATGGATGATGTTTGAAGTCTTTCAGTTTAAAGCGAGTGGGCATGGCACAGCATGGGGGGATGGATTTCCTCCGAGCAGAACAAACATATTCCACATCAGCGTTTAAAAATAGTGCCTGCCTGCACGAAAGCCCCCAGCTCCTTGTGTCACTTCCAGCCACCCACTTCCTCCACAATTGTCTGGAGTGCAGTTGTTCCTCTCCAGCTTTTAGCAGCTGATAAGAAATCTCAGGGAAGAAAATAGCTGTTGCTCTTGGGGAGCGCTGGGGCTGCCTTGGGGTGTACGTGTTGGAGAGGATGCGTACTTGTTTAGGACGTGGTTAGAGCCTGGGGAAGGGACGGCCCACATGGGAGGTAAAGGCCCGCTGGCCAGAGGCAGCTCCCCGGCAGCCTCTGCTCCAGCGTGCCCCTGTGCCTCCTCGGCGGGGCTCCGAGGGGGTTGCAGCCATCCTGCTGCTGCTTCTGGAGCAGGAGGCAGAGACCTACCCAAAATGCAGATGGAAAGGGGAGCATGGAAGTCTGCCCTTCTCTCAGGGCAGGATCATTTGCATCTGCCATTCCCTGCAGATGATTTTCCGACCTGTTACAGAAAACCATCAGTGATGGAAATTCCGCAACTTCGTTGTGAAGCCCATGCAAGTCCGTAGCTATCCTGAGCAGCAGAAAGCTTTTCCTGATGTCTGTCTTAAATATTCCTGGCTGTAACTTAAACCTGCTACTGCTAGCTCTTGAATACTGTTACCACTGCAACTTACATTTTTGTTGAATAACTACTGCAAGTACTTACTCCTTATTAACAAGTGGTTTGCTAAGTGTCCACACTTGCAGAGACTCTTCATACGAGATGCTCTGACATGAATGTCAGGTTAACTAAGTAAAATGGAGGAAGGATTGGAGGAACCTGGCCACAGTGATCTAGAATAATCAGCTGTGTTACCAGCATTAGTTAGAAAATATTTTAGGTCGTAGAAAGACTGGATGATAGTGTAATTCACGAAACAGCAAAGCAGAAAGGTGTTTGCCAGTTTTCAGTGTAATCACACAGACCGCTGTAAGATTTTCTTCACTGCCTGAATGAGACATAGAGGATAGTGGCCCAAAAAATGAGTGAAACTTGAGACCTAGCAAAGAGGTCTGGAAGGTGTTTTTTTTACCACTTGATACAGCCATGGGGAGCTGTGACTCACACAGTCAGAGATAGTGCTTAAACATTTGTTTTAGAGCTATGTGACTCTGGTGTGACTGAACTACTAACAGCAGCATCTGCAGAGGGATGCATTTAGCACCCTGTTCCCGTTTTAGTGACTAATAGTTGCAATGAGGAAATACAATACATAGTTATTAAATTTTATTTATCTCTATTTTCCCTTCTGGAATTATCTTGAATTCTGCTTAGTGGGGAGAGTAAGGAAGAAGTGAATAAATGATGGGGATATGTGGTATAGTTTTTGTCTTCACTTGTAGCTAGACCTCGTTAGCAGGATATAATGTACTCTAGCAAACACTGAATGGATTATAATATACAACTCTCTCTTTATTACCATGCACCTGCACTAGCAGGCAGAATGGTGGAGGACCCAGTATTCTGGGCCTGTTCCTAGGTAGGATGGTCAATATGATACCCAAAACACTCACTAGCCTGTTCTTCTGCACTGGTGCAAGCTGAGTTTTCAGCTTCCTGAACTCTGACTCTGCCTTGTTATGCTTTAATCTCATCTGCTACTGTCTCTAGACTTTTCACCCTTTCTCTAATCTGAAACAGTCACCGTCTGTGCTCATAATCTGCTCATTCAGAAAATAAATCCCTTCTCATGCTTGTAAAAGTACCTTATCTCAATCATCAAAGGAAAGGGAAGTCACCAGAGCACTGCCTCTTTGAGAGCTGTGAGGTGGGGATGGATTGTTTTGTTTTTCTAACCAATCCCTTCTGTTAGCCCTAAAGATAAGTAGAAATTCATGTGGGGTTGTAGCTCTCAGGGAGCAGGCTGGCAGAGAGCAACTTGCTTTTCAGCAGAAGTAAGGATGAACTGTACAGGAACTTGGGGAACAAAGGTTAAGTGTCACAGAAGGATGTATGCACTGAAAGCAGGTCCAAGTGAGCAGGGGATGAGGAGGTACTTGTGGGGAAGTGACAAGAGCACACAAGTGTAACAGGGGCTGTGGGAATGATGCTGGAGAGTTTCTCACCGCTGGCCCAAGGACCTGTACTTTGGTGGCATCTGTAGAGCAGAGCAGGAAAGAGTGGCTAATCCCACGCAGACCTCCACACTGTTAAACTGCATGGGTCTGATGTGTGCATTTAAATGTTTCAAGTGCTAATTATAAGGTGGCTGGGCAGCATCACACTGCAAGCCTGCTTGCAGAGTTGCTCTTAAAGCATGTGTTTCTGTAGCATTTCCTTATAGGGGTTTATTACTTCACAGAACAGAAACTAGGACCAGCTCCAGCGTATTAAATAAATGGGTATGCTCTAGCAAGACACAAAATGTTGGCTGAGTATCTATAGAAAATGAAGTATTCTTTAGCTGTGTTGAGCAAGGACAGAAAGGACTGTTATACATTAACCCTCATTTATAGCAGCCAATCTACCTGGTACTCCAAGCCAGTGGCCATCAAAAGGTAAAGTACACATTGTGCTAATGAGATGCTACGTTGGTGTTAGAAACCTTGTTTGTGAGGGTACTAAGCCGCATTTTAAACAGATGATCTTGGATATTTGTGAAGGACTGTTCCTGAAATTGCTGAGAGTGGAGAATGTGTTATTATTTGGCTGCTTTTTACTCTCATGAGTGCCTGGAACAGCAACTGAGAAGTTTGTTTGTCCTACAGTGTCAGCGCCTAAAAGAGCTCGGGGGATTATTCTGCCCTCTGTCAATGACTGCACGAGGTGCAAAGCAACAGAACAAAGTACTCGAGCCTGGAGATCTGAACTCAGCGTCTTGTCATCCGTAAACTTGATCTGACCTGGGGAAGTCACTCAGACTGTGCCTCCATTCCCCTAGGCTGCTCAGCGTTTGTCATTTTACAGCACCACAGTTGGGGCGAAGGCCTCTGTGTTTGTCCTGTCCGGCCTTGCAGTTGCTTACGCAGCTGCTGTGTGCCTCTCTCCCTGTATTACATGATCTGCTGCTTTTAAGTGAGAGTTTTCCTTTCTAGGAAGTGGAGTGATTGCAGTCTTGTGGGGATGCAGCTTCGCGTTGGGTCTAAACCTCCCTTTGCACAGCCAGATTTTAATATATTTTTAGAATCCAATAAAAAAAAATGTTAAAGCACCATTTAAAAAAGGCAAAACTGAAAAAAAAAAAAGAAAAAAGAAAAAAAGAAGCTTGATTGCTAAGTCAGGTATCCCTCTCCATTCCCTTTTGAGCATCCAACAAGTTGTACTGCAAAAGACAGGGACAATTTGAGAGCAAAACAGAATTTGGTGTCATGATCGCTTGCTGGTATATTTTCAGTAGGGCCAAGACCCCTCTCCCTACATTAATTCCCTCATTGACTCAGGGGATTAGACCTTTTGGGGAATTTTACCAGGTACGTGGAGGTGGTAGCTCAAGGTGGCCATGCCATATGGTGGGGAAAGGAAGAAGTACCTCTAGGTGATGAGAGGCAGGGAAAGCACAGCCTCTTGCCTCTCTTTGCTGGAGAGAAGAAGCTGTGCAAGGAGCCAGAAGTACAGTGGGGCTGTGTGGCACTGAGCAGCATTGCATTCAGTCAGAGTCACGCTGTTTTTCCCCGTGTTAATCAAGATAAATGTATCACTCTTAATTGCAGTGGTAGCCCTGTATCAAGTATCAGCAGAGGAATTGTGCCTTGACTCTCCTTCGCTGTCACACAGACTGCTGCCACCTGAGTACTGGATGAAGGCATCTCCAGCCACCAGCCGAAGGCAGGAAGGGGACCCTTGCTACACAGGGAGCACACGTAGCACCCTGTCTGTGGGATCACTTTCCTATCTGGGGATTCCCTCAGTGAGTGAGGCCAGGCACGGATCTGGTGGAGTAAGGCTCAGCAGCATTTCCTCACCTGCCGCTGGCATCTCTCTGCCTTCCTGGTGGTGGAGCAGAGAACTCCAGCAGAGTTCTGGCAGGGTAGATCTGGCTCTTTCCAATTATTATTTTTTGTACAGTCAGTTATTATTTGACAGGCTGCCATTTTTTTCTGAGGAACACAAACAAGGAAAGGAAGTTGCATTATTTTTCTGCTGTTTATAAAGCAATAAAGCTTGGATAGAGCTTCAATGAGTAGGAAAAAGGTGCTTCACTAGCTTGAAGGCTTTTCTGCATGACATTGCAAAGATGGATCCTTTCCAGGGAGGTATCAGTGCCAGACTTTTTCTAACAAAGAAAGGGTTAATCTCTCAGTCTGGAAAGTCCCATGTAGCCAGCATAATGGGGAAGACTGCCTGCTTTTTCTCAGTGAGTGTTGTAGGTATGAGTATCCTCTAGTTTCCCCAAACACTGCTGAATTTAACTATGCAACAGTTGGTGAGTAATGTGGCAGTCAGAGTTGTTGAAAGTCGCAGTAGTCCAGCTGTAGCACTGGATGTGGGGAGCTGTAACGTGAAAGGCATGGTGCTGGCATGTTGCTGCCATTTTCCTGACTTCTCAGGAAACTGCTTTACAGCAGTCTTACTGCTTACAGTATTTCCTGCAAAAGAGAAATTATATTCAAGCCCAGATCAGAAATACATAGTTATTCTGCCATCCTCCCTGTGTGAAGCAAATTTCTAGGTATGTGCCATGTGAGCATCTGAAGTTTCAAAAACAATTAGCTGATGAGCAGATACCAGTAAGTATTACCGAGAAATATCACCATCTGACTGGTCTTCACATTTTTTTCATCCCTCCTAAATGAATGAAGAGAGAAGCTAGACTGAAAATAATGTGAGGATTGCAAATTATCTCAAGGCATGGCCCTTACTTACAGTAATCAGGTTTTATTTTGGGAAGGGTATTTTTGGCATTCGGTTCCAGTCACCTAATTAAACTTCTCAAAACAACAACAACAAAATGCATCACCACAGCTTTGGAAAGCAGCCGGATACATCTACTAAGAACAAATGCAAAAATTCCTGTTCCAGGGTTACAGGCTTCAAAACCTGGCTGTACTAATTCTCCAGCGAGTGCCGCTGCTGCGTGGGCTGGGACAGGGCAGACCCTGGCTGGGAGAGGATGATCTCTTGCTCTTCTCTTTTGCTTACCACCGTCCCCCTTCTTTTCAAAACAGTGACCGCTCAGATGAGCATCCGAGATGATGCTCCCAACTTGATTCTTATTATTAGATCTCTGCCTCGAATTGCACCTTCACTTCAATCCTTACTTAAGATGAGGTGCTGAGTGGCTTCCTTTGTACCCGGCAGGAAGGCTGGTTAATAGGATGAGCGCTTCTGTGGCAAATGTGCCAGTTCGGCTGTCTGCGTGTGCTGCTTCCTGCCCTTGACCCTTGCAAGTTTTTGCTGGAGAACGCCCTGTGAGCAGTTTTCAAGGGAACTTTCCCTGCAGGCTTTTACTGTTATCTAACCCTGTTAATTAAAAGGAAAACTATAGCGTAGAAAGCTACCTGCTGGTACCAGCCTTGCACGTCAATCAGGGTTAACCTGTGCTAGTTCAAAGACTGCCTGTGGATGGTATCTAGCACAAGCTGTAAAGGGTGTATTTCTTCTCTCTCTGTTCTAATTGCAGTAAGACATTTTGGTAGTACATCTATTAAGACCACCTCAGCTCTCTGTCCTAAGCAGTTCTCAACTGATGATAGTGTTACCAAATTGTAAATATTTTGGCTGGAATTTTCTGCCTGGGATATCTATCTCACCATGATATTATTTTTAGGTTTACATTTACATTAAAACAAACAAGTGAATGTGACCTGGCAGCCACCTTCTCTGCAAGCTGCCGTGCCCCAGCTGCTTGGAATATGTTTTGGGGATTTGTTGGTGGGGTGGCCTTTGGGCTCATGTGTAAGCATTGCCCCAGCTGTAAGAAGTCACCAAGTGTTATTTGTATTTGCCATATCATGTGTATGCAGAAATGATTTGAAAGTTTTGTTACTGAACTCCAAGGCCTCCTGTTTGCTGAAAGGCTAAACCTGTGCTTTTGCTTAGACCTGACCAGCCTGCTGGTGAGCAGAGCAAGCAGCTGCAAATGTACTGCATGTACTATTTTAGAGACAGGAGAAAGAGGCAGGTTAGGAGGATTCAAGCACTTAGGAGGAAAGGAGGGCCTGTGCTCAAGAAATCGTGCTCTGTCCTTCCCTCTGGAGAAGAAACCGTCATTTCCATCAGCCAGGATCACACTCCGCTCCCAGAGGTGGCAGCCTGACTCTCCCTTGCTCCAGTGGCATATTTCTAACTAGGAATCCAGGAAAAATAACCCAGGTTTTCTAATGGATCAGCTCCCTAACCTGGCTCCCCATGAGGTGACAAGTATTCATGGCATTTTGAAGGATTCAGAACTGGGGGAACAGGGCAGCACTTCTCTGCAAGCAGATGTCCTGCAGAACCTATTGCCAGAGAGTATGTCTAACAGGCTGCCTCGATCCTTCTCCAGTTGGTCAACACGTAGGCCAATAACTGTTGTTTATGCAAGCTTTTATATTTGCCCAAGAAAGGAGGTCTAAGAGCAGGCTGGCAGACTAAGCATTGCTGCTAGTCAACATGGATAACAATGTGAGGTCACATTATGGTACTTTTTTTTTTCCCCCTAGTTCTTTTTGTAGTTCATTTTGATTTGAACTTACATATGAAACGTGTATTAAAAAGATCACTATTGAGGCTTCATGCTCAAACACTTGAAAGAAAAATAGTTTTGACCATGATGGACTTGCTCTGAGGATGAAAGGGGTTATGGAGGGATGAGAGGTGCTGTGTCCTTTCTTGTTTGTTGCAGAGGCTTCTCCACAAAGAGTGAGTAGAGGGTGCAGGGAAAAAAAAAATCTAAAGGTATGGTTAGAGCAGTTATGTTGATCATTACAGTGATTTCCCTTTCCCCCAAATCTACTGGATGTCTCCTTCTGATTAGTCTTAATTAAAACAATTCTATTATTTAAACATCATAGCCCTCTTTTTACATTTTCAAACAATTCAGCTTTGGTAGTTTCACAGAAGCTCACACAAAGACACTCCTTTTATGTGTGCCTCAGTTCTTTAAGTGAGAAGGGGACCCTGCTGGGAGGTGATGTCCTTTTGTCCAGAACACTGAGTCCTGATATTATTACTCCTTTGTCCTTCTAAGAAGACCCTGAACAGAAGAGATTTTACCTTATATATCCTGCTTGGCTCGAGTACATGTAGGTAAAGGAGGAAATTTAGATCAAAGGTTCTATTTTGCCAAGTCTGATTCTGTTCTTTGTATGTACAAGACAAATAAAGATGGTCTCTGCCCTGAGGAGTAATGAAGACCCCTCTGATGCAAGGTCACAATCCTTTTGTTTGTGATTTTTTTCCTGAGTTCAAATAAGTTCGCAAAATGCATGTAGCACTACAAGACTGCTACGCTATGCTTTTTCTGGGGTGACCCACCCATGAAGATAGCTCAAACTCCATCCAGAGAGAATGGTGGTGCGTGCTTTCCTAGTGTTGTTTTTGTGTGGAATATATACATCTGTTTTGGTACTCTTGCATGCATGTAGAATTAGAGTGGTCATGCTATTTTTCCCTGAAAATTGCCTACTTTTGACCACTGAAAAAGAATTGGTACTGGCAAACCTAGTCCCACCACTTATGTCTGGATACAGCATCTCTGAATTTCAGCTTGTAAAGGACATCTGATGTGACATCTGATCTTTTGAGGGAGAAGTTTGTGTTCACCTGTTCCAGGATAAGTCCTGGTGTCTCTGGAAGCTGTTGCTTTTCTCACAAAGCAGCATCTGAGGCTGCGCGTTTCTAGGACATGTTGCAATGCCTGTGAGAGGAAAGGTGGTCATGGTATATGGGCTCTGGACAGAAACTTCTCTTCAGGCACTTTGTTAAATGAAAAAAAGGTTTCAGAGTGCTCTTCATGTTTTGTGTTGAGCAATTGGATAATCTGTTTGTAGGAGTCATTACATGAACTTCTTGGTTAGAAACAGTTTTACAAATAAGGGACTTACTCAAAGCCATCCTGGGGGTTTTGCATGGCAAGTGATTTACATCAAAACCTCAGCCATGCACAAAACAAAAATGCTTGCTTTGGCTCTCTTAAGACACCTGTAACTTGTCAACAGGAAGATATTCTGGATCATGAGGATGTCTCTTTTCTGACTTCCCTTGGCCCAGGTGGTAACAGTGAAGGCCCACAGGATTCCTCTTTATTTTTGGGGCTCAGTTGTCCCTGACCTTTAGGGGCTTGTTCTGGCTGCCCATTACCAACTGGTAGTTATTTGTTTTTATCTCCCTTAGAACTTGTGTTTTGCCGTCAAATGCTATTAGTTCTGTTATCTCAAGGAAGTGTTTTGTTGCATAAATAATATATGTTAAGGTGAGAATACAAAATACCTTTTACTGATGTGCCAGTGATATGTATATGGCCGTAGTACTGAGACCTCAAATTGAGAACAGTGTGGATTTCTTTGCTATGTATGTATAATTATATACAGGTAACTTTTAATTAACTGGAACACAAAGGACATGCCAAAGTGGAAAAGAAGTTAGAGACTGTTGTATTTTGATGGATTCTGAAAGATGTCCTATTTGGGAGGTGTGAATTTATGCACTGCATTTCAGGCTCCTGCTCAGAAAGTGAATATTCATCAGGATTAGCAGATTCTTCTGTATGAGGTGTTAAAGTGGGCTGTCAGCGTAATGAATGTGTTGTGTTGTTCCCTGTGCTGAGGCTCGTTCTGCCGTCTCCACTCGCCTTTTAAGAAGCGTTGGTTTATGTACGCGAAGCCAGTTACTACCCGCTGCGGCCTATGGAGGCAGGCGGGGGCTGACAAGATGGACGCTCCTTTCCGGGACTGGCGCAGGTGCGGGAGAGGCTTTAGGCCTCGGGGGCGACTGCCAGGGCCGCGTCCCTCTGTCAGTCTAGGGCAGAAGAGGTGTCCTTTGAGTAAATAGAGCTGGAACAATTAGAGATGCTTTCAAACACATAGGAAACGCCTGATTTGGGTTTGTGTGCCTGAGAGCCTCTCTGCATCTCCCAGCTCTACTGCTTGTCCAATCTGAGATGCTCCGTCTGACCACAAACCTCGTGCTGATGAGCCTTCTCCGGTGCCTACAGACCACAGGCACTTTGCTGGGGTGTGCTGGTTAAGATGCACAACCTGCCTCTGCTCGCTTGCATGATTTTTTCTAGGACAAGATGAATAAAATGGATTTTTCAACAAATATATATATTTTTGTAGGCAAGGTAGGAAGCCTTGAACCAATGGAAGAACACTACAGTTTTGGGAAAGTACAGCTACTGTAGCTGTTCATAACTTCTTTTACTAAGAATCTAACTTTTATATTGCTGTTTGAAACCTTCCTGGTTAAAATCAAATTACGTTAATGAAATTTCTTTTTATTGCATTTAGCCTAGTTGTTTGCAATTGAGATAAATTTGGAAGTGGACACTACCTGGTAATTGAACTTGTCAGTTTTGTTAAGCCTGTGTAGGTTTAGCTTATCCCACCTCCATTATCAAGTTGTACATTATTTCTTAGAGAGGATTTTGTTTTCTGGAATCTCTTCTTCACTGATACAGTGTTCATCCAATTCCATTTGTGGTGGTGTTTGACAGGGAACAGAGAATCAGAAATAAAATAGAGTTTAAAATTTTTACAGGTTCTGTCCAGGTAACACGTGTTGGTGTTCCTCTGGGTCTGGTAGCAAATCCGCGCTGTATCCCATGAGCCATATGGGCTGTGTTTCTGGGGATAATCAGGATTCACTCAAGGAAAGGGGAGAATGAGTTTCAGGGTGAAACAGACTCCTTCAAGACACAGTCTGGTATGCACTCTGCTTAGAGGCTATGTCCAGGCGTATAGCAGAAGATCAGTTATCAGTTTCAGGTGTGCTTTGTCTGCATCCCGGCTGTCTTTTGAGGAGGAACAGTGTAGACTTCATTAAAAAAAAAATAAAAAATAAAACTAAGAAATGGATTGCTCTCTCCCAAAATCCGTGGGTAATGTGGAGAGGCAAGGAACTGTATTCTGCAGAAATTAGAGCATGGCAGCTGGTCTGTCAGGAGGAACAGAGAGTTCTCCACCTTGATTTCAGCTAGCACTTCAGTGATACAAGCAGCAGCCACTGCTTCCTGCAGGTCCTCAATGTCCACCTGGCAACTTTGATCACTGGGATGGCAGATATCTAAAGGCAATCAAACGCCCACCTTCAATGATCTGATGTGCTCAAAACTGAGGTAAAAAACAAGAACTTGTAAAGTGGATTACAGAAGGAGTCAGCAAAGCATTTATTTGGATGTCAAAGATGTGGAGTCTTCTATTGCTTGTATCATTGAATATGTTCATAAATACCACTAAGTATCCAGGGTGATAAGCCATGATGTGAGTAATAAGGCAGGATAAGTTATGTGGTTACCTTTAGATGGCCACATATTTCTAGTGGTTATGAGGGGCAAAAAGCCAAATGTCTTCAGACACTTAATACAGGATTTCTGGTGTATCATACATAAAATTCTTGAGGGATGCTGTTGCTTCATAAAAACTGAAAGAGTGCTTTATCATTTTTTATAACTCAGTTGACAAATAGGGACTCCCAGCTACTCAGAGTTCTCCCGATAGTCCAATCACTTCTCTGTAATAACGCTTTCTGAAAGCAAGAGCTATTGTAGATGCAATATTGCATGTGTGTCCCTTGAAAAAGAAACAATCTAGTTGTTATTATTACAGCCACCATTCTTAAATCATCTAGATCCCCCAAGGCCTGCGTATCTGTAAGCTTTCTCCTCATTGCCTGGATCCTGGATAGTTGGTAGGTTGATAAATGAGGAATTTTCCTTCTTGCCTGATAGAGTATCCTACTACAAGCCACAATTTGCATATAGATATGATCAATTATAATTTGAAGACTTCATATGCAGAATTCTGCTTAGGCCCATTGCAGATAAGAACAATAAGGTATAGGTCTGAGCAGTCCATATTCTTATTTGCACAAGGCAGCCTTGATATTTAATTCCCTTAATATTACAGCTCTTCACATGGAGGCTATAAGTCATTTTGAGTAATTGCATGTCTAGAAACTCGATTTCTGGCACAGATACACATATGGAGAAATTCAAAAAAAAAAAAAACTAACAAAAAGAAAATGAGACCCTTAGAAAACAGAGCTAAACAAATGAGAGGGAGATAGTAAGGCTGATCATCCTGATTGTGTGGAGATAGGAGCTGCTCCTGATTTTTGAGAGCTCTGAGGCTGAGTACTACCTTTTTGGACTTGCTGCAGTAAATGATGCTGGGATGTGCTAGAGAGTGGTGGGTGAAGAATAGTTGAATTTTCTCTTCAAATCTGTTCCACACAGGAGGGCTGGCAGAGATGTATTAAATTTTCACTCAAAATAATTTTTCAGGGAGCTGAACCAACTGGGTTTCTTGTTATTCTGCAAATAGGCCTATCTATTAATCAGCTTCCATTAATAAATTTGCCCTTAGAGCTAGCACTCTATACAAACAGAAACCTTTCATGTCCCAATGTTATCCTTAGTTATGTTAAGGTTTGCACTTGTATCCTAGAATGTATTTGTGTTTGTGTTTTTTTTTTTTTAATGTTTCCCAAAAGGGAAATGTTATTCTTTTATTGTCTTTTTTAGTGCCTGCCCGTTTCAGTGCTAAGCATTGGGTATCCAAGGTTTGGGTCGGATAAACTGCCATCCGAAATTCACTTACAGCTAGACTTCAGGCCCCTGGAATAAGTCTCATATGACACCTCTGGTTCTATAGTCCTGGTCTGAATCCAAAACACAAAGATATTCAGGAGAAACTACGATTGTGACAAGGAGAAGAGAAACTTATCCAAACTTTTGGAAAATGTACAGATTTGTATTTTTCTTGTTAACTTCTGAAAACCCTGTGATGTGGCTTCTGTGTTTTTTCCCCTGACAGCTTTGACTTTTCCACGTTAATCATTTTACTCCTCAATTTGTTTTCCCTTTTCCTTCACTCAGTGAAAGCTTCATGAAACCCTTGCTGGTTTTAGTTTTGGTATGTGTTGAAAGGTGAGGAAAATTGCCCTGCTTAGGATCATAAAACAGTACAATTGCTGGATACGCACATATCAGGCAGGGCTTCAGCATTCCATGCCAGAGCTTTCAAGTCTGTTCTTCACACGGGGCTCCTAAATAGATGTTTAAATTAGTGCTAAACCCATAAAGTGGCTGTTCGCATGCACGAATATCTGTGGTCTCAGTATGGAATTTTAATTTTTTTTCATGCAGTCAGTCAGAGCTCCATAACCAAAATGAGTACCTCATGTGCTTGGCATTGCACAGATGCTTGGTAAGAATCCAAGAGAATTTACTCTTCAGTACTGGTATTTCCTGAAGGTTTATATTTTTCAACTAGACACCTATCATCTCAGCATACACACTGTTAATTCACATAATTCTTTTAACTCTGTCCTCCAAAACTCAGCTCTGCTGAAATTGAGTTCATTGGACATTGAGTTCATCGGTGTTACAGCAGGGATGAACTCAGAAACTCAGATTTGAAAGAGCCCAGCCAAGTCTGACTGAAACATTTTTTAATGCTCCAGGGAGAAATTAATTCTGCTCAATCACTTTTGATTCACCTGAAACATAAAGGGAATTGCAGACACTTTAATAGCTGAATTGAAAGACTGTTGAGTCACCATTATATCTCTGTAGTCTTTGTTCACTTGCTATTTTGCAGCTGCTTTTACTGTTATTCACTGAGTTGCACAGAAATCTCTGATAGTGGTACTATGAGATTTTTATTTCCCTGGCAGTAGGAGAATCACAGTGCTAATCCAAATCATTACGGCTAGCACCAGGGGGCTTTGCATTTAAAAAGAAGGTTGTACGCTAGAATCTGTAACAGCAAGTGACTGTCTCCAAGTGGTAAACAAGGTGTCCTGGTTTTGTGTATGAAGCTCTGGATACTTTTGAACTGGCCTTTAGAGGACTTGCATGAAATGTGCTGCATCTGGAACTTGAAACCTTAGGTACTTCCATAATATAAGTAATTAATAACTTAGTAAGTAGGTGGTTTTGTTTCCACATTTTGGCCATATGAATTGATCTGGATTGCCTCTTATGCGCAGGCTGTGATTTGTGAATAGCACCGTGAACGAAGCTGCCTTGTCCTTCGCGTTTCTCAGAGGTTGTGCTGGCAGAAGACTTCACACATCCTGCAGTGCCTTCTGCACTCCAGAGTGGTACACAGCCCAGCGTACCAGAACGGGTACTTAACTACCTTTACCTTACTACATCTGGCTAGAAACTCTAAAGGTGTTTGGGTCATGAATGGTTTTGCCATGCAGGCCACAAGCTCTCCAGTATGTAGGCATGGGCCATGTGTTAGCAGGTAGTGTGTGCTAAGGCCCTTGTAATTTTCCATGCCACAAAGAAACAACTGAAAGAAAATTCAGAGGGGAGTTTTCTGTCTGACCGAAACAATAAAGAAAAGCTGATCCTTCTTTCTGCTCTTCTTTCCAGTGGCTATAAAGAGTGGAGCAAATTAGAGCAACTGCGCGCTACACAAGGTCTCCCAATTACCCTCATGGCTACAGAGAACCATAACAGCTGTGTTATACAGTAAGTTCAAAAGACAGTTTAAGCAATTTGTTGCTGATCACTTGCATAAAAGTGGATAAAAAAGCCACCATTCTGATCTAGGAATTTGATAATTAGCGTATTTCATCGTTACATTTCATAATCAGTTTGTGCAGCTGTGAGAGTTTAAAGCATCTTGCATCAAGTCAGGTGGACGTAGTGCAGCTTTCTGACAAAGCTAACTGGTAGGCTTATGCAGGAGCCTGCCTGCTCTTTCCAAAACCAAAGGAGCAAATCATTACATGCCTCGGCACCTCGGAGTAGCTATACCAGTGTCTCACTAGCTGCCCCCTGATGTGTTAGCAATTGATGTTTGGATTCTCTTATGCTACATGTAGCCTTTGGTAAGGTACTAAATATATTTGTGTCTGGGGTCTCCTTTCCTGACTGTGCAATTGAGGATGCAGAGGTTGTTTTTATTATTATTATTATTATTTTTATTGTTTTAGAGGAAAGAAAAAAAAAAGAGGGAATTTGTGGGGGTGGGGGTAGAAGCAGCAAATCTCTTGTATTTTCTCCTCTTCATTCAAATAAGTCTCTGTGTGTGACTCTTGCAATGATGCCTGCAACCCAGACTTGAGAGTCTTTTAGTACAGGCGAGACAAAGAAATGGATTGCATGCCTAGATCTCACTTGTGCTCCCCTCTGAGGTCAGAATTAGAATGAATTGTAAACAAAAGTTACAGTGTTTCCCTTACCCATTTCTCCTTGGAGAAAGGATATTAAGTAAGAGACTGCATAATAATGAGAAGAAAACCAGATTTTACAATTCTCTTTCTTATAGCCAGCAGTCTGGTGAATAGTCTCAGAGAAGGGATTTGCTTTTTAAGGGCCTAACTAGTTCCTAGCTTGACCACAGCCTTTGTGTTTTACTCTGTATCTCAGGTCCTTTGCAATGTCAGCCTACCACTGGTTGCTGACATCATATAGACAAAGGTAAAAAAAATCGTGGGATGTGTGAACATATCCAGCCAGATTTCTGTCCTGGCCCTGATGGATGGCGAAAAGCTAGCAATGAGAAGAGAGAGCAATCTACCTTATCCTAGTTCATGTAAATGCAAAAATAATAATAAGAAGAAAATTCTCTCTAAGCAAATGTGTCTTAATGGCTTTCAAACTGCTGTCCATAAGGCTTCAGTTAACCTATAAGGTAAATACTTGAAGTGATCTGAGGTATGCTGTGTGTGTTTAGTTGGTTAATTTTGTGAAACATGTTGAATTGCATGATGGCTTTGGTTTATATAATATAATTCCCTTCCAGATTGTTTAAGCGATTATAAATCAAAGCTTGCCTAGTGCAGTTCTGTTGCTCTGCTTTTCTCTGGGTGAAAGTAGTGGGGAGCAGAGGAAAGGGTGGTTTTTGTGTGTGCCTATTGTTTAAAAAAAAAAAAAATCAGAAAAGATCATGCAAGATCATGTAATTCATGCAGTTACGATGTCCTCTACTGTGTAAACACCTGGTGTAAGTAATCTTGATGTCTTCTGAAACATGTATGACTTTTAAGAATGACGATTCTCTTCTGATACGTGTTTGACACCTCTGTACTTTTGTTGACTTGATTGGAGTTCTTTCTTATTACAGTGTTCTGTAAGAAGAAAGAATCTGTCCTTGTGTTCTGCAAAATTTAAACTCTGCTATGAGAAAGAAATGGGATCTCTGAAATGCTAGGTATCGTTAGGCTCTTGTGTATTTACACACCATCTGCTTCAGTACACGATGGATAGCTGATCAGCTCTTTTCTGTAGCAGGCAGTACCATGGTGCTACTGGGAGTGGATTATATCGATCCCAGTTCTCTACTACTGTAAAAGGGGAGAAAACAGGGCTTGAAGAGGGTGTACATGTATTTAAATTCTTTGTAAACTGCTGTGATTGTATATTGTTGTGCTATTTAAATGCAGTAATAAAAGCATTTGGCCCATTTTTAGGGACGTGGTTTAGTGGGTAATACTGGTGGTTGGGGAATGGTTGCACCAGGTGACCTCGGAGGTCTTTTCCAGCCTTAATGATTCTACAATTAACTCCTTCTTGATCCAGTCATATGCGAGTATGATGCCCTCAGCTATAAGAATGTAAGGTCTTGTCTCTCCTAGTGACAGCAGGTGGTACATACTCCTACTGCTGAAGTGCTTGGTTCAGAAAGGATGGTTTTCTGAAGTGCTGAACCTAACAGCCTCGTCCTTCTCTTTTTTCCCCTGGCAGGGCCAAGCTGAGGAAGGCAGGCAAGAACACTTAATTTGTTCTGCCTTTCTCATCCTACCTCCTTTGATACCAGAAGCTCAGTTTTGAGAGCAGATGCTTTTAGAAAGTTGAGTGGGCCAGCGGGGACTGGTCACAGAATTAATGCTGAGAAACCAGATCGTTCTAATTCATTTTGTGCCAAGAGGTGCTTGTGGTTAAAATGCTCAAATGTTTGTATCTAAAAGCATGTTTAATTTCTTTTTTTTCCTTAGCCCATGCTATGCTTTCAGAGCTCCCATTAGCTTTGGCTGGACCTATGCTTTGATTTGTGTTTATTTAGGATCCAGCTTTAATTTTCTTGTGCTCAATATACACACTGGCTTTATTTAGGCAGGATAGGAAAAGAAAATTTATAACCTCAGATGAAGTAGGTTCTTAAGCAAAAGAAGTAAGAAGACAAGATACCAAAGAGTTCTAGCATTGTTATGTTTATTAAAGGAATTATGTGCTTGAATCAAGATGGAGCTTGGGCTGCTGGCAGAGGGAAATGTGAGCAGTCGTGCAGCTGGTGGCCATGCAGTGTTTGAGATAGCCATGGTACAAAGGCAGAATTTAGCAGATAAGTTTCTTGAAATCTTACATGTTTGTGGGTATGGGCTCTCTCATGTATAGTCATAGAGTTAAAAATAATACTGTAAGCCTGAAGCAATGGAAACTATAGATGCCGACCCATTGGTTACTAGAATTATCTATAATTTGTACTTAATCTGAAATTCTTTCATCTAAAATTAGGAAATCAGTGAGTACATGAATGTGAGAAACAAGCGTTGGATATGCTTTGTACTGCTTTGTTTTATCCTATTGTTTTCAGCATCTCCAGCCTCTTATTTGTCTGGTTACAAAATTACTTGTGTACCAGTCCATCTGCTAGGTTGCATCTGGGAAAAATGGGAATTCATCTGGACAACATCTGATGCAACACTTGGAAAGCATTTGTTTACTTGACTAATGTCAGTTAGGCAGCAATATTTAAGCTGTAAGCTCGCAAGCTGGCATACTGAATGGTTCATTCAAGTCCTTTTCCCACATTTCCGCCAAACTTCTACAACCCTTTCTGTTCCGCTCCGAAGCCGTCTGTTTTAATTCTGCGTTGATGCCCAGTGGTCTTAAATTCCCTGAGGAAACTGGTAGCAGCTACAGACTGCGAGCCCAGCCGAGGCTCAACAGGATGCCTCCCTTTCTGGGGACCCACAGTCCCCTATGTCAGAGAAATTTTGAAGGTCTGTGATTTTGTGGATGCTGCGGTAGGAATGTGTTGATGAGGGTAACTGAGTGATGGAGAAAAAGCAGATCTTCCTTTTGATTGTGGGGCTCTTGGTCTGATAACATATGTTTTCATGTCATCTTGAGACTGAAGCCCGGAAATAGGCAGGAGTGCTAACTTCTTAGAAGCCAGTGATGGAGTGCTGCCTCCACAGAGCTGCCCTGCTATGCTCGTTGGTGCTAATTAGTTTGTGTCTGTTGAGCTTCCTTCTGACTCGGTCTGTTCTAATTAACACTTCCCTGTAGATTGCTGCTGAACTCCAGAAATCTCATTCATTTGTGACACACATTTCACCATCCCGAGGAGACAAGTATATTTTGTTGACAAAGGTGCCGATAACACTATCGGACTGCGGTTTAATGCGTGCTCTGAGATGGAGAGAGGCGACAAGACAGCCTGAGTGGGGAAATGGTGTTAAAAATAACACTGAGAACTGCAGCTGCAGTTCGTCTACCAGTTTGAATTGTTTGAGCCCCAGACTGTGCAAGACTATCTGCTACAGGCAATTATATGAAGTGTTTATTCCTCTGTCCCTGCCTCTTCACCCTATGTACCAACATTAAAGATGCATTTGTTAGAATGTGAAACTTGAGAATTATATTTAGAAATATATACACGATGTGTATGTTTATATAAACATAATATACTGGTATAGACGCTCTCTCTGTAGTCTGTATTTGGAGTCTATATTTATATTTTGCTTTTTAAAAAATCATCAGGAGTTACCGTATTAGTTAAATATAAGCCTTGAAAATAGAATACGCCTGAAATTTTTTCAAAGTCTGCATCAGAGGCTACCTTGCAATGGATTTAGAAATAATTTGCAACTGAGCGTGAGACCTTTTACACGTCGGCTGTGGCAGCTGTCAGTGGGGCTGTCTGCTGCGGCAGAGCAAGGAGTAATTGCAAAAGGCAGTCTGGCTCCACAGGTACTGCTCAAATGGCATCGGGTGAGGAGGTCAGGTAGACAGAAGCCTATCTGAAGGTGGGAAGCGCTGGCCCAAGAGCCAGGGCATTTGGTCTCTTCTTACCTTTCATGTGGGCACCTTTTGTTCTGATGTCCCAGTGGAGAATGGGCTACAGCCCCAGCCTTCTGGTCTACGTGACCTACTTTGTGTAAAAGTGCACGTCTCATAGGTAAAACCTTTAAAGTCAGTTTGTGAGATGGGTGCTTCCTTGATGTCCTTGGTTTTCCGCCTTCCCCGCACCTTGTATTATTGCCTTCTACGTGGGCGTTGTGTTTTACTGCTGTTCTGTAGCATGACGAAAGCTCCTCTGGAAATGCGAAAGGCAATTTTCTCTGCCTTAATGGCTAACTCAGAATGCCTTCGCTTTTGCCATTTATCTTCAATCCTCCCTGCAACATAACGAATGGCTTTTCTCATAGCGTTGTTTTCGTCAACCATTTCTATGTTGTTAATGCTAATACACTGCAGTGTGCCAGGAAACAATATTTTCCTTCCACGTTGCTTATTTTCCAGGATCCAGCAGTAGTTATTCTAAGCATCTGACACGTGCCTCTAAGAAAGCTGAAGAGGCCAGTCTAAATTAGACAAGGACAAAATGAACCTTGAGCACTGGTAGAGCACGTGCTGTACGGAACCTGCACGGAGCCATCTGAGGTTTAGTGATATTGGACTCTAATGCTGGTTTTTACAGCCATGGGCTGCTTTTGCGGCCTCATTTACAAAGACCCTTCAATTTTATGTATCAAGGACGATCCCTGTTGTTAAAATGCCTTCCAAAAGTGACTTTGGGCACCCATTCAACCCTGGACTGCCTTTGGGGAATACAAGCTGAGCTAAAGCTGTCTCCATTACAGTAAAGAGATGTTAACAGGATCCTAGCAGAAGAATAAATTACAAACCAGAACAATCTGCTCACCTTACACAGACCAATACTGCGCTAATAGCTTAGCTGGCCACTGGGGAGTAGTTGTCCATTGTCTTTCCATCTGCCCTTCTTCTGTCTCAGTTTGATTAGAAATGGCTTGAGTGGGGGCATATTGATGTGGCTGGAAATGGGGATTTAACTAGTGCTTAATCGTTTTTAAAAGGGTTTTGCAAATAATAGGTTTTAAGAGTGGATGTTTAAACAGGAAGCTTCCTGTTTTGAAGAAACATTTTATTTTCTTTCTATTCTTCCCGAGTTTTCTTTCTGTTCAGCTGGGCTTTATCTTTTCCTTACCTTGTATGAGGGGAAAATGTTAAACTGTGGGAAATGTCACGGAAAAGCCTACCAGTCCAAATACCCAATCTTCTTGTGGTGATGAAAAAAGCAAGTGGTTTGCTTGATTTGAAGGCAAGTAAAGTATTTACCCTATCTTTTATATATCGAGAAGTAATATTACAGCTCACAGGCTCCCTATAATGCTCATGTCACTTTTCCTGTTCCCAGTAGAAGCCACACTTTACTTTAGTAATGCAATGTATACAAAAAAGGCACAAAATAGTTGGAAACTCAAATGATAACATCTTAGCAGTTCACAGTAGCAAATGCGGAGAACTTCAACATTTCCTGTGCTGGAACTCCTCGTGGGGGGTAATAGCTTAGTTTTAAAAATACTGCTGCTGTTCTTTCAGAGCCGATAGTCTTTCTCATACTGGGAACAAAGTTCTGATTCCTCTCATGCTGTGGTGAGAATAGTGTAATTTTGAAATTAAACAAGATAATTCCCAATTTCCCTAAGCATACCTAATGGGAGATTTTGGCTTCTTTTCACTTCACTGTTAGCATTTTCATTAGAGATAGCTGACATTGAGTAAAGCATTCGTACTGGTGACCTGAGCAACATCTATTTTGAAGCATGTATTTCATTAATTCTTGTCTACTGCTGCACAGTGGACACACGGAGTGCTTCTCCAGTCACTTCATGGCACAAAGAACAGCTGCAATGCTTCAGCTGTTTCTTTCTTCTTTACAGTTTACGGATTCATTGCTCTGTAGTTGTGTTATCTTAAATTCACTACACTTATGAAGAAACACAGGCATGTGGCGTGGGGCTAGGGAGGCACGGGATGTGAGGGCATATAGCCACTCAGGCATTGCTCAGGCATTCACGTAGGACTGACATGTGAAGTCCTCCTGCAGTGCAGATAAACCAAGTCCTTTCTTTGCCTCTTCTCCCCTTATGTAAGACAAAAGAGTTTTGTATAAGTTTAGGCAGTTCTTCTGGCTTCGTTTTTAATAAAGCAAAGTAGTAACTGATTTTCAGAATAAATAGCTCAGTAATCACAGCTCTCACTCTGTAAGCTTCAGCATGTTTCTGACAGACTCTTGTTCAAAGCAGAACATGTGAAGTGATCTGTTAATAATTGCTTATTGTGTTTATTTTGTGAGGCTAAATTAATTTATTATAGCTTGGATTTAACAGCAGTCTTCTCCGTATATCCTCACGCTTTCATTTTTTTCTAGCATCTTTAGTGGTAGCCTACATGCCACATACTTTTTTAGCATACCTTCTGCATGTTATTTAAAGAAGGGAAGGGAGGTCAGTTCAGAACAGGCAGGCAGAAATAAAAACCCAGATAACCACACTTTGGTCTGTGTTGTATGACTGAAGTCACTTCCTGAAAGACAAATCTCATCTGCCTGAGAGAGAGACAGGTTTGGGAATGGTTTTTTGGGGTGTCTGAGCGCTGCTCTGGAGGCAAAGCTGGCTAATCCTGCAGGCCATGCTCTGTGAAAACGGAGGGGCTGCTGTAGCTTGTGTCCCTCGTGGGAGCTTTCAGACATGCCTTTGTGGACGTGGCTGTCGGTGGTGATCCCACAATGGCTGGGTAGGGAAGAGGTTGGGCACAGGAGGAAAAACTACATGGTAAACCTCTGTCTCTGGGTATTCACGGTGGTTTTTTTCAAGGAGGTTGGCTTATGTCAGAGAGCATCTGATAATTATTTATGAAATCCTTATTAGTAAGGATGGCTCCGTGCCCTGAAACAATATCTCTCTAGAGCTGCTGAACTCAGTATGAGAATTGACCACCCTACAGTCCCTTTAAGAGCTGCGGTGAGTGCCTTGTGGTACTGCTGGCATTAACATCTGTTGGCTCGTGATAGGAAAGCAGCAGGAATCAGTGAGCTACTTGCTCAGCCTGATTTAAAGGTAGGATTTGACTGGGGAGTCAGGATATGATGCTCCTTTCTCACCAAGCAGCCGGTTAGCTGACTGAAGCGCTTTGCTCTGACCTAGCTTTCTGTTCAATATATTTTCATTTTAATAGTCGAGCAGAGTTTTAGCTATAAATGATCCAGCATTTCATCCAAAAATAGTCAATACATCACCTGGGAAATTAAAGCCGGCAAGTTCATGTGGACGAAATGAAAATCCTTGCAGAGTGTCATGTTTTTGTTGTTAATTTTATTTTTGCCATAGATGTGATTGACTCTTCAAATGCCCAGGCAATTTTTTATGACCACATCATTTCCAGTCTTCGAATGTTGTTCAGTCCACTTTGCCCATAATTAACAAACGCTATTTTGCAACGGCTCTTTCACTTGATGACCTGTCAGTAAGGATGGGACAAACATCTCTAATGAGGATCTGACCCATTTTAATTATCAGTGGACTCTTTTGATTTGCATGAATTTGGTTGTGAGGCTGTTCCTGTTAATAGGCGTTATTGAAGCAATTGTCAGGATAGGCAGGCTGAGGGAGGTCTGGGTTTTACAAAAGCCCAAGAAAATAAATAATAGAGAAGGGGAGAGTGTTTTACTTCAGTGCCCAGTATTAAACATTCATGCTGTTTTCAACTTTCTCTACTCCTGCTGGTATCATATGGTTTGTAATAAAATTTCATATTCGTTTTACGATGGAGCCCAGATGGTAGACTTTGTGCTGACCAAAAAAAAAAATGAAAAACCAGATAAAATCACTTAAGTTTATCTGGGCACTTACACTGTGGCATCTTCGTCAAAATACTGTTGTTCTGTGTTGTATGAGGTGAAGGCCTAAGTGAGGTCTTAAAAACATGCATTTTTTCTCAGTAACACAAAGTAATCTGAATTAGCCTGAAATACTGTGTTTTTCCCTCTGATATAGTGTGGTATTTAAAAGCTGGGGAAATGGGTTTAAAAAAAAAAACAACACAGATGTATCTTTCAGTAACGAGTTAGTGAGTCAGATGCAGAGAAGAAGGCCCGTTCAAATACCTTGATACAGCTGGGGTGATTCAAAGCTTCTGCAAGACCCCCCAAGGATTCTCCCTGTACTGGGGGGATGTGATTTCCCCAAACAAAGGGTCTCAGGGGGTACAGGGAGCTGGAGAACTCTTAGAGGAAGGCTGTCATTTCTCCAATCTAAACCAAATGCTGCCAAAAACCCAAACTGGTGGCCTACGTCCTTTGTTTTTGTTCTCATGTCCTGCCCCAGGCCTTGTATTTGCTGAACTGGGGTCTCTGGTCATGGCATGCTTTTGTTATCAGGCAAAGCATTTATGCACTTACTGCAGATTGACGTAGGGAGAAATGGCCATATTTTGCACATGCGAGGTGTCAGTTTTGGCTTCCCATTTCACATCACCATGTTTATTTCCTCAAAGAGATCTTCAGACGGATAGGTGGGAGCCAACCACCGTGGATTTTTTTTTTTTATTTGAAGACAAATGTGCAACACCCGAAGTTTAAGGAAGGAGGCGAGCGCCCTTACTGACTGCAGGTGAGTCAGTGACAGTGCTGTGGGTGCAGGGTCACCCTGCCGTCCTTCAGCCACGAGCCCTCTGTCCTCTGTAGCCTGCTCTGTCTGACCGGCTCACCGGGGGCTGCGGGAGCCTGGGGAGCGCGGGCACCGCTCTCCTCGCGCCTCTGCCCAGCAGCATCCCCTCCTGCCAGGCTGTGCCCGGGCACCAGCTCCGCTGCAGTGCCCCCGGGATGCCAGCAGCTCCCGCTTCTAACACAACGGGCTCCATCCAGGCACAGCCTCCCCCACGCGCCGTAGGTTTGATTTCATAAGATAAACTTCCCGTGTTTCTTTCCCCCCCCGCCCTCCTCCTCCCGGAGTTGTGCCGCTTGACAAGAAGCTGTTGGAATCTGGAGAAAAGCAATTAATGATGGAGTTGGGGTTTTTGACTGACATAGTAATTACGCTGGAAAATGTAATTTTCCCTGCATATTAGAGATGGGATTATTTCAAGGAGATCTCATTAATGTGCTGTTCACCAACAAAGAGCCCAGTAACCTCTCTCTTAATAAGATTAGCGTGGGGGTCATAATGCAGCAGGCTGCTAGGGCGATATATCCAAGCTTTTGTTCTAAAGAAATAAATTACCTTCTGCTGTCTGGTAAGGGCGTGCGAGGAGTAGATCTCATTTTAAAAGATGGAGACGTGACATTTACTCATTCCATGGTAGCAAGCTGATAAACCTGTGCCCACTTCCTTTGCCCAGGCGCCGTGCATCAGCAGTGAAAACTTGGGATTGAGGGAGTCCGGTGCAGCAGTCGGAGCAGCGAGGGCAGGCAGGCAGGTAGCTCCCCCGGGAGCCCTCCTTACACGAGCAGCTTTCCCCCTGGAAGCATAGCCCTCAATGCCTGCCTCTCTTTGTCTGTAACGTGGACAATAACTGTCCAGAGCTCGTCAGAGATGAATGGCTGTTTGAACAGCTCTCCAGCTCCCCTGGTGAGAATACTGCTCCCCTCATCAGGGAGCACGGGTGCTGCTGTCGTGTGTGACCTCTTGTGCTCAAAAAGGTGACGCAAAGGAACAGGAAAGGGTGCTTGGTTTTAGTTTGATCAACGTGTGAAAATTCAGGCCTCTTTGGGACACCCTGTAGGCAATGTAAATCCTTTTTCTGGTAGCGTAAGTCTTCCTCCTCTCTCTGCTGATGCTTGTGGGGTGGTTTGGGGTGAGCCAGAGAGTGGCACTGCTAAAAACATTTCCAGGCAGCTTTCCCCTTGCTGACTCCGCTCACATCTGTCTACCATCTGTTTTCATTTCATCTCTGCTGTGCTGCTTGTAAACATCCTCTTGCAACGTCCAGGGCACTGACAGCCTGGGAGCTTCCCCCTTCCAGCATGGGAGAGGTGCTGACCAGCGCTGAGCAGGAAAACCAGCTGGTATTTATTATTGGCACTGCTGGCCTGCAGAGGCATCTCAGTTATGGGTCAGGAATCCTTCTCATTTTGCTAAATGTGCAGACAAGAGTCCCATCCCACCAGTGTCCTATGATAACCCTTCCACAGCAAACTCTTACTGCCATTTAGAAATATTTTTAAAGTTAAAAATACAAGCCAGCTCTACCCCAAAAAGGAAGATGTGCCAGGTGGTGGAATCTTGAATGTCGCTGTTGGTTTTACTTGAAAGGTACTGATTTATTGTAGTGGAGTGCAGTGGTGTAAAACCCCTCGAGAGTTTGCCAAGGGGATTCAGAACCTCTCTTGCATACAAGTTGTGTGTTTAACTGCTTTAGTACAAAAATAAATAAATAAAACTTTGTTTATCCTCTCGGTTTCTTGATATCTCATTTACCTTTCAGATAATATGCAGAAAAAGAAGTAAGGAAACAGTACTTCAGATTTCTGGAGGTTGTAACTCTTTCAGCACAGCGGTAATGAGCTGCGGTTAAGTATATTTTGATGCAATTTACTTATGAGCCACATAGCACCAAGTTGTAATGTTTTTATGCACGTGCATCCATAGATAGGACTGGTGCAACAAACTGCCGAGTTGTCGCTGCTGCCGTGTAATGTACTTTGGGATTTGTGTAAGATATTTTGTGTTAAATGTTATTAATGTATGTTTTGAGCCAGGGAAAGGGGAAATGCCTGAGAACATCATTTTGGTTGACTTCATGAACTTAAGAGCACGAGATTGTCTGTGTGCCCAAGAAATGCTTCTTGAAGGGTGTTTTAATGCCTGAAATACCAATAAATTGCTTATCTGTTTAGATGGTAAGATAATTAAGTTAACAACAGAGAAAAAGAGCCCTGAAGTGAGCAGAGGAGGGCTTGCAGTCATCCTTTTAGTGCCACAGTTACATTTCCTGGACAGGAGAGAATAGTTTTTCTCTTCTCCCCAAATACCTTTCTCAAAGGCCATGATGAGTTACCAGCTCAGAGTGGAATAGCTGCTTATTCATTTTGGAGGTTTTCAATATATTCGTGTGTCTCAGTTGAGTGGCAAATAGGATTTTCATACTTCTGGAAAGGGAAATCATGGAAGGAGGTCTTGTGGCCTCACGATATTTTATTGCTTTATTTTAGCCAGCTGCAGGCATAGTGGAATTCCAGTTATGCTGTCGTATCTGCTCATCCCGTCTGTGCTAACAGCACTAAGGACTGAAGACTGATGATCACGGATTCCTTGGTGAACCTGGAAGGAATTCATAGCCAGTATAACTTTTCACCACTCAGAAATCTCAATTCCAGATTTCAGAGGCTCTTGGTTTCTTCTTACCTAATGTATCATACTTAAGTCTAATTAAAAAAAAAAAAAAAAGACTCTTGCCAAACAGTAAGTAATGCAATTGCATTTTCTGTGTAGATAAACCAGGTCAGAATCTGTGTCAGCAGAGATAGCAGTGAGTTTACTCCACTTCAGTGAGTAAACAAAACCACCAATCATGTTTCTTTAGTTTGAAAGCTGTAAATATTGCTTCATCGTCTGCTAAAAAACTGGAGCGTCTGTGGTTTAACCTAGGGTTTCGCTGTTAAGGCCAATTAATTCTGCTGCCGTTTGTTGGGCAATGCTTGCCTGGAGTAAAGCGTGTGTCAACGCTCTGCTGGACAGCCACAAGAAGAAGTGAGGAGGGGAGAGGCATGATTTCGGTGAGCTATCGGACGTTAAGGTTAGAAGGTAACACCAGGCCATCTCTTCTGGTGTCCCAAGAAGTCAGTCAGTTTCATCCAGTGCTCCTGCGCTGGACCCTGCTGCGTTTGCTCAGCTGAAGGCTGTCTGTCCAGAAAGACCTCAGCGTGGGGCCTGAGGGTTTGGGATGCCTGCTCCCCTCCGCTCCAGGCTAGTCGAGACCAGAAGTTGCTTACCCTTTTTCTCTCACTTTCATGGAATCACTTTTTTTTTCCCATCAGGCTCTTTGGAAACAACTTTTTTTTTTTAATGTCTGGGTGTTCTGTCATCCCTGAACCAAAGTAAGAGCGGTGTTTTACTGTGCGCCTGTACAAAATAAACCAGAGGGAAGGCTATTACAGGGAAGAGGGATTCTTAGTGTTTAGATTTTTTCACTGGCTTGGTTTACTGTCAAAGTGAGATAGATACGAGGGAAAATGTGCAAAATGGGTCCTCGTCCACTGTCGTGGTAGGGTTGTGATAAGACTGTAAAAGGTTTTTGTATTTGGAAGATGGAACTTTTCAGCTGATTGTAATTCAGCATCCAGCCTGAGTACGGGATTGTCAAACAGACTTCTTAAAAGTTTGTTGTTGTTGTTGTTGTGGTTTTTTTTTCAATTTGCCTCTGCAATCTCCACAGTTTTACTGCGACATGCTGCCCATGGTGCCCACCTGCTTTAAAGTCTGGCACAGCGCATTTTTTGTTGCACTTGGGAAGGAGCAGCTCTTGTCTTCTCTTCACGTGCCAGAGTCATGGAGCCGTCCTCTGACAGAGGGAGAACTGTGTCCTGCCAATGCAGAACCAGAACTGTCAGATTCTCCCTCTGCATCAAAAACCAGGCGCAAACAAAAGGGGAAATACATCCCAGGATGGAGCAGGGCAGCTTCGTGGCTGCGTTTGGAAACACGGTGGGAGGCCTGTGTGGTGGTACCTTGTTTTATTCCATACTGGGTTTGGAAGCCAGCAAAAAATCACAAAGGAGGGTACCCTGCTGCTGATGAATTCTCTGTAGCAGTAATTTTGGATATTATCGAGCAATAGCAGCCGTGGCACAGCTTGTGAGTGAGTTTCTATTACGGGCTGCTTTCTGGCTGCCTTTTCAGAAATCCACAAGAGCATCTCTTTGGGCTTGAGTGTAGTGTGATTTTTTTCTACAAAAACATTGATGTTGAAGCAAAGTGAATTTACAAGCATGAAAGCAGAGCTGCTGAATGAAAGTCTCTTGTGTGTTAGCACCCTGTAGCAAATACGAGAGGGAGATGTTTTCAAGTTAGTTTACCAAGCTCCTGTGAAATTACTTGTGGATGGAGTCGCGTTTTATAAGCACACAGGAACACCTGAATCACCTATTTCTGAAAGCAGCTTACAGCATAAAGACCACTAACTTCTACAGAAATTTCAAGGCACTTGTACACAGAGATTGCTGCTGTGTATGAGAGCTCAAACGTACGTGTTCCCGGCATCTGAGCTTTTAATTTTTTTAAATAAAATTGCCAAGGTCATAAATGCTGTTGCTGTCAAAGCATTCCCAGGAACATCAACTTAAGAAAGCGCCAGAAAATGGTTGTTCCCTTTTCAAGGACAAAAAAGTAAAGAGTTTTGAGCTCTTTTTCAATTTATAGAGAAAGCTTAAAATGTAGCTCCATCACCCTGTTCTGGCCTGTCAGTGTTAAAAATGAAGCTTTTCATCATCAGAACAGTAGGAAAATACATTTATGGTGGCCGCTGTGTTTCTCACAAGCCTGGGGAGGCTCACGGGAGCTCTGACTTCTTGCTCTCCGTGGTGAGGGCCACAGGGTTTGCAACGTCCATAAAACGCTGGGGGCGCTGAGCCAAAATCAACACTGGTGGTACCGAGCAGCACAACCACCCAGCCTGCAGCGGCAGGGAGGCAGCGCGGACACGGGGCAGCTCTTCCCTGCCTGTCTCTGGCTCTTTCGGAGTGGGAAGCCCCAGAGGGTGAGCCTGGGTGCCCACAGGAGCCACACACCCTGAAGAAGGGAAGAGGAGGAGCAGAAAGCCGCGGCAGTGGTTCCTCTTCCCCGCCGTCTCTTTTGAAGGCAGTTTGTGCTGTTGAGGGGGGTGCTGTGAGTTTCGTGTGCTCTGTGCTCTGCTGACGCGCTCTTCCTGAAGAGATGTCCTTTAAACTCTTCCCAAAACCTGCCTTAAGGGTTGCGGGGTGTGAAGCTGGGATTGCCCCAGATTTGGCATTTCCAGGGGAGGCTTTGGATGCCTGACACAGGGAGTGTTTCTGGCTAGCTAGTCTGTGCTTGTAGGCTCATAAACTTCCCTCGCATATTTTTGCACTTAGGTGAGCTTGTTAGCAGCCAGGGCTTTGCCTTCGGGAAGATGACTTTGCCCTTTGCTGGCTGATTCGTTGTAACAGTGGGAATGAAGCTTGCATGCCTCAGACGTCCTCCAGACCTAATCCCGTCTGTAGATGAACACATGAAGAGAAGAGATTTGGGTTGAATTACAGGCCCTCATTCCTGCCCTTAACATCTCAGAGATTGTGTAAAATTTCCCAGGGGGTTGTTGGAAAGCATCTCTGTTCAGATGTCTGAAAACGAGATTGGGTAAGGCAGTACCAAGTATCCTACAGGGAATGCTTCTGCTCTGGAAGTGGTCTACATGACGTACCTGGCTCAGGTTCAGAGGTGGAGAAAGATCCATTGTCGTACAGAGCAACTATAATTGCACAGCTGAGGTGCTAAAAACCACATGCGCTTGTATTTCTCTTTGGAGCCTCTGAAGCAGCAGCTTGCCAGCGCGTGAGTTTCTCTTCAATTTATGTGGTGCACCCATTGCCTTGTTATTGCTTTTATAGACAAGGGATCCAGCAACACATTACTTTTTAAATGTCCTGCCATTATGAATCCATTTGCTATTCATTGTAATAGCACCAATCATAACGAATTCATTTTGCATTCATGTGTATGTCATCAGCACTTGGGATTGTTGGTTTTTTTTTTGTAATTTACATCAGTCAATGGACATTAAAAGCATTATCCGTAAGCACATCGCTCCGCCAAGGGAGCAAGGGGGAAGCGTGCGAGTAGATTCAGGCTTGCACAATCCCCCGTGTAGCTGGGAGGCTTCTCCTGGCTAGAGATCAGCAACCAGCCCTTCAGGATTGATTGCCTGCTCCCAGTGACAGCACGGGCCTTAATCGATGTGTGCGTACACAAGGGGCACATCTGGGTTCGTGCCGTGGGCGTTCCTCTCTCGTGTAGCGGCTGACTCAATTTAACGGGCCGCTTACTGTATCTGATATCTGCTTTGAGTTTCTGTGAGCAGGGAGGAGAAGGAGCTCCTAATTCATCAGAGGAACCGTCCCCTTCCTTTTTTGCAGCGTGCTCTGGGTGCTTCCCCTCCCATCAGCACGCTGGAGCCGCGCGGGGTTGGCGGCGCCGCGATAAGCCTCTTGTCACTGGCTGAGCCCCGCAGCTCGCTGATGCAGAATCTCCGCTCGATGAACCGGGAGAGAAATAATTTGGTGGCAGATGCTCGGAGTTCAGACAGCACCGAACATCCAAACGCTGTTGTGAGTCGGAGAGAGTGCGGGGAGGGAACAGAAGGGAAGAGGCGTGGGGGGACCAGAGTGCTCCTGTAGACCCAAGTACAGAGCAAAGTGCCAAAGGGAGGCATTTAAATGTCTCTGCAGCTCTCCTGCTCGAACCGAGTCACCCTGCCTATGTCACACCAGAGCAAAAGCAGGATTTTGTACACTGTGTGCTCACGTTGCTTCTTTGTGCTTCTTAAGTGTTGAAGACCTGAGTGCACTCCCAATGCCTCCAGATATGTGGGAGTCTCTGGAACCTCACCGGAGGTATTTTGTGTGTTGCTGGGACCACAGGGTGCCCAAGATTCATAACGCTCCGGTGAGTCGGCTGAGGAGAGAGCAGCACTGAGAAACTACATGATCAGCTCAGGGTCGTAGATGAGGTTAGCTGCAGGAAGGGCTGGAATGTGGAAGCCCCCGTTCCCTGTTTCTTAGCCCTCTTCAGGATCCTCTGTTCTTTCCCCACATCTCGGTAGATGGATCTGAAAGCAGGAGTCCTTGGTGCCGCTTGACCGTATCAGAACCAAGCTGTCTGTGACTTCACACCACGACCATGTGGTTCTGGGGGATGTCCTGAGCGCTGAGTCGCCAAACGGAGCGGGCAGCTCTCAGGCTGGCGGGCGTTGATTTCAGAGGTTGGAAGAGGGAAAAGCTGAAAGGCTGGAAAGCCAACGAGAGACCTGGTTTGAACCGAGGCAGCAAAATTAGGGAATGCTGAGCTGAGACCTGTAGACTCTTTTGATAATGCAGTCACGATCTCATCATGAATAAAACAATGCGTTTCACCTGACCAATTCGTCTAATAAGGACTCGCCTCCACTGGATTCCATCATTTTTGAAGTAATGAAATCTCCGCATCACCTTGAAAGAGATAATTTGACCCCAGTGTTTATATGCACGTACATGAGAGCGATTTCTAGGGGGCAGCTGGCAGGTCTGTTGCTGCTTGTTTTTTTTGATGCAGGAGAAAGGCTCCTCCTAAGGTTTATTGGCTCAGACAGCTAGCTGGGAATCACGGTCTTGAAATGACTCTTCTGCCCCCTCCGTGTTAGGCACTTTTTCCACACCACAGATACTGCTCTGTGGTTTGGGCATAATCACTTCAGAAGCTCAACAGCAAAGAGGAATCCTTAATTTGCAAGGGGAGCATGCAGATGAGGGGTGAAAGCAAAACAGCTGCTGCGCCTCAAATGTAGATTCTTAGGTTATTCTGGAAGAGCTTGGAAATATTTCTTCGTGGACAAGCTCTTAGAGGCACTATCCTTTATTGCTTTTCAGGTGGAAATTTGTAATGGCTGATAGTCTGCTGCTTCGTGTCTATTCTGGAAGAGGCTGGGGAGCAACAAGCTGCCCAGCTGCTACGTCCACTTGTTTGCCTAGTCTTAACATGTTAAACCAAATCAATTTTTGGTGCAAAGACTTCCACGCACCTCATTTCATAGCTGCATCTGATCGTTGTGATTTCTGGGCACTTTCATCCTTGGTTTAGTAGAAGTGAGGGGCACAGACTTAGTCCAGTCCTCTTGGCACGAGCCCCCACACCTTCCGCCTCGTAGTAACGCTATGGGAAGTGCCAGAGTTGTGGAACTCGATCCACCAAACTGCCCTGTCTTTCTGTCCTGACTCATTTTTGAGTCATTCCTGCAAAACGCCAAATACTTCTGGCATAAATCAAGCACCGAAGGTCCATTCTCCTTCCTGTCTCGTGTTTCGCTAATTACGTCAGGTGAGTTTCAAGCAAATTGCATCTTCAGGTGGAGATTTTATACACCTTCATGGTTTATTTTCATGAATAGTTTTTACGATCTGTTTTGGAAGTGTCCAAGAATCAGCTCCAAATCAAATCTGGGAGCGGAGGCAGGCAGTGCAAGCACATGTGAGGTTAGAGTGGGAAGCAGGCTGCCATGAAAGCTTACTTCTGACATCTCCGCTTTGCAGGCGGCGGCGTGGCAGCAGTGACACAGAGCCTCAGGAGGCTGCTGCCAGGATTGGTCTGACCCCGAGGCTCTGCTGTTGCTGACTTGCTCGTGCTCACAGGAGCGCTGCCTGGGTGGCACAGAGCTCCTCGCCCGCACGGTGCTCCTCTGCGAGGGACAAAGGAGCTCAGCCAGTGGGCCAGTTTGCAGCCCACGTCTTTTTGTTCAGCAAGTCCTTTGGTGTCAGCCCTCATAGACACGGGATCCGAGCGCTGCTTGGAAGTGCTGCGGGAGATTACTGGTGGGAGGTGAAGAAGAGGCCAGTGATGTGCAGAGGAAGGAAAATATCAGTGCTGTGGTGACAGCAGCATAAGTGTTGGTGCTAATTCCAGCAGGAACTGTGAGTTGCCTTAAGGTCAAAACTGTTAACACCAATCAGGTTGTGCAAAATACCTGGGTGACCTGGTAGCACCGGACTGCAAAGCCTGCCGAGAAGAACGTGTACCATAATTCATCCCACCTGTCCCCAGGCACCGAGGTGGTGGAGCGTGGCGTGGCGTTTGTCCAGCCACCCTCAGAGGTGGGTCGGGTAGGGGGTGAAAAACAAGAACGGAAATCCCATGGTGGATTGGAGTGCTGGTTGACTCCTTTTGTTGCGTGCTATTTTGTTTGTTTTCTTTTGTTTGCTTTCTTTTAATTCCCACTCTGTCTTTGCTCAGATGAGCCAAACTAGCTTCAGGAAACCTCCCTGCAAGAGGCCCGGGGAGTTGCTGTTTCGCTGCTGGAGATGGGCCTGCTTTGGTTGACGGTCCCACCAGGGGAGTGAGCTACGGGAAACGTGAGCCGTCGGGTCCTCCCCAAAGATGAGAAATGGACAGGGAAGATGGCATTATCCCAAAACACTGCACGTAACTTCTAGGGAGGCATTTTTCTAAACAACTTCTAAGTGATTCTCACTGTTTAAAGAAAGGTATATTTTGCAGACGTGTAGTCCTCACTCTGTGTAAAAACCATAAGGCACTGCCTCTCATGAAATGATACACATTGGTATAGCAGAGAATCTTTTCCATTTGAAAGCTGCATTTCCCTCTTGCTTTCTTTGGCCTAAAACCTTTGCCCTAGTGACTGGTGCCCTGGTGACTCACTAAAGGTGTGCTCCTGCTTCTTCTTGCCTTTGTTATACAGAAAAGGGCACCCGTGGTTGTTAGCTCCGCTCTGTTTCATTAGTAGTATTTGTAGAAGCGCTTCCAGAAATGGACCAGAGATCTAAGGGGAGAATAGTTGCTGCCTGGAAAGTCTTGGTTAGCAAGAATCTGCTTACTTCAGCAGGAGGTTTGGTTTGTTTTGGTTTGGTTTTTGAAAAATGCGAGGATTTGGCCAGTGTAACAGAAGTCTCTTGCCAGAGCAGCTAGCTGAGAAATCGGTCAGGCTAAGTTTCACTGTCAGCTGCTTTGTCCAGCTATATCTGAGTGCATATCTCTCCTGAGCAGCGTAGCTGGTTCCTGGAAGCAGCAGTGCTAACCGGCTGTCCCCTGGAGCACCCAGGCTGAGGACTCTGATGGACACACAGGCAGCAGGATCAGGCCTGGGCTAGCTCATTGCATCTCAGCTTTGTGCCTGCAAACGTGTCAGTACTTCAGGTTGGATTTGCCATCTGTAATTGTTGCAGACTGTTGTGGTTTTTGGCTGATTTGCAGGCAAGCGCTAGCAATTTTCTCCTAGCTACCATTGTGCATAAACGCAGTTCAGTTTTGATCAATAGTTATTAAAAATGAAGATGTGAACAGTTGGCTATTTTAGTCAGATACCTTGTTTCCATTCTGGCATCTAATGGCTGTGGGGAGGTAATTTTGTTGTCTGGTCTAGAAATGGAAAATTCTTGCAGGCTGCTTTTTTATTTATGGTCCCAGATGGGAAGCACTCAGGTCCTGAAATCCCTCCAGATGTCTCCGTGGCACATTTTCCCTGACTCTCCTGAGGGCATATGAAAGAGGGAAATCTACATCCTGCATTTTTATCTACACGCTACCCCCTACCCACTTTCCTCATTTCCTTAACCACATCTCTTGGATACTTAATGGTGAAAAAAGTACTACATTTCTTGTTCAATTTTTCTGCCCTGCTTGCTCTGTGATGTGAGTTGTCAAAAGAGACGTTTGCTGTTGCAAAATAATCTCCTATGAATTCACGGGTCCGGAGGAGGCTGCAGAAGAGCAGGCTGAGTTTTGGGGCACTACAGAGAGCAAGGCAGTTTAGCTCTGGCCTTGGAGCCATCTCCCACTGTAAGTGACGAAGAACTGGAAACAGGAGCTCAGCTTTGCATGGGTCCCCCAGGGATGAAGGCCACAGGCTTTGGCCCCAGCTCGCTGGTGAAGTGGTAAGGAATTCACTTTGACTTAAAAACCTATTTGCTCATTTTGACCAGTGTATCTGGAAGGAGAATTGTGAGCAAGTCGTGGTAACAGCTGTGAGCTCACAACCATTTAAACAGAGCTAATGAGCAGGCAGTGACTGTAATCTTTCCTCATCTGTCCTTCCCACCTTTTCTGATGTGTATTTAACAGTAAAGAAAACATTCCTGGGCCTGGTTATCTTCTGTTACTGTTGTCCCTTCTGTGGGATCCCAGGGAGCCGTTCCTGTCTTTGCTGCGAGGCACGGTGCTACCTGCCTAGTAGATAAACACGGAGCTCACACCTGGCCACAGGGAGACATGGAAGAGTTGGTTATGGAGAGAATCAGCTGGCCGACTTCTAAAACCTGAACAATGTCAGATTGCAATGCTAAAGAAAAGCGAAGCAACCTGGGTGGGTTTTGTGTTGGGGGGTTTACTTCTCACTGTCTCCTGCTCTCAGTGTTTTGGGCAATTACAGGGGAGCAGTCCTACTGACAGATGACTGAACTGTGGTGAATGCGACAAATGGAGAATCTCAGCCTTAGGGTTTCTCTTACTCCGTACGGTGATTCCCTCTTTTGACATTAAAAAATTCTATTTTAAAAAGCAGAAATAGAATTAGAAAGTGGTACGAGCAGCTGTGTAACAGGGAGATGGCAGCAAGTAATACTGTAAAGAGAAGAAAGGTTGGAGGAGACTTTAATAAAATCTTTATCAGGGCTCCCTCTTGGAACCAACCATGCTTAATATTTTTATTAGTGACTGGCTCAGAAACTGGAGAGAGCTAAAAGAGGGAGCTTGCTGCTGCTGACACAAAGTTGTGAGGCACATCAGTACAAGGAAGATCAAGATATGGCACAAGGAGAATTGGATGACCTTGAAGATTAAGCAGTAGAAATGTTGCAAAATTGAATGAGACAAAGCACAAGGTTATTCACCTAAGGATTAAACATAATTCACTTTGATGTAAACCAGATTCATGAATTAGAGAGGAGTGAGGCAGAGGGAGATGCGAGTAGCTTGGTGCAGGTAACACTTGCTGCATTTCCTTTGTCTGACAATTCAGTTATCTTATTGCAGGAAAGGATTGGGTTAATCTTAGGCAATATATTCTTTTGAAAACCTGGACTTTGCAGCATGGGATGCCAATGTGACGCAGCTGGGGAAAAGGCCAAAGCAGTTGTAGGTGTAGAGAGAGAGGTGTCGACAGAGAGAGGCGTTAAAGCTGTTGTATGTTTGGAACCGCGAGCACAGGTCTGGTCACTCACGTTCCAGAAAAATGAGCTTAGAAATATGTTCAGTGCTGGTTTACGATAATGAAAAGGTAATACAAAGGGGAAGATGATTTGTGTAGCTTAGTACAATGATGGCAGAGAGGCAATGTGATTGCTGTCTGTAAAACCAACAGGGGGTTGCCCTGTGTGTGGGAAAGGAATAATTTAAGCTAACAGACAGTGTTGGCACAGGAACAAATGGGCACGGACTGGTGATGAATATATTTAGGCTAGAAATTGGAATAAACTTTTTGGCCGTAGGAAGAGTGAGTTTCTGAAGCAGACCTCCAGTTTGAGAGTTTGGAACAGCATAATTTTGTTCCTATAAAAAACCAGAGGCAAAATATGGCTAGTTTGAGATGGAGCTTAATTTGGACAGCGTGTGTTTACCTGTGGTAGGAGAAAACAAGGCTTGGGTGGCTCTGGAGGAGCCTCTGAGCCCAGGGTTCGGGGACTTGTGTCTTTTATCCCGGGATGAGTGAAGAGTGAATGAAGTTGCCCTGTGTTCCTGGAGATCTCAGTGTAACATATATAAAGCAGCAGTCGCTCCGCATTTGTGCTCAAGAGCATGGTTTGGCTTCACTTGGTGCTGCGCTCCGGGAGCCTGAGCAGCGAGGTGGCGTTGGGCCGGGTGCTGGTGGAAGGCGCGGGTGAGGGCAGCGCTGCAGCGGCTGGGCTTCCAGCAGACGTGGTAAAGGAGGCCTCCGCACCTCGTGGAAGCTCGGTACTACGTGGTAAGTCACCATGGTAAGGCTCTAGAGAAGTGCATCTGTGTCAAGCCAGCGCATCAAGGTGCGTGGTGTGTTTCCGGGGAGGAATGGCTGGGAGTGCTAGAGGGGTGCACTTCGCTGGCTTAAGGATGTGGGCTTTTGTTTCAATCTTCCTTGTCCCTCTTTCGGTAGTTTCCTGTCTGTCTAGCTTTCAGATCACATCAGGAAATTTCACAGCTCCCCGTTTCCTAACGAGTATAAGTATAATTGCTGGAATACAGTTTGTAGGTGTTCAGTTTTATAAAAGAAGAAAGTATCTGAGCATGAGCCAAGGGCAGCCTGAGTACTCGTCTGATCTGGAGAAGTCAGGTGATTGTTCCTGGGAAGAAGACAAAACACTTATGATTTAGCAAACAATTTATTTTCCAGGCAAAGTAAAAAAATAATATTAAAAAATCCTATTTATTCACGAACAGTTTTGAGATAAAAATGAGGAACGTGTAGAAATAATGATCACAAATCACTCTTCTGTTAAAGGTTCTCAATAAAGCCTTGCTTAGTCTGCCTTTGTCTAACTCAAACTGATTTCTAACACTGCAGGCACAGCTCGTACACTGTCATTTCCACCATTTTGAGGAATCAAATAGGCTGACATTTGATGCAGAAGCACAGCTTGGTCACGTCTGTGTGCTGGAAATCTATCAGGGTCCTGAATATTGTAGAAAATGCACTTTCAGGCAGTCATCTGGTTGAGTCCCTGCGTTTTTCCCTTAATACTGTAGAAATAGACAAAGACGCCGTCTTTGTGCAATAATTCATTTTTCTTCCAGCCTTGTGTCGGCAGAGGCAGCTTTCCAAAATGCTGAACTCAAAATTTCGAAGAGCACATTCTTGTTCCAGCAGAAAACCAGACGGGAGCGGCGCGGAATAGGGCCGTCTTTCACGAGGCGATGAAATGACTGCTTGTCAGCCACTTCTCGCGGGTCACTTCTGTCGGGCAGCGGGAGTGAATCCCAGCCAGCCTGACATCCCCAGCGCGGGGAAATGTTTCGCTGTGCTGCGAGGTGGGCAGCTCTGCAGGGGTAGCAGTGTCCCCGAGGGCATGCCAGGGCCTTCGTGGTCCTGCTTGTCTCCTTGGATCTCCTCGACATGTCTCTGGTGCAGACAGTCGTGGCCATCTCGGTCTTTCCTCCTCACTTTTGGATTTTTTACGCACGCCTGTGATACAAACTAAAAGCTTTCATCCCTGTGCTGGAAGCTGGCTTGGTTTAAGAAAGGTGTCTTTACACAAACATTTGGTGGTCGTGAGTGGTGCAGAAGGTGTTTCCCATCCCTGAATGTGGCAGCTGCCCTTGTCCTACCGCAGCTCCGATGCAGAACAGCTAAAATGGTCTCCCACGTATTGCAGTGGGGGAGTGATGGCTTTCACGGGCTTTGGAGTCCTGTTGCTTGTAAGAAGCTGAGACAGTATAGAAACAATACAGGTGGTATAGGTGTTATTTAGTATGGTTTGCATTATAATGTATGTAGTGGTTCATAGAATACAAATAGGAAAGGGACAAGGCATTTGTCTTTTTAATTAGTGCTTTGAAAAGATGGTTGCCAGGCTTTGTTGGTATACAAAAGACCCTAGCACCCATACTGTCTAAAAAGCTTTACCTATTTAATTTGCAGAAACAATAATAAAAAGATGACCCAGTGTTTAAAACAGAAATGTGGGTTTTAAATTACTTTTATCCACTCTGGTCCCCTTGAATAATGAACACCAGCAGTGGAAGTCCGGGAAGTCTTTTCCCACATACTTGTATATTCCCCTGTAATGTGTCTTCCAAAAACTTCTGTTGACTCCTTAGCAAGCCCACCTGAGGCTACTTTCTGTTTACGGAGCAGTGTAACATCACATCCCTTCTGTCAGTACTCGGACACTGCATTACGTAGTGATGCTCTGTAATGCTGTCAGGATTCCCACTCCGGCAGTGGTTGTTCTTCATATCAGTAAAGAGGTGGGTGAATAGCGCCGCACGCTGCTGACGTGTGACCTGTTGGAGTTGGTTTCCACAGCTTGGATGACAGCGCCTGAGGAGCCCCTGAAGTTGTGCTGAGGACCAGGGCCTGGGTTCCTAGGTCCTGTTTTTTAGGAATCATTCATCATAACATTGGATGACCCAGCAGAGCTACAAATGTACTGAAGCTGTAGAAGTCAGACTGAACAGGTGAATAAAAGCAAGCGACCATGTACCTCCCTGCCAGAGCCCCTGCATGTGCAGCTTGCCGTGATAAAGCAGCACGTGGGTGTGTTCTCAACACTGACTCCACTGGGAGGAGACCAGAGTCTCATTAAAGAATTGCAAAGGCTTCATGAGGCTTAAATGTCTCCTGTAAATCCATTAGTGTCCATATATAATTTACTCTTCACGTTGCTCTTTCAGAGCTGTCAAATATCTTCGACGGTATTCCGCTTTCTTTAAAAACTTAAACGTGACCCGATATAACTACTTACTCTTAGAACAGTGAAACTGCTCTTTCATGAATTTATAAAACGTTTTTAATTATAAATCAAACAGTGAGTAATTACTTTGTCTTGGCAATCCAAGAGAAGAACCATTCAATTGACCTCATCTGCTTGGCAAAGCAGCATCTGAAGGAGAAGCGGTATCCTCAGCTGAGACAGCACCTCTGAGCACGTGTGCCCTTTTCCTGCCTGCCGAGCTACCAGCCCCTTGATCAAGGGCCTGATTTTATTTCTGAAGTTATGGTGTCACGAAGGCAATGAGCTCTTATACTATGTTTTGTCTGCCTAAAAGTCCCCCGAAAGGAAAAGCTTTATGTGATAACCACAGTGGGAATTTTGGTAGGGACTGGTATATGGGCCAACCGGCCAAATTTGGGTCTCAGCTACTCTGGCTTTCTCTCCGTACTTCTCCACTGGGCAGCTCCTCCTCCTCAGCACACCAAAACACAGAACTAACCCAGCAAACCTGACAGGAGCAAGCAGTCAGTCTAACACAAACAGCGCAGGGGATAACCAGAGCCTAAAGGAATGGGGCGTTGTAGATCCCAGCAAACCTTGGGGCAAGGAACAACATGTTGGTTGCCTAAGACGATGGCAACTTAAAGTGAGAAATGAGAGTTACCTCTGTATCTCCTGTCTGCTGCTGGGAGAGAGCCTGCTAGCAGTGACTTCTTCCTGTGATTCATCTGAAAGGAGTTTGCGGCATCCCTTTGGCCATCAGTGAGATGTGGATCTGGCTTGTAAGAAGAAACTTGTTCTAGCAGACACGGTGTGAGGAAAAGGGCAAAGGCTCTGTATCACAGGGAAAATTCCTCCGGGCCAAGTCAGAGGTATGTTATCTGGGGAGTGCAAGCATGATTGCTGAATCTGTGAAATTAATCATTTGGGATTTTGCCCTTCTTCCTCCCCTTCCTTCTCATTGTCCAGTCCTGATTCATTTCAGGGTATCTGCATGCACGTCGCAGTCTCATCCCAAGAACTTGCTGTCAGGCTGTGAAGAGCCTCTAACGTTGTCTGTCTTTGTGAGGAGGTGGTCAGATTGTGTGCACACTCAAATGAGCACCGCCACATGCCACGTTTGTGCTGCGGCAGCTCGTAATAAGGTAGACCTTAGTCATCCATCTGCCTTTCATAGGGGATCTTGCATATCTATTCTCCTATTTTCCAAAAGAAACTGCAGGCAATTAAAATCATCCTGAGGTCTCCCTGGCTTCCTGATTCTAATCTACATTCTCAAGAGTGAATGAAAAGTGAGAAAAAATTGTGTTTGGCCCCATACTTTTCAGAGATCTGGAGATGAAGAGCAGAGGAGAAAAAGAAATGAGATATATTTATAAAGTGAGAATTCAGAATATATTCGTCTGACATTTCAAGGTCTTACTTGGGCAGACACTGATGTAAAGAATAGGTATGTGCCTGCTGTCCCTCATTCCTCTTTCCAGCCCCTTAATAAGAGGCTACAGCGCTGCAACTGCTATTCCAAGTGGCTTTAATATATTTTTTACCTATTTTATCTTATTCTTTTGCTGCAGATTTTTTTTATGGGGTTGTTTTTATGTTGAGCCATATATTTTTATAGTATTTCCAAGAGGAAAAATGCAATGACATAGGTTGCTAGTTTAGGCTAACGAAGGTGGGTTTGGTTGGCACTCACCATCCCTGCGGCTGGGGCTGAGCAGGCTCTTACCTCTGGAGGTAAGTGAATGTTCTCTAAACCTGGTGTAGGACTGCCTACGGCTGGAGATTGTCCCTCAAAAGGGAAGGAAGCTCTGGGAGTCAGGTTGTGATGTTGGGCACTGCTGCACAGCCAACAACTAAAAGCTAAGGAGGAAATGTTCAGCGACGGGGCTTTGGATATGGAGCCTGCTCCCCGGACCCCAGCTAACCACTGCTCTCTGTTTTAGCTGCCGAGGCTGAAATGCTGCTGCCTCAACCCTCCTGCCAGAGCTTCGTGCTAAGACAACTGCCGAACGGGGCACGTTCCTAGTCCAGAGCCATCTGTTTCAACGCAGGCAGAAAGGAAACCACACAAGCCAAAAATAAACTGCAGCAGCCGAGGAGCGTGTACGCGTCCTCGGCCACCCCTGCTCTGTGGCATGAGACAGCCAGCAGGAGCTGGGCACCGTGTCAGCCGACAGGCAACCTGGCCACAAGTGCTGTGGATTGGAAACGTCCCTTCTGATTATTCCCCTTTCAAACGTCTGCCACAGGCTGTTCGCTGGAAGTTAAGTCGCCGCATGAGAGGCTGCTGTGTGCAGTGCCTTCATAAAGCCGAGCCCTGAGCTCCCTGAGGGCCTTCGGCACAACTGTTGAACCAGCAGTCCCGTTTAAAAATGCTTGCAGCAGGCTTATGGGTGCAAAAATAGCATTTGTGTACTTTTATGTGACGTGACCATTTGTTTCTAGGGAGCGTGCTCGTGTGTCTATTATTCACAGCTACACAGAGGTGTGTAACTGAGGCGTGAAACCAGGGCCGCGTTTCATTTGCTGAGTGAGGAGAAACTTTGCTGCCTGTGTGCGTTGGTTTCCTTCTGATACTGACTGGACACTAAGCTGAGAAGGAATACAAAGGTAATTGAGCTGGCTTCCGTGGTAAATTGACCCTGATATGTGACCAGGAAAGGTGGCACGATCTGAATTTTCCCAAGCAAGTGTGAAACCTCTGGCAAAGGAAGAGGCAGATAGAAACACCAGTTCTGGGAGCTGCAGAGAGCGATTTTATTATCGTCTCGTCCCTGAAGATACCTTTCCCAGTGACAGCCCGATGACAGGCACATGTGCTGTCACTCCAGCCACTTCCCCACCTGTGTGCGAGGTGCGGGATGGCTCCGAGAGTCCCTGCCCTGTGGGCGCAGGGCTGGAGCTGCCGCCTCCGCTTCAGACAGCTGTGTGGCTGCTGCCGCCAACAGGGCCGAGCGGGGAACGGCCCCGGTTACCTCACACAAAGGGAGACGGAGCTCACGAGCCTCCGGCTGCTTTCTTTCCTACAGGCTGTCGGTGCTGCCTGCTTTCTCCACGAGACACGTAATATATTCTCTTCTATGAATATTTCACCTCTTCTTTTTGCTGTTTTCTGGCGTGGAGTCGTACTGTGCCAGCCGTCACGGTTCAAGCCAGAGCTAGGAAATGAAGTGCGTTCAGCAGTACTATGCAGATATAAAGCTGAGCCAGCACACGGGGCAGGTTTCTGTTAACCCTCTTGTCTCCAGTCAAAGGTTTTCTTCTGAACGGGTGGGAGGGAGGCAGAGAGGTGGTCTCTTTGCCACACAGAAAGCAAAAATTGGAGCTATTGGAAGAATTTACTGAAACTCCTTCCTTGAAGCTACGCACACATCCATCTGGGAAAGGGCAGCGTGTCTGACAGAAGTGAAAAGATTAGTCCCAGATGAGATTTAGCACAAAGCAGTTGGGTAGATTTATTAGGTGTACTCTCAAATGTGAAACTCGTGTGTGAGCTGTGGAAGCGCATGGCTGGCTAGCCCTGGGGCTCTTGGTACTGTCTGTTGCTTCTGCTTCAGGGCTGCCCGTCAATTGGACGTACACATAAAGTGGCTGAAATAAGGCTTGCAGCTAAAGAGATGCGGTGAATTTCTACCCCAGCTGCCTTGAAAGTGTTGCCCCCCAAGAGGCTCTTCCCAGTGTGGCTTGGAACGGGGCCTCCATCTTCCCCTTACCACCACCCGACCCGCGTGTACCTGGGCACTGGCACAACCATTAAAGGACATGGCCAACAGTAAAAACCTCTGTGTTAAAGGAGTGGGAAAGGCAACTGAGATGGTAGCATTGTTATAAAATGGGGATTCCACACACCTACAGATGGTAATTAAAATGCAGTAGGTTCCTGGAAGCGGCTCTGTTTTCTAAACATGAATTGCTTTGTACTGAGTGCACTTTCTACAGCAGCAGAGACTATAACTGCTGAATGGAAAAGTAATTAGCACCATTTCTATGCACGCATTTAATGGCTACACAGTAGTATTGAATACAATAGGCACTTTTTTGCAGCAGTAGCATGCTGTAGAGATACCAGTGTGTACATACACACGTGCAGTCAAGGGCTGCTGCGCGCGGCATGGCGGTCGCTCAGCCCAAGCTTCGTGTGGCACAGCCCCGTGTGCTCACTCGCAGTGGACTGGGGCATCCCTTGGGTTTGAGCTGAGCTCGGTGGTTTGCTGAGGAAAGGTGAGCTGGTCAGCAGCATCTGAGCTGTGCTATCAAGATTGCAAATCATCCGGGGAAAGACCCAGCAGAACAGCAGGGGCAGAGCTACCTGCCTTCCACCAGCACTCAGGGTGATGCTCACCAGCTCTCGGTAGCCACCCCAGCAGAGTCAGAGGCCTGAAAGTCCCTGAGTACCAGACCTGGCTGTCGCTGATGGGACTTTCTGCAGCAGGGTGGGGGTTGGTGCCTGTTTTGTGGCTAAATGTGGGGGCATCAGCCTCCAGGCTGTGTCAGCAGCATGTTTCAGTGACTCTAAAGTCAGGCATCAAACCAAGCAAATGAATTTGTCATTGTGGGTTAGAAATTGATTTCAAGGGTACAAAATGCAACTAGACTCATAGCACGAACGACACGGGCTAGTGCTCTCTTCACGTGCTAATTGGGACTCTCTCCTCACTGGCGCTTTGCTTGCTCCTGCTAGTTTCCATTTTCTTTTCCCTGCGTGCCCCAATGAGGAGTGTGGATGTGCCTGTGGCCGTACGGCTCAGCTCCATGTCCACCTGCTGCAGGAGCCCTGGCGGTGCTGCCGTCCACCAGGGCTGCTGAAGCTGGGAAGGGGGCTCCGGGAAGCTTCTGCTGATGTATGGTGTGTCTGCCTCTGCATCTGCCTGCGTGTCAACTTGGTTTCCCCTGCTGGATTCTCCCTAGCTGTAATGCCGCGTTCTTTCCTAGCAGCCCGTCACCCACTTGTGTTGCTCGTTCTGCTCGTTGGTGGAAGCAGATTTCCCTGTTTAACCTCCTCGGTACTAGGGAGGCCCAGTTGTTCTTTACTTCAGTTTACAATATGTTACCTACAACAGCAATTCAGTAGTCCCTTCTCAGTGCCCCATTCCTAAGGATGTGTTTGAGAAAGAGCAAACCCAGCTCTCATTTTACCTGCCTCTTGGAGAAATCAGTGGACAGCCACGGCTGTGTCTTTGAAAGCAAAAGGGCTGCCCAGGTTATGAAATTCTCAAACATTAGCTCAGCATGGCTGAGCCGGGGCACAGGATGATGTGTGAACCCATTCATCATCGCGGGGCAGCTGCCAGCTCGCTGACTTTAATTGGGGCCTTCTAACATTTACGCTGTTTGGAGGTTTTTTCAGTGCTGCTGATAAAGGATTTCGTTCATCTCTCATGAGGCCGTGGAGAGACAGCGGAGGTGTGAGCTTAATTCAAGGTTGCTGAATGACTTGCAGCTACAGGGGGAAATTACGTTACTCTGTATTGTTTTCCTCCTGAAACTGCTGCCTTGGCTGCATCTCTAGTATTTTTGCATATTTATCTCCTCAAATTTCCTGTTCCTGAGACCGCTCCGTCCGCACGGTCTCTAGTTGTGGCATTTTTATTGCAGGTCCCGTGGAAGTGAGCGGTCTCAGCAGGCACGTCTTTCCCACCAGCCTCTCTTGAGAGGCAGAGTGGGGTGGAAGCGTTTCTTATTGGGGGGGGGGGGGGGTGGAAAGCGTGGTATTGCCAATGTAATGGGTTGAAAAATTAGTTGTCCGAACTTAGATTACAGCTCCAGTGATAGCCTTTAAGAGCTCATTATACTTAAAAGAGCTCCTTTCGCTCACTGTGATGCGTCTGTCTGGGGACACGCTTCGGTGCTCGCTGGGCCAAGCCAAGCACGGAGGTGGGAGCTTCCACACCCACGTGCAAAAGGTCCCCTTCACCCCTTCCCAGCCCGTGGGGCAGCTCCGAGGCCTTTACCTGCCGCCTGCTTCCAGCAGGGCAAAGCAGGGATGTTTGTGGGAGGAGAAGGAGCAAAACATCCCCCGGTGCTTACAAGGCAGCAGTGGCCTACTTAGGCTGTGTCTCCCCATGGGGTGGCAGGTGAGCTGGATTTCTGTCCTTCTTGGGGAGGGCTTGTGTCCAGCTCCACCCAGCTGTGTAACTGCAAACAGGGCAAGAAATATTCTGGCAGCCGCCTCCCCCATTTGCACTTGCTGTGCTGCAAACACATACTGGTGAGCACAGGTGAGACAGTGGGGCTGAATCAGGTCTCTGAGTGTTTATGCCAGCGTACCTGCTCTGGTTTCTGTGCCATTAATCATATCTTTATAGCAGAGTTAATGTGAGGGTAATCTGCCCCCCTTAACACAGCTTGAGGTTGCATTGCTTTTGCATCTGGTTGCTCTATCAGTTCAATTTGCAGCCCTTTGTCTGCGCTGGATATCCTTTGTAGGTCAGCTGCCATGCAGGGAGCCTACATTTGTGCAGTGCTTAATTGGTCTCTCAGCTCTTTCCCATTCTCTACTTTGTTTTGCTTACAGAGCTCAGCCTTTCCCTCCCATTTCTCCCTCCCAGGAGGGAAGGCAAGATGATGATGACAACGCATCCTCAGCTGATGGATGAGATAGATGCTGAGACAGTGATTTTGGCTGCAAAGGAGACTTTGCAGGTATCTTGCACTTCACTCACCAGCCTCCCTCCGTGAAAGGAAGGACCAAAAGCTTCCAGTGATATGACCTTTTTCCCTGGGACCTGTGCTGAAGCGATGGCTGGGAAGTCCCCCTCTTCCTGCCCTCACCAGGTCTGTAAATCAGCCTGGGTTTGGTTCTTTGCTGTGTCCTTCACCACACATCCTCTCCCCCCATGCGTAAAACAGCACGATTGGGCTGTGTTGACTTCTCAGAGTTTCAGAGGGAAGAAAGTAAACATGAGGGTGCTTAGCGGGGGATTTTGTCAGAGGTTATGTTAGCTAGATTTCCAAATCCTCCAGAGTTGGAAGGGATTTTTGGAAGGGGCTTAATTCCTTCTAAAAATCCCATCCTTACCTAATAAGTGCTAGTTAGTAAACACTACTATAGACTTGATAATACTTTATGTGATGAATGATCAGGGGCTTATTATTAGAGTCTAGGACTAATCTCTTCACCATGTTTATGCACCTTAGCTCCTCTTACATTCTGGGGTACTCTTCTTGCCGTAACAATGCTAACAGATTTTTTTAACGATAATAAAGTTGATTCATATCCTGGGAAAAATGCAGCTCATTCCTAGTTGATTAGTCAGATATTTTTAAATCTTTTTGGATTTCAAGTAGCAAAAGGAAAGGCAAACAATAAGATCTCACTTTAGGTTTAATACCAGTGGAGGCTGTGGATGCAGTTCAAACTCTGTAAGGCTTCTGGTGGGAGAGTTTGACAAAAGACACTTTGTCTCCTTTGGAACAAATGCCACCGAATGGTGGAATTTATTTCTTAATTATTTTTCCAGGGCCCCTCTGTTTCCAGCATGCTCACAAACACTTCACATAGAGATTTGCTTCTTTGGAATGGCATGAGGGGGGACTAGCAGTGGGGATTTTCTTTCTATGCATGGCATGGTTTGCCTCGTCTGCATGAGCTCTTTCTTGTTCCTAGGATACACTTGCTTGACTTAATTTATGGGCTTGCTTTATTATTTTTTCCCTTTGGCTGAGATCTGTTTTGACTTTCCCACTAAGCTCCTTTCTGAGCAGGGGCAAAACCAACAACACTGAATTTATTTAAGTGGAATTAAAGGGCAGTCCTTGTGCTGAGGCTGGGTCTGGGCTGCTAAAGCATGCTCAGCCTCCTGAGGTGCTAAAGAACCTCATGTTTCATTCAAAAGCCAATTGCACTGAATAGCAGAGAACCACTTCTAAAGACTGCAGTGGGGCTCTAAAACCAGCAGCACAGAATGAAAGAGGAGGCTTTAGAAAGCCATGGGATGTAAAATAAAAAGAGAAAAGAGTTGATCAACCAGGTTAGATTAAGGGCCCAGTTAGTTTTGTTGCCCCAGAAGCAAAGTTTGGAAGATGACATAGTCCCTCTGCTCCTATGGTTCAATAGTGACTGTTAAAAATGGGGGGATAGTTAATGCATGTATAAACATTAAGAGCCTTTTTTTATTAATAAAAATGAAATTCACCTTCTTGAGTAGTATTATGAATTGCAAAAAGGAATTTTTCTATATTGAATTATAAGTTGATGGCCCTTGAAAATTCAGCTGCAGTTTGGGTCTTTGCAGACATTTTTCTTGTTCATATGCTTGCTGTGTTTTTATTTTCCTTGTTCCTGTTTAAAATGAGAAGCAAGCTGACGTTTCCATCAGAACTATGTAGAAAAGCAGAGACTGAAGAAGAGAGCAGAGCATAAAAGCACATGGCTGTAGTGAGCACAAGGGTACCAGACGTGTAGGAGGCACATCTGCCCCAGCCACAGACGGTGTTTCTGCGGGTATTCAGAGCTGGCTCTGCAGCGTGATGCTGATGTCAAACCTCATGCAGACTGGCAGTCTCCTGGTGTAGTGTCGTTGTATGGGTGGGCACAGGGAACTCTCTGTGTAGGTGGGACAAGATCCCTTTCTTTTCTCCATGTTCTTTTCCCCCAAAGAGAAGAGCCAGAAGCAGATCTCAAGAATTTACATTTTCTCCCTCTTGACTGTAGGCTAGAATTACTCTGGGAAACACTTCAGGGAAAGATGATTATGTCTGTTTATCAAAATTCAGTCTCTAAATGAACAAGGCAACAGGTAAGGCGAGTTAATGAAACATCCAGTCCTGCCCTTGAAGGGCATAGATGGCTGCGGAGATCCAGTAACTCCAGACAGTCAAAGGTTTAAAATCTGTGCTCATGCCTGCAGGTGGTGGGTCCTAGGTCAAAACTGAAGCTCGTTGGTGGGGAGTGGCACAACAGAAAGTTGTATTTCCCACCCTGTGCTACGCCTGCTCTGTAGATAGAAGCTCAGCCTCCGGAGTGGTTACTCCTGCCTTTCCAGCTGGCACTAGATTAACTTGAAAAACTACCAGGACCTTCATATAAATTATCTCCAGAGGATCCATCTGATGGTAAAGGTCCCAGAAAACTACTTCTCATAGCACCTTTACTACAACCACATATGCTGTGGGTTAAAAGTTTTTGACCTTGTCAGATGTTGGTTGTGTGCAGCTGGGCTTGTGTTTGTCTCTTCTTATTAAGAAGGTTGGAAGGGGAATGAGAGGTATAATGTAATACATTATTTATCTTGTAAGGAAAAAATCCAGTGTGGTCTCCTGAGCCTTCCCTTGCATTTTCTACTTTATCTCTGCTTGCTGAAGTCGTCGCTGGTCCCGGTATTTTTACAAGTAGTGAAACTGAAAGCACACAAATAAGAAAGGAACTATACAGAAGAAAGAATGACTCTTGTTCTACTCGGTGCAGGTGAATTTAAAGAGATGATGACTGGATACATCGGTGTTCCCAGAGGAAGAAAGCCCATTTACTGCATTTGACTCTAGGAAATGTACTGGGCATTACATACACAGTCCAACTGACGCCTGGAGATCCTTACTCTTGATCACTGGCTGGCAGGAATTACATTAGAGAACCCAAAGCCAGCTCTCCTGTGAGGCGATGCCCATATCACAAACCGAGGAGGTGTCACAGCTGGCACGCAGGTGTGTCCACACAGCAAGGCAGAGGAGTGATTTTGATGCAGGTAGCTGGCCTAGGTAGCCAAAATGAAAGTGTGGCATTAAAGGCTTCAGCGTGAGCTAACAACCAGGGTAAAGACTGCAGTCCTGCAGTTCGCACACGCCACTGTTTTGTTGGGCCCTTCCTTAGAGTGTACAAGTGGGTCTTCGTTTCAAGTGTCTCTGCTGGTCAGAGAAAAGCTACCACAGCTGGCACCCCCATGGCACAACCAGCCCTTTGCTCCCTAAGGAGACCCTCCTATCTGCCCCGAGCCGCTGGCAGCTCAGTAGGGTGCTCAGAGAGGGGTTCATGCAGATGAAACTCTTTTATCATTCCCGAGTCAGTTCCTCTAGGGGGAGGTGTACAAGTGCGGAGGAGTCCACGTGGTGGGCCTCCACCAAGTAGATCATGAGCTGGCCTGGGGGATGGGAATTTCGTGATATTCTTAAATCAAGAAAAGGCAATGGCAGTCAGAGGATTGTGGTACTTCACTGGTAGGTGCCATCGGCCAGAGGAGGCTTACTTTGGGCTAGGGTTGTTGTTTATGCATTTTATAGGTTTGATAAGAAACGTTCTTAATTTCTTCATTTAAGAGTACTACCTGGGGAGCCCTTCTTATCTTTGTAGGCAAAAAACTTATCCTGTAAATCTCTTCTTGTTTCCCTGCTCGACTTTTACTTACAAAAAAATTATTTTCCCTCTGTGGAAAGATCTCTATTAAGTCGCTGTCTGGTGATGAGTACAAGAAGTGTCTTGAGCCACACACACCTGCGGCGGCAGACACAGCTGATGTTTCCTCCTGTTCCTTTGCTTTGACATGTCTTTGGTTTGCCTAGATAATGTGATTTTTTTCCACATCCTTCTCCTTCAGGACTTCACTGCTTGTCACACCTAATGACTTACTCACTCGTCACCCTTTTTTTGGGTTGACAAATATCCTGCAAAGATAAGACACTGGCCTTTGGAAATGTGGTGCCAGTAATTAAAATGAAGAATGCATTACAGTAAAAAGTAGAAATGTGGGTCTAAAAGCCACACTGGTATTTTTAGTGATGGGAGTAATTGAGAATTTCAGTTTAATAATTCAGTGCAGCTGAGATTAATAAATGATATGAGGTAGAAACGGTCTTTCAAGAAGACGAATTTCGGAGGTACAGTTAACGGTTTAATTTAGTACATCCTGAAAGATGCTGCCGGAATTACTGCATAATAACTCAGCGGAGTCCTAAGACTTCTGAGCCTCTTTTGTAAAGGGAGGAATATGGATCCTAAGTGAGGACTGTGCGAAGTGAGGGAAGCCATCTCGGAAGAAGCCAAAAAGCCTGGAAACCGCAGCCTGGACGCTGGTTCCTGCTGCAGCCTGCAGCAAGTCACTTTGTATCGCTATCAACCCCTGCACAGGCAGCAGCGGTGGGGGGACAGCAGGCTGCACTGAGGACCAGAGGTGTGCTGAGACCTGCTCTCACAACCAAGTGCTTGTGCATGACACGAGCCCTCCTGAATGGGCCGGGAGGAGATCCTCTCCCTGAGTCTCAAGGGTAAGTCAGTACAGAGGGTGCAGGAGGAAACCACCACCATCTCGGTGAAACGTGGCAGGTCAGAGGGCAGTCCTGCGTACTGCCTCGCACAGCAGAGGGCTGCTGGAGGAAGCTTTTCCCAGAGGCAGAGCATCGCCCCGGGTAGCTGCAGTGTTCAGGATCACATCTATCCTTGCTCCATCTCAAGAGCCTCAGGGGGTGCCAGGCCAGCTTCCCTGCTTAACAAATGTCAGGGCACCAGAACAGCTTTGAAGTTAAAAGGTTGCATGCATTGCTGGAGTCCAGTCCTGCAAATCCTACAAACACTATAAACATTCTTCTTCCTACGTGTAGTCCCCCACAGGGTTCATGGCCTTGCTGTCTTTGCAAGTGCTGTGCCGGAGAGCGTTCACAGGTTAAATCCCTTAGTTTGCATTGAGTCCTGCTCACACAGGAGGTCTCCTGGTGTTGAGGCTGTGAGCTTCATCTGTTTACATTCCTTGGCTTAACAAAATTTTTTGAAACTAAATAAACTTTAGACTTTCTGGCAGTGACTCTGATGCTCTGAGTCTGGAGCTTTCTACAGGCTCAGGATTAGCTCTGTGTAGCCCGCGGAGCTGGTTGTCAGGACAGCTTGTTGTGTATTCCTTTAAGCATCATGGATATGTTTCATGAGAATTTTTCTGTCAAAAGACTATCTGTTGTCAAAAGACTAAAGCTGATCACATTCTCCATTCGAGATGTGAGGCCAAGCAGCCCTGAGGTATGGCTGTGAGGCAGGCTTAAAATCTTCTGTTCTGCTACAGAATAGCCGTGTTTTGATGTTGTCCTCTGGAAAAGAGAAAGATGCTACTGCCCTGTTCCCCTGTAAGGATGCATATGGTCATGGTTGTAAAGCAAACTGGAAATCCTAAGTGCTTGCTGAGTGACAAGGACTTAGGAAATTGACATCAACTTCTTTTTCATGGCTTCCAGGAACATGGTGTGTCATGCTACCAGGTGTAAGGTCTGTAGCATTCCCTCAATACCCTTCTTTACAGAGCTTTTCCTTGTGAATGGGAAACTGGGCTGTAGTTTCAGCTCCAGGTGCCTGCCTAGGTGCCCACACCACCCGAGCTGCTTCCCTCTTTGTGGCCAAAACGTCAAGGCGAGTTTCCTCAGGCAGGCCTGGCCATTGTGATTCTCGTGTTTCCGGCCTGTTGGGCTCCATTTTTTGTTAATTTTCACTAGAATAGTCTCCAAAGAGCTGCGTGCGGTATGCAGCGGCAGCGTGCAGCAGCCCAGACAGCTCCTCCGTGCCCTCAGCTGGCTCCAGGCGGGGGAGTCCGTTCACAGCTGCGTGTGGGCTGATCCCGAAATACTCCTTCCTTCCATGTTCGTGCCTTCCCTCCAGAGCTGCCGTCCCTGGTAACAATGAGGCTGTCATCCTGTTTGAACATAACAGCCGTGCCACGATCAGAGGCTGGCCCCAGACCAGCAATTTTACTCCCCTGCCAGAAGATAAAAACACCGCCCATCAGCAAGATTCACTCCAGCTCCTGATTCAGCGAGATGCCTTAAGCATGTGAACGGCCCTCTGGGCTTCCTCCCGCCATGGTGTCGGTGTAGGTAGGGTTAAGCTCAGCTGCTTTATCTTGTTACACTCAGACACTGGAAAAACCTTATTTCCTGTCTGTATTTCAGGTGGGTGAGCTACACTGCAAACGCACATTACAGCTGGAATGCACATGTTATATGAAGTGTATAGCGCTGACTTCAGAGTGGTGATTATACATACGGAAATTATTCATGCTTTCTCCCACTTGCTCCGCAAGGTTCACTGTGTACCTTGTTTGTATCCCCAATTTTCTGTCAAGCACAATGGAGGAGGGGAGCCAAGCTCATAGGCCACCCCAGTCCCTTTGAAGACTTGGAGGGGTGAATTAGTCTGCATATAATGCAGAATTTACCAAATTTCTATACATCTGTTTCTCGCTTTAATTTCTAGAATAACTTGAAATTATATGGGAAGGTTGAGGGAGACAGTGGTTTTTATTATAGCCACTCAGGTAGTAAGATCAATGAAACTGGTGGTGGGAAGGAGGGAGGAAAACCAGGTCCTGAATCTTTTAGATTGAATCTTCCCCTCTCTCCTTACAGGGTCACATTCAGTCATCGTTAGTTGGGTGTACTGCAGCATTTGGTGGGTTCGGTTGCTTCTTAATTATCTGCCTGTGATTTTTTTCTCTAAGCCTAAGTCTTTAGCTTGAAATATGATAAATTTCAAAGAAAATAATGTTTTGAATCCAGAATCAATCATCTCAACTTCTTCTAAATTAAAATTTGCCTAACATAAAAGACCACAATCTAGAAACTGCGTATAAAAACCTGTAATTTGGACAAAGAGGCACCACAGTAGTCTTAGGGAGAGTTCCAATCTTTTTTACAGCTTTTTACAGTCTAGGACACCTGATAAAGCTGGAAGCAGCAAGTACATTAAATACAGCACAATGGCTTATACAGAAAAGCCCAGGGCTTCTGGTTTATTCATTTTATCAGTTTACGTCGTATGATATTTCCTGTGATTGCTACAGCAGGTACCTACAAACTCCACGGTGCCACGTTAGTCCTTCACCATGAAAATCACACTGTTTCCATTTTGTTCTTAGACCGTGCTGTTTAAGCAGTGATGTATTGCTCAGATTTGGACTGAGTTATGAGTTTGTCGTGGCCTGCATTGCACCGCTCGCAGAAATAGCGAACGGGGCTTTATCGGGGAAGCAGGTAACAGCCTCTGGAATGAATCACGAGCAGAGTAAAGCTGATGGGTCGCTAACCCAAGAGCAGAAACAGCTTCCTTTGGGCATGGCTCGTTTAGGTGGTGGTGTCCCCAGGTGAGTAACAGGAGCAGGAGGAGAGGGGCCTGTTGTTCCTAGGACATGGGTATAACCGGACTGAGCAGGAAGGGTCACACGGATCCTTTTGCTTTTGGTCTTTGGATTCTCTGTTTCAACAGCTGTCCCTAACTGCAGTTGCATACCTCAAGCAAGGCAAGGCACTGAGGGATGGTCTCCCCTCTACTGGCTCTGTGGCACGAGTGATAACATGAGGAGAAACTGAGGCACAAAACCTCTGCGATGGTCACAGGACCCCAGCTGGCAGCGAGGAGTAAAAAGTTGGGCTTTTGACTTGTTGGGTTGGTCCCTCCCTTCTCTGCACAAAGATGGCTTCAGTGATCTGCTCCCTTGTTTTCAGCATCAACACACGAGTGTATCGTTAATGTTATTGCTCTTACCATAGGAGCGTGGAAACCCACTCATTATCTGGAGCTGCACAAGGACACAACAGAAAGACGACCGCTGCCTTGCGGAGCCCTCAGCCGGAGCTTTCCCAATGTCACGGTGCGCTCAGCAGCCACCACACAAGTCTTGTCCAGGCTGCCTTGCTGTTGCTTCAGGCTCACCGTTTACACAATACCAGAGAGGAGAGTTTGGAAGGAAAAAGCTTTTAAAATGGAACTGTTTATACCCTCTGATTCAAACTTGGCAATATTCAGCTTGGCCACTGTTCACTTCCAGTACTTCTGGCCTACAGGTGATGTTGCCCAACTTTTTTTAGGCATACAGATCTTAAATATCCCATTGTGCTACTGAGGTCTTCAGCACAGGTACACGTATTTTTGCCTTCCTTCCGAAAAGAGCATTTCCCATTAATATTGCCACTAAAAAACAAACAAACAAACAAACAAAAACACCTTCAACTTGCAAACTGGCATGAAACAGAAATGCTGTAGTGGAGATTTTTGCCACATCTTTGTAGATATTATGAACTTAGCTTCTGAGACTGTTGATTTGAACTCCAATTAATTTCTGTAAAGACCACAAATCAAGTCCTGTCATAACCAGAGAGCATGGTGTGCTATCATTATTGCTGGAGTCTGAATGAACCTGAAAAGGGAGGTGATCAATCCCAGCATAATTGTCAGTGTCACCAATTAATTGTTCCTGAGCGGCCGAGGGCCTTTTACACTGGCAGTCTGTCAGTCTCAGAAATTGCAAGGCGATGCGGCAGCCCTCCGGTGGGATGAAAACACCTTTTCGAGCAAACGTAAATTGTTGGCAGCGGGCTTTGCTTTCAACGTGTTGCTGAACCGCTGTGGTTTTGCCACGCAGGCAGAGGTTCCCTGCTCAGCCTGAACCTTCCCAGCACGGCCAGGATCAGCCTGCACCAAGCCCCACTTCAGCTACCTGTTTAAGCAGGTACTTAGAGCTAAGCAGGTGCTTAACTCCTGGTGAATTCAAAATTAGTCGGATACTTAAGGGCTTAATTTAGAAATTACCCCAGTAAAACCCATCCTTGCTCAGGCCTTAATCACACATGTTGCAGGGGAAGGCAATCATGCAGGAGCAGCACCTGAGCTGCTAGAAGATTATCACAGTCTGTACTCTCCAATCAAAGAAAACACGGCATATTATTTATAGAAGGTTTTAAAAATATTTTTATCACTTTTTAGAACGAGGGCTGGCCTGAGCACGTTAGTAACTGTGAAGTTAATTCCAGCTAATTGGAGTTAATTCCAGCACTGATCTCTGTGGGCCTCTGTGTCTCCACCTGTACAATGGAGCCACATAAGGGGCCGTCTGTGGAAGCAGTTTCACTGTAACCTGTTACTCTCTGTAAGCTCTTGGTTTGATTTGCATTTAACCTTTTTCCTTCCTTCTATCTGCTGAACACAAATCATTCGTGCCCCAGGCTTACGGAGCCAAGGTCACTTTTTCATAACATGACTGTTTAAAAAAACTCAAATCATGTCATGTGGCATCAATTTAAACGCAGTTCCCAGCTAATTAGTCCGGTAAAGTATCTATATTTGCAAACAAAGAATAACTATGATATTATCCCAGAGGAGATCTGCAAAGGAATTTGGGGAATGCAAATGTTGATAATGGTAGTTCCTGTGCTATAGTTAGCCTGAGCGGCCAGACGGCTGCCCTGAAGCAGACCCCTCCGGGTGCCAAGAGCTGCACACAGGACAAAAGACGCAGATCCCATTGCAGGGGGAGAGGCCGGATTCTGATGTCCCCATCCTTTCTCAGTCAAAGTTATCACAGGGTATTTCCCAAAGAAAGACCAGGAAGAATCCCAAGAATCTTAAATAGATGAAGACTGGTATGTTTAATTTCTTTTTCTGAGAAAAGGCTGTAACTCTTCCCCCCCGCCCCTTTTTTAACCTGTGCCTGAGTTGCTAACTAACCAAATTTAGTTTGGCCTGGTTGTGCAGATATAATCCCAGTGGCATTCCTTACAACACAGATGCTTTGGGGTATCTTGAAGAACTGTCTGTTTTTAACACTTGCCATTCCTCTGTCTTGGAAGGGAAAAACAACCTCATTTCTCTTTAAAAACAAGCAAACCAAAACCCACCACTACTATGCCAACCCCGATATCTACTGTTTTGGCTTTGTTTGCATGGAGCTTTTACTTCATAACGCAGATTTTTAAAAGCACAGAATAAGCTGCCTGTCCCAAATGACCAACAGTACGGTGTCACTTTGGTTAGGCTGTGTTTCAGGAAGCATGCAAACAGCCCGTCAGATTGAAGTATTATCAACATCAGCACTATTTTTAGTGGACTTGGAGACTCTTGAGGGTGAAACAAGCTTTGTCATAGAAATGACTTTTAAAAAGGCAAATTGTGAAGTGGTTTTGGTTCTTTTTGCTTTTTCTGGAGCCCGTGTCCTACAGAGCTCAGAGGCACTGGCTTTCAGCTCTGCTTGCTCTCTGAGCCCACCCAGCAGTTACTGGAAAGTCAAAGGTCTGGGATGGCTATGAATGAAGCGAGCGAGTGGCCCATCTTAATGACAAGGGTAGAAATGGGAAGAAGTATTGCTTGAAAGAGACCCGGTAGCAAGCTTTCAGTATGGCTTAAACACTGCTGCTGCCATCGTGGCTGTACTCACTTGGCTTCTGCTCTTGTGGGCTGAATGTAGACATGAGCCTCTGCAAAAGGTTTGTTTCCAGCTGCAGGCAGCCTAAGAGTCTCAGCCTGGTGCTCCTTAATCATCTGTTGTGTTGGAATGAGAAAAAACACTGTGCCCTTGCAGGATGCTCTGGGTCCTGAACTTGAAGTCCTGCGGCACTCTCCATCCTGCACTGGTGCTCCCAGGCATCTCCTTGCCTCCTGTCCCGGCTCTGTAGATGGCCCCAATAGGAGCTGACACCCTCCCGACGGCCACATCACTTCTGTTTAAGGCACTGGAAGCTGAGCGCTGGCTGGCAGTGCTCCCCCTGTTCCCTCACGAAGCCTTCAGTAAGGAAGTCTCCAGGCGAAACAAAGCAGTTCCAAGAGGCTCAGGATTCACCGTGTCCGGTTTCCTTACAGACATTGCATCAGACAGCTTTCTGGAGACTTGGTTTAATTATACAAATCTAAGGTGCTACTAATCGCTTGACACCTCTCTGGTCTTTATACATGAAATGGGACTCAAAGCAGGGAAATTGTTGGCATGCATGAGAGCACATTTAGTATCTAATTTCCTCTGCTGGCTAGAAAGCACGACAAGATGGTGCTCCTCAGCGTGAGCTGGAGCGAAGGTGCCACAGATACATGCTACCATTGCTTCCTTCCCCTAGGGCAGTGTGATTTCTGGTAGAGCTTTCCACTGTGAAGTGCTTTGCACAGAGAGGTGAACATGGGCTGAGGAAGAAATGGAGTGCTGTGAAAAGATGCCCGGAGTGGCCAAGGCACCTCCTTACCCCAGACTAGCAGAGCAGCGCTACAGCCGAGTCCTGTTTGTGCCCTGGCATGTAGGAGCATAGAGAGGAGACGAGAGCTGATGAACCTTTTAATTTTATTTTTAATAATAAATTTTATCTTACCTGGTAGAGCTGCAGACGTTAGTCTGAACCTTCCAAATGACAGATCTTTGTTTAAAACTCACCTGCTTGCTTTACGTCCCTAACAGCTGATGGCTCTCATAGGTCACAGAAATCATCTGCTGTGGTGGTGATCAGCCTGTGCCTCTAGTGTGCCTCATGCAGGCTGGCAGTAGTGTCCTCACATCTGCTGTCAGTGAGGCAGAGCCCGTCACAGGAGGCTGCAGAGGAGAGCAGTGCCAGGCAGAGGAGTCACGTTCGCCTCCGCTTCTGCTACAGCCAAAAAGGAAGAGAAACGTGCTCCTTCCCCTCAGGCAGCTGGAGGGGAAAAGAAACCACAGAGGACCACAAAACCATCGCAGGACAACATCTGCCAAGGCTGTGTACTGCCTCTAGCAGGCAGGGACACAAGCAGATGAAGATAACGCTGTGTGGCAAATTCACATCAGTTGTTCTGCGGTTTGCTTTCATATGCAAGGAATTAGGTGGAATCCAGTGCAAGGTCAGAGCTGACAATTATGTTTAAAAAAGAAGAAGAAGAAAAAAAAAAAGCCCACAGAATGTCTTAGGGACAACCCCTGCTCATCCTGCTCCCAGCCCTTACAGTGCTCTCCCCCCACCAAACAGGAATGAGTGCCTGAAAGCCACCTTTATGCAGCTGGGGCAGCTTTTCCCATCAGGCAAAGCTTTATTAAGCAGACCTCTTTCTCTTAGGCTGTGGTTTTGAGGGCCTTTTTTTCTAGTTACATTTTATGCAAAAAATACAATAAAATCCTGAGTTTTTATTTCTTCTTCTGAGACTTCTCAGTTTGTAATAAGCCTTCAGCCTGATCCTAGCCAGAAGCAGGCCCAACTAACAGCTGGGGCAGAAAACCTGAGGAACACACTTTGTAAGCCCCTACCCGTTGCAGGTATGTGGTTGTTTCTCTTGGAGGGGTCTGTGAGCCAAGCCCTAGACAAGGTTTTCTAAGAGCTGGTAGATGATGTAGCTCTGTAGCTTGCAAAGCTGGCAAAGGTAAGTGAGGCTTGTTCATTTCAACAAGGGAGAAGCATAGAAGTGGTATAAGCAAGTATACCTTCGTGCAGGAAGCTTTTGCCTTCTGTAGCTATAGCTGCTTACTGGGGAAAGAAGGAGAAGGTAGTAGAGAAAGCTGACCACTTTTCTTGTAGCAGCCTTATATTTACAAGTCAACAGCAAGAAAACTAGCATAGACACCTGCCTTCAATTACTGGCTCTCAAATATTTGAGCTAGCCCTGCAGGCTTGTGCTCATCTGTCTGAATTAGCAGCCAAGGGAAGGAGATGCACCTCCTCATGTGTCCTTTGTGTCCTGTCATCATATGCATGAGCACTTTTGTGATATGGGAGTTTATTTTTGAATGTGATGCTCCTTTCATCTGCGGTGTTGTGCCTGTGTGAGGGCAGCTTCTCAGCATGGCTAAATGAGCTCTGCTCTCAAATTCTTCATTAACTGTAACCTCATCTGCCGTTAGAGGGGTTTAATTGTAACATGGTTTAGTGACAGTGTAACTAGTGGTAGAGAGAAGAGGGGGACCCTGACTGGGCACCCACTTTTGCTCAGTATCCACTTTCCAGGGTGTGCTCAAGCTGTGCCTGGAGGATGCCAGGCGCCTCTGGAAGCTCTCCAAAGGCAGGCGGCAGCCTGTGGCACAGCTGCAGTTCAGCAAAGGCCAGGGCGCATGGTGTGTGTGTCTCCTTGGTGAATAAATTCACTGCCTTTAGCTTTCCCCAAGATTAAATGAATGTTTAATAATTACTTCTTGCAAAGCTGACAGAGAGGAGTGTTGAGAGGGGGCAGATTAAGGCGATGTTAAATAGCAGGTCCTGCCTTTGGAAAGTTGAAATGTGATTTAGCCCAACAACAGAGAGGAAACCACCCACCTGTAGGAGGGATACAGCAAGCTGTGGAGAATTCCAGCGCAGTTGCTGAAGCTCCTCTGCTTTGTGCTCATCGGTTTGGGCCAGGCTGTGTGTTTCTGGAGGCAGGAATATGGTTTCTGGAGGCAGCAAGAGCTGCTGCCCTTTCTGTGGTTGTAGACCAAGGTGTGGTTTGGGGGTTAGCTTTTTGTTTTCCCTCCTGCAAAGCTGCCCGCCAGTGAACAGCTTTCTCTGGGTGCAGAAATGGACCCAAGGGGCAAGACCCAGCTGGGGCAGGGGCTGTGGCCTCCCAGAGCTGCTGAGGATTTCCTCCTTTGTGGGCTCGGGCCTGCTGAGATTGCTCATAACCCCTTCTGAATGGGAAATGTGTGTGACGGGGCAAGATGGAAAAAAAATCAAGTCCAAAGAGACACAGAAATGTGGCTTGTGGACTCATGATTGGACCAGGCGGGTTTGTAGGGCTGCATCCTGCCCTGCTGCTCCATCGTCACGCATGGTGCTGAGGGGCAAGGAGCGCCGGGCCCTGGCCACCACCTCACCCTTCCACGTGCTGCCGGCCGTGCGTGCGTGGGCCCCGCAGCCCGGTGGAGGAGACCTCTGCCTCCACAGGCCGCACCCTGCAGGGTCTCAGTGCGTGTGTCACTGCTTCAAAACTTTAAATTCCTTAGACTTTGGGAAAGCCCAGATTCACATGCTAATCTCTGGGCCCCTGATGATGCCAGAGTGGTCTATGAGGGAGCTTTTTTTTTTTTTTTAAAAAAAAAAAGAAAACCAAACAGGTTTAAAAGAGCAGCAGTAATGAGCAGACCTTGTTCGCAGTGGGTGGCTTTGTCTTTCCTGTGTAGGCAAATGTCAGAACCACAGGCAGAAAGATTTATTGCTGTACAGTACAGGAGAAGGCCGCAGGGAGCCATGGCTCCTCCTTGCTGCTGCCAGCCACGTGGGGAGGGTGCCCCAGCACCGAGTCTCCCCTCTGAATAATGCAGACTTGCATTGCTAAGCGATAACAGCTGAGGTCTTTCCACAGGGAAGTAAATAAATAAGGAACTCCCCCCTTCCCTCCACCCTGCTTGTTGCAGAAGAACCACCCATGGTGTGTTTGGGGGGTGGGAACAAGGTCTCTGTGCAAGTCCAAAGAAATTAAAAATGATTAATTCCTCCCTGTCGAGGTGCGTGGCAAACCGCCTTGTCTTCAAGCGCCAGAAAAGGCGGCATCCCTCTTGAGAGTGTGCCCGGCTCCTGGTGCATGCAGTGAGGGGCTGGGGCTGTGTCCGCCATGCCTGGCCTTGCCCTGCTGCTGCTGTGGATTTATGGTCTGAGCAGGGCCCAGAGCACTGCTTCATGTCAGCAGCTGGCTCCCGCGGGGCAGCGTCCGTGTGTGTGGCTCCGGGTAGGGGCACGGGCAGATGGCTCCTGTCCCTGATGAACTGTGCTGCAAAGAGGCAGAGTGTCCCAGAGCAGGCACAGATGTCTTCTTTGGTGCTTGTAGGGGGAAAACGGAGGCACAGAGCGTTGGCTGCTGCAGCAGTGTCAGAAGCAAATCCTTGCCTGCCTCCAGTGGGAAGGACAAGGGGAGCGTGGCCGTGGGGCAGCAGCATCGCCCTGTGCCTGGCTCTTGCTGCAGGCAGCTTTGGCTGAGCCTGGGTTTGTTTCCTCGTGCCTCAGCACGGCCGCGGCCCCGCAGTGCCCCCGGCCCCCTGCACCTCCCGGCTCCTGAGCGGGGCAGCTCGGAGGGTGTGCTGGGACGGATGTCAGCTCCCTCTGAGCCGTGGGGCTCCTTTCATCACCCAGAGGCAGTCATTAGCCGCCAGACCTGAGGGCATCTCATCTCCCACACCGATTCCTCTCCTGGCTGCTGATCCAGGTCATAATTGCTTCATTTTTTTTTTCCCAGGGCCAGGCATGAAGTAGATTGAAAATGAGTAGAAAGCTGGGGTCAAGGGAGGAAGAAGTACAAACCCCCAAGGAAAAACATTTCTTGGTTAATGAAGTGTGAATCCAAACGCGAGGGAGGGGATGAGGGCCAGCGAGCTACCAGGCAGTGTTCATTAAACCTGTGAGTACTCGGAGATGTAACGAGGGCCCTGGGCCACAAAGGGGCCAGCCAAGAGGGAGATAGTCAGCTGCATTGGGGTCACTCGCCTCTTGGCTTCTCTCCTCTTTCTCTCCAGCTTGAAAAGGAGGAGAGGAGCTGTGACGGGGTCGGCCTGTGGTGTGGCTCACAGGTTGAGGGCACCACGTGGTGCCTGTGAGAGCAGGGTGAGCCGTGGGGGCTGTGAGGATATCACAGCTACCAAGGGGCAGCACAAGCGCGTCCCTGCTGGGTGGGGGTGACGTGGGGGAGCAAGGAGAGCCCTGCCAAGCAAGGCTGCCTCTCGTGGGCAGAAGGGCTGCGCAGCGCAGCCCGTCGCACAGCTGGCTGCCCCCCTACAGGGCAGGAGAGGTGCCACTGGCAACCCGAAGGGATGCAGAATAAACCTTTCCCATCCCTCTCTGTTCTGAATCTTGTGGGGATATCAGCAGAGAAAAACAACCAATACCTAAGGGATAGGAAGGGAGTGAGAGCTCCCACTAAAAGGCAATAGATTTCCAAGTGAAAAGTATTATTTCCATGGCTTCCTCCCCATCTGCAGAGCAGACAAGACAAATATGGCCTCACGTTCACAGGTGCTGGGCACCCATAAATCCCTCCCACTTTAGCGGGTGCTGCAGATGCTCGGTTCCTCTGCAGAACAGAAACCAGGTCATAAATCTCTCCTTCTACCTGCGTCTTTTTCAAACTTTTTAATTAAAACTCTGCTGTCTCTTGTATCTGGGGTCTGGAAATTAATTGTCATTATTACGGTTTAAGGCACTGTTGCTCGGATCCTTTTGTCCTTCAGGTGTGTGGTGCGATCAGAAATCTGGAGCAGACCTCATCCCTGCTGCCTTAAGGGAAAAAATAATCCATTTTTAGAGTTCACCTTGCAATGGTCATGAGCCTCGTTAAGCTCAGTGCTGCTGCAGCTCCCCTATGATGGCTGGTGGTATTTCTGTCAAGATCCCTGTGTAACTGTATTAGACCTGCCCTGCTACTGCTGGTAAAGCCAGGCCTGTGGATAAGTGAGAACAGAACTGGGCAAGTGACATGAGACTGGTTTTCAGTTTGTGAACCTGGATGGATATTTTCCCAATATTTTATGTCCATATTCATCTTCCACCCTGACTTTTCTGCTCACTGCTAGGTGGCCATGGCCTCGGCTCGCTCTGCCCAGCACTCAGCTGCGTGGTCTATCTGGTGCGTAGCCCTCCCAGTCTCTTGCGTTTGCCCAGAAGCAGCTGGTGAGCAGAGCACACCAACACACCCTGGGCCACTGTGGCTGTATCTTAGTTTCTTGCCCGCTTTTCTGTGCGTCGTGGGAGGATTTCTCATTTGTGTGCTGTGTATTTCCAGGCATGCTACGTGTTCACAGGCACACATTCAGATGAAAGACAGTTGTGTTTAATGCATTTTCTGCATCCCCATCCAAAATCCAGCAAAAATAAACAAATCTCAAGAGTAAATGATCCCTTGGTGTATGTTAATTGCAGCTCTTCCAGATGCTGCTTTTCTTCGCCAGCTTTTCCCTGTCACTTTGCTGTGCCACCTTATGTCACTGCTGGGCTGCTCCGTGCCCTTGCAAACGGACACTGAGCTCAGGATGGAGCTACTGTTATTCCTTAATATCCAATCTTTCTTGACGTTGGTGATACCTGCGACGTGGCAAGGCTTCTCTGGAGTGAAGGTCCAAACCACGCCAATGTTGGAAGCCCTGTGTTCGCAGGGGACGTGTTAGCATTTCCTCAGGCACAGCTCCCACAGGTAGTGAGGGCAAACGTGGCACTGAAGCTCTGTAGCTCTGCCCATCTCTATCTGATGTTGAGGCTGTTGAAGAAAGCATCTAGATCTGAGCAGCAGCAAACAGGTTTCTTCTGTTCATGTAAATTTTATGAAGTGCTTACAGGAGAACAAGCAACAGCTGTCATTTACCCTGTTGTTTATATGTAACAGCGCATAACCCCCAGGAGGAGGGAATGCCATCACTTTGGAAAGCTCCGTGTTAGTAAATTTACATAGGAAGTATATGAAGGAAGATAATATTCTTATCTGTAGTTGCAGGAAACTAGGCTTGGTGGCCCATCAAGTCCCTTCTCTGTACTCTTCAAAACCTTCAAAATATTTGCCTTGTAGCCTGGAAGTGTCCCAGCAGCTTGTGGAAGAGAGGAGCAGAACGCCATGGCTGCCTGTGCCTGCGCCTCCACCCGGCGGGCGGCTCTGTAGGGACACAAATCATTTAAAATACCTCTAACGCAGGCTGCTTACTTTTTTCTTTTTTTCTTAGTAACTAAAATGACTGAAAATGAGCAAAATGCGATCCTTGATTTGGGGTTGCAACTCAAATCTAATCAGCCAAGTCATGAATTGGCAGCAGTATGAAATGAAGTCAACAGCTGATCAAATCATCAAACAAGCACATACAAGATTTGAGTAATGAAGCCACACAACATATGGCAAATTTCTTGAAACAATGAGCACTGCTCTTCCTTACTCCAGCTACGCTTGTCACTTGCCCACGCATACTTTCTTTCTCTTCTCCTTCCTTATATCCTTTTTTCCTAGGAAGTAACTGGAGAAGTGAAGGTAGGTTTCTTTGCTCTGATCCAGTAAAGACCAGCTGTTGATGAGGGATGTGTTTGGTGTAAAACCAGCTGAGGAAATACTAAGCTTGCAAAAAGGGGACAGTTGGAGTTTATTCTTGTTATTATGTACATTGTAATAGCTTTATTAGATGAGACTATTCCATAAGATAGTGGGTCAGGGTTATTTGGAGAAGCAGGATGGGGAATAACAGAAACTGTCCGCTTTTCTTGAGAGCTTAGAAAAGGTCCTGATGCACTGCACCCCAGCCGGCTGCTGCAACTTTTACCTGGGTTTACTTTTTACCAGAGCTGCCGCCTGAGAATAGCTCTGATGCAGCCAGGGCTATGTGGGCTGTGCTGGGGGGCAAAGAGCAGCAGCGCAAGTTGGGCTGAAAACCTGATGGCCATCTGTGCTGTAGTTTGGATTGAGGTGTTTGGTGCGGGGATATAACGAGATACCTTGTGGCGATTAAGCTAAGGAAAGTAGGTGTGTGTTGAGAGGAGACATGAATGTATATATAAAAAAAAAAAAAAGTAATTTGTACTCAGCCACCCTCAAACTCTTACTGACCTAAACAGCAGTTAGCTGTCACAATATCTACTTTTCTCATTGAAAATTATGTCAGCTGTCTGTGCATAACGCTTCCTCTCTCATCCAGATGAACAGAAGTGTCACGCGTGCACGCGTGTGTGATCTCAAGGATTTAAGATTCCTGGGGAAATTCAGAGACAGAGCATTTAGATGCTCTGTGCCTGCCTTTGTACTACTGGTGTAGTTTACAGGCTCTTACTGTCACAGTGAAACACAGCTTAGCAAAGGCCCCTCGGCAGTACTAGCTCCTGGACCTGCGGGTTGTGTGCTCGCGTGTTGAGCTGGGTCCTGTCCTCCTGTCTCACACTGGCTGGATCCTGGGGTCGCATCTAGTGATGGTTCCCAGCTTGCCACATATCCTTTGCGGGTAAGAAAGCACAAAGACCCCCTGACAGGTGGCTCCTTATGGCTGTGGGCCCAACCAACTCATCAGTGAGCAGTCGTGGGTGGCTGATGAGGTGGGTGGGAAGCTGCTCAGCCCAGGTGCTGCTGATGACCTGGGTGAGCTCCCTGCCCAGGGCGCTCTTGTGGTCCAGCATTTCAGGCAATCTGAACATGGAATCAAGCAGCAATTAAGCTGGGTGAATGTTTTGGTGGTGAGCCCATTGGTGTCCAGGGTATCCGTGTCCTTGGTTGTCAGCTGGGAGCTCTCCAAACCCCTGTTCAGCTGTGGGGATTTGAATTTGTATTAAGAAGGATGGAAAGCCAAAGACTCAAGGCGAGTTCCAAAAAATGCCAGATGCTCAGTGGGTTGATCCATCATTTATTTCTAGCATTTGTCATCCTGGAGTGACTCTGCTGTGAAAACATGAAAAAGCCAGGTCCCCGCTGACTGCAGGGCAGCAAACTCAAGGTTCAAAGGCATGGCAGTGAAACTAAATAAAATAAACAGAAAGAAGGCAATAGTGTACCAAAGGCATCGATCGCAGCAAGAAAGTTTCAGGAAGTTGTTGTTATGAAGGAGGTCAGGAATGTGCTGGAAACTTGGGTCACTGTCTCAAAAACAACTGCAAACAAGTAGAGCCAAAGTCATTGCTACTGCAGGACAGCTGGCTACAGGGAATAAATTGGATGTAGCCCTGGTTCCTGTTGCTTGGGTCCCCCTTGCCACCGACTGCCAGGGGGAGGACAGTGATTTTTGAGCGCTCCCACCTCCCCGACCACCACTGCTGAGGCCGGGCAGGGGATGCTCTCGGTGCAGAGCGGTGGCTTGCGGCATCCCTCAGTGTTTCCACTTCTCTCTAGCACCACAGCCTGGCCCTAGGCTCCTATTCTGCATCGAGACCTTTGCTACTTCAAAATTGTAAGACCATAAATTGCTCCCCATCGTGTTTGCAGAGGGCGTGTAACCAGAGCTCTGCAGCTCTTGGAGATGGCTAGTCTTGGTAATAAGAGGGGTGAGGTGATGGTGTGCTAGAAAGATCCCCAGGGATGCATTTGCCGCTCTTGGCACTTGAAACATGATGAGCTGCTAGATCAATCTCCCAAAAATATCACTTACGCCGAAGTGGGTTGGTCAAAGGTGGTCAAAAGAGTTTGCAAAACGCTCCTTCAGGCTTACATGTGGACAGATGGAAAATATAAGGTAGAAAAGAGTGGGAGCAGAGATTTTAAAAGCCATGAAGGGGCAGCCACATCAGCATGCCCAGCCACCGCATGCCTGCCCAACTGTTATGCTGTCTTCCTCAATGTCTCCTTCTACCTGAAAAAAGAGGCTTTGCTTGTGGGGAACAAAGGTCTGAATGCAATTTGGATAATTGTGGGATGGAGGGATAGTACTTAGATCAGGTAAGAATGGTAATTCAGGTAAGAGGGGAAGAAACAAAGCACTGCATTTTGTGGTCAGGCATTAGGGCTCAGCAGCTTCTTTCTCTAGCCGTGCATGACCACTGTATTGACATTTCTTGCCTGAAGACACGGCCAGTTCAGAACATGTTTATGAGCTGAGGATGCCTGCCACTCTCCAAGGTGGGCGCAGACATTTCCTCTGCTGCAAGACATCCGACAGCTCCTCCAGCAGCACGGGGCTTCGCCAGGATCCGGCTGCCATCTGCGGGAAAGAAGAGCATCTCCCATCTGTGCATGCTGGTATGAATTGTTCTCCCTTCCTACCACTCTGGTCTTTGCTACATAGGTGTCTCATGCTTAGGCTGCAAAGGAAAAAAAACCCTTTTTATCTTCTTGCTTTACTTATGCTTTGTGAGTGTGTGCAGCTGAAGGGCAACGTGCACCTGCTTGCACAAAGTTCAGACAGGCCCATTTGCTCTCGCTGTTGAAGTGGGAGATCCAAGCAATGTCACATTTGGGCAGCTGTTGCCCGGAGGAAACAGTGGTGTCAACTTGTCACGCTTTGCTCCTGCAGCCTGGGTAGCGGAGGAGCAACCCACGCACAGCTGGAATTCCTGCCAACAAAAAGCAGTGGTCAGTGGGTGAAATCCGCACAGTGCATCATCTGGGGCTTTGAAATCAGGCTCTTAGGCAACTCGAGTGCTGTGTGACCCTTTCTGCTAGGCTGCCAGACAGAGGTGCATTTTTCTTTTTGTGTGAACACAAACGAAAAATCATCTGCTTTCAAAGGATTCATTGTCAAAATGCTTTCCATCTGTGCAGCATTCTGTTTGTTATTTGCTTTTGTCTTCTGTTCCTGAGGGGTTAATGAAGACGTGTATCTTTCCTGGACTATTTCTTGTCTGCAGAGGGGCTGAAAATGCAGATTTGTTTTTATCTATGACAATGTAGTCTGATGTCCTGATCGCTGCCGGCAGAGCTGGAAGCAGCTTACCAGACCAGCCGATATATCTCCCTCCTGATGCGAGGTTCATCCTTGAAGGGCAGTCCTCGTGTTTTAATCAATATGATATATAGGAGCTTCGATTACTTCCCTTGCTACCTCCCGTTTCTCTGCTGTTCGCAAATCCTAGAGCTAGCTGGAAACCCTGAGAAATTTGTTCTGTGTTTATAGTTTTGGCAGCGTGGGGAGGTCTGATTCTAGTTGCAGTTAATGCATATTAAGACACATGCACACATTTGTTTGGAGGTTTGCTTTTAGACTCTGGCCAGGCTGGGCTGCTCCGCCACAGCGTGGCAGCTGATGAACAAAGGAATATGTCCTTCGAGTTTTGCCTCAAACAGTGAAGTTCAACGGTTCCTGATTCCATGGAAGCCCATATCAAAGTGTTACCTTGCTGCTTATGGAGGTGCTGGGCCAGCATCGAAACCACCCCAGTGCAAGGGCACATGGTTGGTGCAAGGTGTTGTGTTCACTCGTGGAGCCTCTCTCTTTACACCAATAACAAAAAGGTATTTTTCTTAAAAAGAGAGCAAGGTTGGGCTGTCATCAAGGAGAGCCCCGTCCGTACTGCAGTGCTGGCCACCAGAAAGACTACGTTTGTGTGACAATTTCTGCACCTCCAGCTCATGAAGACCACAGGCCCTGCTTCCTGGCTCCGTGAGCAGCACGGACGATAAGGGCGTTTTATCTCCATGAAAAGATTAATGTCAAGCACAAGGATTAGTTCTCTGCAGCGCAGGAGATTAAGTTTGGATTTTGCAAGCTTTCCCATTATCGGCTTTCTCCCAGGATGATCCCCACGTGAGTGGCTCGCCTCGCTATTTCCCACAGCAGTTAGGCTGGTGCTGGTCAGTGGGGACGTTTTCGGAACTGGCCTGTGTCTCTCCTCAAATCGCATCGCTCTCCTTGCAGGCTTGGTTTGCAGGACCCCACAGACGTGTAACCCAACCAGCAGCCGCACCAGCATTGTGCAGCCCGTGCCCTGTCCCCATTGAGCCGGCACCAAAGCAGTGAAATCTGAGAGCTGTAAAAACTGCGTTTTGAGTTGAATAATCAAGGAAGTGTCAAAGGAAAGGCCCTGTTTTATTATGAGCTATAAAATACAAGGAAAAGGCCTCATTCATTTTCGCCGGTTTTATTTTTAATAGATTTACTTAATGGGTTGCTGCTGAGGTAAATATATGTGTGCATAAAGAGAGCTTCAAAATGATGGTGCCCATACTAATGACCCCTCACAATGCTAATAAAAACAGAGCGTGTGAAAATGCAGCTAGCTCTCGATCTGTCAGGCCAGTTTTTATTTTGCACCCTAGCAAAGCCCCAGTCAGTCTCCAGCCATAACTCCTTCCCCTGCCTCCCGAGGCTTGCCCTTCCCACCCCGACACCAGACTGGCAATCCCAGCACAAACGGTGAAGACCAGTGCCCCAGGGTGGATGTGGTCAGGGCAGCCACCGGGCAGCTGCCCGCTTAATCCGATTACCCGTGGTGACGCACCGAAGCCCGTTAACCTTGTTGTGACCAGCTCCGTGACACTTGCGGCACAAATGAGGTGTGACGTGATTAAATGAGACCGATCGGTTTTGCTCACCAGTACAATGCCCGCAGCTGCTGTGCTGGGGATTTACAATGCGGGGGAAGCTTTGAAGTCCCATAATTTAGCCGTTCCGACTGCCTTCCCCTGGCTGGAGAGATGGCTGTCCTCTCCAAACACGTGTAGGGGGCGTCGTGAATGTATCTGCTGGGACGGTTCCAGTGGGTCTTTGCAGGACCCCAGCTCGGAGCTGGGGAGCAGAGCTGGTCCGTGCAGAGGATGGTAAACATACCCCTAGAGAGAAAAGCAGGACAGCGTGAGCAGCACAGCTCCATAAACGTATTGGGTGTTCTAATGGCATTTAATTTTTTCAGGGGGTGTAGTTTTTGGCCAAGATGTTCGGGAGAATTATTAAAAGTGGAGGTGTTGGGCATGTAACAAGCCTGCTACTCTGTGTTGGATTGTGTGAGCTGCCCTATGTGGTTGCTGCAAAGGGGTTGTTTCCCTGAGTTGAATTTACATGTATTTAGGGCCAGAAAGGCTGTTCTGTGCAGGGTTTCTGGGGCTTTCCTGGGGCGCAGGAGGGCAGTGTCCTCGGTGGGGAGCGCTCTGGCTGCTGGGGCTGGCGGTGTGGTGCTCTGAGCAGCCGCACACATCTGTGTCTGCTGAGGTACTGTGCTGATGTGCCCTTCCTAAAGCAAAAAAAAATAATCTCTGCTAACCTCGCAAGCCCTCTGTTGTTTACTGGAAAAGGCTAATAGGAAAAAAGGAAGGAGACAGAAAGAAACAAGCCTTAAAATGAAAAGAAAATAATTGCATTGGATGGGATATGAAATCAAGGACAATATTTTTCCTCCCTGCTATAGGCATTTATTTTTACTAGTAGAGTACTGGGATAAGGAGACATTGTTCTCCTAACATAGTCAAAACAAACGTAAGATTCTCAGTCTGACATTGAAAATGACTGATGCTTTTGCAGGAGGCTGGACTCGGGCAATCCAGATGAGTATCACTGTGTTTGCTCATGTTTAACTTGCCTCGTTTATGTCCACATAGAAGAATCCCAAATAGGCAGCTCGGGGTACTGCCTGTCAAATAAATACAGTATCTGTGGATCAGAGCAAAATGCATACAGAAACAAAATGCCTTAAATCCGCAGTGTTATGTAAATTTTACTAATTGACTCTGTTAATCAGTTGAGCTTTAGGAGCTACGCAGAACTGAGTGTGCTTGCAAAGGATAGCATGGGAGATCACTAAGACCCCAAGCTCAGAGGGAGCGTGCTAAGGAAAAGGCTCTCTTGGAGAACAATAACTCAGCCTTCAGCTTCTAATAATTTTAGAAAAGATTTCATGGCCAAACACTCGCATGTTCGGGATTACCTAGCAGAAAATTATATGACTGTCGGCAAACCGAATCGTTTTGAATAGAGACAAACAAGGCACGTAAGCTGAGTCAGAAAACTATTGTTAACTAATCACTTGTCTGACCTTAACTGCTCTCTAATAACAGCGTGTAGATGCTGGGTGCCTTAGATAAATGCTTATAATAACATAATGCCTGTTACAGAAAGACCAGCAGTGCCTCGTACATAGGCTCGTCAAGTTGAGAACAGTGTTAAGCCCTGCGAGATGAAGCAGGGGCAGGGGCTGATGGCTGTCCTCTGGTTATCTCCCTGCTGCCCTGCCGTGGGATGGACCAGGTGGGACTTGGGGTGCTGCTTCGGTCTCCAGTTGTCCTCCCGGAGCTGGTGTCCCGCAGCCCCTTTCCTCCCATCAGGGAGGGATCGGCTTCTCCACTTTTATGGGCTTCGGCCACCTGAGACCTCCTGCTGAAGAGCACCCGGCTACGGGGGAAGATGACCGTCTGGCTCCCCGGGAGCAGAAAGGCTGTCTGATTACCTCAGGCACACGTTGGGCTGTGCTCCCAAACACGTCTGTCGTAACGGCATCGCACAGAGGCCTCGGTCACGAGTGAGGTCTTCCTGGGGCCGAGCACAGTGCTAGCACACCGGGGAGCTATCGTCCAAACAGACAGAGAATAAAGGGGAAGCGATTGCAAAGAAACGCTGGGGTTAGCTTTTGGCTCACGAGAAGGAAAATGAATGGAATAGGATATCCTTTTGGTTAACTAATATAACTCGTGCTGGAAAGGGTTGCCAGCACTCCAGTACTCTGCCAAGGCCGAGACATTTTGGGCTAGTCTTACAGCGCAAAATTGTTTTCCCATTCCTGGTTGAAGTCCCCCTCTCTCCTCTGGATGCAGGTTAAATTCAAAGGTGTCTTCTCCGTTTTTAATAACCATCTTGGTTTTTTCCAGGTGTCTGCTTTTGCATTTCTCTAATGTTTCCTGTGGGGATTTTCCTCAGTGACTCCCTGCGATGACACTCAGGAAGACAGACTACTAAATATGAATCGCAGATGCTCTGAAGAATTCCCTGATAGCGCTACCAAAAGGGAGGTGGAGGAGGTAAGAGTTAAGGGCAAAAAGTAATATCATAGTGGAAAAGATTTTTTCAATCCTACATGCTGCAGGAAAGAATTTTGTTAATGGAGTGTTACAATCTTTTGAGTGTGTCCCTCTCCCAGAAGGATTTCTTGGAAGCTCGTAAGTGCCTTTGGTACGTCTTTGCATATAGGCCATATGCCTCTGGTGTGGAGGACTTGGAAACTCTAGCTCCTGCTTCAGAGCAGAAGGGCAGACCGTAAGCATTGGTTTAACTCTTTTAGGTTTTATTTGGGATGGGATTGATGCAAGGTCTATTATAACATGCTGGACAGAAGTTGGCTTGACGTGGTGATTTTAAGTTGTCTGATGTTAATAGCTGCTTGTTTGTGTCCTTGTTGCCTTGCTTCCTGTTCAGTTACCACCTGCTTTAAAGTATTGTAACAGACCTGATGTGGGATCAATTCATGAACTCCTTCCTCCTCTGTACAAATAGCAAAAATTTATGCCCTCCTGCATTAGTGTGAGATGAAGACAGGAGATTTGTCATGATCAACTAATGCTGTTGCTAGGATCCCTCTCACTCTTGAAAAAATACTTTTACAATTTTTTCCTCATTTTAGAGTCTTCAACTCTGTTTGCCCTAGAGTTTTCCCAACTTTATTTTTCTTTACCCATCCATTTTCTATAATTTATAATTCTGATTGGTTGTATACCGTAGAAACTTGTATTCAAATGTGTTCCTAACCTGGAGCTTCCATTTTGTGCAGAAATCGGAGTAGGGATGGCTATCTTTTAAATGACACTTCTTAGTTGGTTTTGGGCCAGTCTAATTTGACTTGCCACATCTCCGTGTGAGTTGCAATTTAGCCATTAATAATGTCAAATTTAGAAAGAAGAACTGACTGACTCAGACATGAGGCTTTGAGGTGAGGATTAATAAAGATAGTTCCCATTTTCATGCCATCCCAGCAGGTCCAGCTGCCAGTATTTCAAACAGCTCCACTAGGGCCTGACTTCCTTTAATGTTTGCAAGCTCAGGGCAGTGCTCCCTGTTTATGTCACTTAATTTTTACAAGCTAACCCAGAGGAATGCCTATATGGCACTGTAGTCACCCTTAAGAGGTTTCTAATAGTACACTGAATAAATAAGCGCTCAGCAGTTAACAAATAACCCAAATCAATCAGCCCGATGGCCATGTAAAGGCAGGAAAAGCACATGCTAGGTATTTGTGCAACATCTAGCGCAGGACTGTAAGTGTAATACAAGCAGTAATGAAAGTATTTCATGAGCGTTAGCCCCAGCTTCTAAAAAAAGTGAACCCTTTAGACTTTGGGGACATTTTGTGCTCAGATCCAAATTTGCACTGGTTTTATATGAAAAATAAAATACTGTAAAACTGGAGCAACAGCTTCTCTAGCAGTGCTTCTGTGGTCTTTCTCTACACCCATGAAAGCTGTACCTTGTCTCTAGAGGTCAGCTGGATGGTCTTACGTGATGCCTTGTGTACTGTGAGCTTCATCTTGGTGTCCCAGACCTCATGAGTGGCTTTGCACAGGGCTCCGTTAACTCTGGCTGGAGTATGGGCAAGCACAGCTTCTCTCTTAGTCAGTGAGACAAGGACACCACAGCACATTTCACAAACATAAGCTGTCCTGCAATGGAGCACACGCTTGCTCCTTTTGTTGCACAGAGAAGAAGCAGAGGCTTTTGCAGGGGAGACGCACAGGCCAGGTGAATCTGCTGGCAGGAGAGTTTCAGGTGCGACTGCGCTGCTGTGGATTCTGGTTTGCAGCACCATCATGTTTCGCTGTCAGCCCTGCTGATGCTCCCAGCAGCCCCTGGACCTGAGAACCCCTTTGTGCTTCTGCTGTGTGAAACAAATACCAATGCATGCGCAGGAGAGGTCACTTTGGATTTCCATACAGACAGGTTTTCCTTTTCTTTTTTTTCTTTTTTTCTTTAATGAGATTTCAGGAGAGGGCGAGGGAAGGTGGCTGATGGAACACTGTTATGGAGCCTGTAATTGCTTATACAGCTCTCTACCTGCACTGAGAAGAGCATGAGGGAAGAGAGGCAAGGGGCTGCTGTTCTCTAGAGCGCGGTGGGGAAGGGCAGGGATGCACGAGGGCAGGGGGGTGAGGGGTGGGGAAGGGCTCTTCTGACATTGCATGTGTAATCTAATCTAGGCCATAATCATTTCCTACTGGCTCAGCATCAGTCACATCGTTAGCCTAACACTGAAATTAGATCTTGCCCGTCAGTGACATTTGCTTTCCTATCTGGACCATCTCCATACTGCAGTACTTCCTGGCTCAATTCATATGGGACCAACAATCCCAGTTATGTCGATCCAGACATAGCAGAAAGCTTTTACTGAGCACTCCCTGCAGACCAAGGAAACCATCAAAGTGAGTGTTTCAATATGCCATTGCTCTCTTGTGTAAAATAAGAACAATTTCACGTTACAATTTGGGGTCTTACTCCCTACCAACTCCCTGCATTGATCACAAACAAGCAACAAAGACTAAAAAGGTATGTGAAGAATATCCCATATCTAAATCCATGCTATAGCTGTGCCTATACTGCATGCAGTCTGGGTGAGACAACCGGTCTGCTGGGCCAGATTCCTTCAGCTGTTACTCTGCTTCCTCTGTTGGCAGTAGGACCACAGAGACGCAGTGTTGCTGGCCCTTCTATCACAACTCTGGCCATACAAGCTTGGGATGTGATCTTACTTGTTCAACTCTGTTTAGCCAGCTCATTTCTCAGCAAGACTCAAAGTTTTCAGAAGTTGTGGCAAGGAAATGGGAGGTGCACTTTCCTCAAATCAGTGCTATTAGAGCCACCACACTGACAATGCTACAAGCACTGAAGTCTTCCCTCTGTCCCATGCCCCCCAAATGACATGTCATTCAGAAGTCCTTGTAATAACCAGAGACTCCTTCACACTTCAGAATACCAGAGAAATCCGGACAAGTTCCAGCGCGGATCATAAATTTCTGCTGGGTCTCCTGCACTGCCCAGGGTGCCGACTGCTCGTTGTGCCCCACTACACTGACACACTGCTGCATCTCTGCCAGCCAGCCGCACCTCAGGGGCAGCAGAAGTGATCTGAGCCCCAGTTTGGGCACCCCTCCTGCCCCAGGAGGATGGCAGCGAAGTAAAGGGGATGTGATTCCTTCCAGGCATGGGCAGTCGCAGGTCTGACTGTAAATGCGTGAGTGGTCACGCTGCGAGGGATTCATCCCCTCACTGCTCAAGACATTTCCAGAGCAGTTGTTTCCACAACAGCTAGACTTCTTAAACATTCAGTGGAGAGAAATAGGCAAGCCTAGAGATCTAGCTCATCCTGAAGCAGATATTTTAAAAGCCAGGTGAACCCTAGAAGTGCTTTCTAGAAGGACGTTATCTGTGAAGAGCAATAGACATTGAAAAGGCTAACCTTTGGACAAACTCAAAGTGCCTTTTGCCGCTTAAAAATAGAGCGTTCTGAACATTTTGATGTAAGCAAACATTCAATTTACTCTTGTTAGCAAACACAAAATGACTAAATTCACAATTTAAAAAATACCAGCAGGGTTTCCAGTTAGGAACTGCAAACACCATAAAAATGCCTTTCTCCCATCATCTTGTTGCCTTGCATTTCAGGAGGGCTTTGAAGAGCTAAGATGGGTTCCCTTTTTCACCCCTTATCTAATCTTGAAGTCCCTTTGTGGTCAAGACCATCTTTCAAGCTCCTGGGAGGTTGGTCTGATTAAGGACCTCAGGCTTCAATTCCAAAAGAATAAATTTAAGATCTAGCATTCAGAAAATGCAGTTTAGCTTAGGTCTTATTTTCCCGTGAAGGTTTTAGGATCCTGGCTATTTCATTCCCTCCCAGCCTTGTATTTTTAATGACTTCTCTGCTTCTTGCTACGTTCCCTCTACCCTGTATACAAAGACATCAGTGTGAGATAGATAGAACAAATATTTTGAGAAAATATTAAAAAAAATAAAAATCCCACATCTGCACATAAAAAGAGGCTTTCATGATGTGTTTTTTCAGGACCTGGAGCAACGAGAGACACTCTGCTTTTAAAACAGGTGTTAAACCAGTGCCATGAATTAAGCTGTCAGACCTTCAGGTGGCATAGATAGGTGGTGTAACATTTTGCTTTAGCTGGGGATTTACACACGTAATGCAGTTTTATGGCATTTTCCTGCAAATTGAACCAAATTGTCATCATCCAGACATATCGATTTGCCTTTTGTTATTTATTTGTTAAAACCTCTTTAAGGGAAAATTGGAGCTAAACTGCTGTGGTCCTGCTAGGGGATGTGTATTGATCTGGGCATTCATTTATTGATTATCTACTTTACTGCCAAATAATCCTCTCTGTTTGCTTGTCTTCACCTACTTTGGATTCTGGAAGCAGGCTGGAAATTTCACACACTGCCCATTATATTAATGGAAAGTATTGATATGCTAATTGTCCGGGAGGTGATCAGAAGAAGTGGGAACCACATAATCATCCTGCTGTTCCACTTCCTGTCTATGATTACTTATTTTAAAATCATTAGCTGAAAATATTGACACGTTAGGTAATGAATAAAATTCACATCAAAGAAACAAAATTACTTTTTGAATTAAAAAAAAAAAAAGCCTGCAAACACAATGGATTTCTAATCAGTCCTTCCAGAAGATACAACTCCTCAGAAGGTCAAGTATAATAAAACTGCGAGCTGAGGCGGTGAGAGGGGTGGGGGTGAGGAGCTCGTGAACAAGAGGAGCTCGCAAACAAGAAGACCTCTGTCTGGCTTTGTAGCTAGAAACTGTAACTACAGAACCGCCCAATTTATATGTACATTTATAAATATGTAGAATGGCAAGGAGGCACTTTTTTGAAAGTGCTTTTATATTGCAATTGAATCTGTTAGGGTAGTCCCTGCTGCTCCAGAGGAGGATTAAAAGGTATAACAGGCATTACAACTTTGCATCATCATTTCTGATTTTGAGCTTTGTCCTTTGCGTCAGAGTTGCTGAAATTGGGAGTTTGCTGGGCTTGAGAAAGTGGTGTAGGGGTGTGGAATTGTCTGGACAGACTGGGGCAGCCACATACATGGGGGGTGGGCAGGGCAGAGGAGGGGGAGAACTGCTCTGAAAATGTTCCAGATTAAATTTAACATCGCTCAGAGTGAAGTGGGGAGAAGGGAAGCCAGCTGCGTCCTGCCTGAATGATACAGCCTGGGGAGGGATCCCACGTCTTTAGTGTTATGAGGTAAAAAGTAGACATCATTCAGTAATACTTGAGAGCTGCCATCACGGTGGGCAGAGCGATGAGCTAAGCCCCTTGCCCTGCTGTTGGGCAGTGCCCTGGGATGCACTGCTGCTGGCATGGTGCTCAGCTCCCCGCCATGGCTTTGGCAGCAGGGGAGAGCTCAAAACCCAGTGCAGCCTGTGTCGTTAACTGTGGAGCAATCGTGCCAGCATGGACGCAGTTTGTGCTAAGGAAGGGCAGAAGGACGGGGCTGAAGTTGTGAGGCCCACGGTTATGCCCTTGGCACAGAAAAGACGAGGAGAAGGGCCTTGGCCCACCCCAGGTCCCACCATCAGCAGCGAAGGCCAGATGGGAGGCAGGTGGAGGAGGCCCGGCAGAGCGTGGGGGACTCCCATCTCCTGGAGCACAGGGGGCAGCCCCTCCGTGCAGGCCTGTAAGAGGGGCCTAGGCAGGAGATGGGAAGATTGTGCAGAAGAGAACAACCTCTGCGCCGTCAAGGGCACGGACAAACTGACCTAACACGCCTTTTCCATCCGTAATTCCTGAGTCACAAACAGAGAATGCCATTACAACCGCGGCGCGGGCCAAGTGGGAGCTGCGCAGCAGGGGGCTCTTTGCAGATGGGTGATGTGCGAGGAATAAAATGAAAAGGAAAGAGCCAGAGCTTCGGGGCCTTCCCTTTCCATCGCACTGGGACAGAAAGCCCAGCAGCTATTGGAGAGCAAGGAGTGCTGCAGTTTCTGTGCATTTTCTAACGTGCGGAGCCCACAGCCTGGGGGCTCAGGGAGAGGAAGAAGGGAGGTTAGCACTTAAGCTAGCTTAATTTGTACAAGCAGAACATCCCAGATCGGGTCTGCCATAACACACTTTTTCTGGATGCTCATTAAAACTCTCTCCACACACAGAAAATAGAGCAGGTCGGATCTGCAGAGACCAGAGCTGGCGTTAACCATGTGCATGTCTCAGGCAGTGCTCCGGGAGCAGGCAGGCCGGGCACGGCGCCCCAGCGGTGCCTGCCCCCAAGCCTGGCGCTTCTGGGGCTCAAGGACAGGTACATCCAGGTGCCTCCTGCGGCCGTGGGCTCTGCTATCCACAATATGCAGGGGATGGGGAAGCCTGTTGCTCTCTTTGAGCTTTGTTGTGGTTGGGTTTGCTTTTCTGAGAAGGCTGCCAGTGGAATTGCGTATCTGAAAATGGTTTCTTACTTTTGTGATGGGTACCAATGTATCAAGGCATACAATTTTTGCATGTTAAGGTGTTATGAGAGAAGCATATGAGTGATACGAGGGAATCTGAATGCTTATTCTGACTCCTCCTCTGAAAACTGATCTCCAGCTCTGTTTTCTAAAGAGAATAATGTTGCAATATTCAGGAGAGCTTCAAGCTTGATGCAGAGCTAAAGATCAAAACACTCCAAAGCCATAATGGAGATGAATCCTAATGGATAGATGGATAAAGGGTGATATGCTAATACTCCTGTTTAACTTGATAGGTGTTAATGGTGATGACAAATTGATAAATGTATTTGGATCTACATTTATCATTTTGCAGCAATATATTAAAAACGGGATTACTATTATTTTGAATCCATCAAAAGCTGTTGCTAAGCACAGTGCCAAACTCTCTGGCTTTCTAAATGGCATTCAGTCATATACAAAACATTGCAATATATTATTACAAATTTTTATCCTTAATTAACACATTCCTGAATTTTCATCATCATTTTCATCAATCCTGTCAGTGGGCATGACAAATATAAATGACTAGAATTAATTTTTTTTCAAAGCACTATTTCCAGATTGAAGTCAGCAAGTTTAGATTGCATCTACAGACGTTATTGCATTTTGCTCCTGTGCCTCAAAACAGTCCAAACGCCCTAAAAAATCAACTGCTAGGTTACAAGAATGATTGTGAAATTAAATATGAGTTGTATACAGAGCTGCTTAGAAGGAGAAATGAAAAAAATCTGAGCTTCAGCTTACAACGTGCAGAGTACCGTTACCTCCTTAGCTCCTGGAGAGGTCAGGTGCTCGTGGAGATGCAGATCCTCTGCAACGTATTTACAATTAATCCTTTGTCCCTCAGAGTAAGGACTGGCACATCTGCCAATATGAGATGAAGACACTCCATAGTCTGCTATAACCTAAAGAGAGTTGTCTTTCAGTTAATAATCAGCAGTCATTAGCTATATTTCAATAAATACCTGCATAATTTTATGGTGGGAAACCCTTTAAGTTATCTGATACCTTTCATGCAGGCATCTCAAAAGGATAAGTAGCTAAAGGGGGTTTAAATCCCACAATCTTGGTGGCAGGCTTGCAATACTAAGCTTAAATATCTGACCCTTTGCAGCACAGTAGATTGGAGGATGAAGTTGATGCCAAAGCCAAATATCCTCACACCTATTTTACTGTCATCAGACACCCAAGCTTTAACAGAGAGTTTACTGAGAGAACGCCTGACTTATTCAGAGAGGTTGGGGTGTTTATAAAGTAGAGGACTGATAATTTCATTGCAGAAGGTAATTTCATTGCAGAAGGCATTTGGAAATGAAATGCCAGCAGCACAAACCCCACATCTTTTAGAGCAGTGAAGGAAGCACCAAAAACTTTGGCTGGTAGCAGTTGTGCTAATATAAATGAGCTTCTCTGACAAGCTTGGCTCTGAAGAAAATTCCCCTTTCTAGCCTTTAGTCGTCATGCACAAAGCTACAATAAGTGGCTCTCTCATAATGGATCTTGCCAAGACCACAGGCCAAGCACAGCTCTTCATTACTCTGGCATAATTTACTGCGAAGCTAATAAAAGGAAGGAAAGAATCTTTTTTCAGAGTGTATTTCCTTGTTTGTTCTGATCATCTTTCTCTGCTGGTACCCTACATTACTGTTAGGCATTCAGAACCTAACCACATTCTGAGCAACCTAAAATTATTCATTTATCTTTGCAGTATCTCTGTGGTGTAGGTGGCCTGTAGTCTCAGCACGAGTCAGAGCATGGGTTGACAAGAGCGACTTGCTCAAGGCGACTTGCTCTGGGATCGCATCTTGCTTGCAGGTACGAAACCAGAAATCCATCCTGGTGACACGAAAGCAGTTCATGTGAAGGTAATCAGGGCACTGATGCCTGTTGCCCTGAGTTTGTGGTCCCACTCAGTTACAGATATTCAGACCTCTTATCTTGCTCGCTAGCTAATCTAGTTTAGTTTGCTAGTGTTCACACGTACCCTCAGAACTGACAGTGCATGTACACTTAAGATAGCTAGAAATAGGTTTTATGGAGAATACAGGGTAGGCTGCGGTGATCCAACATAGGGCTTAGCAACACCTGACTAGCCTCTTTCATCTGCTTTCCCCTTTACTTTCCCATGCTTTTTGTCCCTTGATCCACCTCAATCCCTCCCTGTTACACTCTTTGGTCCTTGCCCTAAACACGGTATTAGGTCTTGCATGTTCCCAAATGCTGGTCCCACTGCATCCCATATTGTGCCCTACACGTAGGCAATAACCACCTTTAGTTTGCAAGGCATCTGAGAGACAGTTTCTTGGTTGACTCATCTTGGCAGGCTTCACAGGAGGCAACAAACAAGGTCTAATCAGTCTTCTCTGACGTGCTTTGGAGTAGCCAATTTGGTGTGCTTGGTTTTCACTGACAAGGTTACCAGGGCTCCCGCTGGATCTTTGTGCTTCTAGCGATTACACTTTAATCATGTAACCTAACACCCACAAGGTAACTAGGAGTCAGACCGGACCCTTTAGCTGGCTTTAGACCCTTTACATTTACAGCCCCCGAGCTTCCCACTTAATCTTAGTGAACCGGAAGATCTTGCTTTTCAGTAACTGCCCAGGAGACACCCGCCCACCTTGCTTCGCTTCTAACTCCCCTTGCTGCATATGGAGCCTCTGCCTCCCTCTTGTTGGCCAGGGCGAGCTGGCAGCAGCCAGCTGAACGGTGGGATCACGCTCGCTGGGTGGGCACGTGGGGAACCCCTGCCGGGGGGACAGGGGCTGGGGATCGAGTCCTGCCAGACGGAGGGATGCCGTGTCCCTCGGAGGTCAGAAAGCGCTCCTCCAGCTCGCCCCGGCTGCTGGAAACCAGGTCCCAGGCAGACTTCCCCCTGGGGGTTAGCTGCTAGGGGTTAAAACACCATTACCCAGCTAACAGAAGCGAGGTGTAGATATTCAGAAGAAACTCTTGTTTTGAATAAAAAATTGCATTCATCCTTTTAAAAGATGTGAAATTCTTATCAATAAATCTCCACAAGCTCCTCTGACTTCATTAAATACAACTTTTAAGAATCCTGCCTGAGAGGGTATTTTTGTGCAGATTAGCTGAGCACAGTTTTAGAAATCATTTGGCAGCTTTTTACTGCTATGAACTGGCTTTAATTCTTAGCTAACGTAACGTATGCGCTAAGCCCTTCTCCTCAGCCATTAAATACAGGCCGAGAGCTTTTTAGAGAGTTAAACTTTATTCTGTACACACGCAGATCTACTTATGTACTTGCCGCACACGGGGGAATACTTTACAACAAAAAGGTACCACTTAATGAAGAGACAGCGATTTTCCCATAAAAGCAGAATGGCTCACAAGCTAATGTGGGCTTCTTCGCTTTCGGTCATTATGTAGTGAAAACTAATGTTCCTTAAAGGAAGGCCTGCGCCTCCTCCTATCGAAGGCAACCGGGGTGAGGATTGGGCCCATACACTGGAAACACAATTGGAAGTTTCCTACATAGGTTTCTGAGTTTTATGAGGGCATTAAACCTCATGGGTAGCTCTGTTTGGCTGGCTGTAATGAAAACGTCTGTTTCACAACTGGGGGGCGAAGGTGTGAGGGGCACACACGTGGAAGTGGTGGGAGGGGGCCGTGGAGAGGAAGGTGCCTTGGACGTGGTGCTTAGGGACGTGGGTTAGCGGGTGACACTGGTGGGAGGGGGCCGGTTGGACCCGATGATCTTGGGGGTCTTTCCCCAACGTTCACCCTTCTGTGCATCTCTGGTTCAAGCGGCCGGGAGAGGCCGCGTGAGGGAAGCGGCGCTGCGGGCAGCCTGGCGCAGGGCCGCGGCCCTCCGGACCCGCGCCGTGCCGGGGGCTCCCTCCCGGCTCCCCGCGGCCGGCGGCGGCCCCGCGGGGCAGGTGCGGAGCGGGGCCCTCGGGGCCTCGGCGGGGCGGCCTCGGCGGGGCCGGGGAGCCCGGCGGGGCGGGGCGGCAGCGGGCGCCGCCCCCGGGCCCTGCCGCCGCCGCCGCCTCCCCGCCCGCCGCCCCGGCCGCAGGCTCCGTGGGGGCCGGGCCGGCGGAGCAGCCCCCGAAGTTCGCGGAGCGGCCGGCGCCGGGGCCATGTGGCTGCTGTGGCTGCTGCTGGGCTCGGCGGGTGAGTGCGGGCGCGGGGGGCGGCGTGGGCTCGGCGCGGCGGGGGAGGGCGCCGGGGCCTCCCGCCTCCCGGCGGCGCCTGGCGGGCCGGGCCGGGGGCCGCCGGCCTCCCCTCCCCTTCCCTCCCCTCCCCTCTCCTCCCCCGGGCGGGCCGAGCCGGGGGGGCCGGGCTGTGCGGGTCTGGGCCGTGCCGGGGGGCTGCCCGGCGGGACGGTGGTGCCCCGGGACCCGGCCCCGCTTTGCTCGGGCGGTGCTCTCCGGGGGTGGCTGTCACGGGGGGGGGGGGGGGTCCGCGGGTGTCCTGCCCGGCTCTGCTGCAGGTGTGAGCCGCTCCCGCGGCGGGCTCGTGGCCGGCGGCTGCCCAGCAGGCGCGGGCAGCCTGTTTGCGTGCTCGGAGCTGCCCCTCGCAGTGGGTAAAACCCTGGTTGTAAAGCTCTGTTTCGTTTTTTTGAAGGATGTTTGTTGTCATGCAGAGCTTTGAAGTTTCACAGCTCCTACAGTAAAACTTCAAACCGGGTCCGGTTGAGATGTCTGGAAGGAGAAGAGGTGCGGTAGAAGTTGCACTTCTGAAATTGCATAACTGCGAGCCTCAGATGCTCTGTGTGCCTAACTGTCGTGTAGGTTCGGGTCTCTCCTCAAAATTATCCCAGCAGTGCCTTATTTGGAAGCCTTCAGGCAAAGCCTGGCTTTGTTTATCTGTGTTGTGTTGCCTTCTTCCTTATTAAGTTCCATTAGACTACAGAAACGCTGCCAAAATTTCACCCAATTATTCATAGCAAGGTACGCGCTTCCATGTGCTGAAGGGATTTGCGTGCGGTATCACCCTCAGGTTAACACGGAGGGCTCCGTGCTACCAGAGCCCTGTCTGAACGGAGGAAGGCTTCCCAGGCGCCCCCAGCCCGTGTTCTCGTCCGCCTTCCCCTCGGGCCCTGGCCACGAAGACCTGTTTCTCATCTGGAAGTCAGCGCTGTGTTCCGTCTGCACGCCGATCCGATGCTCTTGCACAAGAGTCAGGCTGCAGTTATTTAACCAGAGTCCCTGGCTTACTTTGGGGCAGATTCAAAGAGTTTTCTGAAACTTCTTAAATGCATTCGCTTTTTCCTTTGAAGACCGAAGTATTGAGTCTTTGGGGATTTTTTAAAAATGTTTCTTCCTCTGTATGTTTTGGCACCCCTGTAACCTTCCCACAGGGAGAATTAGTTTGTCTTTGCCCAGCCTTCACTCTGTTTTGAATTTTAGTTTTGATAACTCCTGAAAGTATTTCTTTCCTTTTGAGTCTGTTTTGGGTACAGATCGGAAACTTTGAAGCCCTGGGGATCAATTTCAGTTAACAGAAAATAAACGCTGATTCAAGTCTCTGCCTAAACAATTGTTCCTGTTAGCTTGCAGAAATAACTGGTGACTTGGTTTGTGTCAGTGAAGATTTGCAAGGCAAAGTTCAATACTTCATTTGCATCTTTTTTCTCAATAATATAGTTGGATCAAATACTGCTTTTGCTCCTGAAAGACCTTATCTGCATGGGAAAGGTTTTATCTTGTCACGATACGTAGTGTGAACTTACACAGGGCTGGTTTAATTTTATTGAGGACTGATTAGAAAGAGATTGTTGATCTGCAGCTGCAACCTCTGCTCCCAGTGCAGGAGCCCCTCGCCTGCCTTGCTTTCTTTTTCCACTCCCCACCTCATTTCAAGTCCCATCAAGCTCTCACATGCGAGCACACCCAGGCTCTTTCATCTCTCTGTGCTGTTTGCCTGTGTACCCAGGTAGTGCTCGGCTCCGATCCCCTCCCGCTGCCTTCTTTGTGCCGTGCTCTGACCCCGTTCCCAGTGCTTTACGTTGGCTCCGTGTCCGCTCGGGGGTTCCTGGTTGTGGGTTAGATCCTGTAAGGGTTCCCGTTACCGGCCTAGGCTGTAACAACACTATCAGGTTAAGTTGGTGTAGAGCATTTAGTTGGGAAACAGGCATCCGTGAGTGCGTTGTCTGTTGGGGAGGGAAGTGATGGCAGGAGTCACACACACTTAGCTGAATGAACTGCTTCTAAAAAGTGTGATTACAAAGAGAGCTGAAAAGGAAGATTGCGTTTCTTCTGGCAACTGCAAAACTCGTTCCTGTTTTAGGTATGAAGTAGTCTTACAAATGTCAGTCTTCAGCAGGCCGGGGAGTCAGGATGCAGTGCACAGCTGGAATTCTGACGTGTGGTCTCCGGGATGTCACAGTCCATTGCGAAGACCTTTCTAAATACCTAGTATAGATATTATACCTCTTAAAATGCACTCAACCTGCCCTGCTTTAGGGGGAGGCTTTTTCGTCCTGCTCCCCCCAGTCTTTTGAACTAATGCTGTTGGCATCCAGACCTTGTTCTACACAAAGCGTAAACGTGCAGGGCCACGTGTGCTGTCGTCACAATTTGCCACTACATCTCAACAGCTTGGAAAAGAAACAACATCCCCAAAACCAAGTAGGGGTGGAAAGCTGCTGAAGAATAATATTACCCTATCCGTATTCTGCATTGTGTAATGGCCACTAGCTTAAAACTTCCATCTGCTACGAAGGAAATACCTAGATTTCTCCGTACTTGGAGACACATCTGTCCTGTGCATACAGTACATTCATTTCAAATTCTTCATACAGTCCTCTTAAAAACTCTCAGACCGGGACTAGTGAGTCAATAACCAGCGTTTTCCTCTTTCATTACGTAGGGAAGCCGCAGAGTGGTGTAGCGCATGGGTACGTGAGAGACGAACAAGGATTCTTGTAGCAGCTTTGGCAAGTCAAGAAACTTCCAGCTTGGCAAACCAATAGAAGAGAGGTGTTACACAAGAGGCAATGGGTATTTGCTGGAGGAGTAAACCTGCCGGCAGTCATGGTGAGAGCAGTTGGAGGTGCTATCGTGGTGACAAGCTCCATGCCCCTTCTGTGGAGGATGCCTGGGATTTCCAGCAGGAGATAGGGCCCACAGGCAGGTTCTCTCAGGTCACTTGCTGGTCATGGGGCGTTTGGTGTCTAAAGACTTCTTTTTAGACAACTGGTACCCTACTCCTTCTGTTGCTGTCCAAACCACTGTGTGCTGCAAAATCTGTCTCTGCTCCCTTTGCTTTTGGGGTACAAACAGTTGCCAGGCTCTACTCTTGTAAGTACAGTTTTTGATGCAAGGACTCAAGTAAGTAGATGATTATTTTGTGCATTTCACGTTAATGTCAGGGACTTCTGACAGTGGCAGGGAAAGGACCTGTCCTTGACTAGAGTTTTGTAAGTTTCCCGTTGCTGCTGGGCTGTGGGGAGTTGCAGGGCCCAGGAGCTTCCAGCCGCCCTGCATGCGACAGCGCGGTCTCAGCAGTAGCCTCAGCTGCCTGGGCTTGGGAGGCTGAAAGTGTGGCTGCAACGTTGCAGTCACATATTGGGATAGGAAGTGGAGCTTGTTAACTGTGAAGTAGATTGTAAAAATGCACCTTTTGTACAAATGGGAAATAAAATGTTTCAGCTTACCATCAGTCGGCAGAGCCTGTTGCACCAAGAGGCTAGCAAGCTCTTTGGATGAAAAAAATTCATGGTGATAGTATAACACGTTTGTTGTGACAGCAGTAATCTGGCATCCTACTTCCATTTGCATGTTGATTATCTACCAGGTGAGGAATAAAATGGCTCCCCCCTTTGCTGTAAATCTGGAAGACTGTGTAGCAGGTGATGGTTTGTTAGGCAGTGATGGTGGAACGAGCAGAGGTTCAGGCATCCCTCTGTTTCAGGGCAGTGGTCTGGGAAGGACTGATGCAAAATTAATTTATCACCTGGGGACAGATTTTGGTTTCTGTTTTTTGTTTGTTTGTTTAAGCCAATAAATCTTGGCAGAATAGCTTCTGTGACACCCTGTCCTGTGGTTGCTGTCTGTGCAGCCAGAAATGCAGTAATGTAGCAGGCCTGAAAAATCTCGAGTGTGAGGTCTGTAGTGATGACAGCCGTGCTTTAAATTTCAGTATTTCTGTTGTGGAAGCCACGTGGTGACTTTTATGAACTGGTAGGAAGCCTTGGAGGCTGTCATTGTTCGGTTGCCCTACCTGTTGCAGACAAGCTGTGGATGTCCTTCCTACCTTTGGTGGCAGGCACTCTGCGATGAGTATTTAAACTGGTGTCTTCAGAGCCTGAACTTGGAAACAATTTCATTGTCAACAGGTAGGTTTTGAAGATGAGGAAGGAAAAAAAAAATCTATATCTTAGTATCTGGTTGCTTTTCTTTTGGTTTTGTTTTGTTTTTTGTCTTTTTAAATATTAAAGCAAAACTCTCCTGCTCTGGCAAGATCTCCTAACAAGATATGCTAAGATGCAGAATGGAATATTTCAAGTGAAACCAGTTTTAATGATGAGATGCATTTTGAAGTGTCTCTAAAATGAAAAACTGAATGACAGACTGCCCTTTGCCTGAAATGTAAGTAGATCATGGCTGAAGGTAATTTTATAGTCAGCCATTAGTATAATCAGTTTATCGTAAATTTACTGAATGCTGAAGAATTTTTGAGGGGGAGCTTGTATGCCTTTATAAAAAAAAAAAAAAAGGCAAACGGTTCTGCAGAAAAACATTTAACTAAATTAACATCTCTTCTAATGAAACTTTTAACTTATACATGATGAATGAAAGATTGTCTGTGAGTTTTACACTGCTTTTGGCGTGGACTGAGATTGTGTATCCAGATACTTATTTGACATGTAAAAACTTGTTAAGCTGCAGTAACTTGATCATGTTGTCTGAGTCTGCTTTTTTTTTTTTTTCATGGATCCTCTTGCACAGTAAACCTGTCAGATTAAGAGCCAGTTCGAGCAAGCCTTACGTCGCATGCAGTGTTGTCTATCAGGTCAGAAGAGTCCTTTTCAGGGAAAGAAGATGATGTAATGCTAATTGGTTTTGGTGTACGTTTGCGTGTATTTTAATTTGCACATGTTGAGGTAGCGAGGAGGTTTCTAAACAGAGCCACTGCTCTCTTTGTTCATTCTTGTTCTCAGCTGCCTGCACAGATAGCCGTATCTTGATTGCAGAGAAACCTGTGGAGTTAGATCTCTGGTTTAGCTGCGGCGCACAGAAACATGCCCTTCAAAGCCTGAGAGCAAAGAGAGAGGCTTCCTGGTAGGGTGAGAAGTGTGTGGAGGGGCTGGGGAGTAATGTGGTAGGTAACCCGCGTGGCCCGGGTGAGTGAAATAAAAATGGAAGCGACTTGCAGGAGGGTTGCTGGTCAGGACCTTCTCTATTGCATTTCTTGAGCCTTCCTCCTGCGATGGCCTGACCAGCTGTGAACTTGGGCACAATTAAAACACACCAAGTAGAGCTGCTTTGTGTGTGAGTAAGCAGCTGTGTGAGTCACTAAGTGATACACCTCCAGGTGAACAGGGAACCGAGGTAGAGTGATGTGGCAGTGGCACTCTGCTAAAATCATCTCTTCTGTGAGGGTGAGCCTTCACCCAGGTGTGCAGCATCAGTTAGGGTTAGGGGCTGGGGAACCCCTGGCAGATCATGCCTCTTAGCCAGATCGGGGAGCTCCTGAACGCCTCTTAGCCAGGGCATTCCCGTTTTAAAATGGGTATTGTACCTCTCAGGTGGCCTGTGAGGCTTAATTTATTAACGATTGTGAAGTGCTTAGGCTGCAGATGATTAAAGTGTGCTGTTGTGTTTTGAAATACCATTTTTTCAGTAGGGCCCAAAATACAATTACTCAATTTTTAGTGGTGTATCTTTTTTTTTTTTCTCTTTAGCAGAGATCCTGATTTCTTTCTTCTTTAAATTAAAGAAAAAGTCCCCAGGTTCCACACCTTGCCGTGAGTCTCTGGTGTTGTGATGTTACCTTTCATCCTCTCAGCAGACATTTTCGTATTTGAGATGGCTTATTATGAGGGGGAAGAATAAATGGAGATTTGTTTTTTCTTTGGTTCTGGGTTCTTTTTATTGCAAATATCAGATGGAAACCGATTGGACCAGTCAAGGTAGGTTAGATGAGGTGTATTTTGAAATAACCGCGTTTATGGGACAAAGAGTTCAATTTTAAGTAACGTTTTCTTGAGTGGTTTTTATCTGTTTTTGATAAAGTACAGCAAGGTTACTGTAGCAAGTAGGTTGCAGTCCCATTAAATATCGAAGTGTGAATTCTGCCTGCTGAGTATCGCTTTCTCCTTCCTGCCCTGTTTCTTTCATTCCGTGGAGTCTTTCTTCTTGCTTTATATATTTTGCACAAATTTATTAGCTAAATTATGAGCAATTAAGATGACACTTACAGCTCCCGGCAGAGCCCCGTTGCCAGCCAAATCTGTGTCGGTGGAAGGCTGGCGCTGTGCTGGGCAGAGCTCCTCTGGCTCGTAGAGCAGCACCTTGTTCTCCGGGCTGCGCGCCTGACTGCAGCGTGACTTTGACACGGGTTGTTGTTTTTGTTTTTGGAAACCATTTTTTTCTTCCCAGCCTTCCTTCAAGCTATTAGCACTGTGGATCCCTAATTTTTGTCAGGAGCTACATGCTGCAGATAACTACAGACATGTTTCTAAAGTTCAAAATAGCTCTTCTCCTTGACATGTTCTGTACAGCTGGTAGGAGTTGGGTACAACGTAAGTAGTTTACTCAACACTACGAATTTTTCTCAGGTAATTCCTGTTTTTCCTTTCTCTTCTTTTTTTTTTTGTTGTTGCTGTTACAGTAAAGATTCTTCATTAGTCATTACGATTCTTCAAACAGAAGAGTTTCAGGTTTAGCATAACATGAAACACGATATAAACACCATGACACAATTATGAAAATCCATACAATTGGCAAGTCACACGTTGTTTTCCTCTTAGGCAGAGCAAGAGCTGGCAACTGGTAGCACTGTTGCTTGCCCGGAGGGCTCTGTGGGCGGCCTGCTGTGCAGCAGCGCCCCGTGCTGACCCTGCGGCTGGTGCCCTCTGGCTCCCTTCGCAGGGAGCGTGGCCATTGCCCCCACGGTTGTGTTTCTGAGTTTGGGGGCTGCAATGCAGCCTTCTGGCGTTCTGCTGCTGTTCTCCTGACGCCAGGGGAAGTTATGTCAGGGGCTACGTCTTTCTATAAGCTTAGCTAGCGCTCTGCGGCTAAGCGTAGCTGCTATTTCTTAGATTGTGAATCCGTTTCTTGTCAGATTAAAACTTTTTTCCCTTTCTTTCTCTTCCTGTATCCCCGTTTTCTTGTTCTGTAGCAGCATTTTGATGACTTAGTCTCCCTTTGCTTCTCTCCGTCCCTGAATCTTCTTACCTCTCTCCTACATGTACCTTGGTACCCCATTGTCTTTTTTCCTTTGTGCCTCATGACTTCACCCAAAATTGTACCTGTTGGTGCTAGTTCTAGGCACGGGCTTCCTCCTCATGCCTCTGACTCTGTACTTGCTTATAAATGAAAAGCTGACACATACGCTTCTTGTTCCTATACCTACGTGCTAGGATTGTAAACGTAGGAGGGCTGTGTGCTTCTATAGGCCAACCTTGCAGCTCGGAGTTGTCCTCTTTCCCTTGCCTCCTAGTGCTCTGCACCCCGCTGCCTCTGTGGCTGCACACCGGTGTCCCAGTTCGTGTTGGTAGCGAGCAGCACGTCGAGACACCGCCTTTACCAGGCCGTGCTCCGCTTCATCTGCATCTTGATTTGGATCTCACGTTGCGCATTCAGTGGAACGTGATATCGCTGATACAGGAGCCTTTGACACACAGCATGAGCTTATGGCGCTGAACTTGCTCTTTTTTATCCGTCCTTCCCCTTATCCAGCGCTTTGTGAAGGCACAGGCTGCGCGGAGCTCCGGCTGTGGCTGGGGAAGGTGGTGTTTGCTCAGAGCAGGCTGCGGGGCCTTGCTCTCCCTGGCTTCTCGACGCGGTTTGACAGGTGCATAGTGCCTCTTGAGCAGATTAATGAATTTCTCAGTGATTAGTTATGAAGTTCAGTTAATATTTACTTGCCACACAACACAAGGTGTGCGTGTCTAAATGGCTCAATGTTTTGTGAACGTCAGCACTGCTGGAGAGACTGATACAAAATGTGCTAGACCGCTTCCTCGGGCTGTTAAATATGCAGAGAATCCCTGCTTTGCTTGATGTGCCAAAGCACATCAGTTCTTCGTGGATAGATAAATTAATAGACTCGGCACTTAAAACCTCGGAAGGAAACACGTTGCAGCAATGACAATGAACTTCAAAGGCAAAATAACTCCTCCAGCTTGCTAACCGGTCTCCTGTCAATGGCACAAGTTGTTCTTGTGGCTAGGGCTGAAAACAGGCAGTTTCCAGAGCCGGGTGGGAGTGCAGGCCACTAAAGCAAATACTTGGTCTAACTGGAACCTGTACCACGTGCGTTTTGTCTTGAGGAGAGCGGCTATCGACCTGAGGAGTTGGGGGCTCCCTGAGATTTTTCAGGATGCTGATCTTGGGGCTGGGGATCCGACAACCTTCCATGACCTAACAATGATAAGAAACATGCCTTATCGGGGACTTGGCACGTTATGAAACAGAGTCTACAGCTTTGCTCGTTTGGGTAGCCGGGAAGACACAATACAGACGCTGAGATCGAGATCCGCTCAGGCTGGCAGAATGCAAACGGCGCTTGGCAAATCCTGGAGTCTGGAAGAACTGTACTTACGGCTTAATCAGTTTTAAAAGACTATGTCATTAAACTAATTAGGCATAATTCAAAATTGGCTAACAGAAGCAACAGCAGTGTGTTTGTGTTGATTGCAGTCTATTCAAACTCAAAATAGGCTTCTTTTTTTTTTCTTTTAAGACAACCTTTTGAAAGGTGGAAAGAAGGTGGAGAGGGCCCAAAAAAATCCACGTGGCTGATGTTAGTTATGTGTCTTAATGAAGTGCTGGCTGAATTTCAAGTGCAGGATTGTGACCAAAATAAAAGCCTCTCTGGAATAACAGGTAGAATTGTATTAAAGCAAAAACAAAAACATGTTGAACTTTTAAATGAATAGAGCACTCACTTTACCATGTAACTGAGGTCTTGCATGTTAAACCTGCCCTTTATTTAATCAGGTCCTGTTGGAATTCTAATTTACGTTCTCTAAGAAATTTTTGTTTGCTGGCCCCTTCTGAAAAGGTCAGATCTGCCTCCACTTGTTTGGCATTTTCAATCTTGTGGATGTACCGGCTTTGGATGTCAGCAAGCATGAAAGTGAGAGAAAAAGGATGCCCTGTAATTTTTCAGGCTCTGAGCTCAAAACCAAACCACAAGTCCATTTGTCCATCTACAGTCAGTCTGAGGACTCCACTGCTGATCTGCGAGCAGTGCGTGAGCTTCAGGAACCAATTCCTTTTTGCTTCTTGAAGAAAGAACCACCAGGTGCAAAGAACAAATCGGGAGTGTGCTTCTGGCCAAAGATCTGTGTGACTAACAGAGTAACAAAAGACGAAAATGACATTGCGGGTAGACTTTCTAGTGTTATTTATAAACTTTATAAACTCACAAATTGGCAGTACCAGTTAAACCCTAAAAATCTTCTGTGAGGGGTGTTAGCTTCTGAATTGCAAGTTTGAGGTAGAGTGATGTTGTCAGCTCCTTTTTTCCCGTAAGGATTGCTGACAGCATCACATTTTGGCTTTTTAGAAGCATTTTTCAGTTGCAACCTTTATCTTCCAAAAGAGAGTCCAGAACAGTTGCAGTGACCTTATTTCATACTTGAATTACGTGTCCATTAAGGATAAGAGCACAATTTTTCTTCCTCCTTCCAATTTTCATAAAATGTAGAAACAAAATATTTTATAGTATACTTTCCTCTTTGCACTGCAGCTTCATGTGATCTTTTGAAATGCCTGTCCTTTGCAACAGCTAAGATACTAGTAGATATTTCGTGGAGAACTCCTGAGTCAGAGTTCCTGGATGTTTGCTCTCCTGAGGTAAGGTATTACCGGCATTTGTCTCTTAGTTACGTGAACAGGGACCACCCAGATTTAGGGGTGTACTTGATGACATTGGTTTGCACAGCTATACCTGGTCATCAGGCTCACCTTTTATACAAGCTAGGAAGTTCCTGCTGTTCTTGCACAGACTATCCATAGTAGAGACAGCAACTTTCAAGCTTTCAAAGTTAAGGACTCTCTACTTACTAATGACTGCTACATGAGGTAGAGTTCAGATTCTAATCGGATTGGGTGTCCTTAAAATTTCTAATGGGATCCTTGAAAATCTGCCAAGGGACTATATAGGCTTTCTGATGAATTGTTTTAATGGAGCTCTGGCTTGCTATTTGGTTAACAGTCTTCAGCGTAGCCTCAGGCTGCTTACTTTCCAATTTTCTTGTGTTATCTGGAGATAAATGTCCACCTTATTGGAGCTTAATAGCCAATTAGCTGAGTGAAATAAAATCTGAAAATACAAAAAGCAGTCCTGATCACTGGCAGGATATTCTTGCCCTAACCAAGGCTGAGTCTGGAACTGCTTGCCTAGTGACTGCCGCTGCTCCTTGGAAGTGGTCTCAAGAGGAAGCTGTGTTCAGCCTGTAAAGCATGGTTTAGCGGATTTTTTCCCTGCAGTGCTTCTGCTTCATTTGTTTGCTCATCAACAGTTGCAGAATTAGACTGCCCACCTCGGTGAGCAGACTTTCCCATTTAAGAAGCAATCAATGTGACTTCCTCTGGGTCTGTATAGAGCCCGAAGAGACCTGCATAAGGCCTGTCAGATCCTGTTAAAATTAAACCTGCGTGACTTAGGCTTCTGAAATATGTGGTGATTATTTCTGTTTTGGGCAGGAAGCACGTCTGGTAGGAGATAAGTCAAAGGGAAAGTGCCTTTTGGGAAGCAGAGCCCTCTTTCCACCTTTTCAAACACCCAGCTCGTTGTACCAGCAAGGGCCAGATTTGCAGACTCGAGCATTTCAAGCGACCGTATTCCTGTAAGAAACTGAACTTGGCACAGTTTTAGGAAGTATTCCAGTGTTGGTTCAGATTGGAAGGACTGTGTTGGCCTGTTCTGGAAAAAAATGTGCTATTGAAATGCTGTAGTGAATATTTTGGTTAGAGAGCGCCTGGAGTGAGAGCAAGCTCAGCTGTCAAAATTAAACCCTCGGTGTAAGCAGCTATAGGACGAGCTAGTCATTGCATGTTTCCAGGGCGAAATTGTTTTGGAGAAGGTGAAACATACAGATTCCTAGTCTGTTTTTAAACAAGCTTCCCAGGTTGTTCCTTTCTCCTCCAAAGCACGCCCAGCATTAAACACAAGTGAATGTAGGTATGTACGCGTGCAACAGAAAACCAAAAATTAACACCATAGCAGGGGTTCTTATCGAGCCCCAGTGAGCGCAAATAAAAGAAGGCAGTTAGCTTCTGGATGTAAAATGACTTGAATTTACTAGATTCAGGGGCTCACTTACCTCTAGAGTCACTGTGCAAGCAGTCTTGTTGGTAGTTGGGCAGGCGGGGGCTCGGGGAGGTGAGGTTGGTGTGTTACAGGGGGGTGCTTGTTTCTGAATCACAATCCCTGAACTGGGTTTTAGCTGCATACCTGCTCAAGGATTTCTGCATACGACTTCGCTTGTTTACTACCGAGGAATAAATTATTCAAGATATGGCTGTGGGCTTTTGATATTGATACGTTGTGCTTTTTTTATGATGCTCCTTCACAAGCAGTTTACTTATTTGGAAAGCTGCTGATCAGTATATGTCTTCAGGTACCCATCTCCTTAGCGTCTGAGTAGCATGGAAACATAAATTATGGATGCCTGCAGCATTCCCATGGGATAGGAGAGCATTAGTAATCATTAACAGATAAAGAAAGCTGAAGCCAAGGAAAGCACAGTAATATGATCACACGAGGCATCTGTGGTGGGGCTGAACCCTGTCTCCAGTCTTCTCAAATTCCACCCAGAAAGCTGCCCTTTCCTGAAAGGGATCCTGTTGGCGAGGCTGGGCTGTGCCGCAAGTCCTGACATTAATCCTCCTCCTCCTGGAGCTCACATCGCTGGCATTCCTGCCGGGGAGCGGATTAGGAGGCGGCACACTCGCGTTACACCAGCGCTTGTTTAACGCGGGTCAGATGAGATGCGGCTGCCGGCGTGAGGGGCTGAATCCGTGCCTGGCCCAGCTTCGTGCTGCTTTTCAGGGTGAGGCTCCAGGAGTGAGAGGCTGAAATAAGTGAGCATAGACAGTATGTGGGGCTGTCAGCTCCACAGGTTGGATAACACAGTGTGAGGTGAATGTCCATGCCATCCCCTGCCTGTTTGGTTTTAATGGTACAACTAAATAATGGCATCAGTGGAAGGATCAGGTGTGAGGTGTGGTGAGAGAGGCCTGAGTTCTCTTTCCTACATTACTTTTATGCACTAACAATGGAAACGGGCCTGTGTGGCATTACTGGCAGCCTCGAGTGGCTGGCAAGAGTGTTTTGAATCCAAGACTCAATTCCTTGTCTTTCTACTGGGCTTGTAGTTGAATTTATTTGCATTAGCAAAAAAAAAAAAAAAGAAGCTCATTTGCAGGCATGCTCTGCACAGGCTTGAAGTTTCTTGAAATAGTAGGGCTTCAAGACCACCTTTGCTTCCTCAGGGCAAATCCTGCCACTGAACATATGTTGTAGATCACATTTTAAAAGTGTTTTTTTCCCTGCCTTCCCTTTCTGCTGCCTTTTCCTTTGAACAACAGTCTTCTCTTTCCTCTGAAAAAGTGGTAGGTTGCAGTAGTTACTGAAATTACTCAATTTTGTACACGAAGCACTCACAGTGCCTCTCTGAAGTGCGAATTTTTTACAAATGGGTAGAGCGGGACACAAATCAGGGTGTTGTGTGATCATGTACAAACAGAGCTGAGATAACATCCCGGAGATAACGGTGATCCTTGGCAGGCGTAACGTGACGCGAGGCGGATTGCTTGCTGTCTGCCTCCTCGTGCCTTGCTTCAGATGGCGGTGCCACTTACCCACCTCAGTCGCTTTGGTTTCATAAACGCTGGTAAGTGCTCAGTTCCTCAAAGTGAGTGGTATCAATAATTCATTACCACTTAATTGCTGGAGCTGGTTTCTGATTGATTTGGTAAGTAGGACGCGAGGAAATGGAAGCGTCCCCTGTCAGCTTGACTCCACTGCTTTGGCAGATGCTTCACAGGGGAGTTGTCCACGTGCCTTCTCATTCTTCTTCCCTGGATGCTTTGCCCCAGGGCCACAATAAAGCTGGGGAGCTTGCAAAAAGGATGAGGCAAACGGCATCAAATGGAGTCGGGGATGTTTTTGAATCTGTAGCATCCCTGAAGGGCTGGGCTGCAGGCAGGCTGGAGTCGAGGGCTCAGACCTGCACACATGGCACACGCTGTCACTGCGAGTCACCTCAGTTTCTCTCGCTTGTTCATATACAGAGGCTCCTCCTGGACTGATGAGTATTCTTCCTGCTGGTGCTCAAAGTGCTTAAAGCTCTACCACTTGGTCCGATGCCGTTGTCGATAAGTGTGGCTGAGAAGGCTGTTTCAGTTGTCACTTTAATAGCCCTGCTTTGAATCATGTGGGCTATTTCTGATGGTTTTCCATCAAAGTAGGAATTTATCATTTTGGGGTAGATGTCAGCTGTAGTTGTTTTTTGCCCTATTTTTGTGAGGATTGCATTTCAGATCCCCCCCATCAGACACAGGCTGGGAATTAGGCAGGTTCTCCTTCCTAGCCGTCAGCGTTTCCCAGCCGTGAAAGGGCAAGTGCCTCCAGTCTCCAGCGTGGAGAAGGGCAGGTTTCTCTTCTGGCAGCAGTTTGGATGCTGGAGAGGGGAACTTTAAAATAGATGTCCAGGAAAATATGTGGTGCTTGTTTTTGTTAGCATAGGGTAGGCTCTGTACCGTGTAGGGTATGGAATAAAATAAAAATGAGGAAGCGGTGCGGTGTGACAGTCTTACATGCTTAGAAATGAGAGGTGGGAAAGGACTTCTGGTTTATCTGAGAAGTTTATTCCCTAGTCCTGCTGTAAGCTTTTTTTTCTTTTCCCGGTTCATTGTCCTGTCCAAAGGTAAGCAGGTACAACAGGACTTGAATCACATTATCTTCTGATCACTTTTAGTTCAGGGCGTTGTCTTTATCGTAGAGAATCCTAACTACTTAGCACCTGGGTAGGATTCAGCCATGTGAATCCTTCCCAAAGGCTGTGCTACGGCCTAATAAATAGCACAGTCTCCAGAGCATGTGTTTTATCTGAGTCTGGTTTGCCCAGGAGGCCCTGGAAGGGAATGTATTGCTTTTTTTTTTTTTTTATGAACTTACATAGATTCCAAACAGATTTAGCTCTATCTGAAACACATATCGAGAATTATTTTATTATTATTTTGTACGTTTTTGGGGCTGCGTGTCCAGATTCTTCTGCTCTTCAAATGAGCCTACATGAATGTATTTCAGTGGGTTAACTCCCTGTTTATCGACAACCTGATTCTCAGAAATGAGTCTTTTTGTTTTCAGGTGTTCTGGTGTCTTTAAACTTCATTGAAATGACAGGGCTGGAAAGAACATCAGCATCACTAAGCTGCTTTGTGGGATTTCCTAAAGATTACTTCATTTCTTCAATTTCCAGTCAGCAAGTTTTCTTTAAAAAATGTTGGCTTCTAAAACCATATTTCAAAAGATGAAATTTCATTGAAACGGAAAGAAGTTAATCATTTTAGCCAGCTGTAATTTGTTCTCTTCACACAGTGTCACTCTTACCTCTCTTCAGAGGAAGAAGAGAATAATTGGACATAAAAGGTGCTGCTGCTTCTTGTGAAGCTGTTGTTAAAACTTGGAGTTTGACTTGAATTTGGTGTGGCTGGGATGTTGCAAGCAGGCATGCGCCTGCGCGGTGTGTTCCTAAAGCTATGTTTTTTAAAAACTCACGGAAAGATTTATTGCGGACTTCACTAGGCAGCGAATTGAGAAGGGAGGAAAATAGTAATTTTAAAGCCTGAGTACCAATGGCTTAAGCCTCCGTTTTTCACAAGCAGAATGCTTGTCTCTGTGCTCCTTTTCTCCAGTGTGACTCTGATGGCTTCAAAGGGGCAACTGCAGCGTAGGACCGGTGCAACGGGAGGAGGCATCCTGAGGTGGGCTGGTGGACGGGGAGCAGTGGCTGGGTTTCTGCATGCTGACGTACCGGAGGGGTTGTGGTGTCACCCCGCTCCAGCAGACACTGAACGACGTGGCGATCTGCTACGTCTGGGCCTGATGAGAAACGTCACTCCAGGTACAGGAGCCTGTTGTGTCAGCGTGGCCTGGCCCTTCCTGAAACACGTTGGTTGCAGGGTTATCTGAAACGTACTGAGAAATACTCCATGGGCACTCAGATAGCGACAGTGGAAAGGAAGAAAGAACGTTTATCATCAGCTTGAGGACGTTCATGTTTGGGATAATGTTGTGTTGCAGACGTTGAGGTGCCCCTTCTTTAGGCTCACGTGCAGAATTAGCTTGTGTTGTTCAGTGGTGATAACACGTTGGTTAGGTTTGTTCTTGCGGTCATTAGTTGTCATGTAGTCAGTACTCAGAGTATTCCTTTTAAATTTGCCTCTCTGGAAATCTGGAGGAAATAAAGCCGTAATGTAAAGAGCTAGCGGATAATTTAAGTGTTGCTGGCTAAGCTGTCTCATCTGCTTCATATAAAGAAGCACATGAATATGGCATAGGGCACTTACAGCCTGTGACTTCTTTACCAAGAAAGAAGTTGTTTGATGCTAGGGTCCTGGACAAGTTTTAGCATTGCATTACGTTTTCTCTATCTTAGTTTTCCCTTTATATTTTTCAGCTAGTCCACAGGATATAGAAAGGAAAGATTTATGCACGTCCATGTTATAGACTGAATTGTGTTTGAATATGTGAAAATTAATTGCATAGGAGGCTAGGCAGATGGGAAAGACCCGTAATAATCACCTTGCCTTTTCTTTTCTTTTTGAGTGGTATGCATTTAAGTAAAACGAATTCAGTTTATTAATAGACCTTCACATGTTAGCCCTTTCTTGAAGGGACTAACCCGTGAACAAAAGAGAAGCCCTGTTGCTTAAGCAGAAAGCAAAGAGTAGAAGAGCAGTGCTTCAGTATAATGGACAACCGTGCAGTTAATTTTTCCTGCAGATACTGCAGTTACATGGCCATTAGCGGTTACATTATTAATGAGGCACTGCTGAAGGAAGCTACTTTTGACTCTCTCCTCTGTGTGCCAGTCGCCAGGGTGGTAGGAGCCCCTTCCAGCCGAAGTGGTGCGAGGTGCAGACAGGCTTTCCTCCACACTCGAAGAGGAGAACGGGGTGAGTTGTCGGTGTCTTTCATAAACCTCAGCACTTCTAGTTCTTGAATTTTCTTCCACATTACCATAACCAAGGAGCATCCTCTTCCATGCAGGCCAGCAAAGGCCTGTCGGGAAGGAGCAGGCTGGGTCTCTGGGCGCAGAGCAACCGCCCTGCTGTGCAGCACGGGGCCGCAGGTTGTCCAGCCAGGTCGCTGTCTCCTGGCTGTGCTTGTCCCGTGCCCTGGGCAGTGTCGTGTGTTGTCTTCCACTAACGTCACGGTTGGAGTAGCCATCCTGTTGAATTGCTGTGGCAGTGTGTCACACAGCATTAGTGTTTCTGAGGACAATAAGGAAAGGAATGTTTAACAGGAGAGTGTCCCTTCTTGGAAGCATCTTAAAGGACAGTGACATTTTTTTTTTTTCCACATAAGATTAAAAAAGATCCCTAATTCGTGGTCGGTATGATCTAAATGCAGGATTCCTCATCTCAACCAAATATTTTTGACTTTGTAATGTTGACTTCTGTGCTTAAGTACTGATCTCCATACACTTTGTGTCACTAGCACGTTACAGAAGTAGAAGTGAAAGGTAAGTTTAGGAAAGATTGTCTAATTGTGCTAAATGAAAGCCCCCTCCTACTTCCTTTGTGGGAGGAAAATTGCTGGTGCTTAAGTCTGCTCTTTTTCGCTTTTTCCTATTTGCCTTGCATCTTGCCTGAAGTATTGGATCTCTTCCTTAAGCTTTTAACTAATTTTCAGAAGTCACAGCAGGGTCTACTACCTCAGAGAGCTTTGCACCCTACCCGTGAGGCTGGTTTCTGTGATCCTAATGAAGCAGATTCAGAGAAGAGAGAAAACATCAGTATCGATGGACCTAGTTTACCAAGCTTTTTTTTTTTTTTCTTGTCTTGAGAAAAAATGAGTTCTTGTGACAGCAGCGATGCTCGGATGTGATGGCTCTCAGAAATGCAGAGGCACGAGACCGCTTTGCCTTGTCGTTGCTGCTGCCCACCTGTGTCAAGTGGGATGTGAGAGGCTTGCTGGCGGTCTGTGTTTTTTTGGCGGTGGCTGTCAGTCTAGCACGATTACCTGCAGAGTGCCCTTAAACCATCCATTATGTACAGTTCTCATTGTCTTCTGAATTCCTTGTAATGTGTTGTAATGTGTGGGAAGGACAGGAAGGAAAGTGTAAGTGGTAGCAGAGAGCCTTAGTCAGAGCTAGCCAGTTACTGGTTTGAACACGGTTGTTACAAAGAAAATATGCTCAGGTTCTCCTTTATCGCAGAGTTGTCTCTTCCTTCTTGCCTCATCTTTCCCAGATTTGATAGCTGCTTTGCAGAAATCTTGGCATTGCTCGGCACAAGCAATTCTCTGCTCATTGACCTAAAAGAAATTACTGTTGAAACTCAGCAATGCACAAGCCGTGCTGCCTTTGTCATTATGCAGTAAATACAGTGGTTTTTCTTGTTATTATTTCTAACCAGAGGTAGGAGAAAAAATAAACAAGCTTTCCTGAAATGTGATATACCTTTCTTTTAATTCTGATTAATCAAATAACATTGTCTACCAGTAAAATAAACACAACGTGTGAGACCCACCCAGTTAAATTTACACCCTGCAATTTTCAGACGTTCATTGCCACTAAATGGCTAGAGTGACTGGAGCCAAACACACCTGCTTTGCAATTATATCTGCTGGGTTGGTATTTATGGCAATGCCCAGCTAAGCCAATGAGATGCAGAATTAAAAATTAACCCCTAATGGCAACATGCTGAAACTGCTTCTTCATTAGCGTATTCATCAAGGCATTCGGGAACCCTTTTTATGGTCCATCTCAGGAGCTACCGCAAGTGATAACACCTGCTTTCCTAGAACCTTGAGAGAAGATTGGGAAATCTGTAAACTTAGTGGATCCCAAGTCTCAGTTCGCTTTTGTCTGAAACTAAGCATATCCTGTTATGGAACCAAGTAGATAGGCATTTTGAGAACAAAAACTTTAATATTGAATATTTAGAAGCCATGTCTTCTGCCAAGGTATCTTGAGTTCCCTATAATATTATTGACTTTTGATTTGTTGAAAGTTTTTGCAAAATTCATGAGTCTGTTCTCTCCAGGCCCCACCTGAAACTGCAGGCAGTTCCACAGCTCGTCAGTTTGCTTCACAGCTCCTGGCGTTTGCCAATTTGGTGTTGTGTGTCAGGACATGCCTTTGCCACAGCTTCATTGGAAAGTACTCCTTGCAGCCTGCATGAATACGACAGATGCCAGGGGGAAGGTGGAGCTTTTGGGGATCGTTTAACCAGCAAAATGATGCATGAAGTTACAGCAAGGTTTGAGAGATTCCCTGTGTTTTGCTTTGGCGCGTTTAAGAATACCTGATGCAAAAAATGTTGAGTGAAGTCTTAAGGTGAGAATGGTTTTGTAGTTAACCCGAAACTTGATAATTTGTGTTAACTCACTGTCTGTCCCATTCTTGGTCCATCCTACTAAAACACATCCAGGTTTGGAAGCTGCGAGGGGTTGAAGTGAGGCACCCAAAATATATGGATAATTCTTCCTTAGCTGGAGCGTACTATGAGACTTTTCTTCAGGATTTTTTGTCTAATAGGCACCTTGAGTGTGGTAGCATAACTTTCTTTTCTTTTCTTACTATTTTTTTCTGAGGCAAGGATTAGTATTTAAGAAGCAGGTACTACTTTTCTTTATTGGATACTGTTCAGAGGATTTTAAGAAATAAAGCAAATGGAGTTGGCAGGAATCAGAAGAAAAGTGGAAAAAGAAGAAAGCTGTTACATCACATAGACTAAATTCTGAACTGTTTCTTCTGTGGCTCCAGAGACTTGGGCCAGAGCTCTGCCACAGTTGCCTCCAGCTCTCTAGGGGGAGCGTTCAATTTTCTCATGCATGCATTGAAAGTTTTTATGCTTTATTCTAAATCTTTTCTGCTCATCTTTGTCCCAGTATTCTTCACTCCTCTCTGTAGCGTTAAACGTAGCAACTGTTGAAAGAGCCAAAATCCATAACTGCATGTATTGCAGACAAACCGGAGTTTACTGCAAGCTTGAAAGCATTTTGTAATATATGGTGTGCATGGATGGTGTCTTGCTGTGGCAGTATTTGCTGGGAAGAATCGGTCACAACTGCCTCACAAAAAGATGGCACACCCACGCTGCCCACCCCACATTAACATCCCCTCTGCCTGGAGGCACTGCACGGGCTCCACTGTAATGGAGAAACATAATTCCTCTCAGCTTCTGGTACAGTGAATAAGTGAAATAGATAAGGTGAAACTAAACTCATGTGAAAGGAATGAGCCTCTCACTTCAATATAATCCCTGCTGTCTATCTTCCTAACAGCATGTTTGCCATTGACAAAATGCAAATGCCATTTATTTTTCTGTTATTGATTTGCTTATAGAAAGCAGCAGAAATCTAATCCATGAAGCAAATTCTGAGTCGCTTTATCTTCTGTATATATTTTTATTATAACTGCATAGAGCACATCAAAGAACTCTGAACGGGAGAAAATCACATTTTAGATAGGTGGTTGTAAAAACTGTTATTTTTCACTTGAAGTGATTATTTTCTAGGTCTCTGGTAGTGATTATGGGAAATTCCCAACTTCAACTAAATAACCAGTTGTATACATCTGTCATTCCCATGTCTCATCTTATTCTCCCATTTAACTTGCTCTGAGGCTTGCTTAGTGGAGGACACATGACCAGAGCTACCAGTAAGAGGCAAATGTGCACCACCTTTTATAAAAGAAACCTCTCAAGTCTAAAGTAAAAGCTAAGTCTCTTTGGATAGACCTGGGACATGATGTTTGAAGAGACTTGTGCCTTATGATATCTTGCTGATGAATCAAACCAGTATGTGAGCAGCAATCTCTAAAATATCACTGTGAGAACGATGCGGAAGTCCTAGATGGTCTGAAGGGTGCTGGTGTTGGCTGCGCCATGGCTTGTCACATTTTCAGTACAGGGTGACTGAAAATTAGCTGTTGATAACCCAACCTGGTGATCCTCTGAAGTCAAGGCTCTATTATTGCTTGTTACTTCAGAATTAGTTTTTGGAAAGGTGCTTCTGTCCGTTTCTGTGTTATCATTGCACTGGAGAGGAACAGTTTGCCTTTCTCCTTGAAGCTTCAAGGATATTCTCAGTTCCCTTTGCACCGTGTTTTGTCACCCAGGTCATGTGGCATTTCCAGGTTCACGTTTGGCCTCTTTTTGGTCTAACTCTTCTCTCTGTTGGATTTACATTCCTGTTTGAAGAGGTTTACCTCTATTTCCAGCTGATGCTTCTTTCCAGGACCAGCATTGCCCTGTCTCCACAGGTAGTGTGCTGCCACTGGCACATAGTACGGTCGCTCTGCTCTTCTTAAACTGTTGCCTTTCCTCAGCTCTGATTGCCTTCTGCTAACTGGTCCTCTAACTTTAGCAGTTGGTTCAATGTATTGTTTGGAAAAACATTCTTGTTCCTCTTCCAGACTTTTTTAGCAGCCTCAGGAGAGAGGTTTCTGGTCTCCTTGTTTTCTGTTCGTAGGCCAAGACTTCAAAGCAAGAGCCGAGTTGCCTTCCTGGGGCAGGGAAGTCTGCGGATCTCTCTCTCTGTGCTTAGATTAAAATCTTGGTTATCTGTCATCAATCTCCTCACACTTGGAAATTAGCTCCGTGCTGTTGAGTGAGAGGCTATGGGCTTTTTCTTTCTTGTTAAGGACGTTGTTGCTGTTTTGTTTTGTCGCCCTGGCCTCCTTCCTGGCCTGTCTGGGACAAGGCCTCTGCAGAGCCTCCTTCACTGCTGGGCCCTGAGGTGTGCCCTTCTCTTGCTGGCCCGCAGCCACAGTGCTCCCCTTGTTCCCGCTGCCACTTACTGTCCCTTGCAGTTGTGCTTCACTGACATGCGGTCAAGTCCTAAGTGAATAAATTATAGGAGAATATTATCAGAAATTCATGGTTTTGTTTGCTCTCCCACCTCTTGATTCACTTCATGCTTACACCGAGTTCGCGTTCAGAGCCCTGCGCGGTCCCCTCTCAGCATACCTGTCATCCTGGGTAAGATATCAGCGTGGGATACCAGCCTCCTCCACCTACGTGCTTACTGGGACACAGCACAGCTCGTCTGCTTCTGGCACGTGGCTTTCTTCCTTGCTGGGGAAGAGATTTTGATACGCAGCTGCCAAAACGATTATTGCTCTTGAAAACTTCTCGCTGCTTAAAGAAGAAATTGTAGCACGGTTCTTAAGGACAAGCAAATTTATTAGACTGAGTGATGTCTTTGGGGTTGAAAAATGCAGAACTAAGAACTAAAGGCTTTTGTGATAACTTCATTCAGGCTTGCTGCCACCTGTATAGGAGTTTGCGGAACAGGATATCAAGAGGGAAGACGAGTTTATAGCCAGGGAATGGGGAAAGACAGGGGCTACTGAGCTCTGATTCAGATCAGCTTAAGCTGTTGAGAAGATGTACCTTTAGCTAGCTAATCACAGCTGTGTACAAGAAGCAGCTACGGTAGGTTTGCCATCATGCTTCTGCCACTGACCAGTATCATTCTGTAATGTCATCCTTTGCCGTATTTGGAGCCTAAGGTCTCTGGAGGTGCGCAAGTTGTTTTGTTCTCCTTGGTGGGAGAAACATTCTTCTGCTTACTAGTCATCAGTTTCTCTGAGCCATTTACAATGTGTAGTTCATACTTAAATTGCATTCACTTGCAGAGGTTGATTCTGTGTGTGGATCTGTGTACGATGCTCTGGGAGAAAGGAGCGCAGAAATAATAAACATTTTTATGAGTGCCGAGTGACTATTTGATGGAGAAGGGGCAAAATGATATCTCCCTAGCATCCTTCTAATGGAGCAGATCAGCATTCTCCTTTGTTACTGCTTTTCGTTTCCTTTCCTCTCCTATGTTCATCTCTTATTGTAAATTCAGGCACTGTTGCTGTCGTATGCAGGGGTGTAGAGAGGGCTAGTACTACCAGTATGAGCTACCAGTGCTGAACTTCTACAGTGCTTTTTATGCCTGTAAATTACAGCACACTGCAACCATTCGATGTAGTGAAATGCTCCTAGAGCATCTGTAATAAGAGTTGTTTTGTTTGTTTTCTTTACTGTCCTTTACACTGTAACTGGCAAAGGTTCACAGTTAACTGTTCCCCCTCCTTGCGATTACTTCTCATAGGAGCATTGTTTAAGTTACCGTTACATGGCACAACAGCACAGATTGAGCTAGCACTTGAAAGTGGGGAAATAAACTAATACTGAAATAAGTTGTTTTCTCCAGACAGAATGGCCGTAGGATTTTTCTTACGTCTGGTGTAAGCCAGACCTAACAGAGTCTGTTCAGCTAGTAAGGCCGGACGTCCTAGAGTTTGCTAATAATCATCTGTGAAAGTCCCTAAGTACAGGTAATTCAATACATGTTTTTAAGCAAGAAAATGTGGTTAACAGCAGCCTTTTATGACCTGTTGCATCTGTGTAGTGCAAAAAAACCCAACAACCAACCTTGTAGAAGTAAGTTTCAAACAGCAATTAAAAACCTTTGATCTTTGAATATAGTAGTTCAGACTTTGTGACTGGGAAACTTAAACCCAATTGTTCTAGGTAGGTGTGTTGTTTTTTTAAATTTTATTTCTATTGACAATGCAATATTGTGTGAGGGAATTTAAACTTAGCCCCTTCCAATTGTTAGGAAAACAAAGCAAAAAAGATCTTAGCCCCTGTTGTTAAATGGAATTTCCATTCGTCAGGTTTGTTGTTACAGGCTATTTCTTTACATTTGGCTAATTTTGGTCATTGAGTTCACTTTTTCTCTGGATATGCAGACCTGCTAAAGCGGTGTTTGAAAAATGTTTCTTTACCTACTTGTCTCAAAAGCATGTACCCAAACTACACTGATGGGATTCCTACAGGCTTTGCAGCCCTTCATCAAAATTCCAGATATAATTTCCCTTCGAGCTTTGTTCTTCTTTTTTCTTCCCATCATTTAATTGAACAATGTATTTTATTATTTTCTTAATCTTAGTGTTCACTTTGTACGAGATTTACTGTCCCGCTCTGACAGCTGTCCCTACCGGTTTACACAAGCTTATGATTTACACTCGGTGATGCTGTCGGAAGCGTCCTGCTGCCAAGGAAAACGTAAAACAAAGAGGGCTGTGTTTGCTGGGAGAACAAGTAGCTTGAACCTAGACATAACAGCAGAAAGTGACTATATACAGATCTGTATGTAGCAGTTTGGTTTCATCACACATGAATATTTAAAGGATTGATTTATGGGTGACTGATCAGGCCCTGCACTGCGAGAGCATTTTAAAATTTTATGTTCTGTTGTGTTTTGCAGACAGAATGTAGTTGTCTCAGTGGTCTGTGAAATAAAGGCAAGCGTGTGTTTAATTTCTTAGGGAAGGAAGATCCTTGAATAAACTAAGACTCAGTGGTAGTATTCTTCCCGCCTCTAAGATGTTTATCTGTTGATGGGAGACTTTCTTTTCTCCCCTCCCTATCAGTAGGCCAGGCAAGATTAGTCCTCTGACTTCCTGCTCTTGAAGAAAGGAGAAAAGAATCGGCCTGGAAATCTTATCACGAGGTGGACCATGAGTACATTTCTCTTACCATATCTTATCAGCAGAGCAAGCAGTGAGATGAGACTGGTGGAGGGAGTTTCCACATGAAGAGTTGCTGTAGATAAAAGAATGTAAAGGCTGCCCCGACCGTGAGTGGTGTCGGTCCGCCCAGAAGGGTGGCCGCAGCCTCTGCGGTAGGTCGGCCCCGCAGCGAGAGCTGGTGTTGGGGCGTGCAGCGCTTCTGCCGCTTCAGGAAGTGTTTCCAGCATCTCTGCTCTAAGGGAGCTGGCGTTAGGGCTGTGGAAATCACGTGTGCTGTACCTTCCCAAAGGGTGGTGGCTGGAAACTTGAGCATGAGGTCTGCTAAACTGAGATTTTCTGTAATAGTATGGGGGGAGGTTGATGTAAAGATTTGATCAGACCAGTTGTTTGGAACATAAACAAGAGCGGGATTACTCACTTCATACACTCGCTTTATGTCTGTGCCCTATAAGAGTAATTTAGGCTGTGGTTTCATGATGACTAGTACCAGATGAGCAGATAGCGCAGGCTTGCTTCAGACAGTCTATCTGTTCTGTTAGATAACACACAGCAGTGTTGGCTCTGGGAGGACAGATGATGCTGTAGTGATCACAAAGTTTACCAAGGCATACTTACCCCTCTGCCCCCCTTATAAAATCCAAGCCTTTAAGGCATAACTGGCAGAACAGTCTCACAGGTTCTTTACTGTGTCAAGCTCTCGTGGTATTTTATTCATGTGACAGTAGTTATGGTAAAACTTGATTTACTGTCTCTTCAAACCATGGTCTGAATCCATCTGAGAGGAAGGTAACACACCTAGCTGTGTCATGAAGGCGTTGCAAAAGCTGCAATGACTTCAGGCAGCCTGGCAGCGTAGCTGTATAATTATGACAAAGTACGTGCAGGTGCCTTTCTTCAAAGGTAGAGAGGCAGAGCAAAAGAAGATAAAATACCCTTCTGAGATGCTAGAAACAATTAACTTTTCTGTCCTGTGTAGGTGCCTGTGGTTCTTAGTGTGATCCGTGAGGTGGCTTACTGTTGTGCTTTGTCACAAGGTAGCTGGAACGTAGTGATGGGAGTATTATATATGCGGTTCGTGGAGAAGTTAGATTCTTTCCTATATGTGATTTGTTAAGAAAAGCAAAATATGAAGTGTGCCGAAAGGGTATAAAATCAATAGGATTAGCTTCGCTTCTGACTTGTTTGAATGTAGAAATTGTCTTTACCTTTTGGTCCTTTCTTGCTGTTTTTGCTGCTCTCCCCATCAAGCTATACAAAGTTGGGTTGGTTAAGAACCGGAGCGTGGAGCTGGTGTGGTGGCACTGAGCAGTCAGCTTCCTTCTGTCAGACGGTCGGTTCTCCCTGGGCTTGTTTCTGGGGGGCTGCTCCGTGCACTGGGCGGGCCGCCTGCTTTTGTTCAGCTGCACTACTGGAATCTCCTTTGTGCCACTGAGTGTCATCTGCTCTTTTGTGAAAGATGATGGTAACCTGTGGATGAGATGAAATGATAAAAAAAAAGATTGAGTGTTCAGTAACCTGAAGAGGATGGTTGGTGGAATATATTCTTTGTGTTTCATATTATTATTTTGTATTGTGTTAACTTTCCGTTTAAGTGCCCAGAGATAACAGCTATGCTCTTCTGAAAATATAAAGAAACACATAATTAGGGAAAATGTTTCTAACAATTAACATCCTCTGGAACGGAGGGTGCTGTGTAGGTGCGTGTGCCAATTTGCTGTGCAGTCATGGTTTTCACAGTTTGCTTAAAATCCCTCGGGGTTGAACCGGGGAGGAGTCTGGGAAAGACAAAACAGTCCTAAATTTGGAGTATTGATCTTGCTCTGAGGTTGTGGTGCATGTCTGGGAATCTTGCTGGGGAATGCTCCTTCTTCAAGGTGTACCCAACTCAGTAATCTAAATAAGTGGTTCTGCCTCTTCTTCTGTTGAAACTTGTACTAGTTTGGGGCTGTGGATGTGGTCCTTGTTCACTCTGTTCTGCTAACAGCCGATAGCCTGCTTTTCTTCCACCACGCTAGCTGTGCCTAGAGCCCACAGACCTGGGAGATGTATTATTTCTGGTGTGTACTCAAGCAGCTGCACTGCAGACAGACAAATACGGGGGCTCCAGTGAAATGCCCTGTCCCCCAAATATAGAATCCAGCCTCCGAGGCTGTAGGATTAAAATAAACTTGTTCACCTCAGCTCGCTTTCTGCTTCTGCACTTAGTGTTGCAAGGAAAAAGCAAGTGGTTGTTTATTAGGGAATGATTTAGAAGGCTATATTTAATTCAGGATTTCACATGGCTAAGTGCTGAATGGCAGCCACCTGCTATATGGAATGTGCCAATTGCCTCAACTAATACCGTAGGATGTTTAGAAAGAGATACTCTATTCTATCCCTATTATATTATGTATGGTGGAGCTGGTGATGTGTTTATTTCTCTCTAGTTCAATAAAAGGTATCTTTTGCTGTGAGGAATTAGCGGGTCAAAGATGGGCATCCACTAGCACACTGACTTCCTGAGCACTGTTTTGTTTTTTTTTGTATAAATTGAAAAAAGCTATCCGTTCCATAGAAATGCTGTTTGCACTGACTTTGGTTTGCCTTGGTAATGTTTAGTGTTTTAATCAGAAGTAGCTGTAGGAATTTCTGATGTTTTTGGCTAGGCCTGATCCATTTTTAAGTCTTGAAAATGCTGGATACAGAATGTATTGCATCTCAGAGGTCACAGCTGGAAAACTGAGGGAGGGAAAGCTGAACCTAAACGGTGAGCAGTTCCTTGAATTAATCACTAACTTACCTGCTGCTTCAGCGAAGAAACATTTTTGAGAACTTGTATTGCAGTGGAGCTGTCAATATGTCTTTACAAATAACCCTCGTAACTTATAATGTTGTATAAGCAATGTAATCATCAGGCAGTTTAAATGAGGATAGGGGAGGGTAGGGATTAAAATTGTTTAAGGGGATTTAAGTTGTCAGATAATCACTGGCAGGTGTCCTTTACTTGTGACAGATGGCTCAGGTGTTGTCAATGGTTTCCCAGCAGAGCAAGAGAGAGCTTGTCTTACTCTTTACTTCCCAAAGCCATCCTGAATATGCACTGGGATGTTTTTCTTCTCTTCTGGCAAGGTATGTTTGCAGTAGCGCATAGGAAAGCAAATCATGCTGAAGACAAGCATTTATGGGGATTTATGAGATGCACTTACAAACACGCAGCTGCAAAGAATTGTTTGGGTGATATCAAAGGTGTTTATGTAAGAGATGAAAAATAAACTTAGTTCTTGTTAGTGTACATACCCTTATCTGCTGGTGCTGTTAATGGACACTTATGCTCTATGTACTTGGATCCAGTGTGGGACATTCCTCTTAAAAGCTAGTGTCTTATTTTCATTTGAACAATGGGTAAATTGTAGAGAAGAGGTCGACTATCTCTACTGTCACAGACCTTGGGCAGCTGCACTAGTCCTGACTTCGGTGTGATCTCAGAAATACAAATCGTCAGTACCTTGGGTTTCACTGAGCTGTTACACCACGTCGGCCTTAGTTCCACCGGTGTTACCTTGCTGACACCTTTGTAGCCAGTGAAGTTTGTGCATGTATGTGTTAAACTGAGGTTGATGTGAAACATAATGTATGGGATTTCTTCATGCTCAGCTTTTGAATTTCTTTGCTGGATGCATCTGTGTTGGTAGACATCTGCAAAGGAGATGTGGATTTGGTGAGTCAGATGCTTCATATCAACATGAAGAAATATGAAAAGATGCATCTGTCCTCAGCGCCTAAATCCACAGAAGCAACTGGACCTGAATGTAAATATTTGTAAATAGTTTTGCAGTTTCTGAAGAAACAAGTCTTGTGATATCCTGCCAGGCACTTAGCACTGCTTGTTTGCTGTCTGAGACGACTGAGGAAGATATAAAAGCATTTGTTGGAGTCTGCAGGTATCTTAGAATCATAAAATATCCCGAGCTGAAAGACCCACAGGGATCATTGAGTCCAGCTCCTGGCTCCACAAAGGACCGCCTGAAAATTGAACCATGTCTGTTGTTCCAAGGTCAATGCACTGAGAACACCATCTTACAACTTTCTTAACTGATATACAGAGAAGTGTTTAAATACTCCTGAAAACTTAAAATAAAATCCCTGTAGTTTCTTCCAATAAAAAAAATTACAAAAAAAAACCCACAACAGACTATATATATCTATGTTAACTAAAAAATAATATTTTTTAGAAAGGTTCATAACCGTTAAGTCATGAACTGAGGTTTTAATCACAAAAGAGGAAGTTAAAGTAACTCCTATCTTTAGATGTGATATTATTTGCTGGTGGGCAGGTACTGGAGGTATGTCTTTTTGATGCCGTCTTGTTGCAAATTCCAGCTACTGACTTGTTCTAGTCTCTTTCTCATTTTGTTTTCACAACATGTTGCAGATCTCAGTAGAGTGAGGACAGATTGCTGATGCGCTGGCATCAAACCTGGTGTGGATTTACACCAGGCAAGGGAACGATCAGGAAGAAAGAAGGAATTCATTCAAGTATGGAGCATACTGTGCATTGTGCGCTAGGCGGGTAGTCTTAAGTACCCATCCAGCATCACAGTTACACACCAGCCTGGATCAAAATCAGTCTCTTCGTGTTTGGAGAATTTTGTACAGAGATCCATTGAAAGTATCCAGTGAAGATTCCCACAAAAGGCATGTCAGAGGTTTGGCAGCGGAGTTCATCCACTTCATCCTCGGTGACAGATCTCTGCAAAGAGGCTGAAGTTACTGACATCATTCATGAGGATGTTAAACCCATAAGTGTCTTGTATTTCTTCCTCAAAAGCTCCTTGGCCAGAATGACTGCCTGTTCTTACTGATTACACTTTCTGATACAGACACAGCAGTGTTATCAGCAGTGATCTGTTCTGTAATGTGCACTTCTCTGGAGTGCTTTCAGGTAAAGTGGTGTTCCTTTTTGGGGGTGTGAAAGATATCCTTGACTTGCTTTGTTAATGTAGTGTGAAGTGTTCAGTATGACTTGTCCTTTTATTTATTTATTTTTTCTCTGATTCTTGTTTAGCAAGTATTAAATATTTAGATGCCAGCATTTTTGGAAGTGGCTGCTAAAACAGATTGGCTTTCCTTACTCAGTCCCCTTCAAAGTGAAACACGAGTCCCTTTTTTTCCATTCAGCCCAGATGGTATGCTTTTTAAAGTGAGCAGTGTGGCGCAGCGAAAATGGACTACTTCTTTCCCCTTCTTCCCCTCCTCCTTCACTTAACTGAACACATCCGTGCAGCTCATATTTGGGTTGAATTCAAAATTAGTCAGAGAGGCTGCAGGGTAAATATGTCAGCTATTGGAAAGCCAGCTCTGCCAGATTGAAGGAATTTCTGCCCTGCCAACAAGCAGTATAGCAAGTTGGCTGCACGGAATCTGACATCTGTACAGACCTTATCAGAATTCTGCTTCAGTCCTCCAGAAAAATGGACGAGGTGATCTAATCTGGTCCTTTCCGTGCTGGTACCGCCGCTCCTCCCCACGTGCACGTAGAGAGCACCCCAGGGCCCTGCAGCGGCCGTGCACTCAGCAAGTGGGCAGGAGCATCGCATTCCTGCGGGCTGGGAGGTGATGACCACATGGAGGATTTCCTTGTGGGCCCTGAGGGCTTTCATATCCTATAGAGGAGGCTTCCAAAGTAAAGGAAGCGAGACGAGCTATAGGATTTAAGCGGTTCCACATGTGCCATTGCTTTGACAGTTCTTTGTCCACTGGTGGACTTTGTTGGAGAGGGAGTAACGCACGTAGCGAGTTGCTGGGTGCATTGACTGTGACTCTGAAATCGCTCTGTCTGTAACCTGCGACTCCATTCCAGCAGCAGATGAAGGTTGTATTTTAAGAGAAAGTGCTCTTGCTTTGAAATAGAATTGAGTCAGAGTTCGGTGTTTCCATTCTGCAGCAGAGCTTGCACAGGGCTGTCAGCAAGTAACTTAATCTGCCTGTATCTTTTGTTTCCTGTTTAGTAAAAATGTTAGTGCTACATCCTTATGGTAGAAGAGCATTAGAGGATATATTTATTGTATAACATAAACAAACAGCTTAATTTTAAACAAAATTGGTATCTGTTCTTGGCAGGTCCCTTCACTTTAGTAGGGTTGGAGTACAGCCTTTATTTAAAGGTGTTGATAGCTTTTTTGGGGCATTGTTTCTGGGATTGTCTTTTGCTTTTTGAGACCTAAAACATTCTTCAATGATTTGGCTTGGTCTACGTTTTTCATTAAAGAAGTATGGAGATACAGAGCTCATGTTGACAGCTTTTCAGGCAAGATGCAGCAGCAGATCTGCCAGGAGCTGAACTTTGGTTGCTCTGTGTAGGAGGTGTTAGAGTCTTTGGAAATGCATCCAGTTATCACGTTGTCTCAGGAATACTGCGATGCTTAGAGGGGAAAAGACAGTTTTCTAGTTAGGGCAGGTCTAGACCTAGCATGTGTCCTTAGCTAGCAGCTTGCCCAAGGAGGTCTTGCTGGAGTGTTGACAGCAGGGGTTTTCAGTTTGAGAGGTGCAGCTTCCACATGGAAGTAGAGCAGGTTAGGGGAGAGCTGTAGGTAGGAGGATTAGACACGAAGCTAGCAAAGAGCAACAACACGAATGAGAATGGCACCTTCTTCTGATGGTATTGCCTAACGGTGCTGCCTAGGCGCTTAGGTTTTTAGAGAACTAAATCCTTGGTAATTCCTAGTTTCCTTGTGACACTTGAAACACCTTCACTTTACAGCAGAGATTTAGTCTTAGCTTGGAAATTAGCTTTGTCAATCTGTATTTGTAGTATCTGCAAACTTGTAAAGTTGCTCTGATGATAAATATGTTTTGTCAACTACCTGAAAAGTCTTGCAGTGGTACCAAACTGGCATGAAAGCTTTTTTTTTTTTTTTAAAGAGTCATGAAGGAGCTTAGATTCTACTCCTGAAGCTCTTGGACACGTTACAACAAAGTTAAGAGTGTGGCATATTGGCTGTGCCTTTCCATTGCAAAGAAAATCCTGATTTCTCCCGTGTCTTGATCTGCTGAAGGCGCCCCTCACTTTGCAGAACCGGGGGAGGTTTCCTGCGGTTGCAGGCGGACGTGTTGTTAGCATGCAGGGGGTTTGCTAATAGGAGGTTGTGTAACGCTGACAGCTTCTCCTTCTGTGCAGCTGTTTGAGTGTGGTGATCTTGGCTGGGTGATTACTTACCAGGTACAGGTCAGTGATACAAAGAAGGATTTGAATGTGTTCAAGCCCAGGTTTAAGGAAAACAAAAGCAAAAACCCACCCCCCGCTTCTGGGTTGAACATAAAACTGCAGCACGTTGTTACCAGTGATGCTGTAAGACTGCAGAAGCCCAGGGGTTGTCACTGACGGTGCTGTATCTGATCAGCATTTCCTTGCAGGACTAGCCAAGGACAAACCATTTTCATCCCTGGTTTAGGGACTGGGGCATGAAGAAGGGCTGGGCACGGCTCTTGCCGCGTTGCTGCTGGGAGCAGGTATGTTTCTGAGGGCAGGCAGGGTGTCACCGGGCCGGAGCTGAGCTTCCCCCTGTCCGCACCCAGAAGCAGCCTCTTTGCATCGCGGCACAGAGAGCAGAACCACTCTTTCTTGGTCAGAAGAGCAGTGATGCAAGGAATGAAAGCGATGAAAGCAAAAAGACATTAAATTGTCAGCTGCGTAGCCTGGGCTTGCTTTTTGCTGGCTGTCGCTTTCTTCCTTCAAGGTGCTAATAGCAGGAACATTGCACATGGCTCGAGGTGTGTGGCCAGTGGTTAAGGTTGCCACATCTGCCTCACAAGCCTGTGTTTCCACTTTGCTTCTGAATTACCTTGTCTTTCAACAGCTCAGGGCAAATTTCCATTAAGGTGTCTGCTCTGTGCTGGCAGAGTCTTAAAACATCCCAGGAGAGCCAGGCATTTGCAAGGAAGGAAATTTGAAAGGAAATGCGCTGTGTGGGGCAGAAATAGGCATAAAAATACTTTCCGAAGCATTCCTGTCATGCATGTCTTGAAACAGTGATGTAAACCGTAGCAGTGTTGCCTGTGCTAAGGGCAGAGCGTTTCACTACGCCGTGGGGGAGCCGTCTCCACCTGGCTGGGTCCAGAGCTTCTGGAGAGCCTCGTGCTCAGGGGCATGCTGCTTCAGCAGCACGGTTCTCCATAGGTATCGTCTGCACCGAACCCCTTCCCCTCCGTGCTGCAGGATTGAGCTAGGAGAGGCTCTTCCCTGAACGTGGTGGGCACCAGCAGCCATGATCTGCCAGGAAGGGTTTTGTTTCTGTTTTTTGGTGGAACGTGTACTTGGAGCACATTGCCTGGGACTAGTCTGGACTGTGACAGAGGAAGATGGGAGGACGATCTTCTTTCTCTCGTCCTCTGCCTTGTCTTGCTGCTTCCCTCCAGATCAATGGCTTGAAATGCCATTCGTGCTGCCGTTGTTTTGGGAGTGTCAGTCCTCTCGCACAATCTCCAAGCCCAAGCTGCGTTTTGGACCTGTGGATGAATCTCTTTGCCTTATTAAAATATTTGTGCCATTAACTTCCTTCCCTGAGGTTTATGTTTCTGTCATCTGTGTTCCCAAAACAATGAAATTTGGAGGCACAATAGATGAAAATTACTAGCTAGAGCTGTTACAAAGGCAAATCTATTCTCTTTATCTCTTGGATCCTCCTGCTATACCCTCTCTACTTGGCAGCCTTTCTAATGTGCAGTTGCCTTACTTGCCTGTGGACAAATGTATGGCAGGGCGTTAGACTAAGACCAAGAAGCTCGGTTCTGACTTTGACGAACAGCCCTATGTTTGAAACTTAATTGAAAAGCTCGTATGAATTAGTCAATGTGCTACATAGTTCCTAGCCCTTGGGTAACAACAACAACAAAAAACAACAAGTAATTCTGCAAGCTAAATACCGGTCTGACAGAAGCATGGGAGTGTGGAGCTGATGTCTTGTAGCCTCATCTATTTTACTTAGGAATTAGAGAGCTTTTTTAGCAAGTCACTTTAACCTGAGGATACACAGAAGGCTCAATATATGTACCCAGGAAGAAGACAGCAAGAAAGAAATTGGTAAAATGGGGAGTGTGAATGGAGAACAGGTGAAATCATGATTTAAGGAATGACGTACTACCAAGTACTATATGTAGGATACTGGTAGGATGATATAACAAGATAACTGGTGTCAAGACTGTTTGTCTGAAGTTCATTCTACCACTGATAAACATCTTGCTTCTGCTGTCTTTTTTGAATACCCTGTAAAGTTTTCTGTTTCTCTTTTTTGTTGTTGTTGCAGAGAGCCAACTGTTGCCTGGGAATAACTTCACCAATGAATGCAACATTCCTGGAAACTTCATGTGCAGTAATGGGCGCTGCATCCCAGGGGCCTGGCAGTGTGACGGGCTGCCAGATTGCTTCGATGACAGTGATGAGAAGGAATGCCGTAAGTGACCATTGCCATGACCTTGGTGTGCTTGATACCACAAGGCTTGGCTAGGTAGCATTACTGGTGTGTTTTGGTAGTATACGTTAAGTAAGCAATGAAGCTACTGCCAGTTTCTTAATTTCTTTATCGTTTGAGAAGATATATGGCCCTTCCTATTATTTCTGGTCTTTAAGATTCTTTAAATTGGCCAATTTTCATTCAGTGCTTGGTAGCAGGTACCTAAAATCCTATTCACAGATGGATAAACTGAGACAGACTTGACCTGAGGCTCTTCCAGTGGAAGACTGATGCCCTGTGTGATTGCAGGGATTCAACATAAAGGCCTATATAATAAAGACCTTAGTTGTGTACTGCTGTAAGTTGACCTCCACAACCATCAAGAGAAGTCCCTTTGTTTCAAATTTTAACTGTATCCTGTTACTTGTGTTCCACTCCTCTCAAATTGTAATTCTTAGCCCTTTGAAACTTAATAGTAACTTTCTGCAAAATAAAGGGAATGAATTGGCTAATGATGTTTGCATGTTTTAATCCTCCCTACAGCACTCCCAGTTCTAGGGAGCTTAAAAAGGCTTTGTGATTTCATCTCTTTGTTAGCACTAATTAAGTTTTAGTTAGTATTCTGCAACATTTAGTTAGCATGAAACTTTCTAGGCTATGCGGTATATGCAGACATCAAAATTATGCTGCAGCATAACATCATGATATGAAATCCAGTTGGGAGGGAAAAACCCTCAAATGTTATGTTCTTCTAAAGTGTCTGAGAACTTTCTGAGAAGTAAGTTAGTGCTTTTTGTCTAACAAATGTTGCTCCTTTACATGTGTGCTTTATAGAGGTTTTTATTAATCTTTTTGAGAACCTTACCTTTCAGCCAACACGCTTCAAGGACGTTATTAGCTTCACTTGTGGAGCAGAATAAAGAATAGCTTCTTCCAAATTCAGTGACTAGAAATACGATGTTTTGTTAAATGTTTGCTTCTTTAATTTGGTGCCTCACCTTTAATTCCAATTTTCCATCCCTTTCAGAATAAGGAGTCTTTAATAACTATGCTGTGGAAATCCACATACACAGTCCTGCTTTAAACCAGTGAGCTTTTTTCTGCTTCTAAGGCATTAAAAGTATCTGTATAAAATATCTGATCCTTTGTAGTCTTTCTAAAGCATCAGACTTGTGCTGCAACATTGAAGACAGGTTAATTTATTGTTGTTGTAAGGATTGATCAGTTGTGCCTATCTTTTTAAACCCTAGCAGAATTGTTATTAGGGGGAGCTTTGACAAGAATAAAAAATGTCCAAAGTTCAACATGCACCTTTCGGTCAGATGTTCCTGATGACAGCAGCTGCGTGACTTGCAGGTTCCTTATTACCTAGCTGTTGAATATGCTGCTGGCATGGCTTTTGGCGTGCAGTCACTGCTTCTTAAAACGAGCTGAATGAAGGCACTTCTCTGTATTCGTAGGATGCAAACCCAGAGGTTTCTGTCTCTCCTCCTAAGAATATTGTCATCCTCTGCCTTGCAGGAATTTCACTTCTCCTTGTTAGACTAGAAAATCATAATAAAAATTTACAGTAATCTTAAGGAAGATTTTCTTAATGAAGACTGGGCTGGACATTTGCTCATGAATCAGTAATGGGAAAATATGCTTCATGACTTGCTGTTCAAAAGCTTTCTTATCAAAATCAGTTGGGTCTAGTGAACTGCAGGCAATAATGAACATAGTAACTGACAATAAAATATAAATAGCTGCAAAATGACAGTTCATAAAAGTTATTCTTGTCATGACAGACTCAAATAAGCCTTACTGATCTAGGTTATGTTGCAACTACGAATTCATATTTCTGCGGAATTTTTCTTCTTTGGGTTTTTCATGTAAAGACTATCAACTCTCTTGATTGGCTAACAGTTTTCAGGATGAGCATCCTTTTGATCATACCCAAGTTAATGGAGGTAATTAGACTGTTCTTTCTTCTTCACATACATCTATCTGCTCTAACTGATCACCTTTATAATGTAAAATTAGCATGGAAAAGAGACAGCAGGGAGAGCAAGGGATTCATATCCTGTGCTGGCTTGCTGTTAACAGGTCAGATAAGCCAAAACAGAATGGAAATAGTGCTCATTTGAATCTCCAAGCAAGAAATTAATATTCATGCAAACAAGGCTCTGTAATGCATCCAGAGAGTTTCAAGCTGCCTGTTTTGCATCTCCTTCCTCTCTGTTTTACTAGACAGCTTTTAACAGCCGCTCTTTGTGGGGTGCTACGCCCCGTGCTCCTTGCAGAGTCATGGTGTGTGTGTGTGTGTGTTTGCGTTTTCCTGTTTAGGACCATGTCAGTGGTCACAAAGTTCACAAGAGAAATGATCTCGTCACCAGGGTCCCCTTCATTGGCAGGTGTGGCAAAGGGACAAGAGCTGTCTGCCTGGGAGGCAGAATTACGGAGTTATGAAGGAGGCTGGAAAGGCTTCGTGGTGTTAGTTGTTGGCTTATGACTGAGTTCAGGAAGCTGGTTTACTGTCTCGAGGGTGGATGATCCTTCTAACCCGGGAAATATCCCATTTTGAATCCCACTAAGCACCTAGACTTCTGGACTTGCTGATAAGCTTACGAGGGCCAATTCAGTCTCTTAAATATGTGGGTATAGTGAGTGCCGCAAAAAAAGTTTCTTTTGCTTTTGTGATGAATTTTGAAAATGGGCCAACTCTTCTGAGATATTCTTATAGTTGTCACCAACCAGTCTTTTACATGGTGATGAAAATTTGGATCAGTTTAAGGAATCCAAAAGTGGTGGTAGAGAGTTTCTAGGTCAGAGCTAAGCATTGAAAGGCATTTCGTTTGGGAACGGTGGAGGATGAAAAATCACTTGTCTCTTCTCCCCGTCTCCAGCTTGTGCCAATCTTTAAAGAGAGGTTCATAGATTAATTTAAGCTGGAAAGGATTCTGGAGGTCTTTTGGTCCAGCTGCCTGCTCAAAGCAGAACTAGTGTGGATCAGTCGCTTAGAGCCTTGTCTGCTCAATTGCTGAGCATCTCCAAGGGTGAAGAGTCCACAGCCTCACTGGAATCCTGCTCCAGTGTTTGTATATCCCTTCCAAGATTTTTTTCCCCCTAATATATAATCACTTTCCAGTGATTGAAGCTGAAGCAAGCGACTTTTAAAGATATGTAGTGTTGTTAATGTGCAGGTCCTTAGTGTTGGGGAGAGAGGGGTGTAGGAGCCTAAGAACTGATCCTCCTGACTGCAGAAACAGCAGTGGGAAATTGAGCAGGTTGGCACTCAAGATGTGTGTGTGTCACATCTGGCTGTGTCGCTGCACCAGCAGCATTGGTTACTAGTGCCAAGTTCCTTAAGAGAGGGCAGCTGTGCCTGAAAGTGCTGCTCTAGGATCACAAGGCTTGAGGGACGTGTGTGTTTGCGTATAGGTAGAAAGCTTTATTTTTTTAAAATTGTTTTAGGCTAGGCTTTGTTACCTTCCTCCTATCAGAATAGGGCTCTGCTTACTACAGCTTACCTTGCAAGCAAAAGCAGCGCCCTTTGTTTTCTGCTGTGATGTTGCTTTGCATTAGCTGAGCTGTTGATAGTGGAGACAAAGCCGTAGGAGTTGCATTAGCAGCACGAGATGGCTGAGTTCCCAGTGTGTTACTACCCTGAGCCATGCTTTAAGCTGCTTTGTCTGTGATTCCTCATCGACTAACTACTTCACATTTAAAGGCTTTAACCTTGCTTTAAAATGTTTGTGTGTGAATAGGAGCTTGCTTGCTGGATTCAGATGGTCCTGCAGGCTGATATCTTTGTGAAGCAAGTGCGCTGTGTTTTGGCGTGCCCACGGAGGCAGTTTCACACGTGTGCCGTCAGGTGCAACGTCTTTCCCTCCCTTTTGGATTGCCTTATGGTTGAACATGGGTGCCCAGCAATATCTGATGCATTCCATTACTGTGCCATTTTGTTCTGTTTATTACCCTTCGGAGATGAAAACTTACAACTCTGAAGTTCTGCTTTTTGTTTTCTGCAGCCATTGTGTGAAAAATGCTGGTTCTTGATTTGGAGGAATTCTGCAAAAGCAGAATTATGTATGCTTTGTCCATTCATGTCTGCTCTTCCTTCTGTTCCACTTGTGCTTTTTCTGTCTTCTGTGTGGAGGACCTTCTCTGTTAACCATGTCACTTTGCTTGTGGGTTTTTTCTTCATCTTCTGCATTCGCCAGAACCCATACCATCTGTCGTGTTCCTGGCTTCCTCTCTGCCCTGACCTGTGATCAGTTTAACACTTCCCATGCCAGCTGTCTGTACGCTGTTTGGCACACAGAATATCTTTACTCTTCCTTATGTCATGGTGACTTGGCAACAGAAAAACTTCATCCAGTTTTATCCAGGCAGGAGGGTTGAGAAAAGGCATAAGAGGGAGGGAAGAAGCTGAGACAGGGACTTACTGTTGTAAATGAGAAATGCCTCTCCTCGAAGCAGAGCATCTCTTTGGCTCTTCCTCCAAGCCACTAACTGAGCTTGGAAAGCAATTGACCATGTCAGTGTAAATGTTTCGGAGTATTTCTTGTTCTCAGTAGTGCAAATAACTTCCTTCAGTGCATCTCTCAGAATGGAGAAGCTTTCTGTAAGTTGTTCCCCTGGCTCTGCCATTTCTCATCCGTTGGATTGTTAGCTGGCCTGTGAACTCACGTACTGCTCGTGCAGTTCTCCTTTGAACGCTGGTGGGCTTTTAGTTGCTGCTACTATTGCTCTGTAGCTGTGTACATGCTCTGTAATGGTAGCTGAGGCTCCTCTTGACAGGAGCAGAGTCTTTACCAACAGGACTTTCCTGGGGAGCATTCAGTTGTTGACTGCATAGCTCCTGGATCGTGCTCCAGCGATATCCCAGGCGTACGTACGCCTGGAGCGTAGCGCTGGCGCGGGTCAGGATGGGCGCTGCGTGCTGTCAGCTGCTCGGCATTCCCAGTCTGTTAGCAGGTGTAGAAGATCCAGAGTTACACGTGAGAGAATCTGATGAGGAAGAGCCTAAAAATATTTTTGGATGTTTCAAAGCATTTTGAGGTACATGGATTATCTGTAATGCTGTCCGATATACCTGCCTGCTGACATATTCCTGCAGGGCCGAGGCCTCCGTCCCGCTGCTGGGAGGGTTTTCTCTGGGAGATTTGGGAGTACAATAATGTTCTTAGTTAAGCTCCTAATGTACTCTGTCATCTTTGTTTCCTCCTTTCTTTGCTCTTTTGTACTTCTTTGTATTAGACTATTACCGAAAGAACAATGTGATCACTGAAAACGGCTTTTGTCAGCTAATGAGCAACAGCTAGTGGAGAGATGGCACGTTGCTGCCTTTGTCAGCTAACGAGCAGCAGATGGTGCAGATTCAGAGCATGGCACATCATCCGTGCTAAGTGCCTGGCATGACAGCAGCCAGAATGAGAGATACCAAATACCCAGAAGTCTAGATTTTCCTTCACCACTCTTCCGAAAGCCATTTCTTTCAAGCCAAGTTGGTGTGTTCAGCTGTGAGCAAGTCGTGGTACACAGTGAGTACAGTGACCAGCTGTCTTAGTCTGAGGGCTGAAGGGTGTGGGTTGGGGGCTAGAAAAAGGTCTCACACATGGACAGCCTCAGGGCAGTGGTTTCTTGTGTTAGGAGCTTACATATCTCATGCATTTCTGTTTCCAGTTGCCACTGTTTCTTGTTCAAGCATGAAGGAAAAGCAGGTTTTTGAATCAACGATAAAGTCTTTGTTCTGAGAGATGGCTGAGCAGTAGGGCATCGTTGGTGCTTGTAAGACTGTGCTGTCAACAGACTGACCTGTGCAGGCTTCTGAGAGCTGGCCCATGAAGGAACGTCTGGGACTGCAGTAGGAAAAGGCTCAGTTTGTTGCCAGCAGTTCAGCAACAGCAGATCTTACTCTAGTCGTCCTTCAGACAGTTAAGAGTCTTTACATGCAAGTCTTCTCTGTGGGGGAGAATGTCTTCATTAACTGAAGCGCTTCATGGAAATGGTGAACTTTAACTAGTGTTCCCCAGGCAGGTATTGAAGCCACCTGCCAAGCGAGCTTCTGCTGAGGGTCTGCCTAGTCTCACCCGATTGCAGAACACATTCTTCTTCAGACACACGTGTGCAGGGACCCCTTGCAGTCAGGATGGAAGGGCTTATGATGCTTGCAGTCCTGGGTTGCACTCTGCGTGGTGTGCTAAGCCAAGCTTCTCTGCGTTACTACACCAGCAGGCTAACTCACGTGGCCTTGAAGGCTGCAACTCCTGTTAGGGCAATATGGGAAGCCAATTCAATTCAGGTGCCTAGCAGATCTGGTAGGAGCCTTTCTGGTTGTAAATCAGGGAACTGATGCTTTCAAAGTACATGCTGAAGCCAGGCCCCTGGTGGTTTTCCACCTCTTGGTGACAATTACACCAGGGAACTCCTAGACCTGTCAGGTCTAGGCATGTACTCGCATGCTGTAGTGCTAAGATGAAGGCCTGAGAAAACTTGTGTCTTTCTCTTCAGTCCAGTTCCTTAAAAGAGAAGTGTTTTCTGGGGGAACTTCTTTGAGCAGTGTGTAGCAGGAGTGTTTTCTTGACCTATTTGTATTTTTGTGATTGTAGCCATACTTCCATTGTTCTTGCAAGCATTTTTAAATCTTTGGCAGAATAATACTTTAGGTAGCACTGTAGTTACTTGTTCTTTGATGGGATGTTGGCATATTAATCCTTTATTTCTTCTTCTCTTGTATGTCTCTTAACCGTGTTCTTGCTTTTTCCCTGTAGAGTTTGACTTGTGTGTTTATATATAAACACCGTATATTTTCACACTCCACTCCGTCTATCTTTTCTATATTGGGTGTATTTTCAGTTCCATGTAATCTATCGAAATGCACGCAACATTTTATATAAATGTCTTACAGTCTCAGAAGACTTAATGAATCTTTTGGTGTTGTCAGGTGGTGGAGTGAGGGGGTGGGAGGTGTGGCACAGCTACACTTGCGTCATTCCTACATGTTTCTGTCTGCACTCTTGCTCTGCACTGACCTTGCATTGGTGGGGAATTAGACTGGGTTAGCAATATAGTGTAGTCTGAAAATACAGGCCACAGTAACCATTTTTAAGTTTCCCAAAGGTTTCCTGTGCGTTTTTGTTCCGACTCCAATTTAAAAACCACCTACCAGACAAATGTTTACTGCTCCCTCTGGTGTTCACTTCCAACAGGTTTTACTGCTCAACGTGTTCAGGAATGGAGTTGCTGCAGGAAAGTGTTCGTAACAAACAATTACACACAGTTGTGGATAAGACAGAAAAAGTCTTTTTATAAGAATGCTAAAGGAAACCCACACTCTGCAATTAACAGCCTGAGTTTCGTAGATTATGTGCTGGATCTTTTCCTGTGCTCTGAAACCTTTTCAGTTGGAAAACTGAAAATGTTGCAGAACAAAGGCAGGTTTGTTCAGTTTTCGTCTTCAGACTGGTGCTTCAGATGTATGTTGACTGACTTAATTACATTCAGTTTCAACAAGAGGTAGTTTATGAAGAAATGTGGGTGTTAAAAGCTAAACGATGTCAGAGGGATGGAAGGTTTTTTTCCTTTTAAAAAAGCCTACTGAAACTGAAGTCATAACTGATGAAGGTGCTCTATGGTTGTGCAAGCCCAACGCAGCCAGCAGTAGGAAGGAGGGGGACTGAGTGAGAACTGTACCAGCATAAAACCCATGTCACGTGCGTGGAAGCCTCAGGTTGGCATGGTCAAACTCCTTGTCCTGCCTTCTTGCTGATGCAGGCTAGATTTCAGAAGAGGCCCTTCAGATGATCTTTGCTTCTCACTGCTTTAAAAAAAAAAAAAGTTTCATGAGGTTTACCCTTGGGATTAGGAGCATGCTTCAAATCTGTTCTGTGGGAAGATTACACGCTGGAATTATATTAAGGCACACTATGTACTCGTGTTTTTCCCTGTGTAAGTCTCAAAATTAAAATGGCGAGATGGACTGAATTTACTAATAAAAGGTCATTGCTTTTGACCCAAATCTTTCTGGTAAGAGTCTGGATTTATGTGTTTGTCCTCACCTCTCCTTACACTTTGCTGTGAGAGCAGTCAAATTCATGACATCCACAGTGCTAAGAATAAGTAAGCAGATCTACTAGCCACTTTAAAAGATGGAGAGAAAAGGTCTTGTGGAGACAGTGGGTTCTGCGATCTCTATAAGCTATTTAATGGCTGCTTATTACCATACTACAATTATTACAGCTGCAGTTGTTTTGCTTGGGGTTTAGCCACTCAGCAGAGTCAGCCTGATGAATGGCTTTCATGTAAAGGAACAAAGGGCACAAAATAACTCCGGCTGCTGTCCTTTTAAATACCAGGCTTTAGGCTCAACGAGCAGAGATCAGTGCACTAGAGAATGAGCTGCAGCATTTTGTTAATAAGAAATGCCTGCCCAGTTCGGAATTAACATCAGTAAGCTCTAGGGATTGTCTAAACCAGCCGAGATCTCCTAGAAATGCAGCAGCAGGCCAAGAGTCTTGAGTAGGTTTAATTCTACCCATCTGTAAAGACTACTGACTTCGTGGTGTTTAATATATCAGTGGTCACCACAAAACTACTCATAAAGCATCAGCTAAAGCTTGATGTTAACTAAGAGTAATACCTCAGAGAAGGAGGGGGAGAGATATTTTCAAGAGACACCGTTGGATCCCTAGGAATAAGATCCAGCACTGCATGCCTTCGGCACCTTCTTGGACTCCCCATCGTCTCACCTGCTTCAGTCTGTTCCTGCTAGCCAGGTGCACTTTTAGCTTCGAGAAGTTCCCATTGGTGGTTTCTGATAAACTGAGATTCTCTCTTGCTTGCTAACGGCTTATAATGGCATGAGCTAATTAGTTGTGAAGTGTGTCATATTGAAGCTCATCGCATTTTGGAAAAGACGGATAACAAATAATCAATACTTACAGGTAAGTGATTTAGCAACCTGTCACTTTTAAAAATGGAACTTCAGCATGAAAATCACTGTGACGCTTACGAGAATTTTATCTTAAGAGTCTAACACGATGCAGAAGTAAGTGTTAGAGCTGAGCTTGTGCTCTGCAGTTCTTCAAACCCATACCCACCACTTCAGGAAGTGTGGAGTGGCTGTGACATGGCTCATGGTACTAACAGGAGGCTTAGGTGGCTGTGACCTTCAGGCATTGGTTGTGTGCAGTTTTGGAGATGGTGATGAGCCTCTGCTGTAAATGAATGTGTTCAGAGACAGCTGAACGGTTGATCTGCATAAGTGAGGTAGCAGACAAGTACTGGCTGATGTAAAGTACTCTGCAGTCCCCCATGAGCATGGAGGATGACATAAGAAGCAAGATAAATATAAAAGCAGTGTATTAAAATAACTAATATGATTGCAGGAACTACAAGACTTCAAAACTCAGTGTTCCTGCTAAAAGATCAGTGAAATAGTAGAAGTATGAAGCTGCCTCTTTTTTTTTTTTTTTCCCTCTGAGAGAATGATCTGGGAACTTAACTTTCCATATAAGCTGGACTAACAGTCTACCATTGTGGTCTCCTACCTTTCTATTCCATTTCTGTAATAAAGCCTATAAGTAGTTTTTTGTTGTTTTTTTTTTCCTTGACTACTTATTTTTTTTTTTAATATATGGGGTGAGAAAATGTAACATCAGGACCAGAATGAGGGAAGAGAGCTTGCAAACTGGAAAGCCCATGCCAGTCACAGTAAAAAAGCTGCAGCCAAAGTAGGTTTTGTGTATTTATGTTAATGGAGTAAGCATTGTCATGCACTAGGTTCCAGGCTGACAGGTATTGTGCAAACAACAATCTTACAAAACTATACAAAAACAATCTTTAGTGGCCTGATTCTTATTTACAGTCTGGTAATAACGTGTATAAAAGGCTAATGAAACTAACATATTTCTGAATAACTAGAATATATAGCAGAAAGTTAGGAGTTCCTCTATAAAAGCACTTGTGTATATATATGCACAGAAAACCTCTGTCTTAAGATCAATGAGTGCTTTTAGGCATCCTTATATTTTGCTGAATGCTTCCTGGCTGACCTGGAATATTTGTTGCTCGATGCTAATGCACCGCCTGCAAATAATTTTCAGATACACCTCCAGGTTGCCAGACCTGGGAAAAACTCCTGATATTCCAGGAAGGAAACCAAAGCTCCTCAGGAAACCCAGCTTCAAAGGCAGAACACAAGTCTTACTGAACCTTTGCCTGCAAGTCATCAGTATACCACGTTATCACTGCTTAGCTTTCACTGTCTCATGCAGAGCAATGTTTTGCACTTCTGCTTAGAATCTGGGAAGCTTTTAGTAATCATACAGCAGTTCTTTTGGCTGTAGTGTTTGTGATCTTCGGGGGGCTTTGAGCTGCATCTTGACTGTGCTGCTTCTAACGTCTTGCCTCCTTGATCAGTGCGATACAGGTACCAGCCCTGCTCGCTTATTCCCTTTGGAAGACTAAAAAAAAATCCAGCTCAAATGACTGATTAGGTCGCTTGGTGCGAGTCTTTGTTTCAGTTGCTTCGGTGGAACAGAAAAGCTTCTGTGATCGAAGGGTCAGGAGGGGATGGGGAAGCATTTGGCACACTCTGGCCACAGGAGCGAGGAAGGACTCGGAGGAATCAGGCAGGTCAGATCCCCAGTGCCCAGCTCAGTCCCTTCAGGGGCCTGCTTTCCCAAGGCTGTCCATCGCACCGTGGTGGTACTCTGAAGGCCTACAGGTATGACTTACCTGTGTGTTTTTCTGTGATGTCTTATCTTCCAGGAGTGGAATTTCTCATAACAAGTTTTGAAGTGATTTGTGAAGTGTTAGACAGCAAGTCTGAAAGCTGGAAGAAAACCCTGCTCTCCCAACCTGTAATAAGTTTCCAGCGTAAGGCTGGCTTTGCCATTAAGCTGTTACTGTTTTTATGGACATTAATTTTTCACTCCAGCAAAATACTCTTTCCAAAGCTGCTGTAGGTAAGATACCCACAAGAATCCAGCCTGTATTACAGCACTCATGAGAAGTGAAGCAAAAAGGGAATTGGCTTCTAAAATCTTGCTGGCTGCCTTCAGGTGTACATTCACTGACACAACTAGTAAGCAATCAAACGTCAAGGCTTTGCTGGCATTCATGTGGAGTGAGGGGGGCAGGTACAGAGGTGTTATATTTCATCTTGTGTTCGTAATATAGAACCTCAGCTGGGAAAGGAGAATCATCATCTTTGGCAAAAGGATTTCTTAACTGCTCTTTGAATGTGCTGCTCTCCAGGATGTAAAAATAGTTTGGAGTGCCGTTTAGCCAGCAGAGCCACTGGAATATCAGCTTTATTGAAGTTCTTTAGCAAATTTCTTAGATAGGTGACAAACATCAGGATTCTTAAACAAAGCTGAACTTTAAACAATGCATGAAATGAGCATCTGCGTTAATTGAGAAGATGCTGTAAGCCAGCTGCTAATCTTTCTGTCACTTACTCAGCTGGCTCACAAACTCGGAATATCAAACTAGAATTAACTCTTACTTTCATTCATGATTAAGCAACCAAACACTTTGAGTTAGTTATAATGCAGTTTATAATGAAGTGACCATGGTGAACATCTCATTTGAAGCTCAATTGCAGAAATTTACACATGAGTAAGGGCAAGTGCAATAGCAACCAGCATTTGATGGCTATTTATGCAAGGAGATCAAAAGGGTACGTGGTGCTAAGTATTTAATCCTCTTGATGGTCCCCTCTAGATGGGGGTCAGTAAATAGCCGGTTTGGAGAGCTTGGAACTGGGGCGGGTTTAACAGCTGGGAGCAGTCAGTGGCAGGATGCAGTGCGGATCAGGTAGCTACTGCCATGGATGGGGTGAGGGATCAAAGTCCTTGCCACATGGATGTCCTCAGGAGTGTTTCCCCTGCTGCTGAAGTCCATTACTGCCTTCTTTTTTGCTTATACAAATCCTGAACTGGCTTAGGATTTGTGCTTGTCTATGAAATTATTAAAAGAAGCATTACTTTACTCTTTGACAACAAGTAAAGGCCAGTGTCTCCACAGTACTCCAACTCTAAAGTGCCTTCTCTTTTTCCCCTTTTCAAAGGAAACAGTTGATTCTGTGGTAGTTGAGGTTTTGTTTTGTTTTTGTTTTTTAACTTCAGTATTTTTCTTTCTTACTATAAACTATAATGTAAATACTGCCCACGTAAGTGGGTGATGGTTTATTAGGTTGGAGGCAACCTCTGATGTTTCCTGTGGCTTCAGTTTCACTAATTTTTATAAAAACATTGCTGCTTTTAAGACAAGCTACTTGTTAGGCTCACTTTCTCTGAGTTTCAGTTAGCAGTTTCTGACTAGCAAGTTTTTCACATGAGTGGTTAAATAGGGAGCAGAGGTAAGAGTGCCCCAAGGGCTGTTTGTAGGTGCAACAAACGCTTTGTAATAGCTGTGTTTTGGATCAAAACTCATTAAGGTTTGTCTCAAATTGGAGAACTTCTGGTGTAGTAGACTTTTATGTGGATTTAATACTGGAAAATATTGCTTAAGTGCTACCTTTATTCTAGATAGAAAGAAACAAGAAGAGGAAGTGAAACTTCTCCTTGTCATTCTGCAGGGCTGCCCTGCTGAAGGGTTCTGCGAGCCCACAGATGATGCATTGGCGTGCTGTGCTGAGGCAGCTGCATGACTGCAGGTAGTGGTGGCTTTCCTGCTGGGAACCAAAGTGAAAATAAGGCCCAGACAGCAATTAACCAAAGTTAGTATTAGCTGGGTTAGCATTTATAGCAGTTCTTGAAGTGAAAGGTTGTCTTGGTGTCATCCTGCCTGTTAAGTTGTGTTGTAAAATCAATCCTTCTCTGTAAATTCAAGTTAAAAACCATTTTTCAAAGAGCGAGGAGAAGTTGAAGAGATGGCTGGTTTTGTCTCCTTCATAGAGTTGTCGCTGAAATGCTGTGCATAGCCACTCCTGGACCCACTGCGCTGTCTGATGTGGCTGCGGCATCTCTCAACACAAATTAACCTCAGGGAAGCGTAAGGTGGTTCACTGTCAAAGCCAGGAAAACACCTGTGGCTGGGCAATAGTGCAGCATCTGCACACAAGAGTTTCTGTTTAGAGAGTTGCTCTTGCATGTAAGTCCTCAGGTTTTGATGAGCTGAATAAATCCCCGGCCATTGCTGGGTTGAGACGTGTGGGTGTGAAGCAGCGTACAGCTGTTTTGCCTGATTGCTACCTGGAGGGGTTCTGAGGCAACAGTTTGATTGCAAGGATGCTGATGCTGAAATACTGTGGAGTTTACTCCTAGCTGCAGGTTGTCGCAAAATGTCTGCTGCTGATCTGCTGCATCCTGTTTTCCTCACTCCAGATTGCAAAATGACTGAGACGCATTTCAAAATAGAATTGTTTGTAGTGTTAAAAGAAGGAAATGTGCTTGTCCTAGTGGCTGCATCATGTGGGGTATGTTACGTGCTATCTTTGCATCTGCTGTGAAAAGAAGGGAAATGCTGGAGGTGTGGTTGAGCTGGCTCAACAGTAAGGGTTTGTCAGAAAGTTTCTTCCCCAAAGCTTCATTAGCAAGACTGTGTACTGGCTTCTGTAAGAGAAAATTGACTTGTAATAAATGTTATAAATGTATAATGTCTTCTTTTCAAGCAATGTCTCATTAGAGTGACAAACAGATCTAAAATTTTATTTTCTCAAAATAGTTTAGTATCTCCTTACAGTTACATAAGACTTTTTTTTTCCCCAAGAGGTTGGCTGTACCATTTTGTCCTGGCGATATCCCTCAAATCTGTAGTCCACAACTGCAATTCACTTGCTGATATATAGAGAAATCATTTGATGCCTTGCTGCTCAATTCCCGTATTACCTACGGAAAGCAAATTGCTTGCCCGTAACTGAAGAAGATTTGTTATAACCTTCTAATCAGGTTTTAAGACCTTGTAGCCAAGTCAGGGGTGTCAGAATTGCTTTTGTGCAAGGATGTATCTATATACAGTATATGGTTTCATAAAGCATATGCTAAATCTGTTTCCCCCCCCCACTGTTCATCTTTTTGCTGAGAAATAATAAAATGGATTACACTTTTCGAAAAATACTTCTGTTTCACACTTAGTCCCCTAAAGATAGTAATATATTTTTCTGTTAATGCTGTAGAGCTGTGCCTGCAAACTGTCACATCCTCAGTGGGAACGTACAGCCGGTCCTGATTGGAAGTTACTAATTTTTTTTTAGAGCCTTAAAAGAAGGGGGTGGGAGGATTGGTTTCTGCATAACATAAGGAGTGAGTTCACACACTCGCGCACATAACTGCCAAAATAGTTCTCTTGAACTTAAGTAAATCAATCTGGGGGGAACATTTGGCAAGCTTATACTGTGGCCAGCAGTTCTCTGCAATCATCTTATCCCCTTCCTTCAGGTTTGAATTTCAAGAGATGAGAACAACTTGTCAGTGAGGAGCAGAGTTTCTTCCCATGCTTAGGAGAGTCGGGGGAGGCTCCTCCTGTGCATGGCAGTTCACTGGCACCTTTATCTCTAAATACCATGGGAATTCCATTTTGTTTAATGTAGATAAATTTCATGTTAATGTTTCTTTCCTGGATTGCTTCTGCCATGACTAGGTAACAGCTGAAGAGAAGAACTGGGGTGAATCTCTCCTTTTCCACCATAGGTTTGGGGTGTTTTTGTGCTTGTTATAGTTCTGCAACTGATTCGTCATCTGGATCCAGAGTGGATCTGCTGTTTGAGTTGCCTTTCTTTAGACACAGTTTTGTGAGTTGCTGGGTGTTTTCTTGCTGTTTTCCAAGCGTGACCTTCAGTCCTTTCCCCTTCCCCCCAGTTCACGGTCCCTCAATTTCTTAGGTTCGGGAGTCCTGGGCTTGGGAGGATTTTTACCAGTTCCTTTGAAAACAACTAACTTCTCCCTTCCCTTTCCCTTGGCTGGTGATAACAGCAAGGCTAAAGAATAAAGAAGGTCAGATGATCCACGTGTGTCTGTGTCCTTTTTCACTGCTCTTCTGCCATCTCCTGATACCCAAGTAATTTTTTATTATCCTGAGCCCATTTCAGCCGAGTGTGACAGAAGGATATAGATTGCAAAGATAATGATGTCCTTGAGAGCTTATCAAGACTGAAGTCACTGAAGGAGCCAAATAGGTAACTGCCATTATATAAAAGTGAAGCTTTTCATGTACAGATCTGCCTGAAAACTTGAGGCTTGTGCAGCAGAAGGCACAATGATGCGCAAAGGAGAAGAAAACCTTTTTCATAAGTCATGTAATGGGAGTAGGAATTGCAGAAGAGTGCTGTGGAGAGTGTGGCAAATGATTTGAATCCACCACAGGCAGTCATGAGCCTGGTAGATGTATCTGTTACTTGTGAGGGTGCCGAAGACCTCAAGAAAATGGATAGCCTCATTGTGTTAAGGGTATCATTGCAGAATGAGAAGGTACATTTTTGCTTGGGAAGAAATAATTGTGTTTTCCGTAGGAAGTTTGTGAGCAATGATCAAACAGCTCTTGCCTGAATACCTCAGGAAAGCTCTACCAGAGGACAGCAAGGACGTTAAATTGGAAATAAAGCAGAAATTCCTCAGTAGGGATATCAAGAGTCTCAGGGTATGTGGCTTGGACTAAGCCATTAGTCCTCATTTTTCCTGCATTTATACACAGCACATGAGAAATGCGTTTTGTGTTTGGAATTGGACCTTGGAAGACAGGGCTCTGTTTGGGAGTGAGACTTGTGCCTACCAGTTGCAAGCTGTGTGGCTAGTGAGTCACAGCGGCACTAGAAACGGTCCTTTATCTCTTCAGGGCATCTAACATGAGTGCACATTTGAGTTGGGATTGGCTGGTGTATGTATTATGCCTGTTGCAAGTATGCGGAAGTGCATTTGGTTTTTGTTTGCTGTTGTTTCCTTTCTTCAAGGATAAATAAACATATAATACATAAATTAAAAAAAAAGTCTTGTTCTCTGGCTTGCTGTTTCAAGAGGAGGAGGAGCTAGGAAAAGGTTTGAAGAGAAAATTTTGAAGTAAACAGTTGTCCCAGCAGTACTTGCATTAATCAGTGTCCTGAATAATTTCTCCCTCTTTTTGGTGGGGTATTGGGACGCTTTGGACAGACAGAATGCATTTTCCAGAAATACGACTTTTTTTGTGGTCACTCCAGCTCCCTTTTCCTCCAGATGTTGTGAAACATTAAATACTGCTTATGGTTTGCCTGTGGTAGCTGAAGGGAGCGCACCAGACGTGCTTGGGGCCTTCTCGGCTGAGGGGCCGGGAGAGCTGCGGTGGTGCGGGGTGGGTGGATTTTCAGTGATGGCGATATTGGCCGGAAACTTGATAGCCTTCAGATTCAGACCCCAAATTGTGACAGAAGTAAACCTGCTTGAAGAAACAGGATGCAGTAAGTGCTAACAGAGGCAACCCCACAGTTGCTGCTTCTTTACCCTCCATTTCTTGGAACTGTTTGGGCTCAAAATACTCGCGTCTAAAGGAGGAAGCTGTCCAGAGGCGGCCGTTCGGTCTGGGGAGTGGAAATGGTCTGGGGTGTGCTCCGTGGTGTGGAAGAGATGCTAGCTTTTAGAAAAAGGGGAAGAAATAAAAAAAGGGCAAAGCATTGGGAACCTCTTTATGCAGGAGCATTACAACCACATGTTCCCAGCAGCGGTTTGGCTGGCTGGTTAGCGTGTCAAATGCTAATGCGGACAGCTTGCTTCAGTGACGGTCGTGGGATCTGTTCCTGAAGTGTTTGTTTTGCTGCTTTTGTTTGAAGAGTTGGGGTATGGCACGGCCTCAGACCTTGTGGTTACTGAATTATTTAGCTGAAATCAGTCTGCCGCAAAACTCCAGCACGGGAGTTGCTCTTTGAAGCTGTGTGAAGAATTCAGGGGCTCGAGTGTCTTGGCTGAGGGTTTTCCATTGCTGGTGGTGTTGAGCACGGCAGCTACTTCAGAGTAATTTATCACCTGTTTTCCTACAAAGTAATGGCTCACTTTTTTTTTTTTTTCCCCCTAAGTGGACCTTGGATCTTGGATTCTCTTCAGAATATGTAGTACTTGAATATGTGCAACTCAGTGATACATCCCATTTTACACTCCATAATCCTAACTTAAAACTACTGGTATAATAATAAAGAAAAACATGTAACAGAGGAACTTGTAGGAATTTGCCTTGGGAGGACACTAAATCAAGCAAGAGTTACTGTAGCTGTGGTTTAAAGCTGTTTATATGTACTGCACTGAGTGATGGAAGATGGCTCTGCTACAGCTGCACTTTGTTTTTATCCTTCCAAGAGAGGTTCCCTTCCAAATTAAAACGAAGCTGCTTGTCCCCATTGAGTATACTTTTTGTTGTTGTTTTGTCTGTACTTCTGTGTTCCCTGACTTTGTCCTGACCTTATAAGACTGCCCACGTTGTCGGATTGGCGTGCCATATGGCTACATAAAAAGACTGCCTGCCACCACGATCTCCAGATCTGTCACGTCTCAAAACCTGGGAGTTGTAAACACATCTTGTACGTTTGGTGTAGAAGTAAGGAAAGAAGGAAAAATCTACTCAAAATCCCTTAAGTTAGCTGACTTCTTTACTGTTGTTCTCGTGTGAGTGGTCTGCGTGTGGCATCATGGCATGTTGGTGTCCTCCGTGCTCGCCTCCCTGCCGTCAGCCAGGCTCTGCTTTCCAGGGCACTTACTGAAGGGTCTGTGATGCAGTGCAGAAAATCAAGTTGCGTGCTAATCTCAAAAAGGGAAGGAAGAAAAAAATCTAAATTAGGTTCAATTGTCTTTACTTTGGGAGTTGTTTTTTTCTAGGCTGGTGATACCACAAGACTGCACTGGTGCTTGCCTTGAGCAATGTGGAGGAAGCATCTGCATTACTCTCGCTGAGGGCAGTGTTCCCTTCTCCCTGCCACGAAGAGTTGCTGTGCAGTGAAGTAAAAAAATGAAAAGTGCTTGAGATCAAATGAGATTCTGTAATCATTTGTTAAACATGTTTTGATGCCATTGTTAGTATTTAGTGTTACGAATTGCTGTGCGAGTACTATGAAATAGATGTGGTTTATGTCCTGAAGAGCTTTATAATGAAAGCCATATGATGGAGAGATGTACAGTAACAAATGCAATTCATGCAACTCATGTTCCTTTTGCACCCAATTTTATATAATTTTCTATAAATTATGCTAAGTAACGGCAGTGTTAATTATAGCATTTTCTTTTTTTGAATTTGACTTTTACAGCCTTAGAAGTACTTTAATGAAGGTTTCTTATATTTCGTCTTTTCACAAAGACATTAACTCACTTTGTATCTTTCTATTCCCCTTTCCCTCACTGGATAATTCCTGCATCTTTATACACCTGTCTTTGCCCATTTCTTCCTTCAGATCCCAAATTCTCCAAACTTCCTGCTGTGTTCATTATCCCTATCCACCTTGGCCTCTCCACTGGTAGGCTTCTCTGAGCACCCTGTACTGCTACAGAAATGTCTTTTAACCTTTGTAAGACATTTCCCTAATCTTTACCCTCTTCTGTGCGTTCCTTCTTGCAGCGAAAGCCAAGTCCAAGTGCGGTGCCACGTTCTTCCCCTGCGCCAGTGGCATCCACTGCATCATCGGCCGCTTCCGGTGCAACGGCTTTGAGGACTGTCCCGATGGCAGCGATGAGGAAAACTGCAGTAAGTAAAAAGCACGAGTGAAAGCATGTTTTCTTTTACCTTATCTATAGTACATGGAAAGGAAGCCTAGTTAGCCTTTAGCTTGGGTCAGATAACCTAGATGATGTGTGCTTTCTTTGTTTTTTTGAGAGAGTCTCTCAGTTGCATCGACTGTTGATGGTGTTAATAAAATAAGTCAAATCTGCCTCAAAAGGAAATGTAAACTTTAGTTCTTACCTCAGAGGAGTCTTATCAACCTCCTTGCACTAATCACTGCCTTACTTTCATCTTCCTTCGGAAGTGTATATGTTCTCTGAAGCACTGCTGTTTGCAGAAGGGAAGCTGCAAATCTTCCCTTCCAACCTAGCTACTTAGTTTTGTCAGGCGCTGGCACTGCCTCCTGCAACTTGTTACAGGACAACTTGTTACATGTATTTTCATGGTTGTTGGTTCAGCAGCTCAGATGAGACTTATGCAACAGAGCAATTGCTCTACAACAAGCAATTCAAGAGTGGTGGTAGGGTGACATCCAACTTCTTTGCAAACCACTGCATTTTAAAATGGCATGATGGCCTAACTAATAAAGGCAAGGTTTCACCTGCTTTCATCTTGGTTTTGGTCGTGTCCAATTTCCACCTACATATACATAAACACTGTCTTTTTCATTAGTATATTCTCCATTTCTTCTTCACTGTATTTTTTTTTTCCAGTCTAAGTGGATGATTTCTTCAGCAGTGTTTTTTTTCTGGTTAATTTTAAGATGTTTTCTGAGCCAATCATTGCTACAGGATGGAGCCTGTGCTACTGCGTGCACTGTCAAGCAAAATTAGCAACACTCAAAATTTAGCCTCTTACTGCTGTCAAAGATAGAGAACCATGTGTGACATCTACATCACAAAAACATGGCTTGCCTTAAAAAAATATATTTTTAAGGACCCAGTCAGTAGGAGTGATCTTTTTATAAGGTCCAGCTCTGTTTTTTAGTACATAATGTCTGTATATTACGTTAAGACGCATTTGTAATTTTGAAATGAGATTTAAGCTGCATCTTTGCTTATAACAGGTTCTCTGTACTTGAATGCAATTCACATTGGGCAAATATTACAAATATGACTTAAAATTGTTTAATTCTTATTTTCCCATTTCTTGTCACCGAATAAGATTAATTATTTGTTTATCAGAGCATTTAGTCTTCTCTGTTTATACATGTTATCAAACAACAAAAAATAAAAGAAAGGGTTGTTTAGTGAAACAGGTTCTTGGAAGGAGAAGCAGGTTCTCAAAGTCAGATGTGCCTGCCAACACGCAAGCTTGAGCTCCTGAGTCGTTCAGCAGCTTGCAGGGAAGTCACAGCAGAGATATCATTTGAAGTACTACTTGACTTGGGCTAAAACCCTTGCGTGTGGCTGCATAGATCCATTTCTATCTGTAACTCTAGCAGGGATTTATCACAGCAGTAAGGAAAGGTTACGTTCGATCCAGCAGCCCTGCTGCTATTATCAGGAGCTGGTAAAAGCCCTGATGTTGCGTGGGTCTGTAGGCGGAAGCTCGCAGCAAATACTTGCTCATTCTCTTGTTGGAGCAGGCTGGGTTTTTCCTTTTAATGTCATTTAAAGGTCAGGAGGAGGCCAACAGACACCAATTTTCAAAGATAACAAAAGAGGCAATCTTTACCGTGATCTATCACTGTCTAATTCTTGGAGGACTTGCCTTTCTTGTTTGTGTGCTTCCCCCACGTGTTGAGGTCCCTCTGGCAGCGTGAGCATCCTTTAAAGGTGCCATCTGTTGTTGGTCAAGAGGGAGTTCTGGCTCCTGGGAGGGCTGTGGCAGGGAGATAGCACCTCTACGGCGAGTATGAGGGTAGTGGAAGAAGGTTGAAGGCTAGGGAAATTACATTGCAGTCTTTGGGTTATCCTTGAACAAATGGACTAGAAAGAGGTTTTTACAAGTGTGCTTTGAATATCTTTGGGGTAGTGGACAGACAAATGGCAGGTTTCAGTTTAAAACAACCACACTGGATATGGTTATGAATTCCTTGATTTCTCACGTGCTTGTAGCATGTAGCTCCAACAGAGCCTTCCAGCTGATAACAACAGGCCACTGATCTTCCTTTTTCTCTTTGCCGTTTAAGCACACACGTGGTATTTTCCAGCATACCTAAATGTCTTGTCACGGCTTTGCTTATGTAGAGAAACAGCGCTGTAGGCCCTAAAGTGACCTGCAAAATCAACATGCTCTGCAAGTACGCAGCAGTTCCAGACCAAAGGAGATTTGGCATGTTCATAATAAATGTGCTTTTGGGGAGCTGGAGGAATTGCCCAGATGTAGGGAGTGTTTGTTATGTATACTGCAGATTACATGCATAGCAGACTTTAAAGGTCTTTTTTTTTTTTTTTTTGAAAGACTCTTTAAGGGCAGTTCTTACTTTAAAGAATAAAAAAATAGGAAGCCACTCAGTATTTGGGAACTGTAATCCCCTTTGTTATTGTGGCAGAGAAGCACTTTGAAGCAGACAAGGCATCTAAACAGCTTTTTAAGATTTTCAGTTGGAATGCTGCAGTCGGTTTCAGTCACCTCATTACCAAAAATTGGCGGGAGTTCAGAGAAGAGTGACAAAAATGATTAAGGGACAGAGAGATTGATTTATGAGGAGATATTAAAAACTGCTAAATTATGCATATCTCAGCTAAGCCATGACTACGCAGGAAGATAAGGCTATCTACGCTGTATGTGCAGGGTGCAAACACTGTTCAAGGAGGGATTATGTAGTTATGTATGCTGGGGTATAGCTAAGAGTAGAAGGATGAAATTAGGAAAGAGAAAACAAAGATGAGTATCAAGGAAATCTCCTTGGCAGTGAGACACATTGAAGCTGGGATGTAATCTCCTAGAAATGTTGAAACTGTGCTGCCTGAGGTTTTTAAATGAGACTAGACAGAGCAGTAAATAAGCTATAAGGTGCTAGGTTTACAGTGGGTGAAAAGACTGCTCTACCTAAATGAGTCTGTTTAAATACTATTCTGTTCTTACTGGGTGTGCATTCACCAAACTCACAGGGCCTTATTTTCCTGAAAGGATTTTCTGGGTGCATATTACCCTCAAAAAGGAATTCCAAATTCAAACTGAGAATTTGAGAAATGTCAACACTGCCATTGTATCAATTCAAAAAAGCAAGTTGGAAAAACTAGAACCAGTGGTAAATTAAACACCACACACCAGTTCTCAGCTAGCACTGTTGGCTTATAAGACTTGAGCTAAACTGAGTTTGTCATAAGGGGAAGCAAAAGGCAGTGCTGCCTTCCGTATGTCTTCAGGGTGAAGAAAAGCTGAGCACCTAACAGCGCTTGTTACAGGGACTCTCATGGAAGTGAACAGAAGGCTTATCACAACTGTGGGTGGACTAAACCTCTGTTAATTCTAATGAATCTTGTATGAATTAGAAATTAAATCTCCCTTTGCTCAGAGAGAGAAGGTGTGTTTGATTGCCAAGTTACTCCCACGTATTCAGTGAATTGACCAACTGTTGCATTGTGACCTGTTGTTGTTGATTGCTTAAAGGCTATTTCACTGCCCGGATAGGAGAATCTCTAATGAAAGATCTCACTTTCTCTTTTCGCAGCAGCAAATCCCTTGCTTTGCTCTACTGCCCGATTCCACTGTAAAAATGGTCTTTGCATTGATAAAAGCTTCGTCTGCGACAGTCAAAATAACTGTCAAGACAACAGTGATGAAGAAAGCTGTGAAAGCCCTCAAGGTAGGCATAGGGTTTTTATTCTAATCTGCAACATTATCCCAACTCCAACTAATGCGGAGCAGGCACAGTAGAAAATATGATTCTCTTGGCTTGCTCTGTGTTTGCTAGAGCTGTGGTTTCCTAATCCTGCAAATGAGTGAAAAACTGTGTGTGTTTGTGTGTATGCGTGTATTTCATTAACAGTGTTCAGAGGACTGTTATCTTTCTCAGATTAATAAAAACGCACTTCTGCAGGAAGTGTTTATAATCTGTCATCCAGAGCTCGCTGAAGTTGCTGGGAATGCATTTAGTGACTTCCAAGAGAGATGGATTGGACCCAGAGGGATCAATAATAGAACTTCAGTTTGGGGAAGTTTGGTGGTCTGTCCGCTTACCAGATCAGTCCGTGTAGGCTTAAAGCTTTAGGCCCTCATTGCTCAGTTACTTTCTGCAGGGTATGTTTCACTGTGGGAGAAGACTACAGTGAAAGAATACATTACTACCCTTTTTAATTTCTGTTTCATACGGAGAAAAAAAATGAAGTCAGGGAAAAAGTTTTTACTAATGATTGAAAATTGTTTGTATTGAGTCTTGTGAGAATCTCAAAACACAATCTGGCATTTTTTTCTTTTCAACTTTTGCTCTATCTCTGCATACAGTGTTCCTCACATTTGTTTTCTGTAACTTAGTACCATGGTATTTTATGAAACATGAAATATATATGAATGACCTGAGGGTGACGAATGATGCGTATCAGGCATCAGCTGCTAAACGTTTTCATGTCTGAGTTACTACTGAGAGACCAGAGTAGGAAAAAAGGGAGACTGGGTGGATGTTTGCAGGGATATTGCAGTGCGCTGGGACCTATAGAGAGCAGGATACATGAAGGGAGAGATAAGGCAGGGTATGAAAGATGGAATCTGAGAAATTGAAGGAGAATTACTTCAATATTTAGCTGCACTGATGATTTAGTCCTTCATGAAAGAGAAAATAATTCAGAGCTCAACACGGTGATAAATATTCTTGACAACTCATAAGGGAAGAAGGAAAACAAGCAGCAGCGATGTCAACAAAAAAGGGTTTAGAGCAGTGGTGTGTGATCATCTCATCTGTGTGGTTTCTCTGCTTAACCTACAGGCTCTTTGTTGGGCTCGGGATGTAAAAGCTGAATGGGTCATCCTGGTACTTGCCCTGGTACTTGCCCGGGCTGTGTCACGTCCCGGGGATGTAACTCAGTTCAGAGAGAACCTCTTGCACTGCGGTCGTCTTGGGGAAAGGGAAGGGAAAAAGGGCTTGTGAGTGCATAACGCTCTGTATTGCTACTGCAGTAGTGCTGCTGTGCTGAGGGGTGAATTGTTTTTCACTATGGGCCTAGGGCAGCCTAATAAGATTAATGTGTGTGGTAAGGTTTTTTGTTGGGTTTCTCTTGTTTTGGCTTCTGTAGCTTAAAGCAGCAGTTCTTTCCAAGGTTGGGATGGCTGCTTCCTCTGCAGATTAATTGGCTGGATTGCCTCCAGGTTGTTTGTTGTCATGACAATCTGCTTTTGGAAGTGACTGTCAGGCTCCGGAGAAGAAAAGAGCTGTATTTCATGAAGCCGCTACTTCGTCTTTATCTTTGGTCCTTCTGGAAAAGTCAGATTAGTAAAGGGGGTTAAGCAAAGTAATTCTGCCTCTTTCTATGCATGAAAGAGCCCCCAAACAAGGAAAAAGGAACTCTTTCATTAGGACCAGAGCAGCAAGGAGTTGTTTTTATTTATATATTAAAAAACAAAAACACTCAAAGTACAATATTGGGAATAAGGAGTTTCTGAGGTGAAATTCTGGTTGTGGGGTGCGTGTGTGATTGTCTCTGTCCTTTAGCAGTTCAAGAGCTTCCCTGAATTGCCATTTCCCCATCTGTAAGTGGGATACGTTTGTATACCTGTCTTTCAAAGCGAGGATTAAACAGTGTAATGTGCTCAGCTTTCCATCTGAATGTAAATGAAGATTCCCTCTGGAGTTTGCAGCTATGGGTATGTCAGTCCTGGCTCCCAAAGACACCAAATACTTTGTGTGAATTGAGAATTCGAGGCTACAGTGGACAGAGTCTTTCATTTCTCACATTTCTTTCTATGGCAATTTATAATTACCATAATTATGATGAGTTTTGTGTTAACACAGCACCCAAGAAGCCTGGTCATTAACTAGAACTCGAGTGTTCTGGGTGCTTAGGGACAGAGCAAAGCAAATCTGTAGGGCATTATAAAAGTAAGATGGAGGATTTTCTTTCCACTAGGCATGTTATCATGTCAAATGTAGTAGCTTTAATTCAGTGTAATTGAGTGCAGTCTGACGTAGGAGATTGCCCTTCTGTGCTATTTTCCTATCTAAAAAATTGTTGATTTAGCAATCACTAAGCTTTTGAACCACTCCCTGTAGTATGATAGTGTCATTATCACCATTTAACAGATGGGGAAGAAGAGGCACAGATCAGCTAAACAAAACACGCTCAGAGTAACATCCGGGCTGGTAGTAGAGCTTCATCTCTGCTTGTCTGCTTCAGGGGAATGTCGTGAGACTTAATCAATGTTTGCAAACTGTTTTGAGATACTATGATAACATGTGGAATAGAAGTGTGAATTATTAATTGGTACTTTGCTCTCCTCCTGCTCTTGGGTATACTGACAAGTTTTCTAAATTAACACCCCTTCCTACTCCTCCATGAACTTCAAAGGCCTCCTTTATCCTGCTGTCATTTCTGGAAAGCTCCGGTAGCATATCTGTTTGGGTTGTGTCAGGTACTCCTTCACGCATAGGGTTCGTTTCAGTCAAACACGGTCACTCTGCAGGCTGGAAGAGAGGAATGTAACCCCCTTCTGAAAAGTGTGTCCCATGTCAAAGCCAGGTCAACACTTCAAAATGCACCCTTCTTGACAAGTAATGGCTTTGCTTGAACGCTGAGAGTTGAGATGAGCCCGAAGCTGTGGGTTTATAAAGATTCCTTTTAGTCATAAATAGGGGTGGATTTGTTTGGGGACAGGGGGAGGAGACAGAAGCCCCAAGGCAAAAACGGGAGTAAGGTCAGATTTCTGAAAACAACTCCCTGCCCTTCTTTGTCCTTAGCACTTGTTGCACATCTTATAAGGGTTTGCACATCTTAAGGGCGCAAGCAAGTGCTGCGTATTTTACAAGGGTCTGTACGTCATGGGGGAAAGGGTCAGTTTAAAAACTTAAACCAAGACAATCTAGAAGCAAGTCAAATGATTCTGCTCTCTTTCCCGACATGGGTATTTTAACCTTGGGCTGCTGTGGTAATCCTCAGAGCTGTTCCTTTAGTCCCACCCCAGACACACTCCGCTTGTCTCTGGTTTCCAGCACTGAAGTTGAATGGCCGGACTTTTCCTTTAGTCTAGTCTGTGGTATATTCATCCAAGTATCTGCCCGGTTTTAGGACTGGATGGGAGGATATAATTCCTTGGGTTATCCATATCAGCACATACATGTAACTCCTGGAATTGCTCTTTCAAAGCCTTTATTCTGGTTTTAATGACACTTGCAGTGGCAGGGGCTTGCAGTGACTGGGATTTCTGCTCTCATTCTGCACTTACTGGATCTTTATCCAAAAAAGTTGCTCTCCCCATCCACTTTTTTCCTCTTAGAGCTATGAGTCTCTCCCATGCCCTGAATCCACTGCTGGTGGTAACCCATCTGAGCGGCCTTCTGCCCAGCACGGGGGATTCCCTGCTCTCTGACAGCTCTCTGACAGAAGGGAATCCCTTGTTCTTAATACTTTTCAACAACCATGCAAATTTGTTCAGCTCGAGGGCTAGGTAACTTATTCCTTTAATTGCTTTTAATCTAAATGTGTTTTCACACTGCTTCTTCCTTAAAATTCTCCTCCATTTTGTACTGTTGGTCTAGAAAGATTTAACACCAACAAAAGCACACTGGCTATTTGAATTCAAACTCCTCTTCCTTTCACGACCCTTCTTTTCTTTCCTACTAAGTTTGTTAAATACTTTTATTAGCCTTAACCCCGTTGCCTAGGAAAGAGGGTTTCTTTGCACCAAGTCCACAGTCACTGACTGGTGCTGGCTCCAGTAATGTTGCCACAATTGGAGCTCCGCAGTTGTTAGTAAACAGTGCCGCTGTGGTCAAGTTATACACCACATGTTTTGGAGGTGTCCTCATTTGCACGTTTGTGCTACATTTCTACAATACATTTGGCAATGGCCGCTGTTGCACGTGTGGATGCTTCCTTATTTATTTTTGTGTGCTTTTAATTGAGTTCTCATTAGGATTTTGATGTACCTCAATATTCTAAAACAAATTTAGAAGCGTACACAGTTGGCAGAAGTCTCTGATCTTCCTTCCATGGCATATATAAATTGCTTGTATCAAAATTGGCAGCACGCTGAAAATTGAAAAATCTGACCGTGTCAAACAATCTGACAGCCAAGTGGAACAAACACTCCAAATTTCAGTGATATACCACAATACTCGATCTATAAAAAAACACAAAACAAATAGCTCTCAGAGCATCCTGCTCCATGTGGAGCTTGTAGCCAGCCCTTTGCAGACGGCAAACAGGAATTCTGGAATTCCCGAGTGCTGTGGTATCACTTAGGCTTCCCAAAGCCCCGTAGTCTCAGTCCGGCTGCACGCGTTTCCTCTTATCGAGTCTCTCTTTGTCTCATTATTGACTCAGTCTGTAAACTGGAGCTCAACTGGCAATTACTGTGCGTCAGCTTAGTCCAATTCAGCCTACAGCTGGAATTTAATACTCGGAGGTAGACTGAACAGAAGCACAAACTTCAGAAGGGATACAAATAAAATGTCACTGAATGTTTTATTAAATAGAAGCTATGCCTGAGCATATTTAGCTCTCTAATAACCCTGTTTTATAACACTTGCTGGATGGAAGTGATCCCGTCAACTGTGAATTCTGTCTTTTCTCCATTCCCTGATCAAGTTCAGGGTGCTGCTTTCCCTTTTCCTCTCCTCATGAGACTGTTTGAGAGGGTTTTTGTCAAAAAACAGATTGATACATCTGTGTGGAGTAAGGTGAGCTCCAGGATGCCCACATTGGTACTAGTTAGTACTGGCATTTTGGATGGCTGATCAGTTCACCTGTGAACTGGTTTCAACAGTGGGTTTCACACCACAGTCCCCGCTGCCTTTCAAGCCAGTCTTTCCTTTGTAAAATTGTTCATTTTTCCATTTCATTTGAACAGCAGGTAATAACACAGAGGTTTTAGATGGCCCCAGCCCAGTTGAGAAGCATGGTGACTTCTGAAGGGGGCAAGGAGAGGAATCCTGACCTGACTGCGCACGGAGGCTGTGCAATTTCGGGAGTGTAAAAAGCTGTGGGGATCACAGGGAGAAGCCTGGGCATCTGGTATGAGTGTGTTCGAGTTGCTGCGCCTTGCAGTTCCTTCAGCTTGCAGGGATGCAGGGGTTTTGCTGCAGAAGAGGCTTACGTGCCTGAGGAGGAGCCTTGCGGTGCCCCTGGGCACTTTGGCCTAGCATTTTGGCAGAGTAACAGAAGTGCTGCCGAAATGTTAGACTACTGCTGTTGGGAGAGCGGCTAGTCTACTAGACGCAGCTGTAACGTATCCATAGACAAGCAGTGACTTCAGGTCTCCAAACGGGCAACAAACTTGCTGAAAAGGCTATCTGTGCATCTGGGAGGTGTCCAGCCCACCTTCCGTGGGTTGGAGCTGAAAGCACTTACAGCAGGAGATGACTTGGCTAGTGTAAAAATCAGTTGTATGACCTTCATTAAATCTTAGGTGAGTTGTTCTGCTACTCAGGGCTCACTGTGTTTGCCAACAGCTTTAGAAGCAGAAAAAAAAAGGGGAGGATCTGGCGACTATCACCTGGCCCTGAAAGCAGTTCCTTAAAGACTGTATGGACACGGGCAGGGACCTGTCCCTGTCTCCAGCTCGTATTAAACCTGTTCTGTAAACAGGTTACTTGAGGATGCTATGTAAGCCTTCCCTAAACTGCAGCTTACTCTAATGATGGAAATGCCCTTCTTATGGGAGTGCATTATTGGACTCTTGCTGTAATCTGGTGGTGGTGTGGTGTGTTTTTTTTTTTGTTTGTTTGTTTTTTGGTAGCTGAGGCTGAAATTGTGGTTCTCAAGCTAGGTAGGAAAACAGTGCAGGCAGGCAGTAATCACCTATCAGCTGCTTTGCTTTCAGCCAGAGGCTGATTAGGGGAGCTGGGAATTGAGACTGTGAATGGCATGTTTTTTCTCACCTGTGCAGAAATGAAATAAGAGCTCTTAACAATTGTGTCCAGATATTTTTATCTTCACTTTGTTACATATGCCTCATTAACAGCTCCAGAAAAAGGTGATGACATGAGTATCCAGTTTCTTTGCCTGTGCTTCAAAACTTCAAAAACAGGTGATAAAATGTCAAGCTAGAGGAAGACAAGTTTAAAATAAAGGACATTTTTTCCCATTGTTCTTCAGGCTAATTAAATTCTCCCTTGAGCTCTCATTAGTAAAAATCAATTCCTTTCAAATACTTTTTCCACAAGTTTTTAACAGCATGTGGGTGTTTGAAATACACCATACGTTTTGGCAATGTCATGCAATGTCCTGGCTGCTGAACTGCATTAACTTTTCAAAGATGTCAGTGTCATTTAATTGTGTGGAAGGCTTCTGTTGCAGAACAGTAGGCACAACCCCCCAGTCTTTTCGCTGGCAATGGAGAGAATCCAGATGAAAGGCACGCATGTTGATTTTTGACTTTCCAGTCAAAACAGTTCCAGGTAAGGTGGAAAAGGATTATAATGTTTGTATTTAAAAAGAAACTTGATTTCCTGTTAGCACAGTTTCAGTACCAGGAAGATCTTTTGTTGGTTTTGTTGTTGGAAAAAGTCATTGTCATAGCAAATGGGAGAAAAGGAATTAGGGAGAAAAGGGCCACAGCAAAGGCTTTCTGGTTTAGAGCCACTACACAGGTTTTCTGGTTTAAGTATTGAAGAGGAGTTCTCACTAGCAGAGTGAGAGTTACACTGGCCACCTCTTCATTTTCTAGCCCTAACCTTCATTCATCAGACCTGGCTGCTTTAATTCTGCTTCCAAGCCCAGCCGAGAACTGGTCTGTATGGCTTTCCTGCCAACTCTGGCCCATCAGCCCTGCACCTTCCTCGGGGTGGCAATCCTTGGTCTTTAGCCTGACTATTAGCTTTAATCTGAGCTAGCTGATAAAGCTTCAGCATAAATCGAGCTTTGAGACCTATCTGTGTTGGCCATGGCAGCAGAAAGTCTAATGCTAATTTAACCTCCAGTGCCTTCACAAATCTTAGTTTGGCATTCTTGTGTCTGTAACCACTAATTAGAAATGATTTCCTAAAGGGAATGACTGGGGCAGCTTGCTACCTTAAGAAGTTTGTGCAGGAAATTGGGCGGAGAGCACAAGAATTTTCTTGCTCCTTAGGAGCGAGTTGTTCTTTTTGTCAGCAGTAGGATTACACTGAAGATCAATTTTGCTGCTCAGACCTGCGTGAGCAGGAAGAAAACATCCCAGAATCTTCTGTGTGGCTTTTGGGTTTTGCTTTTTATTACTATCATCTTTATTTTTATTTTTTTTCCTGCAGCTGCTGCAGTAAAGTTGGTGGAAGTGGCTCCTAAAATGTCAGGCTCCAATTCTGTCCCCAGCTGAAACTATTTTTGCACGTGGTTAAAATCTGTATCTGGGAATAATTTGTGACATGTGAGCTCTGACAAAGCTCATATGTGTGTTCTTACTCAAGTGTAAAGCCACAAGCAAGTCAACATGACCAGGTGTAAAAGTTAGTGTCTATAGCCAGACGTTGTAGCAGTTTAATACAGAATCAGTTATGTAATTGACTTAAATCAGCATCATTTCTGTGTAGACAGTCCCCGAGAGCAGGGTTACCAAGGTTTGTTGAAAAGTTTTACTGACATCTGCTCAGCAAGAATAAAAGCGGTGAGTCTGGGTCAGCCAGATGTCTCTGCAACTAGAAGCTGTGCTGGTGCACTGCACTTGTCTCGTAGGAGAGCAGTGAGAAATGCAGAATTGCCCTCAAATGCGGAAAACCCTGTGTTGGGGGGACCTTGTTAGGTCTGGACAGCTTGTGTCTGCTTTCTTGAGAAATCCTTGTTTAGATTAATTATGTTTTTTCTGTAAGTGGCTTTATGTAGCTGGCATGGCCACAATTTTACCTTGCCTTACAGAAAATACAGCTTCATATATTTTAAGATAAATAAGGGTGTGGGAAGCTGTATGTATTTGAGGGATACCTCACAGCTGTGTTGGTATTAACATCAGCGTGGCTACTAGACATCTCCATGCCTTTTTGGAAGAAGGAGCGGGAATGTAAAGCTGGTTGCAGCCAGGTCAGTGGGAGGGTTAACTTTCTGCAGCTGAAGCAAATGGCTTTTGTGTCTACTGCAGGTCATGCTTCAGTTGCTGTACCAGTCTGCTGTATTCACTGTGGAGCAAAATTGCTTCAGGGTGATGTTTAAAACCCAAGGAAGTTGCCAGCTGGGGTTCCAAAGAAAGGTATTTCATGCTGCCTGGTCTAAAACTAGCAAATGAAACTTGATAAGCAAATGGATTACCACCAAAAATAAAGTTTGTTGCCAGACTTTAGATTAAACCAAGATTGATCCCCAGTCAAGCATTTCAGTACCTGTAAATCTGTGAGGGATGGGGCTGTTGAATTCTTAGCTTTACCTTCTTTGCTGCTCTTGCATTAAAACTTAGGTCCCAGAGTCTGATCAAGCTTTCTTGGAAAGCTGGGCACCACAGCAGGCTTTCTGCCTACTGAAAGTTGTGAAGTGGTGAGAGACACCATGCCAGTCTTCAGTCTGTGTGCTGCTTCCTGAGCTTGCCAAACGAACTCAAGCTCCCATCTCACATTACCAGATATTCTGTGCTAATTTGCTGTAAAAGATTACGTTAAAAATCCATATTTATAAGGGATGTTAAAAACATAAAGCAATTACATGGTTTTCAATTACATAAACATCAACATGCAATGGGAATTAGAAGCTGAATAATTAATTTTCTGTTCATTTGTAATATGGAGTTTATGCAAACAGTAAAACCTGGAGAACAAGCAGAGGGAGGAGTGCAGAGGAAACAGTGAGGGAGTGCCATAACGTCTGGTCTCCAAACTAGCTTTTAGTATTTCTGTTCCAGTCCAGATCAGATGTCCAAGTAGATATTGGCTGCCAAGGAAAGGAGTGATCTGGTGAGAGCATCTGCTGAGCACTGGGTGCAGAAGTTGTGTTTGTACCTACACCCTGTAGTTAAGTAGTACTTACATTATCCTGGCTGAAGGTTTGGAAAATGGGGTGCATTTCTCATGTCCTGAGCACTGAGGTAGCAGCAGCGACAGCCACCTGGATTCTTCTTCCTGTTGACCTGGTTGACCATGGGCATTTTGGGTAAACTTTTGTCAAATGCCTTATCTCTGTTTTACAGATGAAGAATACCAAACTTCTTACTTCTGAAAGCTTTATGACGGATTATAAAGTAATGTGAGGAAAATAAATATCATGAATCATTTCTGAATATTATGTGTCAGCTGCTGTGCACCAGCAAGTCACTGTGAGGTCCGGGCATTGGTGCCAAATTACATCCTCCCAGGCTTCAAAGCAGAAGCTTCAAGGTCTGCTCTCTACCTTACTTTAATTTATTTTAATAGCATTATTGCACCACAGTAAACGCAGCAATTACCAACTAGTTCTTAAGTGGAAATAATTTTGGGAATATGATGTTCTGGTTAAGAGGTTAGGTAATATGTTCAACAGTACTAAAACCTCAGGGATTTAAACTAGCATTTTCCATTTGTTCAGCTGCTTATTCTTAGATCCTCATTTCCCTTTCCTTCCTATGTGCTGCATAGCTAGGAAGCACCAACCTCATTGTAGTGATGGCTGTCCAGGAAAACGCTTCTAAGACTTCTTGAAATAGGCTTTTCCATGGTGGGTGGTGCTCGTGATTTACCCTTTACAAGTGAAGACTTAAGGTTTGTAGAAGTAGAAAACAATAAGCATGTGACTTGAAGAAAGCAACGTGGTGAGGGAGAGGGAGGTTATTTCCTTGGTTAAGAGCTGGACGACTATGATCAACCAGGAAGAGGCAGGAGGATGAGAAGAGCATATGTTCGTTCAAAAGCTAGCAAATTCCAACTGTTTTTTTTTTTTCTGCTGTTGTTTATGCTTGCTAGTGAATCCAGCTTTGGCTGACCAGGTCGGATCAGGTATGTTGGTGATCAGTTGGACTGAGAGGACCGTAAGAGTTGGGCTCAGACAGCAGGGTGGCTGCAGCAGGTGTGGGAGGACTGAAGCAGCTGTTGTGGCAAAAGTGAAACATGGCAGTAGTGTGCAGAGCCTGGCTTTCAAACAGGGGATGGAGATGATAGGAAGGGCTGAAGTCGTGTTCCTAGTTCATAAAATTGTATTTTGTTTTATGAAAGGATCACTTGTCCTGTAGTCTTGCCATTTGCTCTTCTGTGGTATCCAGCTGATACAGAGTGAAGACTGAGATGGTGGTAACAATCAGCTCTTATACCCACCCATACCATTGTTTTTGCGATGAATCAGATGCCAAGGTTTACATTCCTGAGCCCGATATCTTATTCTTTCCATTGAGCTTGCAACACCCATGTGATTGAATCACTGAGTGTTTGTACAAGCCGCTGCTGGGCTATCTTGTCTTCCAGCCTGCCCTTTTCACCACTTTTTGATATATAAATCCCAGAAAGTTGATGATTAGTTGGTGGCAGCGAGAGATCAGATTCTAGTTATGACTGATAACTGTAAGAAAATATCCAGAGAGTACTTTCCTGGCCAAATTGGATGTAATTCAGGACTCTGTACGTGAAGGAATCTGGCTGGAGGTGCCTGAGGAAGCACACTGAGGCGTTATCGTGAGCTTCCATACTGCAGCAAGGTGCAGCCTGATGCCTTTGCAAGCTGTATGGCTTGTCGGAGGTGGAAACCGAGCAACATGGAAAAACACTTGAGAAATGAGCTAACCTGCTAATAATGAATTTTCCAAGAAGACACAAGAATGCTTTTGGTCTCTGCCTTTCTTATCTGTACATCAGTCTTGAGTTCAACCTTTCCTGAAAACCTACTATAAATACGGAGCAGAAAAAACAGACTGAACATGTTCTTGCAATTTTGTGTTCATCATTTTAGATGATGTCAAATTTGTGCTTCTCTCTGGTTTTGTTTGTTGCATTCTTTCCTATAAACCACCCCAACCTTTTCCTCTTGTTAGTTTGCTTTCTTTATCTCTCCAGTTCTCGTCACGTTTTCTTCATGTGCTTGGTTTTGGCTTTTGTTGACGCATCAAACGAGGGGAACTCTACATTAAGCTGAATTCAGACTTCAGTCACCTACACAGAGTTAAAATACTATCAAATTTTGTTGCTCTGTTCAGGTAAATCTTTCCTATTCAGTACTTATGTTCTAGTGTCACCCTGGAGGGGTAGGTGGTGGTCTAGGCTTTGAACACACAAATTCAGAAAACAAAAATAAAAAGAGGGAGAAATCATACATCCCTGAGAAGACTGGATAGAAATTCCTTAATTCCATACAGCTCTCTGATGTGGACCATGTCTCTCCTCTCTGATATGAGTGCCAGATAGTGGTCCTCTGAGAACATCATCCAGCTGGCAGTATTCATAGCAAATGTGCATCTTGTTTATAATTTCAACAGACTTAATGCTACAAGTTTAATGGTGTCTGTAAGTCACAGGTAAGAGTGAGTAGGAGTCAATTCCTGATCCAGTTGTGCTAAAGCTGTTAGAGCAGGAATTTCCTTTCCACCTGTTTTACCACGATTTGTACTACGTATGCTTTATTGCCTTGATTTATAGCATATGTCGTGAGTTCCTCTGACACCACTAGCAATTCCATGCATGCGGTTTGCCAGGTAGGAGCAGTCTCCTAATGCTTTTGCCATTAGCTCTGTGCTTTGGCAGCACTGTTTTCCTGTAGGACACCGGAACCCAGCATGTGAAATGGAAAGGGGAATTTTGAAAGAAGCTGCTGCATTAAACTTCTGTTGGAGAGGGAAGTTTCCACAGGAACTAGGCTAATAACCTACCTCCTGGGTGCCAGCTGTGAGCAACCAGTTGATCAGCCCTCCGCCATGGCAGCAAATGAAGCATCGCAGCAGTTGGTGCAAGGCAGGAGCTGTGCTAGTTAAAGTTGCTCACTCCCATGTTAAGGGGAGGAGGATGAGGAGACCTTGCAGTATGGCAGAAGGCAGGCTTCTGCTGCAAGTCACCTTGCATCGTTTGTCATGGTTATGCATCCATGAATGGTGTGTTGGAAGAAAATCTCTCCTGGGTTTCTGATGTTTTTCAACCACAAGTCTTCTTTATTTGGAACAGGGTTGAGTTCTTTGCACTGCTCTTCCCTAAGCTTTTCCATCTCTGGAGCTGATTGAGGAGAGCAAAAGGGGGAGAAAACCACCAACAGAGAAAGTCATCCTTTTTCACTTCCTTGCTGTTCCAGACGCTACAAGACTGCTTCTCCAAAACAGCTACATTAATCTTATGGCAGTTGCCTCTGGAAGTGTAATCCCAACAAATTATTCTCTCTCTCCTAATGTGTTCATCTCTTCTCTTGGCTGTTTGAAGGTGTTTCTTTAGCTTTTTCCTCTTCCTCTTCTCTTTCCTTCTTGTCCCTTCTACTTTTATGCTGCGTACCTCCATCCTTTTCACACAGGGAAAGGAATGTCTCTCTCGTGTGGGTGCTGTGGTTATGTTTCAGCAAGAAAACCAAAAGTTGTGATGGTGGATTTTTTTCAAAGTGCGTGTTTAGATGTACAAATAATGCCAATTTTAGTAGGTTCTGTGCTCCTAGGCATATTTGAAAACAACACCTTTTTATGTAAGATCAAGATCTTTAAAAAGGAGATAAAAAACAAAGCACTGCAGAAAACTTAATGCAGACAGAACTTTTCTCTGATTGGGAGAGCACCAATATGAACAGATACCACATGAACTTTTGTTTCACTTCCCTCCTAGTTAGAGGCTTCAGAAATGATCTCCTCGCCAATTCCATTTGCCCTGTGAGCGCTGCTCTGCCAGGCTTTGTGCAGTGCAGGCTTCAAGGCATCAGGTAGTGAGGATTTCATTACAGTTCCCAGATCATTATTCTACCTGCAATTCTCGCAGTAAGTTTTCCTGTTCTGACTTCACCTCTGCTCTAGAGCAAAGTAAAACTCTTTGAGTATTACATTCCCTGCTTGGTTTCTGGGCCCCTACAAACCTGTAGTGCAGGTCACTTACTGCAGATAGAGAATGACACTAACCTTTACCTTTCCTTTCTGTTTTATATGGAGAACAAACTCTAGTTCTTAGATATACCTGGAACCCAAATCAAGGAACGGATATATCTCAGCTTTTGTGGATGAAGACTGATGTTGAGATTAAAAAGCACCACCACACTACTTTACTTCCACTCTTACTATAAACCATACCATGAATGTGCACCATGTGTTAGTGAACACCCATTCTGCATGCATTTCTTGTGAAGGTCTCAGGCTGGTTGTTGCTGACGGTTGCTAAATTACTCTTACAAGAAGATTCGGCTTGTCCTGAGATAGGGTCAGGTAGGACTGAGCATGCCTTCTGGCTTGCTGATTTTTCAGTGGTGAGATCAAGCTGAATTCAGGCCCGCTCTGTCATTAGGGACCTATTAAACTGTTGCTCTATGGCTTCATCTTTAAATGTGGACCTTACTATTAATGTTTGGTGTGTGGTTCATGCTGTCCTGATTGCCTTCTGTCCTCTGTTTTCTGTTTTTGTTTTTTTCCCAAGTCTCATATGTTTGCGTAGGTGCATCATTTCAGAGGAATACAGGAGGGATGCAGATGTTATGACTTCATTTATTTATTACACTGTTTGGGCTTTTTTGATCTCTGGATCTCAAAACAACATTCAAATAAGGATTCTCTTTCATTTTTCTTGGCACTAGTTTCTCTCCTCATGGATGGAAGTGACTTAAGTTGGTTCTCACAGTCAGTGACTGATAAAAAAACATGACTCCACCCTCAGTCTAGTTGAATTTATTACCTATTTCTGTTTTGCTAGATCTCAATTTCCAAGGCCTCCTTCTGCCCTGCACAGTTTACATTTAGAGTTTCAGGCTGAATGTGTGCCCTGTGGGCCTGGGGAGGGGAAAGCTTTGCGCAGGGTTTCCCTTTCCCATTTTGCTTGGCTGTCCCTTAGCCCCTTAGCCAAGGGTCCAGACCCTTGTCCCCAGCCTGGCCAGGTCCTTCCTTGCTGGGGACTGTGCCTGGGGCTGCAAGCTAAAGGCGGCAGCTCTGCGGTAGCCCCAGCAAGCTCTTGACAGCATTTGTTGTCATAGGCATTTTAAACTGCATGAAAGCATGCTTCCTTTCTTCTCAGGAAGCAGAAACGTGTCTTACTTGCCAAGTATTGCATGAAATGTCCAGAAAGAAGATCTGGTTAGGAGGAGACCTTCCTTGGGAAGGTAGGAGAAGTGGAAGATAGGATTTGTGGGGTTTTGTTCTTACATTTTGTTTTGGTTTACTGCTTTGAAACTACACCTATCATGGTTTATAAAATACTTAAATTATCTGCCTACTGGCTTGTTAGTTTCCATTTTAAACCTGGATATAATTGACGTAATTTTATAAATACTGAAAAAAAAATGAGAAAGTGTAATACTACTTGAGGCACCTTGTTCTTCAGAGCATTATGTATATCGCTTTCTCTGCCAGTTCCTTTTGCAGAACGGTTATTTGCAGCTTCAAAGTATTTATACTGCTTAAGAGCAGTGTTAAGTATCTTAATTAGCTTGGAAAATGTTCTGGGCTTTTTTGTTCTTTAATATATTTTAAAGATATTTTCTATGGTGAGACTTCAAAGTGCCACTTCTGCAATTCCTTTGACTGTGCAAGTGAGCTGTCATATTCTCCAGAACTGAAGCTACCTGCTAGCATTTGTTTTGCTTTCAGGACATCTCATCAGATCCTTTTTTTGCAGATAGGCCCACAAGCCCCATTCAAAATTGTCAAGAAGAGTTGGTGCCACATCACTGAGCCGTTTATAGCAAGGAGGAGGGAGAAGGCTGGAGGGAATGCTGTATGCTTTGCTGGGGTGCAACATGTTAATGGGCTGCGTACATCCTCCTTGTACATTGCCCAAAGAAAAAGGGGCACCTGCCCAGAGCCTGGGGTCGGCACAGAAAACCAGCCTCCATCCAGTGCTCTGGGGTCTATGCCCACCCCTCCAGTCCTCAGCTCTTTGCATTTTGTTGTTTCATCTCAGTGTTTCTTTGTCAGTTAGTGAGCTACTGACAGATTTTAATAAATATATCATTGCTAGAAGAATATACTCGAATGTTAAGCAGAAACTTCTGAAGCTGTGAGTGGGCATTAGAAGTTGTCAGAGGGAGTTCAGCTGGGTGGAAAGGGGGATTTCTTTGGCCAAAATACTGAACTCCCTGAGAGTCCCGTTTCTACCCCCACCCCCAGCAACTTGTTGCTGCTGCTTGTTAAAAAGGTATTTATGCAGTCTCACAAAGGTATTCAGTGCTCAGTCTCACATTCATTCGCTGGTGGTGCGGCACCAGTCGCCCTCTCACGACCCTTGGTGAAAAGCCTTTCATTTGCCCTTCAAGTCGTGCCTTCAAGTGCAGGCGGTCGTTTGGCCTTCCGTCACTTGCTGAATCCGTGGGGACCTGCTGAAACGAGACAGAATACGTTCACTATTGAAGAGCACAAGGGGAGATTACTGCTCGTACTGGTAATTCTGAAGGCTGCCTGTTCTCTTCTTTTGCTCTCTAATTAGGCAAAATACTCTGCCATCTCCCCACCAGCTCGTTTGACAGTTTCTGATGGACATGAGAGGGATGGTGCATGTCAGGCAGCATGTCTCAGTGGTACGAGAGCAGCTCTGGGCTCTTCTGCTGTAGCTGATGCCACCCTTTCCTGGAGCTGTTTGCCACTAGAGATGGCAAACAGCCTTTGGGGAAAAAGCACTGTGTGGTTGGTATGTTTTTGGCTCCAGTGGTGCAGGAGCAATACTGGAAAAAGTAGAAAAGTAAACATAAGTGGGAGATAAGACCCTTTCCCACTGTGCTGGCTCAGGGAGAGGAGGGCGAGGATTTCAGGGCTGTCCTGTGGCAGGTAAGTGTGGGTGGCGAACGTTGGCATGCTCCGAGTGGGCGCGTTTGCAGAAGATGGCGTCATCCTGGCTTTTCCCAGTTCGTTCTGTCCTGTACCTTAGTGTTTTCTGTCAGCCCTGCAGAAAGCCACTGCCTCTTCTTTCACCTGCGTAGCTCAGCTCACGAACCTCACTAGGACGAGGCAGCTGTCTGCTGTCACTTAGCAGTGCTCACTGTTACGGATTGTGGTGCCGGCTCTGCTCGAGCCCTGGGCGCGCTGTGACGGAAGCAGAGGTTGGGCCCGCTGAGGGGGAGCTGGCACGGCAGCAGAGGGTCTTGGTGAGACATGGTGCTCGTTCCTACAGGTCGTAGTAATCTTGCTGTACTGACTCACGGTCAGTTAGATAAACATATTACTGCATCTTTTTTCATGTTGCATATATTTTTATCTATCAAACGTACGTTTTAAAAACATAGTACTTCATGTAGGCCTCCAGAGCCCTGGCTGGTTCTTTCCATGCTCAGTTGGATGCCTTTTACTTCCAATTTTTCCTCACAAACCACCAAAAGCTAATTTCATTAGAATAACTTGCTCAAAAGAAACGTGTTTGGAGAAGTCCAGAAGGCTAAGTGGGCGTCTGAGTGCTCTGACAGAGAAACCGCTTTGCTCTCGGTGAGTGCTTTGTGCTGTGGTAGTTCTGCTTTTAGGTAGCTTTCCAGACGTGTTGCACTGAGGGCAGTGGGCACAGACATTGTAATACGAGCCCCGTGAAAAATGCCAAAAATGAACTGCAGATCAGGTATTGAAATCTTGAAGTACAGGACCATGTTTCAGTCAGAATGAAGCCTTTGAACGTTGCAGAATCTTCTAGTGCGATGCTGAGGCTTTCTCTAAAAATGGCTGCCTAATCTGCAGAATTTCTATTTCTACTGTTTGCAGTAGTGTTTTCGTTTTCTTTCCGTTTCTTCCTCTCTTCACACCATCACATGCATCTCAGGAAACTCATGTACCCTAATCCTATGCTTGGCCCACGAGACCCAATGAGCTAATAACCTGAGAGTAAATTGCTGTAGCAACTGCATTCACAAGTATCATGAACAGCTTCTTTAAAGTGGCGTTTGATTACTTGAGACATGGGTTTCAAAGCATTAAAACAGCTTAAATAATTACTTGGCTAAAGCAATAAAGTTCTGTGAATAAATTTCATTTTTTTCCAACCTTCATTTTTTTCCTTTCCAGAAAATGGACAAGAAGCCTGTATTAAAAAGTAATTAAATCCGCAACCCAAGCAAGACAGAAAATTCAAAATTTAATGCAAATGCAGTTTCTTCATTTTGCAGATGATTGTTGCCCATTCACACACACACACAAGTATGCACATCATTAGCATTGACAAAGAGCTGATGGTTAACTTTGAAATTCTTGGTTTCCAGGAGTTTATCTCACAATCTCATTATGTAAATACATTTTTTTAACTTGAGCTTTTGCCATGAGAATACGTGTCTGTCTCGAGCCCTGCACAGGATGCATCCTGCAAAAGCTAGGCAGAACTATCTGTTCTGTTGAAAGCGAGTCATGTTGCTTTGATTTATAATTAATCTTTAAGAATCTGAAGCATCGTGACAGTATAAAACAAACAAATCTGACTGTCTGACAGTGGTGTTTGCCAGATGAGACAGTGACCCACATTGCATTGTATGCATTGCACTGTATGCATGGCACTGAGGCTTGGTGGACTGCTGCTGTGTAATTGCTAGCACTGCTGAAGAAATGCTGTGTGGTGTGTGAGGCTGTGCCTTGGTTGAAAATCTGTAGAAAGGAATATACTTTAAGAACATGTATCTCTGGCTATATGGTAAAAATTGAAAAAAAAAAAATAAAAATCAGTATTGGAGCCTTAATTTTGCCATGCATATTCAGGACATGTTTGTGGGGAGGGTGATATCTGAGAAAACCTTATTTCCCTTGCTTCTGAAGGCCAGCAGTGTTTGTTGTTGGTTACACAGCTGATCAACGTGAGGAGGAAGGAGGGGAATTGCTGGAGTAATCCAAAGCCTGAAGTAGGGCAGTTGCTGGAGCTCCCGCTTCAGGTAGTTGACCTACCGAAAGGTAGAAGAGAAGCCTCAGTAAAGTCTACTATGTGGCTGTTTTCCTCCCCTGAAAGTATGTTTTATTAGAATGGATCTAACAAACTTCAAACAGAAGGGAAAGGTGGGAAGTGGGGATGGTTACAGAGAGCTGGCAGAGGCAAGTGAGTAGGTGGGGGCCTCAACAAAACACCCACGACCAATAACAAAAACCCCACACCCTTAGGTGAATGCCCTTAGGTGAGATTGTTGCTTGGTATGAGATAAGATTTTTGCATTAAAGAATTTTGTTTGTCAGTGAAGAACTGTCTTCCACCTCTCTGTTGTGCCCTGAAGATGGAGAATGGGGCTTCTCAGCACTAGAAGACCTGTAGTTTGATTGTTGCAGAATATTTAATAAGCTATGTGTAGCTAGAGATGGCTATCCATTTTCTAATATGAATTCTTTTCATTTTCATGTGTACATGTATTTCTCCAGTGCAATGAGAAGGCTTAAACCTTAGAGTAACATACAGTACCTTGATGATTACTCAATATAATCTCTGCAATATCTGTATTGCAGTTTGGTTTGAATGCTACTTTGCTATTACCAGTGCTACAGCGCATCCTTCTAATAATGCTTCATCTTCCTTCCTCCTCACACCAGCAAGGTAAGGACCTGAATTTTGTTGCCTTGGCCTTTGCAGCCAGATGCTGCTAATAATACTGCTTCAAAGGTGAGCCATCCCAGCATCTCAGCAAATGCAGTCTGGCTGTCAGCACAGTCACCAGCCAGGGCACTGCCTCCTGGAGTAATATCCTCATCTGTGACGGGCACAGCCCTGTGGGAATCAGCAGATCTGGATCACCTCTGCTGGTGGTGGTTTCCTTTTCATGGCTTCATGGCTAGATTCATGCATATGCAATCCACCACCATGGATTTTAACATTCAGAACATTTTTTTCTTGGTCTGATATAGTCATTGCTTTGAAATCTGAACTAATGTTTGGACCCCTTCCCGTGTTTTGCCCCAGAGCTGCAGGTATGCCTGTTTCATCATACTTTTATCACTTGAAAATGGGCCATTTCAGACACTTTCCTATCTGAAAATTGAGATAGAACTTTCTTAAGATTAACCTTAAAATTAGGAACTTTGCACTTGAATGTCCAAGTTCTGTGTAATTTGCTATGACTGTAAACACATAGTCTCTGTCATGGTAAGGTGAAACACACCGAGCCATTTCTGCCTGCATTTCACCAGCTTTTATGCTCCCATTGTACAGGTAAAGAAAACTAGATTCTGTTTTGGCTGGGGTTTTCTAGTGTTTCATAGACACTGAGTGACTGCGTGTGGTGTTGTCATGCTGTGTGTGACTGTGCTATCTTTAATATATCTGTGCTGTGCCAGGGTTACACCATTTATACTTGAACTTTCTGCTTTGCTACCAAAGGTATCACATACATGCTGAGTGTGGTTTGTGTTTAGAATACTATGGCACAGAGAAGATCGTTCTTCTTTGGACTACATATAGAAAGCTCTGGAATAATACGGTTGATTTCCTATCGGAACAACTTGCCTTCTCCTTTGTCACTCCAGAGGATAATGTTTTCCCTTCTGGTTCCCATTACTGTAATTAGGTGCATTCAGAGCATTCTGTTTCTATCTATTAACATGTAACCACGTGATTGCTTCTTGCTTGCCAAGCAGACACTTTTTCCAAAGGAAGCATGTATTTTACGTGAGTTTTCAGAGCAGCTATGTAAACAGAGAGGCACAGTAACATGCAGCTTGAACACTAACTAGTCTTCTGGACTTCTCTCTGTGCACTGCCTCCTTGTGCACCTCCCTAGCTTTCTGGTACTGTGATCGTTGGTTCCCATGCTACACTGCTTGCTCAGACGTTCAGAGCACTGGCTGTTTAACTTGCCAAGAGATGTTTCTGTACCATGGGGATTTTCTATTGATCAGGATTTAGTGGGAGGCTGACTCATCTTTCTGAACAGATTGCTTGTGTTGGGGAAAGCTGCTGACCAAGGGTATTTTTAGACACTGTTAATAATCCAGAGAATGTACTGTCAAATATTTTCAGTCTTTTTTTCTTTCAGTTGGTATCACATCAGGTTAACGTTCAGCTTGTTCAGGACGTGGCTGCGTCCTTTGGCACTATTAATTCTTTGCGTACTTTGTCCATAATAATTGCCAATAAAAATTTTGTGGCTGTGATTATTTCTGTACTCTCTGTTTCTTTCTTTTCCTGATGGAAGTGGATAATACTGCTTCCGAACCACAGTAGAATTGCTAAAAGTAGTCAGTAGTTCTTCAACAAACAAGCACACAAAAAGCCCCTGCTTTTCAGTCCCAAAGAATTAAATTTGATGCCCATGGATAAGGTATGGATGATAAATGCAGCCTGCCTTCAAACTCTCTTGCTTCAAGTTGGTCTCAGCATTAATTTTGGATTTGTGTGCTGCTGTGGCAGCCAGCCGTACCTGTTCAACCAACAGCTTTGTTGTTAGTCTTGACACTGAGTTTAGTCAGCTGGAGGAGGCCAGATGATACCTATCCAGCACAAAGTCTTCAGGCACAGTCACTTACTCATTTTCAATGAATTTCCTCAGTGTAGCGAGTTTTATTCCAAACCAGCACTTTGTATAATGTGGCCAAGGTGGTTTTGATTTCAGATTACTGTCTGCGTCCCCAGGAGCTGCACTGGAGACAGAGCTGCTCAGCAGAACGTGTCTAATCCAAAACACGGGTATTTGAAGCCACACAGATTAGCAGAGATTTGCTGCATGTTCCATTTACTGCTATCCTGAGCTGAAATCGCCATTCTCGCCTAAAAGGAGGAACCCTCCTAATCCTCAGAGATGTAAAGAATTATGATGTAATTTCATTTCTTCATCCCTAATTCTCCAGTCCGTTGTGGCTTCAGAATTTGTTGTGGTTTATGATACAGGCCAATGGCAAAGTAGATGAGAACATCCCTGCTGCTCCTGCCAGCACGGCAAATTGCTTTGCTGATGGACTCCAGAGCAGGGTGTCGGTGATACGTCTTGTGCTCGTTGTAATCTGCTGCTGTATTGATACTCTGATTCTAATGATCCCTCCGTACGAGCCTCTTTGCGGCAGGGAGTGTTCCTTACGAGTCTCGGTGGAGCTCAGCTCGATGACTGCGTCCTCCAAAGGAGGAGCAGAGCCTGTGGCAGGGGGCTCAGCATCTGGTCACACGCTTGGTGGTGTGACTCGGGGTGCTCACCAGCTGAGCACGCGGAGCTCTGCCTCAATGCTGAACTGCTCACTGTTAATAAAGGAGGATCTGCGTTGTTGGCAACTAATTTTGCAAGTCAAAAAAGATGTCATTTTTATTTTCAGAAAGACTTTTGTGCTATTGTAGCTGCAGTATAAATATAGGGATGATCTGTCAGTAGGCTTCTTGGCATAGCTCTAATTGTCACCACAGATCGTAAAGGTGAAGATCAAAGAAAGCATCCTTGCCACTTGGGCCATCCTAATCAAAGGATTGAGAGATTGAATGCAGTTCCTTGATCATCTGTGGTCCTACAATGCGACCTACAAAACCTACAGCAGGTTGCTGCCTTGATATTTCCTTTTTTCTTTTTTTTTCAAATTTTAAAATAATAAAAGTGCTCCTGCATCTCCTAAAGATGTAGTTGGAGATTATATAAACTTTTTCTTGATTGTTTACTAAGACTTTCTCTTAGATAATGAGAGTTGCAACAGTCCAAAAAGTTTGGATTTTTAATGTTATTCTGTGACACCCAGACCAGTGTATTCTAGCATTGACTCGTGTTTGCGTGGTGCTTGTATCTAGCTAGCTGTTGAAGGATGAATACTCTAGATGTCCCAGATTTATTAGTGCCTCTTAGTCATCATGCTGCTGTGTTTGTTCAGTATTTGTTAAATGGCAGACATCAGCAAAAGCAAGGGCAGCATTTGCCTTGTCCACCACAGATGCAAGCAAAGCACAGATCTGCCAGTCTACTAACTCTTTTTCTAACAAAATCTTGAAAAGAAAAGGGGCAGAGAAGAGTTTCCTTTCTTTCTCTGAAAGTAACGTGTGTATCCACAGCTCCTAAATGGCTGGGTTAGTACACCTTGTAGTGATGCTCACTTGTGTGGGGCTTTTCTGCTGCAGTAAGATGAGAACTTCAGCCTATATTTACCACTGCAGCATTTTGGTGTTTGACACCCAGTCCCCCTCTTTTTTTTTTTAAAAAAAAAGGAGGAGGGCTTTACTGTCAAAGTTGATAGATACTTGTGATGCCTGTCTTCAGAAACTTTTACTTGCACATAATGCCTGTGTGGTCTAGAGAAGTGGGGCTGCAAATTTAGATTTAACATCATTGTTTTTACACTCCTCTCCAAACTGTCAGAAAATAATGACAGGTGATAAACACACAGTTGTAAACATCTGATCACAGACACTTAACAGTTTTATTATTTGATTTAGTGTTTTCAAGAGGCAGCATAAATTATTTTTAAATGTCAAACCGTTATGTTAGTAGGATACAGTTTTGTTCTTTGCAGTCCTAAGATTTTCTTATATTGGGTATCCCTTCATGCTTACAACCATCACAACTGACTTATTTTTGACAGCATACATGTAAAATAGGTTCATCTCTCTCCTTATGGGCTCTTACAAGCTTTACGGGAGGAGGAGAATCATTTATGTAATTTTAAGCTTGAAAGAGTAGCTATAATTTCAAGTAATTAAAAAAGAGGGGGGAAAAAAAAAAACAACCACCAAAACTCTGTTGTAGGTAATCCGTCAAATGAGTGCTGACAAAGGCAAAATCTCCTAGGCATGCTGTTCGGGTAATGTTGTTTGCACCTTAATGTGGTATCCGGATTCTGCAGTAGGTTACTTATTTGCTGAAAGATTATATCTCTGTCTGCTTTTAGCAGCGTGTTTTGTATTACCTACACAAGCTGCAAAGCAAGAAATTACTGTCTAAATAGAGCAGGACTTCTTAGAAATAGGAAAAATACATTTCATTGATTTTTTTTTTTCTAAATGAATTGTGGTAATATCTTGCACTGAGATCTGAAAGTATTTATACCAGTGGTCTTAAAATGGCCGTCAGGTGCATTTTAGTAGACTGTGTGAGCATTAAAGTCTGGTCTTTTAGTATCCAGCAGGGCAGAAAGATACTGTCACAAGTTCACCTGAACGCACTGTTCATGAAGAAGTTGATGAAGTGCATGTTGGGAATCCTTGCACCTTTTGGACATACTCTTGGAAAAGGCTGAGTCGATGCATGCAGTTTCCCAGGGCATCTGCTGCAAGGTGTGTTGGAGTAGGATGGTGATTCATGGGCTGGGATCCTACTGTATGTTTTGGGATTTGATTCAATTTGTGCTTCTGCTAGTAGATTATTTCAGTGAGAGCGTAGAGCTTGTGTATGTGGGGTTTCCCAGAAGATAACAAAACTTCATTACCCAAAATGCTAAACAGAACTGCTATCTAACTGCTGCATGGACAATCTTTCTATATGTGCAAACACTTGTATCTCTCAGCTCTTAGAAGTGCAAGAAACAGATGTGTGCAGTTCCCTTTGCTGATCAATACAGCCTGATGCTAACTTTTTAATCCTTGTTTTTAACACAACTTTTTTTTATCCTTTGTTAATCCTCTTGAGAAATTAGAGGACAAGAAGACCCAATCACCTCTGAGTTCCTAGAAGCTAACACATGAGAATTATATGGGAAAAACATGGAGACGAGGATGTTATACACATCTACATTCTGATCTCAGAATACTCACTTTGATCTCTAAATCTCTCCATAAAATGGTTTTTATTCTTATCTAGCAAAATATGAGAACATACACTCTCCCATTTTGTATGTATACCTTTTCATTTGATATCCACCTGGCAGTTGGTAAAATAAGTATCAGAATCCCAGAACATAATTTAGTCACTCTTTTGCTTCCACTGTGCAAGTGAATAATGATGAAGTTTGTCAGTTGTCTCTTATTCTCTGTACTATTTTTTTGCTTACACTGGTAGGAAATTTATCGATTTCGCTATTTTTGAGAGGATGAAGGGCTTAGGTAGCATCTTCCTAATTTTGACATACAGTTCTAATGAGAATAGATATTTTTGTCCTCACTTTCCAATGTAGTTTTTCATGGGTTTGTGGTTTGTATTTTTTTGGCTTTTGTTTTGTTCGTTCGTTTAAAGGTTGGTGTGCATTAGAAAGGCAGATTTTAGTTCTTTGAAAGATTGCCTTTATTAAGGCACTTCTCATCAGGAGAATTACCTGTTAGCTCAGATAACGCAGTGCATTAACGATGTATTCACAGGGTTCTTTTTCAAGAACTAAGTTTACGCACATTCAGGGCATCTCTTCTTATAAGTCAATGATATAGAAAGAGCTGATGTTTAGTTTTAAGGTAGTGAGGAAGGGACAAAACACGAAGTAAAACACAAGATATAGCACAGAAGAAGTTGGTACTGAGGTTTTTTTTTTTTTCATTTGATAGGATAGCGATAGGATAGCTTTTGTTTTATTACAGCAGCAGGGGAGGAGTCTCACTGTTACTAATTAACAGCAGAAAGAAGTGTCTGATGTTCCTTAGAAGGCTTTTACTTACAAAGCAATTTCTTTGTTGGTCTCTTGATAATGATCATGTTCATATGGTTTGGGTACATGCTAGCTTCTGTTTCCCTGAAGATAAAATACGCAAGCCCCTTGGAGTTTGAGGGGTGATGCAAAGGCTGTGGAGATACCAGGGGACAAAGACTCATTGCTGCTTCATTTTGTGATGATCTCAAGGCTGTATGCTTGTGACGTTCTTGTCCCCCCTCAACTCCACAAAGATCATCTCGTGTTTGTTGATTGTTTTTCTAATATATATGTGGGAAGAAGCTATTTTGTTTTGGCATTTCCAAAAGTTGTTTGAGTCTGCAAGGATACTTAAAAGGACAATTAAAAGTCTTTTTCCATTCTGAAGACACGTCTGAAGTTTATATGATTCTGTAAGTACTGAAAAAAAAATAATATATAAAACACATCATGTAAAACACATGTAGAACATGTGAGATACGCAGTTCATTAATGTGAATTCCATATGCAGTGCTGCTCATCAAGCCGCTTCTGTTCAATTACTTTGGATAACCAAGTGAAACAGTCCTCAAGTTACCCAAATTTGCCATTGATCATTTTATAAGATACCAGTAATTATTTATTGGATGAATGTGATAGAAGTACAATCTCTACTACTTGAAATCATCAGTTCAGAGATACCAGATGATGGAAGATCCAACAGAAAGGGTCAGGACACCGTGTGAGGTGAAAAGATCATTACCTCAGAGTATCATTTTCTAAATAGAAAAGGCCAAGTGAGAAGAATAGAGGCTGCAACAATTATTAGAATTTATAGTAGTCAATGAACAATAAAGCAGTTATCTATTACTGCGTTTCCGCATGGTAGACACACTTTCAAGTGAATATGATTTACCACAGAGCTTGACTACATATCTCTGTAATACTAAGCTAAGCAAAAATGGCAGCAGTGTGGTCATCAACTCCATGGGGAAGACTGGATGCTGGTGGTGACAGCAGTTGTCTGGGTACTGGTTGTGTGTTGTGTCATACTGGTGGGACACCGTCCTGAGCTGCTCAGGGTCTTGTGGTCTTAGAATTGCCCTTTGCTTGAAAAGCGGTGTATTTTGCAAAGCCTTATACCATGAGACATTTTGGGATTTGCATTACTTGATTTCTTTCAGTGTCTGTAGAGGTGTGGAAGGAGAGAAGAAGGAGAAACAATGCAAAAAAATACATACATTAAAATTTCACTAACGCCAGATAGAGTTGTTATCTTTATAGGCAGACCTGCAGTGTGCAGCAGTACCCCCCCATTTTCATTTCCCTTCAGTCAAATGAGAAGAAATGCCTGCAGTAGCATCCCCTTTGCTTTGAGGGGAAATGTGCCGAGAGGAAGGACCATTACGTTACCTCTCTTGCAAACGCTCTTTTCATGGGCCAGGTGAATTTTCTGTCTTATAGAGAAGAACTGGTTGAATCTTTTACTCATTTTTCCAAAATTAAGTATCAGTCATCTTATGACAAAAACAAGTCTTGGGCATTATGAAATGGAGCTCTGAGGTGAAGGAAAATGGAGCTGTGCAGGTTTGTGTGTGAAGACAGCCTAATAATGCATCACTACTGAATGGTAAGTTAACCTCATCCATATGTGTATATACCGAACCTTAAATAATCAGTTGACATCTCTTGGGTCACTTGATCTCAGCAGGAAGGAAAGAGACTGCTTCCCTTCCATTATCTAGATTGATTTTTGTCAAAGTCTGCCTGTCCTCATACCCCTTTCCTAACTGGAAACTATTAGCTAACCTGTAGGCTATAAGGCTGGCGTCACGTTCAGATGGAGGCTGTCTTATTTTAACAGCACAGTATGTTAATAAGCTTACATTTGCATGAGTCTGAAAAATGAAATGTCCGTCTCACTTCAGGCTTCAGCAAGTGCTCTAAGTTTGATGCCAGTATTGGAGCATGAAGCTCGTACAAAATACTAATCAGTGTGACAGTATTTGTTACGCTGTGAGAACTTGTCAAAGGGGCCTAAGGTTTCTGTTTTGTTGCTGTTGCTTTCAAAAAAACGAAAACCAAACAAACAAAAAAAATGGGGGGGAGGGAATGTGAAGGGAAAAAAAAAAAAGATGTGTAAGTAGTTTAAATTGCTTTGTAGTTGTCACTGAGATGAATTTTCCAAGACGAGTTGCCCTAGGGGAATCAATATTAGGATTACCAAAATGTTAAGGACCTGCTCAGCATAACTTACTCCATTTGAAATGGATAGCAAGTCATCTGGTATTGTTGTAATTAATACTGTGTAAATGAGATTAAAATCAGTATCAGATTAGTGGCTAATGGGAGGCCCCTGATTGGAGCAAGTATGTCTTCAGGGGCAGGGGAGAAATCCTCCGAGCCAGTTCTGCCATGCAAACTCCTTTCTTTGTTCTTTCCCACATTTGCTACCGTGCTTTGTGTCTGTGCCTGAACTTGCAAGCTCTCGTAATCTAGAGCACTGAGTGATACAATTAAAGAGCCCTCCTTGGAGGGGAGTATTTAAAAATTGACTGCTAATCTACACTAGGAAAGATAAACCTGAAACCAGAGAAGGTGGTTGAAATTTGTAGCTATTAAAGAGTAGACGTTACAAAACTTCCTACCTAAGATTGGCGAAATTGGCTTATATTTGTCCTGCTCTCATATCAAGTCCCAGTTCTGTCTGCTTTTTCTCACAGGCTTGCTTTATTGTTCTTTGCTGCTTGCATTCAGGTTGCAGTGCAGCTGGCTGACAGATGAGGGGGAGTTGCATTTGTTTTTCTTTGAACAAACTGTATTAATTAAAATGCCTCCCACCGGGTTTGCCGTTTGCTGTAAGTAGCACATATCATTAGCTTTTAAAAACCAACAGCGTCATAAACTTAAGGCTGGCTTTAGCTTAAACGCTTTCTGATTTAAAATGCACAGCATAACCCCGAGGCAGGACAGTAAACTTGGACCTGGGTGTCCCGCAGAAGAATGTGCGCTTTTGTTGAGGGGGAGGAGGCTGTACTGACTGGAAGGGGGAGGAAGTTGCTTTTTAACCAGCAGAGTAGGTTAATTGTTTGACCAGAGCAAACAGAAGTGAAAATGAGAAAGGAACAGACTGTTAAGACGGCATGGTGTGCCTGTGCCTTTATTACTGCAGAACAGAGTGCCTGGGAGGTTTTCTTCCTGCCAAAAAGATCTCTGTAATAAGGAGCAGGCTTTATCCACGGCCAAGTCGTGGCTTTCAAAGTGTAGGTCTGTGTCCTGTTTCCAGCCTTTCACCCTAGGTTGGAATATCTTTCTAGGCAGGTGAAAGAGCTTGCTTGCCTCTTTCTAGGACATTTTAATGACCAGGAGTTTCCAAGTTACTCGTGCAGTGCAAGGAGGAGCGTGCCAGAGTTGTTCTTGCAGCGTGAGAAACTTTGGGTCCCATGGGAAGAAACGGATTGATTTCTCTGTGGGCCAGGAAGGGGTGGAAGAAAAAATTCAGAAGTAGCTAGTCTGCAATAAGAGATCATGGACATGGAAGCATGTACTGGGTGCTTCAGGAAAAAAATGTCATTAGTTACAGGAGGAAGGCAGAGGCTCGGGCTGTTTCTGTACAACACAGTCTGGGGTAGCGCTTATTGACACGACTCCTTGAACTGTTAAAAATAATTGTGCAGTATACAATGGAAGAATGAGCAGCAGCTTGCCTCTGCTGGAAAAGAAGGCATTTGTATGTAGTATTTAAAATGTTTATCTTACACCAGAAGCCCTAGAACTGAATGTATTGCCATGGCAAACGCCTGCACTTCGTGGCATGCATTCACTGAGTATCAGTAAATAGAAGAGATGAAGTCTGTCTGCTGGGCTTCAGATTAAGGGATGTTTCCCTTAGTTAAGAAAGTGTTGGTCTTGGGTGATGTAATGCAGGATTTTTTTTTTTTTCTACTCAGCCCGCTATAAAAAATGCACTGCATTAGGAAGGATCATTAAAGAAGGATGTGCAGTTCATTAAGTGAAGTACTTCATATCCGGTTAGCAAAGGAACAGAGAGCAACTAGTAAGCAAATGAAGAATTGTATCTGGAGTTTCAGCCAAGAGGCTGCATCAAAGACAAAGTCATAAAGAAAATTTGTTGCTGGTCTTTCCCCCGTTGTTTAGGACTACACTGCTGATAATGGTGGAGACAGCAGGACGAGAAGGACGCTTGTCTTTGCCACCGAGGCCTGGCAAGTAGTTGTTCAAAAACATAAAATAAAAATCTGCATAGGTTAATGCAGACGAGGTATTCTCTTTCTGCTTCCGTTTGGGCAGGGCAAAGCAGTTTGTCATCTGTCTCACACCTCTGTCTGGTGGGGATGCTCCCAGCAGGAGTTTGTTTACCAAAGCCTCCCAAGGTGCAGGACTGACATGCACAAACAGGATTAAATTCCACCTGAAATGGAGCATTTGCATCCACTCGCCTCAAAAAGACCCAGGATAAGCTGCTTTTCCCTTTCATCCACTATCACAGTCAAATCTTTGTCCAAGGGTATGAAACACATTGCTGCCCTCATCCTAAGGTGATTAAAACCAATATGCTTTAGGAGAGAGCTGTTACGTGTATGTCTTCAGGCTATTTGTGTGGAAACACTCTTTTCCTTCCTTTTCCTGCTTTGTAGGAGAGTATTTGAGAGTCTTTGGGCTGGTGAGGGTAAGACAGAGGCAGGATGCTGCAAAGATGGCTGGGGAGGAGGCAGCTCGGTATTCATTCTCTGCCTTAAGTACAGCTTGTGCATTTGTATGTTGCACTGTATAGAAAACCGTAAGCAATCCTTGGGTGAGAGATCAGAATTGGCATCTCCTGCTTCCCAGGTGAACTCTCTAATTGCGAGGCCGCACATTACAGCCCAAGTAGGCTCGATAACTTCGGGGAGATCAAAGAGCATGGATCTGAATTCCTTTGAGCAGTTAAGATCACACAAGCCTGATATCCTTTGCTATCAGGTGCTGGTGAGGGAGAATAGAAAAAAAAAATCTGTGTTAAATGTCGTAATGCTGCCGTTCTCTTAGGGAATTAGCATGCAATGAAGAACAGGTAAAATATCTGTTCTGTACAATGAGCATCAAGTTTAAAGTCTTTGTATAAGATGCCATATTGAAAAGAGGGTGTGCAGCACAGAAGTTCTCATTGATTCCCCCTTCACCTCTACAGATTGTTACTTCTATACTGGTTTAATTATTGTCCTGGGAATGGTCTCCTGCTGCTTACCCTTAAAGCATTATGGTTTAATTACCAAGCACAGAAAACCCCTCCTTTACTGAAGTTTGGCAAATCACTTTCAAAAAGAGGCAGTTTTTTCTATTCTGCAAAACCTGATTTATTGGTTAATATCCCTCAGAGGATGTAGAAAGTGTCATATGTTATGTTCTGTGGGGCTTTGGTTTTTTGTTTTTGTCTAGACAGTGTATTAGAGTAGGGTTATAAAGATACCCAGGAACATCTGCAATTTGTAAATGCAAGAGGACTGTGTTACTAAGTACCTTCTCAGCCGCTGTCTGTTTTCCATGGAATACGTATGGTTTTCTTGAATAAAGGCAAATGCCTGCTGTTATCTACTAAACAGCTTTGGTGTTCAGCTACTCAGGTATCAACAAGCAAGTAAAGGCTTTTGTTGCTTGGGTTCTGCCCAGAACCAGAATCACAGTCTCCATCTGATACAGAGTCTTCTGAGGTTCTTGGTCGCTAATCTTAGTGCAGAAAAAGAAAGCAGATGTACGTAGCTTTGCTTTTACAGAGGACTGGAAATGGGTGAGGTGGGTTTCAGGTTGCCGACAGCCAGCCTGGAAGTCCCTTTCGGGCATAAGGTGAGGAGAGAACAGAACCTTTTGTGATCGTGTTGGGTGTGGTTTTGGTCTCTTCCAAACCCTCAATGCAAACAAAACTCTGCAGAGACTCCGCTCGAGTGACAGCCCTCATTCTGCACGTCTGATGGGGAACACTCCTTTGCACGGATGCTGTGTACCTTGAAAGACTTCTGTCCCTCAGGTGCATCGACTCTCACTTCTGGCTCGAAGCTGTTTCCTAGGTTTCCCCTTCTTTTTTTCTCTTTTCTGTAGCACCTGCCATCCTCTATGAGAGCTCTGGCTGTTTCCCTTGGAGTGATTTGACCCCTGGCTCCGGTGCCAAGGTGGCTGTGTGAAGTGGTTGCTTAGAATAATGAGCCAGAGGAGAAAAATACCAGTCAGACCTGAGGATGTTGAGGGACTTATGACATTGAGCCCACTCCTCTTGAAGTGACAGAGCTCATGCTGAACAGGCCATTTCCCTCTAATGGACCTGTTCATTTATTTCCATCAAGTGTTCAGATGTCATAAATCTCAGGTGTATTTGTATTAAACTTGTTAAACCAGTACTTCTTTGAGAGCGCTGTATTGCTGAGAATGGTATTTCAGCTGTGCCGGAGGGGACAAATTCCTGTTTCCAGCGACTTGCCAAACTGAGGATTTTCCATTAGTCTGAGGTTATCCCGCTAACCTTCACTGGTGTCTCAAGGGGAAACAGGCTCTTTCTAAGCCTCAGCAGCAATTAAATCTGCATACCTACTTGACCGATTTGATATTTAATTAAAGCAGAAGTATTATGGTGGGTAGTTGAGATAAATGACAGTCAACATTTGCAAGACTGACATCTGATTTTTTTTCCTTTTTTTTCCTACGGTTTTAAAAATGAATCTTATTATAGTATGTAGTGTGTACAGTGTGTATAGAGAAATCCTTAGAAAATATGGACTAGCCTGGAATGTCCCTGGCACCTGTTTTCCAAGTTTTGAGTAAGATGTTGAAGTCTCACTAGATGAAAGATGCAGAGTACATAAAAAACGGAAGAATTTCACACCAAACCATTGATTATGTTTTTGTGTGTATATCTGTGTAATGTTATTGCTAACCATTAGCAGATTGAGGAAAAGCTACTTAAGAAAATGTTAGACTTGATTACAAAGCTTTGCAATTTTAAGTGACTTGAAGTATTTAACTACAGGCAGTCCATAAAGGTATTCAACTGAACTTAAATTTTGCATTGCTTTTAAAATTGGACATGGTAAACAAGCAGGGGTTTTTCATCATTGAATTTAATATTATTTGTGGAAGAGAAATTGTTGCTTTCTGGCACTGTACCCGGGTCTAGTTTGTTCAGAACCTCCTGGTTAACAATACACACGTGGATCAAAGGTTCAACAGCTCTTAGGGTACAGAGGCACAGAACAAATAGCATACTCATTTCCTGCACTGGTAAGGGATCCCTGATCATAGCTCTTTACAACACTTACTGAAAGTGTTTTTTTGGCATTCTTGGGCTCTTGACTTTCAATGCTTTTCTTAATTACCTTTTTAATTACTCCCTATCTACCCTGGGAACTCACTATTTGCTCTACACTGAGAAGTTTTAAAACAGGGAATTCTTTTTGGCAATTAAGGTTCCACCTTCCTTATAATAGCAACTCCAGTGACTACAACGTGTGTGTCTCCCTGAAGTGATGAAAATGTGTTTGTCTCTTACTGTAGTCATGGCCCAAGGCTGCTTTAACCATGTGCCCCATCATACAATTTTTTATTGCTCAAGACTTCAGCACTATTGTCACATGCTCTAAGAGGCAGTTTCCAACACAGGAAATGGGATTAAGCGTCTGGGATCTGATTTTTGTTGCAACGAGATCCTGAAACATTCTGGTTTTATTACAACTGAGGTTGCTTGTATCAGTTTTTCTTGATATCTCCTGTATTGACATCATGCTATATCTAAGGTGTTCCTCTTCAGCACTTTGCATCTTCACTCTTGGTAAGTAAGGGAGAAGTCAGCAGTAATGATTCCCTTCTGTCAAGATGGCCCACCCTGTGTATCTTTGCCACAATTTTATTGTGGACAGATCTTTCACCCTGTTGGAGCAAAAGGGATTTTTTCAGAATCGCAGAACTGATAAACCTGTTTTATTCCCTTGATGTGATGATGATGTCTTGTTCAAGGAGCTGTTGCTATGCTATGCAACTTAAGATGAATTTGCTTTCTGATAGAGAACTTCTGCTGTTGCAATTCACCCTCCTCTTGTTCCTGAAAGCCTTGAAAGATTATTAGACAAAATTTACCCGTGGAGTTGAGTTAGGTAAATGGCCTAGAGACTGTGGAGGAGTAAGGAACAAGTGCTTTGTCTGCAAATTTCTCTTGTCCTTTTGAAAGCCTACTAGCTGATTAGACATTGTCAAGTTTTCTTGACAGAAGAAAAAACTTAAATTTGATCAAACCCAGAAAGAAACCCTTTAGAATTAGGCTGATGAAGGTATTTGAAGAAGAGATAGGTTGACTTTTTTGTTGTTTGTTTTTCATTGATGAATTATTTCAATTGGCCAGAAAGTTAATATTGACATTATTAGATAGCAAGGATATGGGTTTAAATGAAATAACCTTGATAATTGGTTGATTCTCACGGGGCTATGTGGTGCAGGAGTGTATTACTGGTCCTGTTTGACCACCAGTTGCGTTATGGAAACCTCTGGAGTCCCCATCTAGGACTTGTGACTTGTGCCTGCTGTTACAACATGGATTTTGTAGACAGCAAGATTTCATGGAGTACAGGGTCCTTCATAAAAGGCATATCCTAAATCAGTACACCACCACATGTACAAATGAAACAGACCACCCCAGCAAATGAGGAGACCCTGTTAAACATTTGCTTATAGCTTTGAAAGACTTAAACTGTTTATGTAAAAATTTGCCACATGGAACATGTGTTCCTAGGCAATTATTTTTCTAGGCGAAGTCAAAAAATTTCAGTCAATTATTTTTCTAGGCCAAGCTGAAATGTGGCTTTCCTATTTGATTCTTCCTTTTCCCCTGCCTCCCAAGAGAAGGAATATTTTCAAATTCTCTTGTTGAACTGGACATCCAAAATCATTAGTTGTCCTTGAAATATTAGGCAGAATGTTTGAACCACATACAAAAAACAAAACCAGCTTTGAGCTTGATGTAAACTAACTATGGCACTGATGGAGTAGCTCGTGTCTCAGGGGATGACGTGCTAATGCATCACATGAGATGGCGAGTGGCAGTGGGCAGGCTGAATATTCTTTGAACAGTGCACAGCTAACAAGCATATAGTAAATATGTATTAAGCTAACAGTCTCTTATTTTAAAAGATAAAATTTGCAGTACTCTATGCTACGTTACTAAAAGCAATTAAAAGAACATTCTGGTGTATGGCACCATCAGAGGTAAAAGCACCAGGCTTACAAGAATGACTTGGTTTGAGAAATTTTAATTTTCAATTAAGCTTGAAAGGACAAAGTGCAAAATTAACTAACTTGCAATTAATTTCAGTAGTAATTATGTAAAAAATTCCAGGCATACAGAAGATGAGAAGCGTGGCATAATTAGTTGTGGAGGATTTTTTACTCCTGTAATTACAGTGATGAATATGCATGAGGCTGTTTGGGGAAGGGAAGCACAGCAAGCAATTGTATTTAATTAAACTTTTAGCTGGCTTAGTTATGGAGGCTGTTCTTTGTTTTAATTCCTTCAAAACGGCTGTGAAACTCCTGAGGCAGGGTAGTTGCACCCCAGAGTGTGAAAATGGCCTTCTAGGATCTGGTTTTCCCATGTAGAGGTCTCCAAGGTCATCTGTCACTTCAAGAGTCATAGGTAACCATTATGTTCTAATTCTCCCGCTCTTGAAACTTGTGTGAAAAGCCCAATCAAGGCAAATTGCACCGTTTTATTGTTTGGGTATTCAGAAAGCTCGGAGAGAATGCTGTAGTGTTGCGCAGGTGAATGCGAGTTCAAGGCACCAGCCTGATCTTTGGGAGCACAAGGAAAGAGTGACTTCACTGTACTCGGTGTTATTGAGATCAGAGTCAGGCCCTTACCCTCCAGGGGTCTTTTTGGTGGGGTCCTTATCTACAGAAATAGAAATTAGCTGAAAGATTAAAGGAAAACGGTTTGGAAAAGGAGAGAGGCATCATGAGGAGCAAGTGTGTGTGTGTTTTTTCCCCCAATACTTCCCAGATGTTTGATATGCTCCACTTAGTCTGGAATCTGATGTGATTTTATTCTTTTTTATTTTCGTTCCTAGTTTGCGTCTAGTCAAGTTTTTAATCTCGTATGTAGACGTGCTAACTCAATCTCTTGTCTTGAATGATGGACGCTTGAGATTACATGATAACATACAACATAGTGCTGGGGTGGACACTACTGAGTTGCTTGAGAATAATTAGGTTTGCTTTAGAGCAAAGCAATAAAACTACCTCTTCTGTGGTAGTAAAGAAAAAGTAAATCTCTATAGAAGTATGTGTGGAGAGAAGGACCTGTGTGATAGAATCTGAGAACTCCTGGTTCTGATCCTGATGCTGAGTTCTGCAGCTTCAGGTAAGTCACTTTATCAGTTGGAGCCTTGCTTTTTAGGCGAGGAGCATATTTGCCTATCTTGTTGCATTGCTATAATGTTTTTGTGATTTCTCTGTAAATACTTGAAGGAAGAGTACTATAAAAGAAATAGCATAGTTATTTGCATATGCACTATCAAGGAGTAGCAAATGTTTGCGTTTCTTACAGTTTGAAATTATATGTCCCAGCTATTACAAAAGCTGCTCCCAAGAAGCTTGTCCCACATGATGTGGTTATTCCCCAGCACATAATTCTATACAGTCACGCCGCTTTTGTTTATACTATAGTCAGGCAACATCATGTCACCTATTTACCCTTCTATCTGTGAAATGTATCGTTAAACTTGTCCTGTATCTATTCCCTCTTGCCCTTGTCACCTTTATTTGTGGTCTGCCCAACAGTCTAAAAATGAGTCACCCAGCTTCATTTTATAACCCATGGCTATTATAAATACTTCAATCATGTCTCCTCTTAATCATCTTTTCTCTAGACCGAATAAATCCTACATTTTTTCTCTTGATATTTAAGCTCTGTTTCCCCATTCATCATCTTTGTTTCTGATGCTGTACTCTCACCAACCTAATTCTGTCTGTCTTCAAATAAGCTGGCCAAAATAGGATGCTACAGTTCAAACGTGGTTTCATTGGGGTTTTGTAGAATCGTGCAACAATACTTTAATATCCTTTGCTTGTGATAAGCCAGTTTTCTATTAACCTTCTTTACCACTGCTATGCATTAGACCAAGAATCTGTCAATAAAAGTTCATTTTCATGTGACACATTAGCTAATTCAGGGCCTTTTAAACTATGCTTAGCTGTACTAATCATTATTATTTGCCTCCAGTCTTTCCATACAGAATGTGAACTGTAAGTATGCTACCAAAAATCTCTTCATTTGTCCTTGTGTACAGTAATTATCTTGACATAGTTATTAATAATTATGATTCCTGCTTCTTAATACAAACGTTAAAATACATTTTTCTTTCTTGCGTTGTACACAGATGCTTTTCATATCTAGAATTGCACAATTTAGTATGACTAGTTCAGTCAGTCAGCCAGGGTCAAAGGGAAGATAAATGTTTCCCCAGTCTCTGTGGAAACAAAAAGCAAGACTTCATCTTCAGTGAGAACAAATCTGGCACTCTCACATTCATTAGGCTGTGTTTGTCAGTGCTGAATAAACAACCTTTCATCAAATGCAGCAATTTTCTTCATTCTGTAATTAAAGATATTTTTTGCTTAATTTATTTATGTGAAAACTTGCTGAAGTGAGACCAAAATTTTTATAATGCATATTTCACAAAGAGGAATGAAGGTTCTGGAGAAAGTCCCGAGTACTATAATATCTTGATTTACTGTCTGAAATATTATACTGGATTCATCTACAAAGGAAAGATATCCAAGTTTCCTTTGCACATGAAAGGAGGAGATGAGCTCCTTCTTCCTTTATTAATGCGTGGTTAGCCTGGAAGGCTTGTACAATTTATAGGTTTGTCAATGAAGTATGAACTTCTACTGAACTTGGCAGTAGGATGAGATCATGCAACAAATTAAATAAAATTATTTAAGAGGAGATCCGTGGTCATTGTTAGAGGTTTTTTTCAGTCGTTTTTTCTGTTTCTCTCAAGACGGACTTGGCGAAACTAGTGCTGGCTTGTCAGCTTACTTGGAAAAATAACCCAAATTTGGGTCTTGTGGGGTGTTGTGGGATATTTAGTTGGCAGGGTCTGTTGTTTTTTGGACTGCAGGCTAGCATATATATTCAGGACTATCTAAGGTCTCAGGGGACCTCCAGAGAGGCATCTTGACCATCGTTGGCTGAACTGAAGTCATCTTTATCTCCATTATTCTTGGCACACGTATCTGCCATGTTCCAAAGGTCTCCGGTGATGCAGGTGTGGAGTCTCTGGAGGCGATCTATTCTAGTGCTTGATTTTCTATCCTTGCCACTTAGAAAGCTGCCTCTGACACCGAGCTACCCGTGCGGCTTAGGAAGTTGATAGGAGGTTGCTGTGGGGCTTTGCCTTTTGGGGTAGGTGGCTCAGCTTCAACCTGGCTTGACTGAAAGCTGTAGGATTTTTGATATTCTGTAGAAAAGCTTTGGAAAACTCTCCTAAGGACATAAAGGGATGTTACTCCACATGAGAAAACCACAAGAACAGGCAGGGTAACCAGAAATCAGAGCACAAGGCATGGAGGCATGTGGTGGTATTACAGCTACTCCAGCTCAAACACAAGGTAGCAGCTCTAATCAGTAAGATGTATGAAATAAAGATGTGATCTCTCTTTTTCTTCATTCGGAACACTTTCCTGCAGCTTTTGAAGGCACTGAGTTTATATTGTTAAATCAGGTATCGTTTCGATTTTCTCTCTCATTTCAAACCCAAACCAAAATGCTTCTGTATTTGAAAATATTAAGGTTAATTCCCATGTTTTCTTCAGCCTGAACAAGCCTGATTCTTGCAACCTTTCATGGTAGACAGCGTCTTCAGGACACGCTGTTCTCCACCAAACTCTGTTTTCTTGTTGGTCTTTGTTGGTTTTGTTTGTTTGAAGTGCGATGTCCTGAGCTTGCTAAATCCTCCAGCAGAGACACCCTGTGAGAGCTGAGCAGTGTTGGGGTTGCATATTTCATCGCCAATTAACACCGTGTTCTCTGCTGACACCTGACTACATCTGCCCCAGACCATTTCAGCTATTTTCAGATCGTTCTGAATTTTAATCTTGTCGAGCTTTGTTAGCATTGCCTAACAGTGAACTGAGTAAGTGTGTTCTCTCCGCTTTGTCATTCAGGTACTTACCGAACAGCAGCAGGTTGAGAATAGAGCCCCTTGGGCCCCTCCGAAATGCTTTCTGGTTTGTAGTGAGCCACTGGCAACCACAGCCTTTGAATGGTCCCCTCCCACTCCCTATTTTCACTGTCACATTTTCTGATCAAGTGAGATTTTAGCAGATGATGAAAAGCACAAGTTTATCTTCTTCTTCCTGGTGTTAATGCCTTCCAGATGCTCATTGATGTCCCATTTGTACGCTCTCACTTTCAAAGGCAGTTTTTTCTGTTTTTTTTTTTCCCACCTTGCTTCATTTGCTTCTCTCTTTTTCTTTCTTTGATTCTATTTTTTTCTTTTTTCTTCACTTCTTTTTTTCTCTTCTTTTTTTTAGACTTTGCTGTCTGTTCTGTGACTTGGAAAGCCAAACCATACTATACAATAACTGCTGTCACAACCAATTGTTGTCATCTTTGCTGTTGCTTTTTAGGCATTATTTCTTTTTTTATAATCTTAAAGGAAAGATTTTGATTTTGATTTGCAACCAAGTATGACATTTGTTGAGACCTTTTTAGAGGTCCACCTGGAAGACAGTGATGCTTGTAAGGAAGCACTGGTTATAGAACAATTGGGATGCAAAGTTGGGATGGCTCCGAAGCGCAGCATCCTGTCATGCAGCTTCACACAGGTGCTTTCTCTGGCGGAACCAAGCGCTGAGCTCTGTCTTGGTATGAACCATCTGCCCAAATGCACTCTGTTGCTGAGATCTTGCTTTCCTCTCCGGCAGGCAGAGGCCAGCCAGGGTGGCCTGCAGGGCTCTAGCTGGAGTGGTTTTGCTGCTGTTTTTTTCTGTTGCATCCCAGACGCAGTCAGTGGAGGGGTGTTGGGTAGGTACGAGTGGGTGATGTATAGTGTGTTGGGACGGCGTCTAGGTGACCTAACAGGTCTTGTCCGTCTGTGCTTTCTGCTTTGATTTTTCCTCAAGGTCACATCCTGCTAACAGTTCCTAAATTGTTAGGACATGTTGTCGTGGTTTTACAGCTCAGCACCACACAGCTGCTCTCTCACACTCCCCAAGTGGGACGGGGGAGAGAATCGGAAAGGTAAAAGCGTGAGAACTCATGGGTAGAGATAATGACAGCTTATTTGGTAAAGCAAAAGCCACACGCGCAAGCAAAGCCATCCCAGGAATTCATTCACCACTGCCCATCGGCAGGCAGGTGTTCGGCCACGTCCAGGGAAGCAGGGATTGTCACATGGAACGGTTTCTTGGGCGGACAAACGCCATCACTCTGAACATCCCCCCTTGCTCCTCCTTTACCCCAGCTGTTATTGCTGGGCATGACATCCCATGGTGTGGGACATCCCTTCGGCCAGTGTGGGTCAGCTGTCCTGGCTCTGTGCCCTCCCAGCTCCTGGGGCACCCCCAGCCTGCCCACTGGCAGGGCAGCACAAGGAGGTGGAGAGGTCTCGGCTCTGTGCAGGCACTGCTCTGCAGCAACTGAAAAGTGAGTGAGTTACCACCACTGTTTTCATCAAAAATCCAACACAACATCGTGTGAGCCACTGCGAAGAAAATTAACTCTGTCCCAGCTAAAACTACGACAGCTGCGTAGACTGCTTATCTGTTAACATTTCTTCCTCTTCACAATTCTAGCAAAAAATAGGATTCATAATAGTAATATCTGAAACAGAGCGCATGGACTTCATACTAGCAGTTTTTCAGAAAGTAGATCCTTTAAAGCAGTCCTTGCAGGATTAGACTAAATTTAAAAGCTGATTAAAAAACTTAGTTTGCAGTGTATCTAAATCACACTTAAGCTAGCAATATTCCTTGCGAAGTACAGCTGACTCTGCAGGCTCCATAAACCCTGCACCACGTCTCTTCAAGCCTTATTATCCCTCTTACACACCAGCTGTCCATACCACTAATACAGCATCTAGGAAGAAGTTGATGTGCACATTCTCGCTGAACAGTGTGCCTCTCTTCTTACCAACCTCCGGTATAAACTCTGTAAAATGCAATTCATCTGCCTCTCCTGCGCAGCATCCCACATTCAGCTTTTTCCAGGCATTTTATTGAAATAACACGCATTTTTTTGTAGGCATGTAGATTTAGATTATCCATGATAGCAGTATCAGCTTTGCAACATGGTATAACTAAGCTTCAGGGTCAATAGATGATGAAAATGCAAACGTTTAATCTGTTGATTTTCATCTTAATTAATTGAATTTTTGTTTTGATGTGTTCTGTTGTTTTTTTCTTTCTAGATGCTAAAACGATTGCAATGAATGTTAGCTGAGCGTTTCACGGAAGCTTAGATTCCAAACTCTCAGGGTCAGACTGGAGTAGGAAAGGCAAGCTCACCCATGGCCTTTGATAAATCTATTTTCCTTCATTCTTTTGACTTGAAACTGCTTAAGACCTTTCAAAATTAATCTAGGTAGTGCGTGCTACTGTGCTGGCAGGGAGCAGAGTTGATGCAACGTCCAGGCTCTTACCAACCTCAGGCTTCTGTTACACCAATTAACCTTTATAGAAGGCAGGACTGTGCACTTACGCATAAATTTGCCAGTGTTCCCAAAGATATGACAAGTGAATTTTCTACTAAATATCTTTGTTTAGTTAAAGAAGTAAAGACGAACCTGATGTTGGAGACTAACTTTGAGTTCCCTTTGGTCTTGCTGTTTGAATTCCACAACTCTGTTAACTTTTCCATTGAAACATTATTTTCCTTGATTTTTTTTCTTGTTTTTATGCTATTTTTAATCTAAAATATTTTAGAGCGTAGGTGATTATGGATATTGCCTCTCAAGAACCTTGGTGACCTCCTACCTATGTCACCTTGCTGAGGTTTGGTGGGGAGGGCGTCCTGGAGACACCTCTTACACAGGTGACATAATTTTGTTCCAGCTGTGGGACCAAGTACTTACTGTTCCGTTATTTCCAACATTAACTTTTAAGACTATACAACACTGCTCATTAATTGCACACAGTGGATTACATAGATAATCCAGATAATCAGAATCTGGACTCTCTGTGCAGCTGGGGAATGCTGCTTGTGACTTGCATGAGGCAAGACTGGAACATCTCCTGGGAGATGAGGGGGGAGGAGCAGGCTGTGGCACAGGACCATTGGCTCTTATTTCTGGTTTGGATGCAGTGCTTGTACTGGGGCTAGTACCTGGGATGCTACTGGTTGTCACAGGTCTTGACAAGAGCCCGTTTGTCATACAAAGAGAGTACAGTTTTTCTTTGAAGCACTTTTTATTTGGTTACCTTGGGCCACCGTTAGCATGCATTTCAGAAGAGCCTTCGATGTAGTGGTGCCGTTTGAGATTTTCATTCTCTAGAAGTGGTTTAACCAGGTGGCTGGGAGGGGGACAATAACAGTGGAAGCCCCTTGAGCTTTCAGTGCATCAGGCTCTTGCTGAGGGGCATCTTTCTGTCATAAAACGTTGTTAAGAGAAACGTACAGTAACAAACTCCTTGCCATTCTCCTCGATTTTGATATCCCCTTTTCAAAAGAGAAAAAGGAAGCCAACAGAAGCAACTAAACCCCTCTACCTAGAGAGGAGGACTTTGGTAGGAGAACCTTCATCCCTTTTGTGTTCTTTCCCCGCTTTTATGCAGTTTCTATTCTGACTGTGAATTAATAATCAAATTACACCAGCCTTTTGGACTGATATGTCCAGAAAGTGCTGCTTAGATCAATGTCAGTGATCCTGAATTGCATTCTAGTAACACTTTTTTCCTCCTTGGCTTCCATCCAGGTGCCGAGCCTGGCCCTTTTGTTTCCATGCTCAATGGCACGTTTTGGCTTTGCAGGTTTTTACACTGCTGTCAAGTTAATTTTAGAACTTTAGTTGCCATGGCTACTGCTAAGTATTTCTTAGTTCTCTACTTATTTGCTCAGTTTGCTGTTTTTTCTTTTTTTTTTTTCTTTTTCTTTTAATGTTTAAACTGCAATGTGTGAAGTGCAATGGAATAATTATCCAACCCTGCAGAAGATAAAAAGGAGGGTATGTGAGAGGTGAGGCTCTTGATCTGCAGACTGATGACTCAGCTGCTCTTTCGGCAGCTGCACAGACTTGAAAGCGCTGCTCCTCTAGTACGTGGTCAGGATGAGGGGGTTAGGTCTGGGGGGGAAGGCATGGGTAACGTACTCATTCTGATGCACTGAATGAGATGTGCTGAGACTGCTGCTGATTTTGCTGACTAATGCTGTCTGGAGGTTCATCTGTGTTTCTCTGGCTAGTTGTATGTGTGTCCGTATGTGTTTGTGTGTCTGTCTTAGGCATGGCCTTAAACTCTGCTGGATAATGGCCATCATCTTGCTCAGAGCCGGGACAGTACATAATGCAGGGAAATCCTCTTTCATTACTAGAGCTTCAAGGTGCTACACTGATACCAATAATGCTTAAAAAAAAAAAAAGTATGGATGGATAAGAAGCTTTCTATATCAAGATGTCCTGCTCTGTTTCGGTACTCAAGGTCATGAATGTCTTTTCAGGCATCCGAAAGAATAGGCAAAGATGGAGCACGCAGTGCTATTTAGACTTCTGAGCAATATTTGAGATACTTATGCTGTTGTGGAAGGTGTAGTTCTTGTCAGTACAGAAGGTCTCGGAAGAAGGTCCTGAGAGCCCGTCTACAGACCAGGAGCTGTGGGGCAGTCTGCAGGGTGGTGGATCAAGACAGCACAAAACAGCCCGTCTGTGCATCGCTTTTGTCCCCTCGGAAAGGAACAGCAGTGCAGAGGGGCAGTAACATCTAGATTTTGCATGCACTTGTTATCGCTGTATCCAGCATTTCTCAAACATCATGGTCAGCACAGGGTGAAGCACAGAACAGCCTGGGGCCCTTTCAGGCCAGGACATCTGTGCAGCTCAGTGTTGTCTGGATGTGAAGCCATCGCTCTTGTAGCTGGAAGGAATCAGGGGTTTCAATCTGCTCATTTCCTAGAAATCTTCTGCACTTGCCAAGTACCTAATAAGGTGTAATCATACCATATTATTTTGGCCAATACCCATAGCTACCGTCTGTTTAGCATGTGTAACACCTCTATTAACAAATCTCTCCTCTGTGCCTGAAACAGAGAAAGCCAAAGCAGGACAGGAATGCTCCTCCTTCAGTGCAGTTGAAAACAAATCCTTCTCTCAGGTGTCTAAGGGAAGTATGAAGCTGTTTGGGGGAGGGAGAACAAATGATAACTGAGTATGAAACTGCCTGGAGTCAAGGGCCTGTGCTGTCTGGATTAGGTTGTATTTGTAGCTTGGAAAAGGACAGTCGGGAGAGTTAAAAAATAAATAACAAGGTTAGAAAGGTCATCACTTGAACAAAGAATATTTTGAAAGTCCAGTGCGCAAGATCTATTTAAGGCTTGTTTTAGTGGGACATAAAGTCATCAAAGATGAGAAATTTAAGGTTTGGAGACTTAGCTGGACGCCCTAGGAACTACTGCAGTACAAAAAGTAAATACAGGGTGGAGGCTCTGCCCGTCTGTGTTTGATTTTTGTCGTCTTTAACCTTCCAAGCTGCAGATCAGCTCTTTAACCAGTTGGAATTTAAATGTGTTGTTACAGTAGCGTCTTTGTCGGAGATGGACCGTGACTTGTGTTCATTAAGGCTACAGATGTCGGCTCAGATTATGTATTTCAAAAGCTTTTTCTCTGATGAACTGTGAAAAGCCAGGCTTGAGCAGCGAATTGCGAAAGATAAAATAATAGCCCCTCATCCCAGTGTCTGGCAGACTTAATGCAGTTACTCAGATCTTTTTAAAAACTTTGAGACAGCAAATTTGTTCACAGTCAATAAGATAGCCCTCTGAGCACAACCCGTTATGTTTCCTTTATCACTCTTTTCCTAAATTATTCACAAAGGTTTTTACACTCCCAAAATCTCCAGTCTGCAAATTCAGCATTTCCCAGGTAATAAGGTTTAATAGGCATAAGTGGCATTGATAAACTGTTTATACGTGGTGTGATTAGAAAACATAGATCTTCTTCAGGGAAAAAAACATGAAAGAATAAATACTCCATGAATTTAAGCTAAATTAGACTGCCTGCTCACCTTTTTTTTTTTTTTTGGTGAATTTGCATTTAATAGAAGAGCAGACAAAACTTTTAAAACCTGCCTGGATAATACCTGCTGCTTCTGGGAGAAGATGACTGAATTACCAAGAAATTCAGTTCAGTGACTTCTGTGATGTGTAAACATTTGCTGAAAGTTACTGGAGCAGAACGAAAGGGTTGCAGCTTTTTCTTTCTGAAGTAGTACTGCATGTCCAGCTAAAATTTCTCAGGTGTTGTATCTCACCTTCTCCCTGTAAGGCACACAAAATGCGTACAGCTTCATAAAGCAGTCTCAGCTTCCCATCATTCCCTTCCACACCCCTGTGTACTCTCATGACTCCGCAGCGAACTGGGATGAGACATCTTCGGAAGCAGCTGTTTGCACCCCGTTTTCTCTTTGCGCAAAGCTTTCTCCTCACATTCAAAGGCATTGTCAAGACAAAGCAGTAAGAGGAAAGGGAGCATTATTCTGCATGTTAGAGGTACGGAAGAGCTTAGGCACTGCAAGGGCATGGGAGAACATGTTGAATCGTCAATAAGTTACTCATTTCAACAGGATCAGGTAATAGAAGAAAAAGCATGTTCTAAATGTTTCTTGTAGTCAAAACTGTCTCATAGTTCTGCTACTTCTAGGTGCCATATAGATTAGTTGTCTTTCTGGAACATTATTTTGGAAGGAGACCGTTAAGAGAAGTTAATTTCTTTTCTTTGCATGGCAAGTGTTTTCTCTAGGACTGCAAGTCAAGCACTGATGACAGGCTCAGGTAACGTTACTTTCATCTTTTACAGTTTTGCATTTAATGATTTTGCTAGGGAAAAAGGAGAAGCTGAGACATAAATTGGTCTTGGTTTAAACTGCACCACAATGGAAGTGGAATACCCTTGGACTTGTGACTGTCTTTTGCTAAGAGACTTTGGGATTTTGTATTTTCAGCCAGAAAACTCACCTCCAAGGCAAGAATAAGCTTGTTTGTGTGGTGGAAGAAGAAGGTATTTCAGTGTTGTTAGACGAATCTTCCTAGGCAGAGCTCTGTTTCTGGGGTACGGTGCACTCTGTGGGTATAGAGGCTGCTTATTTAGGGAGCTGGATTATTTGCGTGGGGAGATAACATCTCTAGCAAAGTACTCGGCACTGCCCAGGGCTCAAGAAAGAGCACTTGACAGATGCAGCCTGATTTTTTCCCTCTTCAGAGGCTATATCTGTACTCCTCAGTGCAGCATCATGTTAGACATGCACAAACTGGTACTCTCTGAACTGATGGAGATGCTAATTTAGATCCCAAAAGCAATACCAGCAGTACAAACAAAGGCTTTGCCAGGTAGCGCTCTTCCAAGCCACACCGTCTTGGCTGTGCTTGTGGTTTAGAGAGATCTACACTGCCCTGTGTTCCCTTGGGTACACGTGCCCTTAGATTGCTCTTGTTCTCAAAGATATGGTGAGTTAAGTGGGAATACGAGCCATAAATCTAAAAACCTGAAAAGGAATAGATCATTAGTGGCAAACAACTGATTAGCCACAGTAATTCCAGAGATCCAAAACTGTACGTTAAGTGCAAACCTACCCCAAATCTTTGTAAGATAGGTAGGTTACCGTTGTGTGAAAAGGGCAGTAAAACCAGATAAAACAAATGTGGTTTTTATTTTTTCTTCAGATTGTCCTAAAGCTGTTATGAGATCCCTCTTTAAGACATCTGGCTTTTGGCAAAATCTCTTTGGATCTATGGAAGCTTTTCATGCGGGACCTAGAAGACACTATCCTAAACAGACAGATAACCCTAAGAGTTTTGAAAATAAGTTGACATATAATTCACTGCTCACATTTTTCTTCCCTTTTAATAAGATGGTGATTATAAAGAGAAGGGGCTGTGTTGCTGCAGAGTGATCCCATGGTAACTAATTAGGTCTCATCAAGTCTGCAAAGGCATCCTGTTCTCAATCCTATGCCAGTGCACCGTAACTAGTGAGCCAAGCTGAATGGAAGTCTTGTGGCATTTTACTGGGATGTCAGAATATATTTACCTTCCTTGCGCCGAAGAATCGCAGGCAGCGGTATTCATCCATGGATCAGTCCTTGCAAATAAACTTGTTGGTGTCTTCATAAAGCTGATCCCTACGCTGGCCCTTGTCTGTGTTATGTGACAAGCGTTCATTACTCAGCTGGTGAATTTAGGCAGCGTATCAGGGAAGCCCTAGCAGTATGTGATGAGCTGTAATTAAATTTCCTAGTGCATGTACACTCCTTTCTTCCCTTCTGCCCCGACGTACATTCTTCATGCAGACTTTGTTCACTTTGCTGTGTGAGGGCAGAGCCCTCGTGTTGTGCGGTAACGATGACTTCTGCTCTCTTTCCAGCACTGTTGTGTGGGGAAATAAATTTATGGTGTGACACTAGATATCATGAAAACTGGGATGATTCTGTGGTGAAATGTGGCTTGCAGCTGGCCCGCAGAGCAGCTCTGCGGTTAGCGTGGCGTCATCAGTAAGACACGTCTATACAGAGCAGTAGTTTTCTGTGTAGTCAGTAACTGGACCAATAATCGTGCTCTCTCAGTTCTGGTAAATTCTTTCTTGCCCTTCTCATCCCTTCTTACTAAAAGCTCTTCTATTCTGCCAGGTACGTTGTGTATATACTTCATTATTTTGTTGCTGGAGAACTTTGTAAGTGGCTCAGTTGCAATTGTGAGTGACCAAGAAGTGTTTTCAGTTGATAGGTGAAAGAAAGGAAAAATCATATATTAAGATTTACTGTCCTAGCCTTCTGCTGTAGGGAATGAGAAATTTGGATAGATGGTCCTCTTGTGTGGATTTTGGAGGGTCAAGGGGTTGGGATTTCTTTTTTGTTTCTATTCAGCCTCATGTTTTTGCTTGATTGAGGAAGGTGAACATCTTGTGTCAGAATAACATTTTTATTTTTGTGACTGTAAGGAGTTACAGCCTCCACAGACGTGGAAATCCTCCAAAAAGAGAAGGTGATACTTAAATGCTGTTTGACTTTGTCAGCAGGGTGCTGAAATGGAGTCAGGAGAATGTGGCTGCTGGATCTGGCACTGATCTGAAGTGTGACAATCGCATCAGTGTGTCTGTGTCATTTTGCTTCTCTGAGTCTCTTTCCTCCTTTGCATTTTGTTGGCTTTCTTATTTTTTTTTTCCTCCTGAGATTTACATGCAGTTCAAGATCCGTGCGGATGTTGTCCACAGTCAGTCCATTACCTTTTATTTCTCTGGGCCCAGAGCCTGGGTAGAAATTCCTTCTCCTGTGTCGTGACTCTGAACAGACCCTATTTTAACTTTTTATAATACTTGGTAACTTTGCTGATTCCGCAGTGCTTCCTGCACGTAAAGCGTTGACTGTGTGGTGTGTGAAGTACCTCTTCTGGTCTGGTCTTAGTATCTCCTCTCATCATCAATCTTCCTTCTACCGCTGCTGTTTGTGGCCACGCTTCTGCTCCCTGGCACTCACTCACCTTTTCCAGCCTTTCTGCGGACCATTTCCATGTCAAATTGAAGCTCACTTGCGTGATCTGTCACGGCCTCAGCCCTGATCATGTTTGACTTTTCCTCATTTTGTTATACCCTAACCCATCTTTTTAATTTGTTTGTTTTTACCGTTCATTTCCTAGACTGCACGCTTTGATTTTAAGCTTTCACACCTTTTATTGGTATCACATCTTACCAGGCTGACATCACTGTTTTTGTCTGCAGTTCCAACATCCCTTCTTCTGTTGCATTTCTTCCAGCAGGAGGTCTGCTGATCGCAAACATCCAAATAAGCACACTTACCTGAGCACCTAGTTGTATTTTCTCTAGTATTTGTTTTGTACTGCTAGATCTCCGGGGCAGAGGGTGTAGTTCCTAAATTTTTTTATAAACTCCATGTAAGCTTCAACTGCACTGCACGTTATCACTAAAACTAAAGATCTCTGATTCTAGTAAGCTTTGCAAGGTATAGAGAGCTAAGGTAGTGTGCTTGTGTCTCAGAAGTGGATGTTCTAACCTGTGGAAGAATAGTTATGATTGATAGGTAGGGCTGTGGGAGATATTCTCAAGATGGTGCGTGTTTCATACAGGTGTGTATTTTCCTGTTCTTCCGTTTCTCTCTCCCTGTTAATTTGTCTGCAGGCACTTAATGTGAGTGAGGATGGATCGAGTGATGGTCATCCAATCTCTGAATTGTATGCGTGTGGTTTTAATATGCTAATTTTCTTTCCATCCAGGAAAAAAAAAAAAGGAAAACTTGCTTCGTCATACAGCATGCTAATGGAAAGCGCAGTGTAGGCTGAAGAACACAATTTTATAGTGAAACTTATCTCAGGCTTCCTTCTCCTTTTGTCTTGCAGAGGCAGGCAGCGGACAAGATTACGTGACCTCAGAAAATCAACTCCTCTACTACCCTAGTATTACGTACGCTATCATTGGCAGCTCCGTCATTTTTGTACTCGTGGTGGCCTTTCTTGCCTTAGTCCTGCATCACCAGCGAAAACGCAACAATCTCATGACCCTGCCGGTGCACCGACTGCAGCACCCCGTCCTGCTGTCCCGGCTGGTGGTCCTCGATCACCCGCACCACTGCAGCGTCACTTACAACGTCAACAATGGGATCCAGTACATGTCCAACCAGGCCTACCACAGGCCAGTGGATCTGGACTCTCCACCATCCTATTCAGAGGCTGTGCTAGACCAAAGGTATGTACGGGAGCTGATTCTGCTCTCACCAGTTTCACACTGCTGGTTGCAGCTCTGTGAATGTGTACTTCTGCTTCTTGTTTAACCTTATTATTCCTTTTGATGGAGGTACTGTGTTGCTATTCCGTCAGGTCCCCTTGCTCTTATTAGTATTACAGGCATATAAGGCAGACTTAGGTCATGCTCTCTCTGCACATGCAGTTGAGCACTGCAGGAAAATGCAAAAAAAAATGTATCGCTTCTCTCACAGAAACATCCTGTGCTGGTCTGGAATCAAAATATGAAAACTGAATTTGGATTTTTGCCAAAAGCCAGCTAGGCTGTAAGACATATTATTAAAAAGGAAAAAAAAAATGATGCTGGAGATAAGTGATAAGTATATGAAGTTGAGATCTGCATTTGGCATCAAGAAACTGTGTTGTCCCTCTGCTCTGTACCACTTCCCTTTTCACCCACAGAAGTACTCTCAAATAGAAAGCTCTATTCTTATTTTAAGTAGCTGTAAGTGCTTTGAAGTTTTGTGGGTGTGTTACTTTTTGTAGTGGTGATACTGGTTTTATTTGTAGGTCATTAACCTTTGTTTTAACCCTATCTGTAAATCGTTTCCAAAGAAAACTGCTGAACTGATGTCCTTGGTGCATAAAAAGGGCATGGTATGGATGATCCAGATCGTTCACTTGCACTCTGTCGGCATTCTTTAGTGCAAACTCTGGGATCTGGGAATGATAATATAATAATTTATGTTCCTTTTTCTCTGCTGCATTTGGCAGCAGCTTCCTTGTCTTAATATTGACATTCATAACAGTGATATCTTTTCATTAGTAAGGACAACTAAATGAGCAGCAGTCCAGATTGTAATCGCTTCACACCTGGGCTGATACAAACCATCAGCAATTTCAGAGCTAATTGTTCCCAAGACCTCATATCAGTCTGCTAAGCCCTTCAGTCCCTTTACTTGTTTACTATCAGAACCAAAAAACAATTTTACTGAATCCAGTGCTCATTTTGTCTATGCCTACTTAGCAGTTGCTCTTCATGTGATATCATGATGGCAAAAATTATTCGTCTTGTGTAGAATGCAGTTCATTGTTTATTTGTAGACTGTAAGCCATTAATCTCTGTCACTTAACAGAGGTTTCTTCAGAGCTTTCTTGTGTTCATATCTATATCCATAGGTATAAGTCCAGTGCTTAATTTACTTACTTTCTCTTAGAATGCTTTCTCAGATTGTGTAAATGTAAAAGAGGAAAAATCTCACCTCTTGCAGCCCTCTTTGAGGGTGAGCCAAGACTTGTTTGTAAACACGTGAATGAAAATCCAGGTGTAGCGTGTTAAGCAGGAAGTCACTAGCTATGTTGCATCTTGACCAGAAGCCTTGGTACCTGATGGTGCTGTGGAGGTTTTGGAATGACACGAATGATGTAAGGCATATAGGTCTGTTTGAGATCACCTGATAGGAGTCATCACGGAAATGCCAAGAAATACTGCTTGTTTTATTCTTAACTGAACAACTCTTACATACTCGATACTGCTGTTTTCAGTAACTCTCACTGTGTTGTGTGTCTTACAGCAGACCACCTTGGTTTGACCTTCCTCCACCCCCTTATTGCTCTGAATCTGAATCCCCTAATCAGCCAGATCTTCCTCCTTACCGCTCACGGACGGGAAGCTTGGTGAGCACAGACACCCCTGTGGCCGGAAGCCCTCAGGGCACAGACAGCAGTTGGAGAAGAGATGTCCATGACAGCATGGATGGCCACAGAACTCTTCTTGAGAGGACAACAGATCAAAGTGATTCTCTGGTCAACCATGTTGATGAAAGAGAAGTGTAACTGCTCCAGTTTGGATGGGCAGGAAGGGATTTACTTTTTCTTGTCTATATTGGTTAATCTGCTGTTTCTAAAAAGTTTCGGGCAGGAATGTGCCTGAATGATGACTTCATTTGAATCCATGTTAAGTTAATTTTTTAATTCAACATTTTGGGCTCATCAAAGAGAGAGCTAGAGTCACATCAGCTCTCCACAATATTCTTGCAAGCAGGTTCCAGTTCAGATTAGCAAGAGAAACAGTGCTACCTTGAAGAACTGATGCGATGCATTTCTTGGAATATATACTGTATATGAATGTATATATGTGCATGTATAATGTATACAGATGTTGCACACAAAATCTATGCCAGAGAGCTCTTGTTTGCAGACTGTCTGCTGTCGTGTGCGAGCCATTTCTTCCTACTACCGAGTGCCAACTGGTGGTCGTTGAAGCACGAGAGAGGCAGTCTTTCACCTTGGAGGTCTGAAAACCAGTCCTAGCCCGCTGGCAGTGCTCAAATTGCAGAAAATGCCGTAGTTGACCCTTATCTTCCTGGTCTGGAACATTCTCACTCTGAATGTAATTTTCAAAGTTTAAACTTGTGAGGATGCAACAGAACAGCTCTCTAACTGAGCAAACAAGCGTGTTTTTTTTTTCCCAGATGCTAGTATCAAGGCCAAATTTGCATGGACGTCCTCAGGAAAATCACAAAGGTTGGCTTATCTGTCAAATTTCAAGGCTGAGCACAGAGGCACTGAAGCTTCTCAACATCAAGCATGGCAAAACAACATTGCTCCATGCGTTTCTTCTTGAACAAACAACAACAAAATACCACACACACAAAAACCCAAAAAACTTTTCCAGCTAGATCTTAAACACCAAAACCATCCTGAAGCAAATACCCATCGTGGAAAGCTTCAGTGAGAATGACTAGTTTGTTAATCTTTGAAATAACTCAGAGCAGGTGATGTAGTGAAAGGTTTGGGGCTTATTAGCATCATCTAGACCGTGCCTATGTACATGAATGGATACATGTGTTTAATACTCTATGTATGTAGGTAGTGTATTGCATAGGTTTAGTTCTATTTGTACCTGTAGAACTCTAAAATTTCAAAGTTTCTCTTATGATATTCTCATTGCTTTTTTTATGGTTTGCCATTATTCATATTCATTTGGTTGAAATTCTCGTCTTTTCAGAAAAACATTTTTTGTCTTTTTTTTGGTCTTAACTCTTAGAATGTTCTCCCATGAAATGTGTTTCAGTGCACAGTGTTGAATCAACCTTGAGAAAGCAACTCAAAGGTAAAAGTGTTCAGAGTGGAAAGAGAGAAGGTAAGCTGTGAATTTAAATGCCACTGCAGTGCTGTGCTTGTGCTTAGTATACAGAAAATAATTCAGTGTCTTTCTCTTGTCCAGACAGAAATTGGCCTTGAAAAATTATTTCCACTTGTGTATTAGACACATTTCCCACTTCTCTTCCATGTAACAAACAGTGTCATTAAACAGGATTTTCTGTTTAATGGAAAGGACAGTAACTGTTTTCCCACAACCTCTGTTTTTTTCCTCCTTTTCTAAGGTAAATTCTTTCCCCCAAAGGTTAGATGCTCAGGACTCAAGAATTCTTGAGCATGGGTATATGTAGAGGAATGACTCAAGTTCAGTCTCAGTTTCCACCCATAAACCTGAATTGGTTTTATGATTTTTTTTTTTCATTTCCATGTCTGGAGTCAACTGACATGGTATATGGGAGGCAGGCACCAGAGGGACTTACAAGCAGAGGTCCTTCAGGAGTGAGATGGCCCTGTGGGGAGACTGTAGAGCTCTAGTGCTTATGGTCTTGGCTTGCTCTGGAAACAAATTAACAGCAGCCTTTTCTTATGGGCTTAAGCAACCTATCCTGAAGCACACTGGAGAAGCAATCGTTGTAAAGCAGTGTGTAACACTGGGGCAGATTCCACTCTTGGTGAGAGCTCAAGCAATGCAGTTATGCTGTCCTGCACAAAGCAGGACCTGGCTCATTAATCACTCCTTGCAACTCACCAGGCAGACAGTTGTTACTGTCACATAGCAGACAGTTGTTCTGTATTCTACAGGTAGGTTAAACTCAGGTACGTAGCTGAATTTGTGGCAAAGGTGGGCACAGGCCCTGGCGCCCCCTTGCCTTACTTTCGGGTTCTGCTCAGCCTTTTGTAAGAGCTACATAATACAGCCTCAGAGCTGGCCTTAACATTTTTCTGTTGCAGTTTTTTAAATGTTTTATACTTTAAAACGTACTATTGAAAAGTTTGCAGTGGTTTTGTTAGACTTCTATGTTTCCTGTTTAAGTACCCTAAAGCTACAGTAGTGAAACTAACTCATTGTGTCCAGTGTAAATCATGTGGCACGTAGCCCTCATGCAAGCCTTCCATGGGGGACTGCATTTCACCATGTGTGTTCAAAGTCACCAGGGTGTGTGCAAACCAAACGTTTGCCTGTGGCGTCTGAAAAACATTGCCTTGCATTGCTAAGAAGTAGAAAAAGAGTGGACATAGCTTGCTGCTTCTGTCTGTGTCAGTCACTGTCATATGTGTACATATATACGTATATATATATATAAAAGATACTCTTTCAGGCTGTATATATTCATGTAACTTTTGCATTAAGATAATCCATTTGGACTTTACAAAAAAAAAAAAAGAAAAAAAAAAAGAGGAAGAAGCATTTTAAATGGTGTGACATTTTCCCTTCCAGCTAAGGGTGTATTTATCTTTGTACAGGAATCTTTTAGTTTTTAAGAATGCAAGTTATAAAAGGAGATTGTGCCTTTCTGATTGAATGTTGATTTGCTGGGCTGTTGACTACATTCCTGGATGTTGTTACATATCATTGCCTAGAGATCCAAAAAGAGAGCCAAGTCTTGTCTTCCTCTCTGTTGTTACTTTTGGGGACCATTGACCTTGGAGGAGTACAGGAGTTAGTACCTTGTTCCAAAAAGGACATGCTAAAACTTGAAGGAAGGTTTTCATCTTACTCCAGTTTTCTGGTATGTAGAACAGATTTGCTAGCAGGTTGCTTTGGAAATTGCTGTAGTATCATACAGAAATTGTTTATAACGTGTCACTTTTGGTAGTGTTAATACATCTCTATACTGCATTATTCAGTGGAATCTTTGGAGAAGCATGGTAGCAACAACCACGCTGATTAAATTAAATATTTCATTGAAAATCCTGCAGTTCCTTGATCTTCGCCTTGTAAGGCTGAAGCTAAATGTTCATGAAATACCATGTAGTAGGATTTCTTTTCTATAGCCAGTAAACTTGGAATTAATCATGCTGTTGTTTGCAATTGCTCTTAACCTTTTAGTTTGAAGTGAGTCCTCCAGGAGCTTTCCTTTTTACTTAATATTTAAACAAATGAATGTTTTTTCAAAGATTTATTCTTAAACAAGTAAAACAGATTAAAGTTTTCCTTCAGAGCCAAACGGTGATTCCATATCTGTGTTGAATAGTGACCACTGGAATGAGCAGTTCCACTCAGAGCAGGGATTAATATATTTGATTTGTTTCAACAAAACAATTTGAAGAAACGACTGACTACTTGAGGTAAATGAAGGAATTACGTTTAGCCTGTTAGAAATAAGATTTGGGTTATTTAAAAAAATGAAATTAAACTTCAGAAGTTCTGAGTGTCTGTAACCTCTGCTGAAGTCAGAGTGCTGTGTATTTTAAAATTAGGCCATTAGTGAGTCTGCTTGGTAGTAATCTGAAGTTCCTTGTAAGGCAAATTGCAATTTACCTCTCTGGTGGTATTGTGCTAATGGAAAATTGGCAGTAATGTTTTTAAAAGAGAGCCTCTGAATAATTTTCTCTGCTCTTGTCTGCAGTGACATACATGACAACACTGACTGCAATGCGATTTTTAAATAACTCTGCATTCGTTCTTCTTCTCCTTTTAAGTCAAATCAGTTTTATTTACACCACTTCACTTTGATACAGCTAATAGGGCCCTTGTGATAGATTTAGAAGTTGGGTGGAGGAAAGAGATGACTCTCATTTTAATTAATGCTGCAGCTTGTTAATCTTGTGCGTTTTACTTTTTAGACATCTTAGAGAAGACAAATGGTTTTAGTAGATAAGAAAAACTATTAATGATGAAAAGGATAGAGGGATACTGATTCTGAATTTAATTTTTAATGAATATTTAAAAATGTCTAAATTAAGGAGGAATTTAATGCTGTATTTTTAAAGTGGTGATCAAATGGCAAGTACTGTTTTTAACTGTTGCTCATTGGAAGCTGTTTTGCATATAATACCTGGAACTAAAATAGTAAGACGAGCACTCTTCTTGCAGTTCATACTAGATCTGAAATATATTGTATTAGCACCAGGCTGTAACTCACTCGTGGACTAAAATATGTGACTGCAGAAAGACTTTTAATACCATGCTGGATTCTGCTTGAATGTATCCAAGTACAGGATAGTGGCCTTCATTTGTTCTTTTTTTTTTTTTTTAACTGGTTTGAGTTTTTTTTAACTTGAAATTGAGATGTTATGTAAGAGCTTTAAGGGAGGTTGTATGTTGAAACCCAACCTTGTCTTAAACTTTTGTAAACTGGAAATCTTTGAAAATGTATTCTGTATTCCTAAATAAAGTTGGTGTTTTAATACTGTTCGCAAGTGCAGATGTCCCCTATCTCATCAAGTCTTGTTTGGTTTAGCTTTACAGCCGCCTACCTGAGGTCTCCTCCAACTTCTGCATTCGTTGTGAAGTTTTGATAAATCCTTGTGGGTTTTAAACACTATTTTTAAAAAGGAAGTGATAATGGAAACCCACACGTGCATATGTGTATAAAAACATACTGATACGTATGTCTCATATTTATACAAATGAAAATTGCATCATTTCTTTATCTTCCCATTCGGTTTGTGCTGTCAAAGAGGAGGCATCTGAAGCAGCCCTGTTCGGTTGCTCTCTGGACTGTAGCAAAGCTCTGGAGACCTTGGCAGAGACTGGTGCTCTGCATTGGTGCTGCATACAGATTTACCGGCGGAGCTGCAGGGCCTTCAGCATTAGCTTCTACCTCCCACTTTCTGCCTGCCCCTTTCCCACCACTTGCATCCCCGGTACAACATCCCTGTGTATCTCCAGCTCCGTGAGCCACGTGCCAGACACGTGAGCCAGGATCGAGTTGAGACACTTTGGGGAGGGTTGTGTCTGGCTGGAGTCCCACGTCACGGCGCTTCCCCCGGCACACGCCTGATGCGAGCACTGCCGTCATCGTGGGAACTGCTCAGCCCACCAAGCCCAGATCCACTTTGTGTCTGGATCGTAGCCACTCTTCCTGTCGAGGTACGTGATTAGCCACAGTCCTCTCAGAGGGCTAGTGTTAAGAAATACCCTTTCTGTTACAAAGTTATTTTCACAGACTAAGGAAAATGGCTCCAAATAGTATGTCAAAATATTTCTGTCTCGAAAAGAATATAGAGGCTGACATATTTCACTTCCATGACTCATCTCCACTCTCTACCTTGGCAAAGGCATGTCAGTTTTATCATTATCCCAGTTAATTAAGTCACATACCCTCACCAAAATGCTCAGACAGTAATCTTTGTTCGACACTGGCAAACTGCCCCCAAAATAAAGAGCTGCGGATTCAGAATTCACTCCAGCACCGCAAGGGAGAAGGATCTGTTGATGCTGCCACAGTGTGTCCTCCGTGGGGGGGGGGAGCTTGGAGCTGGCTCATTCAGTCATGTCCCAGCAAGAGCTACGCTTCAGAAATGTTGATTCAGAAGACAGCCGCTTATGAAAACAAATAGCATGCTCTCCAGCTAAGCTCCCTGATTAATCATTTTTATTCTCTCTGCTTCCAATTTGTTTAAAGACCTTAATTTTTACACCTCAAAAATTAAATATGCAGTTTATTTCAACAGTGATTTTATGGCATCTTTTCTTGCTGATTTGTAGCAGCCTCCTAATCTTTCAGCCTCGGTTATCTGTTGGTGAGAGAGCTATGAGGCTTTTCACCTTTTGGGGAGCTATAGTCCAAAATGATGTGCTGTTATTACTTGAAGTAGAGGCATCTTCATGTGGAAATTCACAGCTCTTCAAGTGTGCTTTTCAAAGGAGAGTTGAGGGTATGCATATTGCATAAAGCCCTTTGGAAAAGTACGGGATTGATCTCTCTAGGGAATTAAATTTTCTGTTTATCCGCAAAACAGTGTGTGAATAGCTAAACTGAAACGTATTTCTCTGCTTCCCAAAATCCTAACAGTTCCTTATGGCCACATTGAGGGGACCGCTGCTGATCTGGCCCTTTGCATTTCTGTGGGAGCGCACCCAAAGAGTTTCAGTCCCACAGTTGCTGAAGACCACACAGAAGACCACTTTTTCATTGAGAACTGATTTGGGACCATCAATGCCTATATTCTTCTCAACAGCCAGTATAGAGGCAAGTACTTTTTCCTCAGTGGATCTCACCTAAGATTAATTCATACCAGTCACCTTGAGGTAAAAACAAACAAACAAACAACAACAAAAAAACATCTCATTACTTAATGCCACAGCCTGTAACTCCTTCAAATTTAAGTGTGGTCATTTCTCAGCACAAAACTACAAGAGCCTTCATCAGTGTAAGAACAATACGGGTAATAGTCTAGTTTGACCTCAAACTGCTCATTTCTAGAAAAGCACCCTGGCAGTGTCAATTTGATTGAATGAATGAGTGGTCTGTCACATTTATTTGGAATACCTGCTGTTTCCTTGACAAATGTGAGCCATGTCACAGCACAGTGATGAAGAAGTATGATGTTTTATTTGACAGAGTAGATTTTTCTTCTCATTTATTTGTGACAGGGTTATCTTAGAAAACGCTGTTTGCTCAACAATGCATCGAAAGTAGCACTTGCTTGCACAGGTTTGGGGTAGGGAGAGGAAGATAGGGTTGGTTGTTTGATACATGTTAAACCTCCAAAGGGGTTATACATGTCCATGCATAGTAACACTTATGAAGTGAAAGACCTAAATTTTTCACATCACAGATTAACCATTTCCTGTGACTGCTGAATATGCAATGAGAGGTACGGTACAAAGTTTACTGCACGATACTTTCTAGAGAGGAGCAGTGTTCTTCATATAGCCTTTGCTGTATATTGTGGCCTCTTGTTGTAGCGGAGCATGGATGTGCTCACTGAAACAATCCTGATCCAGGTCATGAGGAGATAGCAGGTATATTTGAGAGGATTTATTTGCAATGGAGAAGGCTGTCTTTCCAGTGTATTGTTCTATGTGGCAGTATTTTTCCCCTATTTTTAATGAAAACTGGTGTTTCCAACTTGTGTTTTTATGTTCTACCTGTTGTACCTGAAGAAGTAGTATTTAAATGCTGCACAGTAAATGTGTTTGCAAACTAAGGAAACATCACTGATATTTGGCTGTTCTTTTGCTGGTTTCTGTTTACCCAAATACGAGGCAAAGGTGAGAGCAAAAATTCTTCATGCATCTGGTGCTGTATTTATTGGTATCCCTTGGTAGGCTGTGCAGAGGAGTCAGCAGAACCGATGAATTATCCAAAGTGGATTTGGAGAATGCTCTGCTTCAGAAGTAATGGAGCTGGCTTAAATACCTGCTTTCGAGGTGTCATGTTAGATATGCTGGTTAAGACATGGATTATGTAAGATAATACCCTACCTGAGCTTCAACAGAAAGAAAAGAGCGTGCCCACCTGAGAGATGGAGCAGGTTTTCATTAGCGAGGCCTGTCTCCAGAAGCTGCTTGGCCCCAGGCTTAGAAGTTCCTATGCTGTGAGCTCCGGTGGGCCTGGTGCTGAGACAGCAGTCACAGCTGTGAAAGCTGTGGTTCTTACGGGTTTTGCAGCACATGTTGTTCTGTCTGGTATGTGAAAATAATTCTGGAATGACTGTCACTTTCCTTCAGGAAGCTAAATAGAAATCCTCTGGCTTCTTTGCTGAAGTCATGTTTCTCAAGCAACTAACTGCTCTTGTTTCTCTTAACAGCTGACTCCTCTTCTTTTTTCTCCATTGCAGGGGTGTGAGAAAGATTTGCACTCTTTTGTAAGTGAGAACATCTGAAACAAGGCCAGACATCAAGATTGGTTTTGGGAACAACAAAACTGTCATCTTCCAAGATCCAGCCTCCTGACCATTGGGTGTGCTGTCTTATCCATCCATTTATAATCTTCTGAATCCATTCAGTTTTACAGAAGTGTATCACCTGCAAATTTAAGAAAAAAGTCGAAGGAAAGTCTGGACCTGCGGGTAACTCTTTCAAGTTCTCTTCTTTTTCAGAAAAATTAGGGCAGCAGTAGAAACAAAAATTTAAATTCTGTATTTTCTTCTAACCTCTAGGTACTTGTTTGCATTATTTATATTTGCAGAATTATTGAAACAGTTATTCTGTATAGCTCTGTGTGTGGAGGCTTCTGTTCTAGAATAAGTTTCCACTTAATCCTGAGTAGGTATTTCGGGAGGTTTCCACAGGTTAACAAATACGTGGACTGTGAACGTCTCCCAGAAGGGAGCTAGGGTGTATTGAAAGTGGCGTGCCATAAATAATGCTGATATAGATGCAAACTGCAGTTTGTGTGTGAAGGGTAGGGTTACGGGTGCAGGGGCTGTAGCAACACGTTGTCAGATGACTAATGCCACCAGCTTTTGCTTTACGCCGTTGGGAAGGGGGCAAGGGGGAGGTAGGAGGAAGAAGGCGTTGTTTTTAACCCGAGCATATAGGTAGCCCAAAGTGATATGGGAAACTACAGAGAGAAGAGAGCGACCTGGCTGCCTTTTATGCTGACATTTGAAAAATGAGCTCAGGATAGTGCTTTGAAGGGTGGCTTGGTGATATTATTTAAGAAAAAGAAGAAAGTACCCACTTTCTTTCCTTGATACCAGTAGTGAGAATGAGATGACTAACATGTGGGGGAGAGAGTGGTTTGAAATGATTTCTGGATTTTTTTTTTCTTCCTTTGAAAATTTAGGTGAAATTAATTATGGAATGGCAGCGGTGTCTGATCTGAAGCAGGTGCTTTCATCTCACCTCCTGCTTTTAAAATCGCTGCGCTCTTATCTCTGCTTGGAGGAAGGGGCATGGTGGGGAGCACCCCGGTGCTCTCGTGGCCTGGTGGTGGCTGGATGAATGAAAAGCCTTGCAAGATTGAGGCCATTAAAGACTGCGAGCAACGAATTAAGAGGAGTTTAGGAGCTAATTTCCCATGGTGATGGTGACTGGAGGAAGAAAAAAATCTGTGGTCTGCAAAAGACAAAGAAAAAAATATAAAAATTTAATGAGCCCAATTGCCTTAATACTGTCCAAAATAGGTTCTGTTTAAAAGAAAGATGAAGCAGGCAGGAGCTTGGAGATGCGATGGGTGTTTCCCCTAATCTTTGCTCGCAGTCTCAGTCACAGAGATGCTGACATTAACCCTTCCCTTCATTAATCAAGCCTCAGTTGCAACTATTACTCATTATTAAGAGCCTGCCGGTGTGCCAATAGCATTTTTTTGTGTATATTAATCTGATAAAGCAAGCAGAGGAGCTCAGTTTCCAGCACAGGCCAGGTGCGGTGTGCACTACACAGCAGCGAGGGCTGAGGTGGGCATTGCTGTGTCAGGGCCCCACGGAGCTGCTGGTAACGAGGCCCCACGCACGGCTGGTGCTGCCACGCGGTGTGCTGGGTGACACCGGCAGCTTCAGGCACGGGCCGTGATGTCCGAGTGACACAAAGCGTGACTGCGTAGGCACATCTGAGGATTTCATGTTCTTTTGAAGAAATAGGCACTATTTTCAGTGGAAGCAGAGGCAGAAC